>NC_089875.1:102276461-102876461 GCF_040182565.1 Anser cygnoides
AGAGGAGAGGAGAGGAGAGGAGAGGAGAGGAGAGGAGAGGAGAGGAGAGGAGAGGAGAGGAGAGGAGAGGAGAGGAGGGAGGGGAGAGGAGAGGAGAGGAGAGGAGAGGAGAGGAGAGGAGAGGAGAGGAGAGGAGAGGAGAGGAGAGGAGAGGAGAGGAGAGGAGAGGAGAGGAGAGAGAGGAGAGGAGAGGAGAGGAGAGGAGAGGAGAGGAGAGGAGAGGAGAGGAGAGGAGAGGAGAGGAGAGGAGAGGAGAGGAGAGGAGAGGAGAGGAGAGGAGAGGAGAGGAGAGGAGAGGAGAGGAGAGGAGAGGAGAGGAGAGGAGAGGAGAGGAGAGGAGAGGAGAGGAGAGGAGAGGAGAGGAGAGGAGAGGAGAGGAGAGGAGAGGAGAGGAGAGGAGAGGAGAGGAGAGGAGAGGAGAGGAGAGGAGAGGAGAGGAGAGGAGAGGAGAGGTTCTTATTAGTATCTCTTGTGTATAACCTCTCGCGCTAGGACATTCTGATTTTGTCTTCTATTTCCAATTCCTTAGGTTGGAGAGAAGCTTCTGTAGCTCTGGGATGTGCATATACACTCTTCCACGCCCCCACCCCCCCCAGCACATACACACACATAGAACTACAGAAGCTTCCGTGTACACACATACATTAACATAAAAATGTATGTACATGTATACAAATGTCTCTGTACATGTGTATCTATAAATATTGACACACACCCATAAACACATTGTAAAGTAAATGTTTAATACTATAATAATAAAATTGTGAGTGTTCAGATGCTGTGCTAATAGAAAGCAGTCTAAAAATTCATGCTAGTCAGCAAAACAGATTGCCAAAGCATTTCAGTACTAAAACGTATATAAACTTCAACATCCAGGTAACAAAATTCTCTACTCACAATTGCCTTTAACTAAATATATAATCATAAAAAAATGTACAATTGTAAATGTTCCAACTTCAAGGTTATTACGTATCATGTATAGATCTTTGTTGCTTAAAAAACAAACTTCAAAGAATTCTTTGGAATGTGAATTGATTTTGATTTTTTTATTGATTTTTTTTTTGACCATTCAATATTCAGTTACAAAGTACAAAATAAAATTGTCAGTTATCCACAGGAGAATTGTGGCCCTTTTTGATTTAAGTTGGTTGATAGCATGTAAATGTGGTAACCTTTTGACTCTACTCCAATATTATTTCACTGCAATCTTTTTCATGAAAAGTAGATATTGTATAAATCAAATTATGAGTGAAAGTCTTCTCTTATCCTGCTTTTCAGCACAGTTGGTTGCAAGATTGGCTCTTTTACAGCTCCACTGCTCAGTTTTCACAGATACATTATGATTTAAATTATCTATTGTCCATATTTCCACATCAATGACCAAGAAAAAACTAAGATTAAGAAGATAAATAACCAGTGCAGAAATGAAGACAGATTATGGGGCAAATTTTCAGTTGACATAAATGGGTGCCACTCTAGAGAATTCAATGAAAATAGCTTGGTAAATGTAGCTGAAAACCATGGTACAATCCATCTTGCAAAAATAAACAACTTGATACTTTTTATACTGCACTATATATGGCCTAGTTGAGCAGATGATTTGCTCATGAAAATAAAATATTTTATTATGGTGGAGGTATTCATGCTTTTAAGATGAAGTTTCTCTTAAAATGGTTGATATATAGCAGGAAAAAAAAAATCACAACCAACAAAAAAACCAGCAGGCTGCATAGATCTGAAGAAGAGTTGAAGAGCAAAAAAAGTTAAAAAGCTGGGCAAGAAATGTAAAATAATGAGAATGGGATCGTGAAGTATTGAGTCAGGCTAGGGCATGTAAGCCACGTTAACAGGTACCCCTTTGTGATGTAATGTTATTAAACGTGTATCTACGGAATGTCAAATTGGTAAGTATTGCACATTGTTTTGCCACCTAATTTTCTGATCCTTTTACTCATTCTATACATCTATAGGAATTTGCCACCAGAGAGCAAAAGATGAGCTTACAGCCAGGAGGCCTACAAGATTCAGCTCTGCTCTATATTTCCTTAACTTCCTATCATTCACTTTGAAGGAAAGTATTTTTCAGGAGTAGTTAAAGATTACAGAGAGGAACCTAATGGGATTTTCAAAATGCCTAGACACCTAAATCCAATTAACCTTTATCTCAAGTGCCTTTAGGAGTTTCTGAAAATTCTAACCTAAGAAAATACTCAAACTGGAAGTATTGTGGCAACACATGTAAACTTGGATGGAGAAAAATAAAAGTAAAGTTGAAGTCCTCCCTCCCCCTTTATATTTTATCATGCAAAATATAACAGGCTCAGTGTTCACATTTTTGCTTTTGATTTTTGTGTAGAAAAAATGTCTGATATCTTAGTATCTACTGCTATGCCTGCCTTTCATCCTTCTTCCTCTATGCTGCAATTATTGATCGGCCAAATTATTTGCCAATGATAAAATATTAACATAGTCTTTACATATTGATTATGTGAACTTAAAACCCTGTGTGTTTTCTGATACAGACTTGTTATTGCTGTGAATTCTAGAGAAGTCATTGATTATTTCATCCTGTAACCTACCCTTGCTTCAAATCCTTTATAAACAGAATTCTCACAGACATGACTCCTGTCTGACTTTCGAAAAATGCAGGAGACTAAAATTAGGCTTAGCATGAATTCATGAACCAAAAAGTCATCGAGAATGACAACTCTGAAAACTTTCATTTGCAACCTTAGAGTTTCCTAAACTACTTAATCACCTCAGCAGTGTTTCTCAGGTACTTAAAATTATGCTTCCTTCTACACTTAGATGCATGTTGATTTGTCAGCATGCATTACCTGCTTCTTTTTCAAGAATTATTAATATACTAGCTCACACCGTTCTTCGAGAATAAATTGGAACTTATGATCCTGTTCTAACAATAAAGCTACTAGGTCATGCTCTTTTCGCCTCTCATTTCATCTTACTGAGTCCTCTTCTCTGTGAAATGGCACAAGTTCAGCAAGCACAGGAAGATTCCCGTTCCTTCTGTTAGATGTCTGGTTCTTCAGGAGGCAGCAGTTGGAGCACCTCTGAAGTATGGAAATGCACTTTTGATTCCTGAAATGTAAAGAAGTAGTTGAGTCTTACCATCTGATTATCCTCACAAAGCTCTAATGTGGTTTCACTGTGATGTGACTTCATTGACTATCCATACCTCTATGTTTATGTAAGTTGTCTGTAGATTGTTTTCCATGGTTCTTTTTATTATATCTTCAGTTATTTTGGTTTCATACTGATGAGACTGCAGTCCCCAAGAGTGTCTGTTTTTGAAATTATACTCTCCATTGAAATCTGAGGGATAATTTTGCAGTCATACATGTTGAGTATGATTGTGATGGATAATGCAAAATTTAGACTCATAGAACTATTGAAGCTAGAAGGCCCCTGTGGAGACCATCTGGTACAAATCCTTGTGGTGGCATCACCGTCCCTGGGGGTATTTAAGGAAAGGCTGGACATGGTGCTTAGGGACATGGTTTAGTGGGTGACATGGGTAGTAGGGTGATGATGGAACCAGATATCTTGAATGTCTTTTCCAACCTTAATGATGATTCTATTTTATGATTCTGCTCAAAGTAGGGTCAGCCAAAGCAGGTTGCCCAGGAGCACATTGAGACAACTTTTGAATATAAGGATGGAACTTCCACAACTCTCTGGGCAACCTTTTCTAATGTTTGACCACTTTCTCTGGAAAACATTTTTTTCTTAGGTTTAAAGAGAATTTCTCTTATTTCAGTTTATGTCCTTACCCTCTTGTCCCATCACTGAATGCCATGGCGAAGAATAAAGAAGCCACTCCACCCCCAATCATGTATTTACACACATGGATAAGACCTGCACCCCCCCCCCAATCCTTCTTTCATCCAGGCTCAACTGTCCCAGCTCTCTCAGCCTCTGTTCACATGTCAGATGTTCCAGTCCTTTAAACATCTCCAAAGTCCTTTGCTGGACTTGAAGCCGGATATCCATGCCTCATCATGGGTAGCCCAGAACAGGACACAGTTCAAGTTCTCTCAAGGTGTGTCTTACTGGTGCTGAGAGGAAGGATCACCTCCATCTACCTGCTAGCAACACTTCTAATATACCCCAGGAGACTGCTGTCCATTTTTTTTTTTCCACAAGTGTGTATTGTTGGTTCATGTTCAACTTTGTGTTTACCAAGATCCCCAGGGCCTGTTCTGCCCAAGGGCCAGGACTCCCCAACAAGCAGGCTTTATGTGCTTGGAAAGAGAATCTTACACTGTTCCATCTAAAGTATTGACACTATCTGTTCACTTTGAAATTGTCTGTGTAGAGGATGATAGGTTTGACTAAGATACTGAAATAAACTCTTATTTGTACTGACAAGTATGACGCATGTGCCATGACAGCAGACTTTCTCCATATTCTTTTGTTTGTATATTGTTTTCTTTTGTTTTGTTCTTCAGTAATCAGTCAGATCAGGATAAATATTTCATCAGTTAATGATTCACAGACACTAAGGACCATATTCTCGAAGACTAGTCAATACTCCACCTAACCTTGCAATAGCATGCTGCCTGAAAACAACTTCTATGCACTGGAATCCCAGGGATTTAGTGTATACTTTGTGGAAAATAAAACTGCTGAAGAAAGAATCCTCTGAGACGAGTGCATCAGAAACTACTTAATGTGGCTCAGAAAAAAAAAAGAAGAAGAAGAAGAACAAACTTATTTTCTGAATAATAGAAAGTTCCGAAAGAAATGTTAAGATCTTGTCTCCCTTTTGTCCTTCCTCCTTACTCCAATTCAGACTTAAACCACATTTAGAAGTTGTAGAGATTCCTGCACTAGTGCTGACTCAAGCTAGAATGAAAGTAGTGCAACACGTCTAGAAGAAATGCAGACTTTTCTTGAAGAAGTCCAGTGCTCGTGGTGCTGTAAAAAGACATGAGCATCAAGATTTTGAATGATTCTGATTTGCCTGGAATCAAGCGTAGACATCCCTTAATTGTTTGCACAAGGTACAAACAGACTTGACCTTACCATATGCTCTTGGGTACATGTTTTTTCTTCCAAAGTCTTTCCCTTCCATCAGTCAAAAACTTGACAGAACGCCAGAATTTTGTATACAGGAAGCCAGGGAACGGAAGTTCCAGGCAATCTGGCAGCAGCAAAGTATTGCATTAGTTTAGACAAGTAATAGCCAACACCTGCTTTCTATCAGTTAGATTTCCAAAGTCACTCACGGAAACTTAATTTCTATGCTACAAGTAAACACTGCTTTGTATGTTTACTAATTATTTTATGGTTTGCTAAGTATCCTTACTTGGCTAACACACACATATACCAACAAATATCCTGATTATTCATTTACCACATGCATCGCATCTGTCATTGTACCTTTTGACATATTCTATATATATGATTTTCTAAAAATCTTGCTTAAATCACTGGAACTGCAGGTTCTTGATTTTAGTTAGCATAAGAATAACTCTGCATGATTTATCACACTAAATAGCTCCTGCCTAAACTAACAGCTTCCTTTGTCTTGTACAATTTTAGGCTCAGATAGGTTCAGATTTACGCTGGAGACTTGGGTTCATGACTGTATCAAAAATGACAATTACTGCCCCAGGGCTTTTGTGGCTTGTTACATAGGAATGTGCTTTCCAAGACCTTACACCAGGCTTGGGTTGCTTTCCCATATACATCTGTCATTGCACAATTAGAAGTATACAGAAAGGAGGCACCTATTTTACAAGCTGGAGGGGACTTTTTTTCTTTCTTTTTTTCTTTTTTGACTATCAGCCTAAAAGAGATTAAAGCATACCTAGCCCTACAAACCTAACAACCTAAGAATTCAAGTGCTGAGGATGGGAATGTACTTATATACCTTTTTTTTTTCAGTCAGTGATGATATTTCATAACATGAAATGAAAGAAAAATTGCATATTTTGACAATAAAAGAATAAGCTTATCAGTCATGAGTTTTTTCATGTTTGTTTTTTCAAGTGATACCCTTTCAAGCTGGACTGCTTATGTTGACTGTATTATTTTTTGTGTACCAAATATATACATGCAATTTTGTAACAACAAGAGAAATGGCACTTGTTTCATTTTTGGACAACCCATTCTTCACATGCATGGTCCAGGCCAAGTTAAGATTCATGAGCCAGGAATTACATACATTACTACAGTAAGATAAGGTGCCCAATCAGCATTTTGTAGCATATTTTTAGTAGAAAGCGAAGTCCAAATTTCTAAAGGTTATCTACTAAAATTTATGGAGAGTCATGAAAATTAAGATATAGAAGATCCTTCTATATCCTTCTAGTGGCAAGTCAGGTCCCTCATCAGGTGGGTTATATTATTATAATTAGTTTTTTAATTTTAAGAGGAGGATCCTGAATACAGCATTTTCTTTTCTGTAGGTTTCCTTCTAATAACATTTACAAGAGCAATTCAGTATGCATTTTTTTAATGTTATCATGTTTTGATTTACTGCTTAAAATGATGTGGGTGGCTAGTTTAGACTATATCATTGAAAAGAACCCTTCCATATGCCACCCATAAACAATGAAAAACTGAGGGTAGGAAAGTAGCTGAATCAGTGATGAATCAGTATAAAACTCAATAAAGGTATGTACTTTATTAAAAGGAGCATAAGCAACCTTACCAAGTTCTTCCTATATAAAGTCAGAGTAGCTCAAATGCTAACTCTGATATGTTCAAATTAATCACAGGTGGACACAGAATTCTGGTATAAGCTGCACTTATGTATGTATGACTGTCTGTCTATGTACACACAGGTATATGCGCATACATTTTTTTCTTTCCTGTACCTAAAATACTCATAGACAGTAATGCTAAAAAATACCTGTTTAAATTAATTCTGTTTACCAAGAAATTCACTTTTCTAAAGTACTTATACAAATATAATAGCCTTGTATTCATTTTTTATCATTATAGGAGTTTTTATTGCTGCAAATCAGTAGCAATTTTTATATTAGTTTCTATATCACTGATGACAGTATTGAATAGATTCAAGACTGCAGACAGTGCTTTTGAAATACTTCCTTTTGAGATTGATGTGACTGTGACTTTCACAATTATTTTGGAGATCATATAACCTATTCTTAAATATAGCATATAATGACAGTTTTTTTATCATGATGTCATGTTTTACTACATCACTGTTTTCCAAATTGCTCAGGGACCTGGATGCACTTGGTGGGTAATGCAAAAGAATGGGGAGGTCCGGTGTGTACCTCAAGGGGATTTGATACTGGGTGAGAATAGCCCATGAGTTGAATTGTATTACGTTAATTATTATACAATACTGTATGTCATCACTACCATGATTGCTATATACCATAGATGTAAATGGTGATTAATTAGAATGTATTGGAAAGAGTGTAACCTGAGCATGACATAAATGGTATGGAATAAGGGGTGGATATATGTCCTGGTTTCAGTTAGGACAGAGTTAATTTCCCTCCTAGTAGCTGGTAGGGTGCTATGTTTTGGATTAGGATGAGAAGAGCGCTGATAACATGCTGATGTTTTAATTGTTGCAGAGCAGTGCTTACACCAGGCCAAGGACTTTTCAGCTTCTCGCTCTGTCCTGCCAGCGAGCAGGCTAGGGGTGCAGCAGGAGCTGGGAGGGGACAGACCCAGGACAGCTGACCCAAACTGGCCAAAGGGGTATTCCATACCATCTGACATCAAGCTAAACAATATATAGGGGTGGCTGGCCGGGGTGGGGGGCCGGCTGCTCGGGGATAGGCTGGGTATCGGTCAACGGGTGGTGAGCAATTGCATTGTGCATCACTTGTTTCATACACATTATTAGTAGTAGTACTATTATTATTATTATTTTCCTGTCTTAATAAACTGTCTTTATCTCAATTTTCACTTTCTTTGTCAGCCAAACTAAAATTCTCTTTCCATGTAGTAAGAGTTATTTGTCAAATTTTATTTTCCATATAATCTCTTCTACCCTTTAATTACTTATTAATATCCTGTTTTCCCATCTAGGACTGATACTATACTGTGAGTCTCTGGATAATCCAAGTGTGTTGTTCTCCCTTACAGAATATTGATTGTAATACAGTGACAGTATCTTTAGTGTCGAAAGCTGGCATCAGCAGAACATGCTTATGCGGCATTCATGTAGTAGATTCTGCATAGTGCTGTTTCTGAAAAGTAATATAAAATATGGATGAGATGCCGTTGTATTAAGTGCCACACATATTTGTCTTCCCAAACTGAAGAAATTATGATCACTGTATTTGCTTTCAAATGCTAAAATGAATTTATACTTTCAGAATCAGAGGCATGTGATACATCTGTGGAAGACTATACCATTACAGCCTGTAAAACATGCATGTAAATGACTAATTTGGTAGTGTTCTGAACTCAAAATATTTCTGACGGTGTATACAGAGTACACCTAAGTATGGTCTTTGTAGGAGTCTTGAGAGATTCACAGGTATTCATTATGTAGAGTAAGATATTTCCTACAGGATTGCTGGCATTACAAAGTATTCAGTAAAAAATAATTTACAGAGCAGGCAAATTGAACCTTTATGAGGTGACTTTTTTGACCTCTTCTTTCATACCCTCTCAGCTAATTAAAATAAGATCTGCTACGTCTGGTGACCTTCTGAATCCATTGCGTGGCTGGAGATCCATGCCCTTTTATCCCATCCAGTCTCTCTCAAAAATAAAGATGCCGTAGGTAACACCTGGAAATTTTATCCTTTTGTGCTGACGCAAGGCACCTCAGTCTCTCAGTATCTTCATTCTCAGCATTCTTCATATGTTGAAGAATGACCTAGTCAGGCTTGAGAAAAGATTGTTAACTATCAACCTATTAATATACTACCACTGTAAATAAATTTAAATAGTAAGTAAAGAACCAAAGCTAATAGAGAATATATATAGGTGGCTTTATATCATGTGTAAACCCATCTCAGATTTTTCACACGTTGCTATGTAACAAATCACGTCTCTCTAATAATAGTAAAAATACATAGGAAAAATTAAACTTTGTCAGCTACAAGTCATTTTTTAATTTATAGAAATACAATCTGTCATTGTTCAAAGTATATTTATTTTTGACCTTTGTCTTTCAAGAATATTAGATAAGAATTCTAGTACCAGAATTTCTCTTATTCATGACCTTTATTTGAATAGCTGCTATAATAAGAAATACTTTAACATCAGATAGTGCTTTGGATGAGCATAACATTTTTATGGATATATTTTTAATGCTCCTTATTAATTTTTGTCGGATAGTGACTGATGTTATCACATTTTCTCAGTGTAGGCCACAAAGTTGGTTAAATAACCAAACAAAATCGCCTTTGAGACAATGGACAAGAAGGGCAGGGAAAGTTATACAATTTATTGCAGTTTATAATACAGTTTAGTTCATCGACATATTTTAAAAATGTTTTTATACTGGAGTCCTACCAAAAAAAAAAAAAAAGTTACTTTGATGACAAATAAGTTTCTTCAATTACCTCAGATACCTCAAGTTCCATATTCCATATTAAATCTTCTATTTGATAGAGTTACATTAATTTCTGGAGTAATTTTGGTGATCTCTCCTCTGCCTGCAGTCAGATGTAGCTGATGATAGTGTCCCAGGACAGATCACCTCCTGGTCAATGTAATACAGACAGGGGACACTGTCATTACCATAATGCTCTTGAGCACTGTGGGCTTTTGATTTGTTTTACCTGCAGCATCTTGTCAGTTGATTTTTATGTCCTTGCAATTCATGCAGCATTTCTCCTTCAAGTTTCCTCAGACTTCTCTTCTCTGATGAGAAGATGAGAGGTGCATCTAGGACCCCTCCACATCCCACCGAGGGAAAAAATAAATAAATAAAAAATAAATAAACAAATAAATAAATAAATAAATAAATAGTTGAATAGGACTTCCCAGAGCAGAATGACCATGGGACTACACAATCACAAATATCTGGTTCTGATCTTGTGTTAGCAGTCATTTCAGGTGCTGAAGGTCAGTTAACAGAAACCTAGTAACGTAGAGGGCATATGGGACTAGTCATGTGCAGTGGGTTTATGTGGCAATGGTTTGGTAGCAAGGGGTTGCAGGCGTGGCCTCTGTGAGCAGAGCCCAGCAGCTGCCCCATGTCAGATCAGAGCCAGCTCCAGCCAGCTCCAGAAGGCTTTAAAAGGGACCATGGCCACAGCCGAGCCATGGAGCAATGCTGGGTGGGCCTCTGGGAGAGCAGATTGAAGGAGAGGGAAAAATAACTGCTGCACAACTGCAGCTGGGAGAGAGAAAGGTGAGAGAGCCAGTCCTGCAGTCCCCAAGGTCAGTGCAGAAGGAGGGCAGGAGGTGCTCCAGGCACGCAGCAGCAGTTCCCCTGCAGCCTGTGGAGAGGCCCCTGGTGGAGCAGGCTGTCCCCCTGCAGCCCACGGGTCCCACACGGAGCAGATCTCCACGCTGCAGCCCGTGGAGGAGCCCCCGGTGGAGCAGGTGGATGTGGCCTGGAGGAGGCTGCGGCCCACGGAGAGCCCCCGCAGGAAGGCATATATACCTTAATTATATATATGGCATAATTAAGGCATATATACTGTAATTGCACAGATAAATAGCTGAATTAATATACTGACCAGCTGAAGAACCTAATTTAATTTGACCTGCTGCAACAGAAGAATTAAGCATCTAGACATCTACGTGACAGAAAGGAGCAGAGCCTTTCCATTTTGCAGGTGACTTTATATTATGTCACTGAGTATGGCTGTATTAGGCAATGTTGATGAGAGGATTTTTTCGTCTTACATCTCTCTTGTTCTGGTATGTGGCTTGGGTAGACTATTGCAAATGAGTATTTGCGTAATAATAATAATAATAATAACGCTTATTGAAAAATTATTAAAATATTAATTTTATATTATATAATAAAGTTTAATAGTTCTGGTCATACTGATAATTATTCTTCATTCCCTGTCAGTGAGATAATATAATTTAAAAAGTTGCCCCTGCTTCCTGAAGTAAAGCTCTTCAACTTTGTTGGCACAACTGGCTTTGAAATTTAAGTTGCAGGGCACATTGCTGATGAATTTGACACTAGTTTTACTCTGGATTCAGTGCAGATGCTCCTCATTTATGCAGGCAGATGCGAAATCAGAACCAGGCCCTCAGGAGCTATTTCCTCATTAAATAACTGTCTTGTTTTAAAACCTGCAAAGTTCCCCATCAGACACAAAAAAAGTACAATGTGAAGACTAACTCTGGTGGAAAAAAAATAATCTGAAAAGCAAATTTCATAAAACATATATGTATATATATAATGGAAAAATATCTATCTGTATCATTTCTATCTCTGTCTACATATCCTTTCTATATACTTCTGAAGAACACCCCTTTATCCTTGCAGCTAGTGATGGGGCCAAAGTAAAGTAGCCTTGAAATCTTCAGCCAATGCTGCAATCACTAAACTTTGTTTAAACTAGGATTCATATCTCCTTTTCAGGTACAGACAAGCAATAAGGGTGAAAGAATTGGCTAGCAAATAAAGACTATTTCCTGTGAAACTGAAAATCTAGGCAGACTCAAGAATCCTTACTTAAACCTTTTTTCTCTTCTGCTGGCTTGTCAGAAAAAAAAAAAAAAAAAAAAGAACAGTTCAGCTGTAGAGTGCTTGAAGTCAATATGACAAAGTAGACAGATGTGTATACCTGTTAGATATCTATTATGTGACTGTTAGGTACCTTTGGCATAAAAATGACATTCCTGCTGCTAGCTTGATTTCTTTGTCACAGCATGACCCTTCACAAATTAAAGCTTTATATCCCCAAAATAACTGTAAGGTGCTTAAATTGGTATAATTACATAGTCATTAGTAGCACACTTTTTCTGTTTGGTGCCATAAAAATATCACACGTCCCAGATACTGTAACTGGTGCTCTCTCTTCCTCATTTCATGTACTGTAACTTACATAAGGCAGACAACATTGACATTACATTTCTGCTTTCTCCCAGAATTTACTTTGTTGTGATTATTTTACCCCCAAACTTTTTAATTGCTTAGGGATTAAAAGACAGTAGGAAGTGGGTGGTAGAATGAAATTTCATAGTTTCTTTGTTTCTCAAACTATTTCTTAGTTTAAGAAACAACTTTGCTGACTTATCAATAGTGTTAAATACTTCCTTTGCTACTAGGGAGACACACTAAAAAATGCTTAAAGAACAATACACTACCATAGGCATTCCTTGTTCATGATGATTTAGCAACACCTAAAATTTAGGAATAGATATGAGATTTACCTATTATATCTAATCTCCCTTTTCTTCATTTATTTCCATAAGATTCTGCTCTTCTTCCACAACCGCACTCTGTGTTTTCTCCCCAGCTGCTTGAAAGGTGCCACATAGTCATGTGTCTTGCCAAAATAAGTTGAACCTTTAGTTAGTTGGCTCATAGAGGAACTAGACATGGAAGGACAGATATTTTTTATTCTTGAAGCTTTAATAGAATTCTCTTTCAGGAGTTTTGAAATTCTATCATTTTGCTTTTAAATACCAGTTTTATGTCAAAAGAGATTTCACATACACACACACACACACACAAAGGATAAATCAAAGGTAAAAGAGGTTACCTTTGTATTGCAGCAGGCACTCCTGAATTTCTAGTGGATGCAGAGGCTTTTCCTTGCCCAGGCCAAGAGCAGTTTTAGAGGTGAGAGGCTGGGGAGGCCCAGTGTAGACCCAGTGGAGGTGGTGTAGATGTCTGCCAGACAAAGCTGATGTAGGTTGCCCCTCACAACCACGCTGGGGATACACTTTCCAGAGGCAGTAACAGTTTGATAGCAAATTTATTTGATAAATTTTTTTGCATGAACTTTGATTTTTGCCTTTGTGCTTCCCTCTTTTTTTTTTTTTTATCTTTTGCTTCTCCTGTTTAACATTGCCCCTTTCTTGGCATGAACGTAACCAAGGCCCCCCAGTTCAGACTCTGCTGAAGCTCCGTGGCTGATTGTCTCCATCCACTTTTCCTTTCCTTGATGTCTCGTGTCATGCACAGAGACCTCACCTCTGCAGAAAAGCACACTGTCCCTGAGGCAAATACAGGAGCTCCAGTCTCCCTGCATCTCACACTGCAGCTGGTAGCGCTGCCCCATCTGTCCCTCCTGCACTACCACCTGCACATACTGTTTTTTACGTTGGCACTCTTTATGTCTGAGCAGCTTCCTTCTCTTCTGTATGTCAATGCACCACACTAACAATTACTTTCTCTCCTACTCCTACAATAACTGTCTTCCATCCAGCTTCCTGGCTTATGATTTGACGTCTTCAAACTTTCTATGTTCCCCTTGGGACTCACAATTATGTTGTCCTGCTTGCTGCTCTGCCTTCATTCTCTCTGTTCAAATGCTCTGCACTCTGATGTTGTCTCAGTGACTCAGTGTTGTCTCAGTATTTCCATTGTTTTCTACTTCTGTCTACCACCGATGTCTTACTTAATGACCTCCTCAAACAAGTTCTTTAATCCAGCCTGGACAAATAGTCTCTCCATGGGTGCTCACCAGGCTACCTCCTGTCTAACTGGATTTCTCTGAGTCCTTTAGTCTCACAGACCATTTGATTATGCTTTTTTGTTTCCTTTATATCGTCTAACAACACTGAAAAGTAAACCCATCTTGGTGGGAGTCTCCTTTATGGAGAATATACCCTCCATGTGCATGCAATTGCATACAAACGGCAATAAATAGACACAAATCTAGTGTTTCACTATGAGAGAGACTGAATGAAAATGCTACCTTTCCCTATAGGTGTACGAGATTGGGGGGATGATGGGTCTATTTCTTAATTAAAATAGATTGAAAGATTTTTAATGTTTGCCAAAACACTTTGTGATATCCTCAGAGTTTTAAGGGGGCCTTTTGTGTGTTGTTTGGGTTGTTGGCAGGTTTTTGGTTTTGGTTTTGTTTTTTGCTTAGCTGGCCCACCAGTACAGACAAAACTGAATAACAATGTTAAATTAGATTTGGTTTTCACTCAAATAGAATCTCCATGAGTGTCAGAGGACTCTTGTAGAAGAATGTGCAAAGGAAGGTTGCCAATGTGCATGAAGAAATTTCTGGCAGTCTGATTCTACTCAGGCTGATGGAGTATGTCTTTTCTAAGAGCAATGAAATGGGATGGGAGTTTATTATGACTATGTAAACTTGCAGTATCATTGTATTTTTGTTATAAATGGGGTAGATGTTTGTTAGAGACAGCACAGTTCCATCAAAGAGCTTGGGGAATTATTATAGTGAAATTGCAGGCAAGTGCATTATAAGGTTATTAATTATATTGTTACTAGATTCTTTGTTTAATAAACTAAGAATATTTTTACCAAAATCAAAGTCAGTGTAGGTATTTCAATCTACAAAAATAACAAGGCAAAATAAGATTTTATCAAGCATCAATATAGATAAACAATGCCACTTTACTTGTGTTAATATGCTGATATCTTCTGCTAATCTGTTATACTGGAAATGAATCTTGAAATAGTTATGTTTCATTTTTGATAACTATTAATATTCTTAATTTTGGAAGAGCAAATTTACAGTACACTAGCAAAGCATGTGGGTCTAAAGACAGCAAGTCATTTAGATAATGAAAGTCAGTATTTACATGGCAAATACTTTGTAAAGTAATATGTTATCTTCTACATGAACTGCATTAGGAATCAAGAAAAGTTGAATTTTTAGTTAATGACTGTGATGAAAAATAAATATGAAATTATTTTTTTCCCTTCATAAATACTGGTTCACCTAAGTATGAGTGTACTGATAAATTATACATAGGCAGGGAACTTTATTTGATTCTGGAATTTCTTCATCTAAACTGACAAATTGTTAAATGGTGCCTGATACAGTCAGGCTACCTAGCAACATCTCAGGCTGTCACTGAGAATAGTACAGGAGTTGGCAGAGGCTGAGCAGGTGGGTCAGGGTGATTCATGTCACCCAATATTCTCCTTTAAACATTCAGAGTGACGTGGTACAAGCAGTCAAACCTAGCCTCTGCCTTTAATCATTTATTTCATACTTCTCTCACAATCATTATGTTAGGAGTATTGGAAGGTATATCTTTTAGTATCTTTTTAAGGAGCTATTTAGAGTGGTATGCTACTGTATTCTCCTGCCTCCCTATTGCATACTTACACATGAATAATTTTAGCGAGCAGTTTGCACCACTTGATGCTTGAGCATCAGATGAGAAAAAAATGATTGAATTGTATGTAGCGATAAAAGTTTGCATAGAAATAATATTTTGAGACAACAGTGGAGGAAGGAAATTGGGAACTACTTTGAAGATGTTGAGGAATCCAGAGATGGTATCTCTGACATGGAGCTTTGCATAAGTGGAAAATCAGTCCTATGGCTTTGAAGAATAAATGTGCTTATTGAAATGTTTATTTTGAAACCATTGGCTCCATTGCTTGTTTCTTCATTTTCTTTTAAATATCATTATTCTGTAAATATCATTATTCTGTATTCCATGGGGAAATTCTCTATTTACTGTTAATGAGACTGCAGATGTCTCTTGACAGACTACTTCCATCCATCTTAAGTAATTATCTCAAATTCATGTTCTTCAGTCATTTATCTCAGCTTCATATTAAGACACAAGGATCTTCCGGCATTTTCTGTACTTCTTAGGGTGACATCTTCCATCCCAAGAGATGGGAATGAAAGTACCTGTCCCAAATCACACAATATAGGTATTAGAACTTGAACCTTCCATATCTGGAGAATTAACCAAAGTGCAGTTTGCTGTCTGGATATTAATCTTATGAGGTATATCTATATTGTCAATTTGAGGGTAATGCTGAAGTCTGGATTTATATCATGCCTTTCTGCAAATTCCTCTTCAGGACAAGAAATGGTCACATGCCATTTCATCCTATTCAGGGAAATGTGACCATATGGGCCAAGAGGCAACCACAGCACATGTTGATAGATCTCACAGTCTTACTAGGACTGAGACCAAAAAGCATACTGCAGACAGGACTTGGCTCACAACCTTAATCTGATTTATCACTGGAGACTCCTACAAAAGACATCTAATTGAATTCTGCTTCTTTTTCTCACCAGTATTGGAACACTACATGCTCTCTCTTGCAGTTTCATTAAATTCCACTTTTCAGCAGTCTAGTAGGATATAATATACTCTGAAAAAAATTATTTGTTTTTAAAACGTAATAGCTATTAATGGTAACTTAATATTTTTGTTGCTGATTAAATACAATCTTCTGCACATAGTTAAAAATATATCAATGATAGTGTAACTTTCAGAAATTTTCTGAACTATAAATTGTTTTAGCACATTACAGCATGATTTTAACTTGCATTAAATTTCTTTCAGAAAATTGCATGTTAGGAAAACATTGTAGCAAAATATATGATACTCACTCACTGTCCCCCAAATTGGGGTACGTGCTATTGCCTTCTCTGTTGTGATTTCTCTTTTTCTGTGAGCTTTCCTTTTTCTTTCCAGTTTTCAACTCAAGACTTTGACCAGGAATTGCTTAGCAAAATGACAGGCACAATTCCAGTGTGTAGCAAAAAGGGGTTTCTTGAGGTCAATAAGATGTGATTAAAATGCTTTTGCTGGAGCTTTGAAGGGTAGAGAGTTGGATCTAAGTTAGAACAGTTTTTATTATGCTAAGAACTGCACAGTTCTTGACTGGCATGAAGAGCTGGTCATTTGTTAATGTAATTTAAAGTAATGTTTTTCTGCTGTGTTTATGTGGTGTTTTGTTGTTGGTGGTGGTGGTGGTGGTGGTGATCTTTTTCTTGCACTCCAGAGGTGTGAACAGATGCCTTAGAAATTATCTAAAGAAAACAGAACATGGGGAGTAAGAGGCTCTAATGTCATTAAAGCCATAGATCATCTTTCTGTGGATTTTTTTTTTAATTTTTATTTCAATTTTCTTTTGAGCCTTGTATTCTGACTTACCTCAGTGGCCTCCACAGAGCAAAGTCACTGACAATTCTTCATGCTCATCTCTATCATTATTTGTTTCTTCTGTGTACCTTTGGTCTTTGCACTTGACCTCTTAATTCCAAGAGAACCATAGAATGGTTTGGGTTGGACAGGACCATAAAGATCATCTAACTCCAACCCCCCTGCCATTGGCAGGGGCACCTTCCACTCGACCAGGTTATTCAAAGAGCCATCCAACGTGGTCTTGAACACCTCCAGGGATGGGGAGTTGAACCATCCATGTGGGAGATAATGTATACTAGCCATTTAAAATATTTTGCTACCAACGTTTTTTATGTGTGGTGAAATTGAAAAAATATTTTTATTTAATAAGTTTATAATGTATTGATAAAAATTGCAATAGTTTCATCCCATAATGAAAAGCAATTTCACTGTAGCCATTCTTGGTTATTTGCGAGAATGTGGTTATATGAGCTTTGAATGATGGGAAAGTACCACACTGCCAGTGCTGCCAGGACATCCAGCACATCAAAATCACCTTTACTTGCAATACTTCCTGACGTGTCTTGGTGATTTAGCTTTTTAACAGAGAAATGTACTGATTACCAGCTCTCAGACCATGACTGACTGCAGTGAAAAAAAACTTATTTTTCTCCCATTTAATTAAACTACAGAAATTTCAGTGAATGTTGAACAAGGCAGACATACATTGATTTTTCCATGCCTTGGTTACATCTATCTTTATCAAAATCACAAAGCTGTAAAAGCTGTAGAGACTTCAATCATTTCATATAGTTTATGTTTTTTTCACCTCATATACTTTATGTGGACAAAGAAACACACTTTATAAGTAGGCCACAAATTTATTAGTAGTCTAATCAAAACTAAACAAAAGAGTTATTATTTCAGTTAGAATGATACTAATAATCATAGCACAAATTGCCCAATTATTAGAAAATATAGAAATTATAGAATTATATTATAGAAATTATAGAAATTATAGAAATTATAATTATAGATTATTATATTATATTATTATAATTATAGAAAAAAATCCTCATTAACCATGCAGTTGAGAGTTTAAGATTTATTTCTCTGTTTTATTTGTTGTTGTTGGGTATTTTTGGTGGTTTTTCTTAGATCACTGTTCTGGTTCTTTGCACTGTAAGGTCAACGATGCTTATCATACTCAAGGAGAACAGAGCAGGTGGGAGTCCGCAACAAAGTCATCATCTGCCTAGGCTTTTCATAAGAAGTGTGATCGTGATACTGGAGGATCCAGAGTCCTCCCACAGTTATTTTTCACTGTTTTTACATGGTCTTTAGCCCACTGTTCATTTACATAGCACTTACTGAGTTTTGTTACCATATAAAGTTAAACCAAGCTATTGCAATCTCGACATTAAGCTATAGCAAAATAAAATGTTAAAAACCATTATTATAGAAAATACTCCTCCTAGCCCCATCCTGTCTTTTGCAGTTTCTGCAGTCACTACTAAAAAATATATATATATATATATATTTCCAGTTAAGTCCTGAGACCTAAATATTAAGATATTGTGAAGCCAGTGACCTGCTTCTTGCAATTGCAAAACTACGTTTACTCTTTACTTCATAAAGGACATCCTCTTTACTTTATAAAGGACCCACTAAAACCTTGCAATGTCAATGACTTTTTGATCAAATTCACTTCTTTACAAGTTACTCCTTAGCTAACTGTACTTGCAAAATTATTACCTCAGAATGATAGTAATAATATTTTGCAATTAATGGTATAACTATCTAGGTCAGAATATGGTCCTAAAAAATGGATTTTAGACAATAAGTTCTCCATAGCAGGAACCATTCTGCTGTTGATATTGGGGGTGGGGAGAGTGTGTTTCTTTTGTGTCACAATAACCAGAAATGTGCTTTTATTTTCAGGTAAAATCACTGATAAATTGTCATAATGCTGATAAAATGTCATAATCAAATTGTTGTAATATGTTCTTCAGCAAATATTTAGAAATTTTAGATAAAAATGTAGATTTTTTCTGTCTTCAACACATGATGGGCTCTGGGACCCCAGCTGAACTGAGTTGGAAGGGCCGTGACCGCGGGAATGATAAACTCCCAGTTAACCCCAAACTCGTGTGGGATTTGCTGCTCCACCTGGATGCATACAAGTCCATGGGCCCTGATGGGATTCATCCCAGAGTAGTCAGAGAGCTGACTGATGTCATCACAGGACCTCTCTCAATTATTTTTCAATGGTCTTGGGAATCCGAAGAGATCTCAGTTGACTGGAAGCTGGCAAATGTGGTCCCAATTTTCAAGAAGGGCAAGAAAGAAGATCCTGGCAATTACAGGCCCATCAGTCTCACTTCAGTGCCTGGTAAAATTATGGAGAAGATTTTTCTGAGAGTTATTTAAAAACACTTAAAGGACAATGCAGTCATTGGTCAGAGCCAACATGGGATCACTAGGGGAAGGTCATGTCTAAAACACTTAACTTCCTCCTATGATGAGATCATCCAGCTTGTTGACCAAAGTAAGCTTATTGATATGATCATTCTGGATTACAGTAGAGCTTTCAATACTGTCCCTCACAGTGTCCTTCTGGACAAAATGACCAGAATACAGTTAGATAAAAGCATAATGAGATGGGTGAACAATTGGCTGACGGGTTGGGCCCAGAGGGTTCTTGTAAATGGGATTACATCTGTCTGGCAACCTGTCACTAGTGGAGTTCCCCAGGGCTCCATTTTAGGATCAGTCCTCTTCAATGTTTTCATAAATGATTGGGATGAAGGACCTGAAGGTTTTTTGAGCAAGTTCATGGACGATATCAAATTGGGTGGAGCTGTTGACTCCTTCAAGGGTGGTAAGGCCTTGTAGAGAGATCTGGACAAATTAGAGAGCTGGGCAATCACCAACAATATGAAGTTTAACAAGAGCAAGTGCCGGATTCTGTACCTGGGAAGGGGCAACCCTGGCGATATGTACAAACTGGGGGATGAGATGCTGGAGAGCAGCCCCACAGAAAAGGATCTGGGGATTTTGATCAACAGCAAGCTGAACATGAGCCAGCAGTGTGCCTTGGCAGCCAGGAGAGCCAACTGTACCCTGGGGTCCATCAGACATGGCACTGCTAGCTGGTCGAGGGAAGAGACTGTCCCACTCTGCTCTGCACTGGTGAGGCCTCACCTTGAGCACTGTGTTCAGTTCTGGGTGCCACAGTACAAGAAAGATATAAAACTGTTAGAGTGTATTCAAAGGAGGGGAACAAAGATGGCAAAGGGTCAAAAGGGAAGATATATGAGGTGTGGATGAAATCATTTAGTTTGTTCAGCCCAGAGAAGAGGAGACTGAGGGGAGGCCTTATGGCGGCCTGCAGCTTCCTCACGAGGGGAGCGGAGGGGCAGGCGCTGAGCTCTGCTCTCTGGGGACAGCGACAGGACCCGAGGGAACGGCATGGAGCTGGGACAGGGGAGGGTCAGGCTGGGGGTTAGCAAAAGGTTCTGCACCAAGCGGGTGGTCGGGCACTGGGACAGACGCCCCAGGGAAGTGGTCACAGCACCATGCCTCAAACACATGACCTATTCATTTTTTGTATGGCCCTTTGGGAACCCAGGAGTTGGACTTGATGATCCTTGTGGGTCCCTTCCAACTTGGATATTCTATGATTGCCTGAAAGATAATCTCTGTCTCTAAAGAGAAAATTCAGAAACTATTGAAGAAATGCTTTATGATCTGATTCCAAGTTTTTTAAAAGAACATCACTTATAAAATGTAATGTTGAGTACATTCCAAAATGATGCATGTCTTGAAATCCATCATTGTATTTTTAAAATGCCATTGTCTATTTAACTTCTATCCACTCTTTAAAACATTTTCATTTTTTTTTCAAATTACAAATACATTTCATTAAGCAAGCCTGTAGTCTATGTGTGTGAAAATTTCTATATATACATCAATCTTTATGTTTTTCTATTTTTTTTCTCTTCAGAAATATTTATACTGAGACCAACTTGATCTTATTGTCTATGGTGTTTAGCAACAGCTCATTGGATCGTCATACTGTTGTAAGTGTCATACTAAAAGGGAGAACATTAACAAAATGTTTTGCAAATGAATGCATAATACTTTTAAAATTATAATTGTGTGGGTTTGAAACACACTTCAGAGAACCCTATTTTCATGCTACACAATATAGCAATTAAGGGAAACATTAGAAAGGACAACGAATTCATGTTTTCCTATTATGTATAACAAAGGGCCAAGAGATTATTTTTATAAATTTTGCTTATCTGCTTTTATGTTTCGGCTGTGAGTGGGGTCCAGAGCTGCAGTTCACTGTGGCTCAGGGGTACATCTACAGCAGTGATAATGGCTCTGCAATGTTTGTCAGGGTAGACCGCTTTTCCTTCAGCTCTCCACTCCAAGGCTCTTGTACCACTGCAGTAGGATCCAGCAGCTTCTGGGAAGGCATTCTTTGGTTGCCAGCATTTAGAAACACTTTGTGAGAGATGATGCTGAAGACAGCTGGAGCCCTTGAAAGTTTCTAAGTCCCCAGGCACTGAAGGCTTTGTAGTAATCACAGCGATTTTTTGCGCCTACATAGCACTTTAGAAACATTCATTTTTTAATTGTCAGAAACTTTCTGCGAGTGTTATCCTCACAGGACGAGCACACAGAATGAAACACAGAAATTAAGCCAATACTTCTGCAACTGCCTGTGCATAGCTACACTTGTGAATAATGATCTGCTGCTCAGAGCTGCTCAGCTTGGGCACCTCTCACGGTCTCTGTGGTTTGATACTAGCGCTAGGTGTTCAGGTTTCCCAGTGCAACCTGTCAGCTGTGACAAATGAAACCTCTGTCAGGATTGGGACCATTTCTTTGGTCTTCATTCTTTGTTCAGTGTGCTGGAACTACTGCCTCTTCACTGTGAAACTTCATCTCCTCATGGCTGGAGGAACACAGATGCATGGTGAAGGTGCCCAAGGGCTGTGCTCCGAGCTGGAACACCTCTCAGGGAAGGGGTGGCATTGCCTTCTGCAGCTGCCAGCTCAGTGGTGCCTTTTTAAAGTATCAAATGCATCATGGGTATGATTTTCCCCTAGCTTCAAAGCTCGTGATTATGAAAAACTTTAGCCTTAAGGCTTTGCCCCTTTTTTCCTTTCTTTCTTTCCTTCTTTTTTTTTAAACATGCTAGCTGCAATAACACATTTAGTATGTATCACCTTATCTTTTTAAGAATTATTTCTACAATAAAAGATTAACTGGGCCTATTTCGTTTCATATTTTTGTTTTCTTAAGGATGCATTGACCTGCAGAAATCTGAAGTTTTACATTAATAAACTCATGTTATAATAGCAATTTTAACAAATCTAGATTTCAGAACAGGGTAAGGGGAAGCAGATAGCAAGCAAAATTCAGAAGGCCTAGGCAAGGGACATTCAAAAGCCATTCAAAAGCAACCTGCTCTAGGTGACCTTGCTTGAGTAGGGGGGTTGGATCAGATGACCTCCAGATATCTTTTCAAATCTCAGTCATTCTGTGATTCTGTGACATTACAGGCTTAGATCATATCAAAGAAGGACCATATATAAATTGACCTTGTTTCAGGTAAACTTGTACAAAACTCTGAAGATGATCCTAAGGGATTATATTAGTATTCCTGAAAATACAGGCAGTGATCTCAAAGAAATGAACTTGTATCAACACTGAGAGACTGAAATGATGTTCAGACTTACATTTATGAAAATAATAATTTAACTCTAACTCTTTGTTTACAGATCACGCAAAATAGATCATTTTCAAAAAGAATACCTCATAGCCAGAGTTACAGGCGCTTATCCCAAGACTACCGCTACTCCTGAAACAGTTTGTTCACTGTTGTGTTCATTCTCAAGCATGATCTAATGAACTACATACATTTCTTGGCACATGACTTTACAGGTAGTGATTGTCAAGGTATTTTTATATGAATTATAAGTTTACATAAACAAAAATCTGTATACCAAAACCTGAGCCTTGTTGGGAAGAGGCATTTAGAAGAAAGAAGTTAGTGATTTCCTTAAACTTAAATATTGGTTGAGATGTTAGCACTTTCTATTTATTGTCTAGACAGAGACATTAGCACTTCTCAGGTTGGGGCAGGAAGGGCAGTCAATAAACCTATAGGCACAATGTTACAAACTGACATCCCGATTAAGTGATGAACTACCACAGAGTTGTGGTGCAGCAAGGACAAATGTCTGAATCTGAATGGAACCTGCAAAAAGCAAAGGGGTGTATAGTGACAAATGCATCCCACAGTCTAGATCTCCTTCAAAATAAAGCAATAACCAACCTGCAGGTCTTGCCATACAAATGGATTTCAGCCAGTAAATCATGTCAGCATGGTTACAGTTTGTTAGCTAAGTGAAACAGATAGACAACCTAAAGTGTTATTGTTGCTTTTATATATAGATATATCTCTCTAAGCACTGCAGTGCTTTATCTTGGTTAATCTTTAGATTTCTAAAGATTAATTACCTACTTCTACTTTAATGCTTGTCTAATGCAGAGGTGAGTTTAAAGGACCAGCAAACTATGCCTAGATTTGGAGTGATTCATAAACCACTTGCCAAACATACCACTAAAAGATATATTAGGTAACAAATGATAGTGGGAATATTCTTCAGCTAACTGGCTTTTTATTCCATGGTAAATATGCTATTGCTATGGCAGAAAAGTTTCTTCCACTAGGAAATCATATTCAACATATACTTGGTATGGGGCAAGACTGGGAAAGGGCCTAAATTTCAAGGGTCAGTACCATTACAGTTGTCGTTCATGAAAAATCATAGCAGGATCTGAATTCTAACCAAAGTTAATGGTGGATTTCTCATACAACCTCTCCTCCTCATCCAATAAAGCTAAGACCAAAAACAGTGGAACATCATTCTGATAAAACAGTGACTAAGCATTCCGATAAATATTGAAATAATTATTCAATAAATAAATATTGAAACATTTGCTTATTACTAAACTTTGAGAAATTTTTGAACTACAAAATTATTTGAATTTAGTAGTCTTCAGAGCTTATTTAAAAATATCTAATGGGCTTAAGCTTCACTTAATCCTCAGTTGTTTTCATGGCCCAGATACCTGCTTGGTTAATGGTGTTGTCCTTCCAGATGTTCTTTTAGCACTAAGTCTTTGGGGAAAATATATATATATTTGGATTTTCCAAAGGGATCCATGACACTAAGAACTGTTAAAAATAGTTATTATTTATAAAACCATATGTTTTTGTGGCTGGAGGATTTTTGAAGGATTTTATACTGCCTTTAGTAAAGAATTTGGTGGTAGATCAGTTAATATAAATTTAACCAAATATTTCTGTAGTTAAAATCATTTAGTTACTAAAGGCATAGTAAGTGAAGGTCACTGATGACTCCTCTATGTTTAGATAGCAACAGGTTTCATGTGCAAGAAAACTATCCCTGCAGACCCCAAGGATGCTAAGAAACAGAGAAAATTAAAACCATTTTCCTCCCACCTAGCCTCAAATTCACTCCTTTATTCCTGACTACTGTCACCTCCTCCTTCCCCTGTGAAAGAGTGGCACAGGGAGACATAGAATAGGGTTTGAGTTCAGTCCATAATGCTACATCTCTAGTGCTCCATCATCATTCTCTTCTCCAGCTCCAATGTGGGGTCCCTCCCACAGGATGTCATCCTTTCCAAACTGATCCTACTGGATCCCACAGACTGCAGTTTTTCAAGAACTGCTCCAATATGGGTCTTCACCATGGGTGCAGTTCATCAGAAACAGACCGCTCCAGCATGGATCTCCTGTGGGCTGATAATCTTCTCCAGCATAGGCTCTTCTCCAGCCAGGGGCTGCACTTTCAGCTCAGAGTCTGCTCCTGCATGGGTTTCTCCATACGCTGCAGAGTCCCCTTCTCTCACAGCTGCTGTACAGCGCTTTGGCCAGTGGTGGCTTCTCCTTTTGGAGCTGGATGGAACTGGCTGTGTCCAACTTGGGGGCAGACCTCATCTCTTTGACAGAAGCTGCCTCTGCAGCTCCTCTATTACCAAAATCATTCCATGTAAACCCAATACAGACTAATATTGAAATGATAGACTATGGGTGCATATAGCTGATTCCACATATACTAGGACATTTAATTTACACAAAAACGTTAAGCCAGACCTTATGAAATGGCTTTACATTCCTGTCCATTCGTTATTCTGTTTGGTATATTTTCATCTATTGGTGCTTTCTAGGGCAGCAGCTGGTGGAAGGTGGTTGTGGAAATTGCTGCTTTAATCTCTGAAGCTTCACATAAAAATACTGTTAATTCTAAAGACAGAATGGAAAATATCCTGAAAAATAATGTCTATTTGTGATTAGCTTTGAGCATTTTTTTTACATTGGATTACACAGTGTAAATTTCCATCCTTTTTTTAAGACAAGCTTATGTGTAGAACACCGTCCAACAGTGACAAATTTCTGCTGCTTCACATCAATTACTTATAAAACAAATGGAATCAAGACAGTACTCTTCATCTGTTCTCTTAGAAATTGTACTGTCCTCTTGCATCCTGCAGGATAAATTATCTCCTGATATAGTATCTTCTATCAGATCAAAAGTATGCCCTCATGATAACGTGATTTTAGTTCATCACTGCCATGAGCCTTTTCTCATCTCCATAGCCATCCAGGCTCAGTAGTTGATTGAAAAGAGTTTGAAGTTATGTTCTAGAGAAATCCATATGGATTTCCAGTATGGCTTTCATGTGGTCATAAATGAGTAAAATATCTTGTGTGGGTATGAAATGCTCTCTAGCGAGTGTAGTAAGTACAATTGTGAAAACAGATTGATAGTATGCTTATTTTGTTAAGAATACAGGATAATCAATCTCCAGTAGGGGACTAGAACAGAGGGCTAAAATTTTGCCTTCCATGTCAAACTGTCATTAAGAGTATCTCCACTGAGGTAAGTCAGATTTATAGATGAGACAGTATTTGATACTAAGTCTTCAAAACAAGCTAAAAGAAAACTGCTCACTTCTGAAGGGATGGCTTTTATGTATATTCCTGAGCCCCAAGGTATGTCAATTTGTGAGTTCACTATAAAATTGAAGGAAGGTTGAGCTGAAGCAACTAGAACACTAAGCACCACAGAGACTTTTAGATCCAGGAAGGTCAAAGCCTTTTTTCTTACCTTTGGTTTCAGATCTGTAAAGATAAGCCTATGGGCTTATCTTTTTGCATAGTGACATATCCCACTGAGGTAAACAGTACTGCTTAAGTTATATGAAATAAAACACTTGCATAAACCTTTGTAGAACATCTGTAAGTAGTTTACAGTAACCTTGATTATTTTGATGCAGTATGATCAAGCATAGTAAGTAAAATATTCAGAAAAGAGGTGTAGTTTAAGTAGCATAAAATTAAAGAGCTACAAAAGTTAAGTAGGAGAATAAAGTTTAAGTTAAACTGAACAGTAAGAAGAGTTATGTGAGTTGAGTGCATGAAGATTCCCCCCCCCCCCCCGACTATTTTTTTTAAAACAGAGATACATATCACTGAAGGAAGAATGGGATGGCCATTCTGATGAGGAGAAAGTCCTGAGACAAGAAATGAGATAAGATTAACAGTAATAAATAGGTTAATTCCATATTATCTATACTATCTATATATACTTTCTTTATCTACTCTGAGCAACAGCTGAATAGTTTAGGATGCCAAAAAAAAAGAGGAATTTACGTTAGAAAAATTAGTCTAGGCTTCATCTAAAATTTATGGATTGTTATTGTACACAATTCAAGAGCTATGTTCTCCTCGGATTAACCATTCATTTAGAAGAAGCTAAAGAAGGTGAACTGTTTTTAATAACCCACTGCCCAGTCATGAAAAAACATGTTGTTGATGCTTTTATTTGTTTCTTTTATCATGTGTCTTGCTGAAGACAGAGAAATGCTGAATGCATTGAATGAGAAAAAGTTATTTGACTCCTCCTTTGTCATGGCCAGACTTTTGTCCAAACCCAGGTTGCCACAGAGTATCTTCCAAAGGGAAACTTTAATTTTCCTAATATAAGTAAATTATATAAGTGAGAATAGAAGGATTAAACAATAGAAGTTCAGCAGCCCAAAAAGACAACCGCATCCTGGACTGCATCAAAAGAAGCATCACCAGCAGGTTGAGAGGGGTGATTCTTCCCCTCTACTCTGCTCTTCTGAGACCTCACCTGGAGTACTGCATTCAGCTCTGGGGAAGCAACCCAGGAAGGACATGGTCTTATTAGAATGAGTCCAGAGGAGAGCCATGAAGATGATCAGAGGGCTGGAGCACCTCTCCTATGAAGCCAGGCTAAGGGAGTTGGGGTTGTTCAGCCTGGGGAAGCGAAAGCTCCAGGGAAACCTTATAGAGGCCTTCCAGTACCTAAAGGGGACCTATGGGAGAGCTTGGGAGGGACTCCTTGTCAGGGGGTTTAGGACAAAGAGTAATGGCTTTACACTAAAAGAGGGCAGATTTAGGTTAGATATTCAGAGGAAATTCTTTACTGAGGGTGGTGTGTGGTAAGGCACTGGAACAGGTTGCCCAGAGAAACTGTGGATGCCCCATCTGTGGAAGTGTTCAAGGCCAGGATGGGGCTTTGAGCAACCTGGTCTAGTAGGTGGCATCCCTGCGCACGGCAGGGGGGTTAGAACTAGGTGATCTTTAAGGTCCCTTCCAATCCAAGCCATTTGATGGTTCACAATTAACTCTGTCATCAAACCTAAAGCAGAGGCCCTGTTATTATAACTATCTTTGATCCCAGTAAGATTTCTGAGAGACCTGATGTACTTCACAAGATTCACTGAGTTCTACTACAGGCCATGTAATTTAAAATGGATTTTCAATTGAAATCAGATTAAAGCTTAAATTAAATGAACAAATGAGAAAATGCATATATATATGCACCTAACATATAATATACACACTTAGCAAATGAGGGAAGACCAGCATCACAGTAAATACACCTTCAATCCAGAGATATCATAAGCTGCATATTACTCTTCAAAAGGGGGGGGGGATGATAATAAAATTTGCATCTCTTTTAAGCCTAGAAAAGTCACCTCTTTTTTTTTTTTTTTTTTTTTTCCCACTCTTATGAAATGCTACCAAAGAGAGTTGCCTGTTGAACAGCATCAACAGACAGGAATGATACAGAAATGTGAAGGCAATCTTCCCAGGAGCTGCTAATGAAGGATTTGAAGGTGTTAATAAGCTTCTCCAACAAAAGAAAATGAGGCATTGGAGGAATCTAAATAGTGAGCACAAGAGTAAGTTCTCAGGAGCCCAAGTAATTTAAGTTGATTAATATGTTTGTTTCTAATGATTAAAGGAATATTAGGTTTTTGAAAGACATAGAGATTTTGTTAGAAAATAGAAGAGACTGTAGTATCTATTGGCTAGCAGAAATATAGTAATAAGCTTTATTATATGTCAAGCCACTAAGATTAACTAAAAAGTCCTCATCTTGACATCTTAGCAGCCGCCAATATATATTGGCATACAGCATTGGACTCTGCATATCTGGCATACACCTACAGAGTTAAGACTGTGTGATGTAACGTATGTGTGGTCACACTGGATCAGTCACCTATGGTACTCTGCACTAGTTGTACAGTTTTATAGCAAAAATAGCCAGACAATAAAACCAGTAGAAATAAAAGGGGTATTGAAGATTGGTATTTTAAAAGTGTTCCCCCACTGAGACGTTATAATGCCTGCCACTTATATTTCTGGCAAGCTGAGAGTTTGAGTGAAATTGCATGCATATTTTGTTATTATTACTGACTTTGATTTTTGCTTTGTTTAGTTTTTGGCTGTGAACACAAACAGCTCAACAAGAAGCTTTTTATGTTTGAAGTGATAAATAACAAGTGAATTGTAACAGAAATAGCAAATGAATTTGGAATTTAATTTACTTTGCTTTTACCTAAATGTTCTTATGAGAATGGCAAAGGTTATTTTAAAATAGTACATTAGATCTGAATTTGGATTTAACCGCAAATAAAACAAATAATCATAATAATTAAAAACAAAAACAAAACAAACAAAAAATAGAGAGGGATAATTCTGTAACAGGATTTAGAAAAGAATAACCAAAACTATTCCATTTCTCATCTGAACCTCTGATATTTGTACCTTTTATTTTTCCTTCTTATCTACTTATTTTTTAATTTTATTTATTCTGGTGTCTTTCTATAGCATTTATTTCCACATAAAATAACTTTTCCCTCTTAATATCTTGTAATAAGTGGTGGAGGCAATACATATTAGAAAATTATCTGATAAATCAGCTGTTCAGTATGCATGTGTGTATGTTTGTATGCTTACACACCAATCTTTTTATGTATGCAGACTAATAAATATATGTTGTATAAATATTTGTATCACAAATGCAGTCATTGATCCCAGTCATAAAGAGTTGGTTGATTTTCAAGTACATATAGAAAGATAATAGAAAAAGTATATTCTATATAAAAACTTTAAAATAGTATAAAGCACTGCAATCAATGAGAATTGGTGTCGAGAATAGCTGTGAGGCTGGAAGCTTTCTTTTTCCCTGTACTTTTACATTTCACTTTTGGAAACCTGTGCTGTCCTCACCTCATTTTTATTTTTTTTCAATAGAAAAAAAATCTACTTAAAGTACAACTGCATAGCTTTTCTGAGTTTTGTAGAAAGATTTAAAATACAGATATGATTACTAGAACTTTGAAATAATGGAAAAGTTTACAAGATATTTTATCAATTAAATCTTCTAACTACATCTTTTCTGCAGAGTACTGAGTAATAATGAAGGTATTTAACCATCACTGAGTCTTTATCTTCACATGCTGTAGGTATTGAAAACAATTAAAAACAGTTTAGGAGAAGCTGTAAGAAGAAAAATCTGAATTACTAACTTCCATGGTGCTGATATGCAGTTACATGAATTACAGTATGCCAACATAACCAAATTTGTCCAGAGCTAAGCCCCTATCAAGAGCACATTCTTTAAAGGACAGTCACTTCACCATGAAAACAGTAAGAGAAGAAGCTGACAGCTATCTCATCAAGTCAAATTTCTTTCATCTCTTCCTGGTTGGAGGTAAAAAGGAATTAAGTCTTATTCAGCGGGTAAAATGTTGCTAAATATTTAGTTAAATTAATAACAATTAACTTTTCTTTTTTCTTTGTGCCGATGGCGTTCTGAACTGCATTTATCATTTGAAATGATTTGTGATTTATTTTTTCTTTTTTACAAGCTTGTTTTCTGTTTGAATTGTGCAATATAAGTAGTTTATGAGAAATTTGTTGTTTTATTTATTGGTTCTTATGAGATTGTTATTATGTTTTACATTGTACTGTTTTAGTTTTAAAGCCTGTGAGCTTAGTGCTTGCTTTTGTACTTATTCCTGCCAGTAAGGCTCAATTACTTGAAAGAATACTGAAAGCAAACATGAAACAGCAATGTTATGGTTCTACTGAAATTTACCTTTGAATTCAAGTGGATCATCAAAGGAATTTAAGAAGATGGGCTTTGCGCATTCTTGCCCTCTTTACATCGCCAAGCAGTGTCAAAATGTTTTAGAGTGAGTCAGACTCCAACTCTGCATTTATTTAAACTCACAGACATCAAACTGCACCATTACGAGCACTTCCTTTCCTTACACATAAATGACTGCCTCGGAGTACATGGCTTTCATAAACTGAAAGGCAAAACTTCACAGATGCTGGGATGTTTAATTATTCAACTTTTATAAAAGACAAAATATTCCCTGTATTCCCTGACTATTTTTCAAGGTGTTTTGTTGTTGTTGTTGTTCCACCCCCCCACCCCCCCCAACCCCCATTTCATAGTCCTAAAGTGCAACTCAATTCATTGTATTCTATCCAAAGAATAAAACAAATTTATTTCCAGCTTTCTGCCAGGTCTCTCATGCTTGCTGCCATGCTCATTGAACCTTTCTTTGATGCAAACTCCAAAAAGCTGATGAGAGAAGCCCAGCTAATAATTGTCTCTGGATTAGGCTCTCTGTATATTAACAATTTTCAGAGTCCTAATTACAGTTCTACTTCAGTTCTGCTTGTACTGATGGTTACAGCTGATGGACAAAAGATTGGAAAATATAAATTTGAAAAGCGTGAAACTTTATTTGAAACAAATAATTATATTTTTCTTCAGAATTTACAGTAAATCAGTATTTCTTGGAAACCCTCATTGCAGATGGAGCTAGCTGTTTTGTCTGTTCCCTGGTGAGCATGTCTAAAATTTACAGTATTACTGAAAAGCTACAGGAAGATTTATAGCTGTCCTCCCAGGACTGAATTCACTAAAGATTTTCTGCTTTTTACAACTGCAGCAAATCAGCAGAAATGTCCAGCATTTTTCTCCAGATACACACTTTAGAGACCTGTCAAAAGCTCAGAAACCCTGAGAATAATAAATAAGCAAATACCTTTATTTATTTATCTATTTATTTATTTATTTAATGGAGCACTATTTTCATCTGAAAATTAAGTTCCTTTCCTGAAGTCCAACCAACCTCTACAACTCTACCTGGCTTCACAAAATAGGCATCAACTATCGTTGAGTTGAGTGCTCTGGCTCTTTTTGATAACATCTTAGAGTACAGTTTGCCAAATAGCCTCTAAGATACTCGAGAGCTGAAATTAAGTCCTACATCTCCTTCTGAGAATTTCAGCTTAAGTTTCTTCTTAGAAATCTGCAAGAACTACGCCCCTAACATAAATCATTTGTTGATTTTCTACAGGGAACAGTCTGTTTAACACCATTAAATATATAAATCCTTAAATAATAAAGAAATGAAGAGAGCTTGATTCTTCACTGGGTGGTTATGACATAACCTTAGCACAGGAAGAACTGTTGGATTTGTCATTATTCCAGTAAATTCTTAAGATAAAAATACAGAGTGAAAATATTGAATGACTTATTCACTGAAACTGTTCGGGGCTTAAGTTGCACGTAATACAATGTGCTTGTGGTGTGGAAATGTATGGAGGACAAGATGACCCTGTTTCACTTTGTTTTGATTTGTTTTCTGTAAACTTGATCATTACTTTATGTGAGCAAATTCTTGCGAGCCCCAAACAAAAGCTGTCTTCCAACGTTGTACAGGGATCCAGCAGTACTCAGCATCATTACTTCTATGAATCAAAACCTCAGACGACCACACACTAGAATGTGATACCAACTGTTTCTAAGGCCACATATTCTGGTTTGTTGGATTATTGCATACTGAAAAGCTAATTCGTCTCAAACACATACATAAGCAGTTAAAATACCTTGATACTTTTCTGGTAATAATATATACTAAACACCAAAATAATTCTGAACAAAGCCACAGCTGTATCTATTAAAAAAATAAATAATTTTTTTTGTGTCCTTTAACAATTTTTTAATCATTTTTTTCAATAATTTATAAGTCTTGAATATGGAATTTCTCACCATCTTGAATTATAATATTTTAATCTTGGAACACAAATTATTTCACAGTGCAAAACAATTTTAGGCTACTTTTCCCAGTGGTTAACTGTTGGAGAACTTTGGGGTCCATGAAAGACTACATTTTTCATCAGATATTACATGATGGAAGCTACTATGACTAAAGGAGAAGATATCACAGAATCACGGAACCACAGAATCATCTAGGTTGGAAGAGACCTCCAAGATCATCTAGTCCAACCTCTGACCTAACACTAACAAGACCTCCACTAAACCATATCACTAAGCTCTAAATCTGAATGTCTTTTAAAGACCTCCAGGGATGGTGACTCAACCACTTCCCTGGGCAGCCCATTCCAATGCCTAACAACCCTTTCAGTAAAGAAGTTCTTCCTAATATCCAACCTAAACCTCCCCTGGCGTAACTTTAGCCCATTCCCCCTCGTCCTGTCACCAGGCACGTGGGAGAATAGACTAACCCCCACCTCTCTACAGCCTCCTTTAACCTATCATATAACTTTGTCAAGGGGCAACAAGTCCTGACCTGCAGTGTTAAAAACAATTTACTGTTTCCACAGTTTAAAGTGAAATCTTCTGGATAAATTCAACAAAGTGAAATGAGATGTTTTAATTTTATCTATATCCAGCCAGTCTCATACAACTAAAAATCACCTGAGCATTATTAAAGATAAATCATGCTGAATGCCCATCCAATGAAAAATTTCCTATTATGTCAGGAATATTAATGTTAAAATGATGAATTTCCTTTGTATAGCAGAACATACAAATGTCCTTTTGTTCTAATTTTAACATTAACATCAACATAAATATTGTGAAAAGAAGTAAACATGACAACAGCTTAACTGGATTGACATTCAGTATTGGGTTTTATGTAGCATGACAATTAAGGATGCTTAAGTCCTTTCATAATAAAATATCAGATTGAGGGTTGTGGAGTGGGTTCAGGAATAATTTCAAATCCTGCTGTTCTTGTTCTGCCATCTCTGTGGCAGTTCCTTCTTGTAAAGGTAGCTTAGTGCTTCAGACATAGTGAAAGATACTCTTCACAAATACACCTAACAATCTTCCCACTCATAAACTACCTGTAAGCAGTTCAGTATGACTGTGCTCATCAATCATTGTGATTAAGGAATGCTTCATATGAGAGAACATGGTCTTGTATCCTATACCGAAGCCTTCTTGCAAGACCCTGGGAAAACATTGTGTTCTTTTCTATTCCAGTGTTAAAATATATAGAGATAATACTATTATTTCCTTCAGTTTTGTCACTTTTGATTTTAAACTCTAAGAGTAAGGAACCAAATCAGGAACATGAGTTCGATTCCTACCTTGTAGATATGCCCGTAGGACAATTGCACATGACAGAAACCCTTGGAAAGATGTTTACATTAAGCATTATTTTTATTGAGGTAAAGAACTGTTTGAAGAATGCAAAATGAATAGTTGTAACTTCAGATGGTTACAATTTTCTACTAGTAGACCATATATGGTCTAAACAAGCAAAATGTATATTAGATCTCTAATGGGTTTTAAAATATTATTTTTCTGTGGAAGTAAAACTTTTATGAAAAAAACAGAGGGAAGAAAAACTAAAACTAAACTAAACTAAACTAAAATAATGAATACCTGTGGGAAATGCTTAAAAGATAAATGCAGCAACACCCTTAATGCTGGCTGAAATTCTTCATGAGGTCCACACTCCATTCAGAGGGAGCTGAAGATAACTATCATCCAGATTTGCCCACCTTTAACACAATTAGGTCAAATTAGGGCACAGGGGCTACCTTATCGCTCTCTATAGGTACCTTAAAGGAGGCTGTATTGAGGTGGGGGTTGGTCTATTCTCCCAGGTGCCCGGTGATAGGATGAGGGGGAATGGGTTAAAGTTGCACCAGGGGAGGTTTAGGTTGGATATTAGGAAAAACTTCTTTACCGAAAGGGTTTTTAGGCGTTGGAATGGGCTGCCCAGGGAAGTGGTTGAGTCACTATCCCTGGAGGTCTTTAAAAGACATTTAGATTTAGAGCTTAGTGATATGGTTTAGTGGAGGACTTGTGATTCTGTGAAAAGGACTGCCTCTGGCATAGGGGCTATGAGAACCTGCACACTTTCTGGCACATATGGGAAAGCCACAATGGCACATCCCATGAATGTAGGTCCCCTCATCTCTCTGATGCACTTTTTGGTAACTGTATGCAAGAGAACCTAACACAGCAGTTTATAAAAAAGCCAGTGATGAGAAGATATTTGGGCTGTAACCTGCCCGTGTTTCTGACTCAAAGTATTCAGGGATATGAGGGACCTGGTTCTCAAAATCTGAAATTCTCTCAGGTACAAAGAGCATGTCTAATAGTGGTGGACAAAAGTAGAATTTAAAGAACAAAGGACAGTGAGTCATTATTTTTTTCATAAATTCTTCACAATACAGTTGCCATCAGAGATGTCAGATATATGCATTTTAATTCTCTCTCACACACAAAATCTACAGAATTCTCACCAGTTATATGAGTGTTTTTTTTTTCCTTTAGTTCAGCTACAAAGTTAGAAAAGTTTGAGTAATAGAAGTACCCAGACACAAGATGGTGCAACACCAAAAGACTACTTCATTAAAATTGCCAGCCAGAATACAGCTTAAGAGTTCACTTAATGGAATTCTGACTTGGGAATCACAGTCTCAGTTAGTATTCAGTTAAACTGACAGTATGTAGAAGTTCCCTACTTACAAAGCACCCTGGTTCATGACAATTTATTATTTTCTTGACTATAAATACAGTGAATTCCTATTTGTGTAGTATGACTATTAATTTCCTGGATACTCTGTATGTGAATGAGAATGAGATTTTTTTATTTTTTTATTTTTTAAGTGTCTTGCATTCATGTAATTGGTGCTGCCCCTATGAACCTGCTCACTTCTTTGAGAAAATTAGATGGCTTGTGAGGACAAGAAAGGTCAGTGTCACTGAGAATATCAGCATGACAAGGCCAGACCTGGAGCTGGAATATCACCAAGGTAAGTGATTAGGAGAGACCAAGGACATGACCACAGAACAAATCCTGAATTAAACAGAAATAGACATGTGCATACCTCCCTTTTGGCAGCGGGATTTTTTTTATTTTTTTTTTTCATGAAGTTGTGGGTAACTTGAGTTTCCAGACACCTTTGTTTAAAGAGAAATTTTCTTCTGTTATATTGTGTCCTAAAGCAAACTACCCACCAGGTTGCCTTGGGCAAACATCTTCCTCTTCATTTGAATTAAGAGGGGTATGTATATTGGATAGGTTTATGGGGAACAAATATATGGATTTGGTTCAGGACAGAAAATATCAGAACTCACATGAGTTCTTTTGAGTTACAATTACAATGCGATTAATGTACATTAGAGTGCAACCTCACTTACATGGTTTGGAACCGCAGCACTAATAATTTCAATAAAAGCACTCTCTGATGCAGTTGATTTGTGCAATTTGTGTAACTCTGGGCTAGGAGGAGGTTAGTTATTGATATTTGTATCCTGTGATTTGACTAAATCTTAGACCAGCAGCGTTTGGGCTGAATTCTTCCCCCTAATCATCCTCTACCTTATACACACACATAGTGCCTGTACAGCACTTTAAAATAACCATTTAGTGTCTGTTACAATCTAGACTTAAAAGTGAAGATAAGCCACATGTATAGGAACAAATTAACAAGAATAAAAGGAAGATTAGGGGACTTTTAGGCTCTCATTGTCATTGGGATTGGTTGATACAGAACATGGTACCACATTATGTGAGACATTTTGTGACTGTGCAGCCCCTACATCTAATCTTGGTTGTATCCTACTCTTTTTTATTACACAAACTGTACAGCTAAATATATCCCCTGAAATTTAGCTTTCCTCACTGTAAGGTAGCTATATAAATAAGGCCTGATTACTTCTACACTATTTCCCATGCAAATCTTTAATTGACACATTTCTGGTACTGGTCAATCAGGCTCTATCAGGTTTCTTGCTCACAAAAACTGTGTTTCAAATAATTAGCCAAAATGACAAATCAAAAAACTTTGTTGCTAAGAGATTCTTTCCAAATTTAACCCCTTCTCCTTCTACAATAAAAATATACTTTCTTAATAGTTTTGTAACTTTTCTAACCCTTCGAATATTGCCTACAGTTTAGAGGAGTTATTGGATGACCTGGATTCAGCTCCTGAATTTCAGTCTTTTGTTTTTATTTCTGCATTACACTTTAAATATAATCAGGTTTTCTGAAAACTTTTTTTATATAAGAGGTGGTACTGGTCTTCAGTTGAGTGGTGTATGTTTAATACTTTTAACAACTAGGTGCTCAGGGAAAAACTCCTTCAGGAACCATAAAGGGCCAGAGTTGGCTTAAGTTCAGCACTGTGAAAGAAGACAAATATGCTGCTTTAGAAAGCAGAAAGCCTAGCTAATTTGAACTCAGACTCCCTCTTGCTTTAGTTCCCATTGAACCATAAATGCCTGCCCAGGGCAGAGAAATAAGGAAATATGAGGAGTCTGCATTTCAAAGTCATTCCACCTTTACAAAGAAAGAATAGCCACTGATTCAGATGCTGATTATACATGGCAGTTTTGTACTCAGGGAAAAAAAAAAAAAAAAAAAAGAGAAAGAAAGAAAGAAAGAAAGGAAGAAAATCCCTACAGATTAGATATAGCTACATGTATTTTTCATTTCCAATAGCTAGGAAACTAGGTTGTCCTAGATCATCTGTCTTCCACTTTCTTCCATTCATACCCAGAAGCAGCCACAGTCTGGAAAAGGAAGCAGTCATGGGAATGTCAGCCCTGTCATAATTAATGAAATATCTCTTTAAATGTCAGCTAGCCAAACGTATCATGAACATTTCTAATCTATCTAAATACTGCCTCATAAATTTTAGCCCTAGGTATGATATTGCCTTGCATTTAGGACAGCTAATATGCCATTGTCTATTGCAGCAGGCTCTACAGCACAAAAGATGCATTCTGGAGTCTTGTTTTATTTTAATGTGTGCCATAAACAGCCCTAAAGGCAAGTGTCCATTTCTTCCACACATGGTTTCATTGAGTGAATACGTTTCTTTTTTTAACCTACAGAATATAGATATGTTGGATACAAAATGGCCTTATCATGCTTGTAAGTCATTCTTTACAATGGTAGCTAGAAAAGCTTTAAGTCCAGTCCTCCCAATGCTATGTTCATACTTGTCTGTAGTTGCATGTGCAGTTCAGTTGAAAGCTTTACTTTCTGCACCACACAGCATGTAAATGGAACTGCTCAGGCAGGATGCAACATTTTCTTCAGGTGATTTCCTGCCCAAAGAAACAAGTTATTCTAAGAAGTAGCCATGTTCCTGATCCACTTTTTTCGTCATGTTTTCAGTTGTCTCATGGAAAGTAGAGGACAAGGAAGTAAACAGGGCATAAATTTGGCCAGGAAATTAGATTTTAAATTCTCTCCCTTTCCGTGACAACTTTGCTACATAAAATCTCATGTTCTAAATACCAACATGGACCAGTAGGTAAACCAGAGCTCTGAGTTAATTTTCATGTCTAGCAATAGCATATATTTTGCATCTCACATATATATTAAAAGAAAAAAAAAAAAAAGGAGGGGGGGGGAGAGGATAAATTCTATTTCTATTGAAATATAAAATGAACATTCGTTATTGTGGTGTCATGAAAAAATTGCCCAATTCCTGAAGGTCTGTTTAGGTCCATTTAAAGATGCAAATTAGTCATCAGAGACTCCTCTGCACCTAATAACTAACTAAATCTCATTTGGAATAGAACAATTAAATGATGGAAGGTGAAATATTGCAAATCAGTGAGTGAACAAGTCTCCGATCAAAATTAGGTGATGATAAGTATTCCATCACGATAATGAAATCAATTTCTTAGGGAGGGAGAGAGAGAAAAATATATGGAAGACCTGTGCTAAAAGTAATGTTTGCCTTCCTTTGGCTGTTCTTCCCTGAAGAGAAGGTATTCCCTTGTATTAAAAAATGGGCATTTTTTTCTGCTTTTATTGCACAATAGCCAAAGAACCTCTATTCAAAATATCTAAAAAACAAAATTTTATAAGTTAAGGTCATTTAAGGAAGGACGACTATTAATGGAGAAGAGCAATCACCTGTTTTATCATTTCTCTTCAAGAAAAAAAAAAAAAAAAAAAAAGAAAGCAAACCTCTCAGACTGCTCATATCCCTTAGGCAAAAAATGTAATAATAAAAGTTATGTAAAGACTGTCAAACAGTACAAATTTTAGAAAATTGAAATCATATACAGAATAGGTCAAATTCATCCCAGATGAAACTCTATTGACTTGAATGGGCTTACAGTAGCTATTGCAATTGTATACTACATAATAATTCAGACAGAATTGTTTGTGCTTCAGTTGTTTCTAAGAGCATCTGTACTTGAAAACTCATGAATGCTGAGGATCACATTTTCATTATTCCCAGAAACATTGCTTTATGTTATGTTTGATGGGAAAGTAACTTGAGCTACATGTCACTGCTGTTTTGCATTAATTTTATCATTAAAGTGTATCTTCATTAGAAACAGCAATAAAACCTATGATGAGAGAGTCCAGACGTGTTTTCTTAAAAGCAAGGAAGTATTTTTATAATGGCTAGATAAGGCCTAATCTGAAACATTAAATCACCGACAGAGGTCTGTGGTGGTTTGTTTGTTTGTTTGTTTAGTTGTTTGATTCTTGTTTTGTATGTTTGTTTTTGTTTTTCAAGGAAAGGATCGTTTACTTACTTAATCGCTTATTTACTGTAAGTTGGATCTGGACTTCAGCTTCAAGTCCAGATACCCAAAGCTGTTTAGGTTTAATTGTTCTCATGGGAATTAGGATCTTAGGCAGCTTTAAAAATTTTCACATAAGAACCAAGGACCAGTGTGAGGCTGAGAAATTTCAATTCCCTTTGAAGTCAGTTGAAATCAAGCAGTCCTTAGACAACAGTCTGTACATTGCAGGTTTGAACTGTAAGACAGTATCTCTAGTTTTTAAAGTTTCTCACTTTAAATAAACTGGGAAAAAAAAAAAAAAAAGAGGAAATACTGAAAAAAATCAATTTAGAAATGAGTCTATGCAAAGGGTTCTTTAATCTTCCATCATGCCAGAAGAGGAAAACACAATGTATCTAGAGCAAGACATTTTATTTCTTTCTAGCTACTGTTTCCTATATTGTCTTAATTTTCATAATGTCTCAGTTGCTTTTACACAACAGAGGGGAAACTATGTGAAATCATAAAGAGGAGAATTTCTGCAAAGGGGGCACTGTCACACTGCTAAATGTTTCAGTAGCAAAGATTTTAACAATCTTGTAAACAAACGAAACCTTCATCCTCAAATTTTGTGTTCCTTCAAAGAGCAGGGGAAAAAAAGTTAAAAAAAATAAGTTGAAAAATGATGTACTTAAACTCATCAATAGAAAATGCTGAGGAGAGGCATCTATTCTAGACTAGAAGACAGTTCAGCTACATTTTTGTTCTATTTTTTGAACAGTCTGTTTTCTTTTTCACAAAGTCCATGATTAACAGTATACACAGCTTGACTAAGTATATCTTCACCAGGTTTAGGAGAAGTCTCTGCCTGGAGTGCTCATTGAGAAGAGCAAAGAGAAAATGCAAATGTAAGCTGTATATTACTAGGATATTGCAAATAATGTAAATATATTCTGTTGCTATAAATCTTTTGAATGAAGAAGGGGTGAATAGTACATCTCATCTCATGAAATCAGCTATACCTAATTTCCTCAATGAACCCTAATTACAACAATTAAGAGTTATGAGAATATTTTCTGCCTCAAAATATTTCTGGACTAGTCTTTTGTGATCACACAGGACTTACATTAACAATAAAAAATCCTTGGTTGTATGTAATAATACATGCAAAACAGATTAGTTAGATTGAACTCCCAGTTAAAGACATGTATTAAAAGTCCTGTTTATGACTTTTGAAGACAGTATAATGGAATATAAACATTAGACTAATTCTGCCCAGCTCCCCAGTACACTGCCAATCAAATTCATAGCATGTAGTGACAAAATCAAAGGGTAGCTTTTCAACACAATTTTAGTAATTAACAGTTTAGGTTTATAACTGAAGAATGACAATACGCTAAAATAGAACTAATACTATAAAGTATTTATTGGACAGGATGACATATTTGCAGTCCAGCAAGATGTCATTTTGCTTTGCACTCAAAAAAAAAGGAGTCGTGCTTGGGATACAACCTGAATGATTCTATGATTCTGTGATTCTACAATCATTAGAGCACTTCTCTCTCTTCCAAAGCCATGAACTTTCTGGTTAAAATTAAGATCTTACTGCTGATGTTTAAAAGGAAAACTTAGCATTTTACCTCTAAATAGATGAAATCATGAATACTCAAAAGCAAGAAAAAGAAGCCAAAAGTCCTTTATTCTATTCCTATAACTGTCCTCTCTCTCTCTCTCTCTCTCTCTCTCCCACTCTCTCTCTCTCTCTCTCTCTCTCTGACTCTAAGTTTATTGAAATCAAAACCCCATTTCCAAGCTCAGCCTTCCAGCTCTTTTTGTTAACCTTTCTGGTGACATTACTTATTCCCGATTTTTTATACATTTTCTTCTTTCAACTCAATTTATTGAGTTTATGAACTATCTACTTGGAATATATAATTATATAGGCATAAACCTTCAGAGTCCTCAGGGGTAGAGAGCACTCCGTTCCCTTTTGTTAGGGAATGGGAGGAAGAATGACCATGGAGATTCTTTGTTAGGTATATTCAGAAGTCTAAGAAGCACCAGAAAGAAAAAGGGTGTTTGGTCTCAACTATTGTCAAACAGAGGAAAGCATAAATATAGTAAAAGCCGGTTTATGAATTTTCTACAAGGACATTTCTGAATTTAGTAGAATAGGAGAATAGTGTATGCAGAACTGAACTGAAAGACGAAGGGAAAGAATCTGCCTCATGGTGGCAAGAACCCTCTTCTGGGTGTTAGTCCTGGGGTTGCTCTGCTACAAGGAGGAACTTGTCATGTGAGGTGATGCAAAGTAGCTCTTTCATGTTATTCAATGCAGACCTTTGGTGAAGTTGCAGAGAATACATGCAGAGATGAGAGACGAAGTACTTGTTTGCATAAATGTCTTTTGGGATCCTGAGATTGTCCTGTTCACAAGCCCTGAACTGTGAGTGCAGTTTATTGGTTTGGTAAGTAAATAGATAAGGATAATGAATATTTCTCATCAGAACATAGAAAATTTTGGTACTGAATTACTATTACCACAAATGGGTAATGGGTATTATTTGTCATTCTTACATTTAGAAATATTGCTACTTTGTTTTCCCATCTCAATGCAACTTTCCACCTTACCTTATTATTATTCCTTATTATACACTCTGTAAGGATTTATGAGTAGCAAATTACTTCTTCTTAATAGTCCCAGAGAATGACTTTTGGATGAGAGCTGGAACTAATGGTAACTGACTAGGTGGTTATGACTGCATAAGGTTCCCTGTTTTCTTTAACTTACCATTTGAATAGATAGCTGTATAAAATAAATAAATAAATAAATTTAAAAAAAAAAATCACATAATGATCAGCACTGGCTAATAAAGAAAGGAACTCTCAGCTGCCCTTCCCACACTGTCTTTTCCGGTCTGTTTTCTGTTGTATTCTATCAACACTACTACAACACAATCACCTTAACAATCTCCTTCATATTTAAACTTTTAGAATCCATGCTATGTCTGAAATGCTAACACTTTATAAAAAGTCATGAGATAAAGAGCTTCTGACATACAGTTGTAGAGTAAAAGTAAAGTAGAAAATACACAGGAGCATAATCTCAGCCAGCATATTGAGTACTTTCTCCTAAATGTATGGTTTTTCTCTTGTTGCCTCCTCTCCTACCATTCAGAGGTAAGATAGAGCCCCTTCTCCAGGCTGATGCTTTCGCTTCTCTATATACAGTTAGTGGGAGTAGAATGGAAATTAATCTGAACAAAATATATACATTTGTGACAGGCCTTTGCATATAATCTGATTATCTGGTTCCATTTTATGGTAAACAGAAAGGAACACAAATTTCCAGGGGCAATTCTATTTATCTACAAACATACATCAAATTCATCAACCTTAGTAGGTTTCCATTCTTCCTTTGTGTGTAATGGGACTCCTCTTGACTAACGGATGTCTAGAAAGGTGTCTAGATGTTGGAGACTGGGTAGGTGTATCCCTTTCTGAATATTTATAACTGTTTCTGCTGAAGTCAGCGGTAAAACACACTGATGTCAGTGTGAAATAAAGAACTAAAAATCCCCTACAGAAAACTTATTTATTTATTTATTTTTGTTTTGTTTTGTTTTCTTTTTCATTCTTGCCTCCCACAGGCATTATGTTTACAATAACGTAAGAAGTGAGAAAAGGAGATTATTTTGATCAGGGTTTTTGAAAACTCTGTTCCTCTTAGATACTTCACTGATAAAATGGCAATTGATTACAATACAGCAGTTGAATAAGAGTCTCTGTACTGAAAATGTGTTTCTTCCTTCCTTTTTTCAGCCCTCCATACAATGGGTAGACTGCTCTGTAAAGTCTACACATCAGGATATGGAATAAAGTGACTATTTTCTGAGTTTTCTGCAAACCAAATACTTAGGCAAACTGCAAAGTGTTCTGTAAGAAAGAGATCTGGCTACTTTGGTTCTGTAAATTTTGAAAGGGAGCTAGAGAGGAGCTTTGGACAGGCAAGCTTGCTTTGTAACCTAGATGAATTATCTAGGTGTTGACAAAATATATTTCATTTTAAATAGAGATGACAAAATCATCTATTGTCCCAAGAACTACATTTTTCCAGGAAGTTTTGTATGAAAATTACAAAGAAAATAAACATTTGTTTCCAATATAACTACGTTGTTAGGATTTTTTTGTTAGTTTAAATTTCTCTCTTCTGAACTACCTTACATAAGACAAAAGTCAAATGGATAATGAGACTTTTTTAAACAGTTTTTTGGATTTTATCTTCAACTGTATTTAATGTTGTGCAAAAGACAGTGTCCACTCATTCCATCTCACTGCAGAAACAATCATTTCCTGTATTAGTTGCAATGATAAAAAGTAAAAATAAGTTTTCCTTTGTATTTTTTCTCCTGTTAGTTTCTCTTCAATGGCAGTGAAATTATTTTAGACTGATTAGTAAATGAGGCAGTAACTATAAAAGCCTTTTATGGATGCCAGTTTCACACAGATAAGGCATTTCACTGCATTTTACCTCTGAGAAATTGTGCTCAGGTTCTTCTTTCCTCTACTCCAAATTGCCTGCTCCGTGTAATTCAAGACAGAGAATTAACAAGAAGCACTCAGATAAATGTATCCTCATACAGTCAAATTACTTTCATGTTCTTTTGGTGCCTTTTCTATTGTCAAATTTTGTTTTGTTTTGTTTTGTTTTGTTTTTTTCACATTTTCTTAATTATACAAACTTCATAATTACATTGTTTGTTTTCTGAAGGTATTTCTTATGAATTGTTACACATTGAACTCATTATAATTGTTACTATAACTTATGCTTGAGAACTCACGTTATGTTATTAAATTGTGATGATAATAGTTATTGATCATTTTTATAGGAAATATGGAAGATATAATAAATTATCACAGTGAGCTGTTCTTCCATGAGACTTAAATGTAAGACTACAGATCCACAGTTGATGCAATAATTTCCAAAATCTTAAATTCTTTTTTTAAGGATATTTTGTTTGATTTATATTATATATATATTATTATTGTTTATTCTAAATAGAATCATTCTGAAGAACGATTATTCAGATAAAATAATCCCAGTATAGGTCATAAAGCTGAAGATTAAATCCATATTCTATCTGGGACATATTTATTGTGGAAATTTTCTTCATATCCTTCATCAAAATGTCTTCAATGTAAACCTGATCCTTCACTTAATGGCACTTTTTCCATTGACTTCAGTGGTAGATGATTAAAGTTACGGTTAAAACAAAACCGAAAACTACCAACTGTATGTATGCATCTCTCAGTCTTTCTAGAAGAAAAACAAACAAAAAATCACTCTAAAGCAAAAAGTCTCATTGCTTACAGGAAGCAGTAAATAGCCTAGAAATCAACTAAGGCCCAAAGCTAGCTCAAATCACTCTTGATGAATCTGCAAGCTTGGTTCTGGAATTAAACACCTGGAAAAGGAGTTAAGTTTTCTTTTGGTACTGAGCAACTGCTCTCAGACAAGGTGGATGAGGTACGAAGTATCTTTGTGGCATCTGCTGAATGCTGCCATTTGATGTTCCCTAGTATAGAAAAGACTTATACACGGCTGAATTACTTTGTTGTTTTGTTCCAGCTTCTAATTTCCTTGAAACAAGAGTTCTCTCATCCCTAATATTAACAGTGATAGACCTAAGGCGAGACAGGCATAAGTTAATAGTAACGAAGGATGAATTATATAATCGCTTTTTTTTTTTTTTCAACAAAAAAGGGGGGTTTGGCATGATGTAGCTGTTATAAGTAGATATACAGAGTTTAGAGCATTAGCAATTGCATAAGCTTATTTTATGACCAGAAATGTATCACCTTTCAGAACATCTAGGAAGAAATGCATCTATGAAGGTAAATGCATCCCAAAAACTTCTTGAAAACATGAACTTTCTATACTTTCATGCTTTCTACATTTCTATGCAACAGACAAACATGCTGCCAGTTGCACTACCAAAATAACAAAGCAGATGATTTATAAAGTTCTATACATGCTTCTGATCCTCAAAATACTACATTTCATATTCATTACTGAGTAGGTCTAGAATATCTAAGACCAAAATATAAAGCAGTGTACTATTCCAAAGCTGTAACACTCTGTAACCAGCATTGATTTTATGACCATAAGTTGTTCAATGAATCAGTCAGATCTCCAGTGGTGTTTGCAAGAGGAAAATATTTAGTCTTCCCAAGATACAAACTGCCACAAAATCTTCTGTTGTTGTAACACATTTTATCACTATGGTAACTCATCAGTATAATTTTACAAAATCTGTCGCTACAGATATTCTTTACTTTTAAAAACAAAACAAAAAGAATACAACCAAAAAGCTCCCTCTCATATGTTTTAATTTACCTGTGACAGATCTAGATATGTCCATAGAGGGGAGTAACTCAGGAAAATAGGAGTGTAACAGTGAATTGAAGCCTTTAAATCTCAGGCCTTACGTAGTCCATAGGTTTTATTTCAGGCTAGATTTAATGCAGTCTCCACAGCAGAATGTCCCTACTGTGTGTGTGGGTTGAGACTACTTGGTGTGCAGCAGCTGATCTGTGAATCCAACTAGCAAACAGGGAATGGAGACTTCTGTGAATTCCTTTCAAAACTGGACTAACACTCAGGTCCAAAAGACTGAAGTAAATGTACAGTATTGAGGATCCCTTTCTTCAATGAAAGAACACTCCTTATGTCAGGGAATAGTATTATTTCTACAACAAACAATGCTAGTCTACTACATTTACAGAAAAATATTTACCTGTGCTCATATTTTCATAATTCTGTTAAAGAAATATTACAGTTGCAAAGTAATGAAATCAAAAAGTGAAAAGGAAAAATGGGCTTCAGTATTTTGAGACTTCACATTTTAATAATGCTTTTTTCCTAGTTTTCATGACACTAAATGAGCTAGGACCATTCTTTAATGGTCCTATAAAACATTAAGAGATAATGTTAATATTATATTATCCGTTGCTTTCACAGGAAATATATTCAAAGACATGAAAACAGAGAGAATTTGAATAATGTTGGAAAGAGAAAGTTCTGGGACTCACTGACAGGTAGACAGTCATCAGACAGTCATCTCCATTTGAATTAGTGATCGAGGTTTTTTTATAGTGTATGCAGGAAAACAAGCATTTTTATGGTAAAATTCCTTTTGTTATAATCTAGATGTCAAAAAATAAAAATCAGATGACTCACACCATAGTAGTCCTTCAACTTCTTTCTCATCTGACTATACAGGAATTCCAGATCACTATCTCAGTTGTAGGTGTCTTCAAGATAGACATCTAACATTTATGCTTTTGTGCTCTATGTCATTGTCGGTCTGCATATAATGTTGATATGATGCATATTTTTAAATGTAAAGAGGTTCTTTTACTCAAACATCTTTATTCTGTCAGAGCATTTTCTGGCACAGTGTTTTCTGCGTTATCTGTATGTAAATCAGTACTAGAAGGCAGAACTGAACATTTAATACTGGCGACATATTCAGCTATTAAAAATTAATCCTTCTGATGTTAAGGAGGGAGGAGTGAGATTCTTGATTAAGGTCTTTTGGCCAGCTCAGAAATTTCAATTATTTAAATAATCTTTCTCCTCCTCTCCCAGAAGTGGAGGAATGTGAATACAAAATCATAGTAGAAAAATTCCTACTTAGAGTCATTTGTACATTAGGAAAAATAAAACCTGACACTTTAATCCAAAAGATAGGATAATCATATTCATAAACCATTTGTTGCACTGCTCAAACAAATTTGTTCATTTATTCCCTCAGTTTTCCTCCTGGCAGTAGTCTGCTTCAGCCCTTAGCACAACTGAAATTTGTGGGGAAAAGCATTAATTACCTACTTCAGTTTAGAAATGGAGGCAGATTTGAAGCTTGCTATACCTATTTAAAGAAACAAAAATGTGTTGATGAACATTCAGAAAAAAAATAAATAAAAAAATGAGGTGATCTAAGTATGCATTTGTTTCCCCATCCTAAAGCCTGGATACCTCAAGTAACCTGAAAGGCAGCTGGAGCTAGGCCTCCTAGATGTCTTTACGTATGTTGAAGAAATCCTGGTCTGTGAGCTCATGCTTTATACGAAGACAAAGCCATATATGTGTGTGTATATATATATATATATATATAAGCCATATATATGGATATATATATATATACATATTTATACATAGCTGTATATATATATATAACCATAAATATATATGTGTGTGTGTGTGTATATATATATCCACCAGATATAATGATTTCATAACTATTTCTGAGGCAAATTTGGAACTACAACAGAAAGAGACAGAAACTGATACTCAACTCCACAAATACAGTACCATGCTATGCAGTATGAAATGGTCATCCAGAAAGCACAGATTCAGCCCCTACAACATCCTCTTCCATGTCCATGAAGGCCCAGCCTTAAACAAAGCTCCAGATCTCCTTCAAGTAGCCACAAGGAGGCAACTGAGCCTGGATTGTTAGCTAAAATAAAAAGGCACATTTTTACCCGTATACACTACGGAGTGAGCACTAGCATACAATTGTTTATCCTAATAAATTGTTAGAAATATCTGGCTTGGTTTTATACTGCAGTAAACTATTCTCTGGTGCTGTTTAGGAATCAGACTCAGGAAACTTCCAAACATGTTGTTTGGACATGGTCTTTTCACCTTGGAAGCTAACAACAGATGCAGACCATTCTTTCCTAGGTTCAAATATAGAAGACAGACCTTGGTACATTTAATCTTCTAGTAGATGTGCAGCCACTAAGTCCAAGCCTTGAGAATTCAATCAGATACGTGATTCTGTGAGGGAAAACTTCACAGGGTGTTCTCTTTAACATCTTCACCGTTTAAAGTAGGCAGTGTAGGATTAGTGGATCAGAGAGCAAAGGTGCTTGCTTAGCAGGAGAAAGGACCAACTGCAGGGTCGCTGTTTATTTATTTTGTTGAACTATTTTATTTTTTTTTTTAATATTAAATAACTGATTCAAAGAAACAGTACTGCTTATAGGAAGAAAGCCCATTGTAGCTGAAGTTGAAGGATACTAAGGACTAGTAATCTGCATTTTTGTTTTCTTAATTTCTGTGGACACATAATGAAGCTATAAGGATATTTTGCTTAACTTTAAGATCCATAGAACATGACCTGTGTTTAGCTTCCTTGCCTTCTGAGTAGTTCTGCTTAAGGGTATAATCCAAAGAGTACTTTGTGAGCAGTCAGTCTTAACGGATTTCTGAATATATCTACAGAGTCTATGCTCTTGAACTCTAGAAAGTGTCCTAAATATTTTGTGTAAGTCTCTAGTTCACTTAGACCTTTTATTAATGCTCGAACCTTGTCCCTCTGGGAACATTTGGTTACTATACAACACTGCATGGATGTTAAAATTATCTAGAATTTTGGACCCGAGCAAGAGTATTTTCAGGTTATGTTGTGCTCACACGAGTCATTTTACAGACTATGTTAAAATGCTTGCAAATATAATTATATTGTGTATCTTTCACCTTTTCCCCTTTTGTACTTTTTAGGTCTTCTAGTGCCATGTGCTTGAAAAGGAAAAAAAATTAAAAAAAAAAGTCTTCCTGCTCCTGCGTGGACTCCTCCCTACAGGCTGCAGCTCTGGCCCAGGGCTCTCCATGGGCCGCAGCCTCCTCCAGGCCACATCCACCTGCTCCACCGGGGGCTCCTCCACGGGCTGCAGCGTGGAGATCTGCTCCGTGTGGGACCCATGGGCTGCAGGGGGACAGCCTGCTCCACCAGGGGCCTCTCCACAGGCCGCAGGGGAACTGCTGCTGTGTGCCTGGAGCACCTCCTGCCCTCCTGCTGCACTGACCCTAGGGTCTGCAGCGTTGCTTCTCTCTCAGTTCTCACCCCTCTCTCCCAGCTGCTGTTGCACAGCAGCTTTTTTTTTTTTTTTTCCTTTTCTTTTTCTTTCCCCTTTCTTCAATCCGCTTTCCCAGAGGCACGACCAGTGCCTCTCTCTGGCTCAGCTCTGGCCAGCAACGGGTCCCTTTTGGAGCCGGCTGGAGCTGGCTCTGATCTGACACGGGGCAGCTGCTGGGCTCTGCTCACAGATGCCACCCCTGCAGCCCCCTGCTACCAAAACCTTGCCAGGTAAGCTCGAAGTCTGTTCCAACCTCAGCTATTCTGTGATTCTGTGATCTCCATTCCTCAGACTTTACATTTGATTTATCAGCCACACAAAGACCTAAATTCAAAAGTGCTTTGTCCTGGGTAAGTCAGCCTCTCTGTGCTGTGAGTTTAACATTACAAATATTTAATTTTATGAAATTGCGTTGTTTGATAAAGGTCAGTTGCTGTCAACACAGAAAAATGCTAAAATTCAAAGTAGCTTATTTGCTCAAAAGACTGAACTTTTAAATTGTTGATATGTATTAATAGCACTTAGTGTTCACAGTAGATAAACACTAATATGAAATTCTCTAATTATCCATATGTATTTGGGTTCTGAAAGATATCATGGAGGCTTTTAGAAAAATGTCTGTGAGGGTTATGGGACTGAAAGTCTGTATTGTCAGTGCTTCATTTCATCATAAATATTACAGCCTAAGTTTCTGTAGTATTCTAAATTGGTATGAGTTAGGAAGTCATTTTATAATTGATACACCTGTAATTTTCTGAGTAAGAATTTTTGTAAAGTTACTGCTATATATCTAAAAGTCATAGCACAATTTTTGCTTGCTTAGATTTTATAGAAATGGAGGCAGCAGATGCCTTCCCCCTATCCTGTGACTTCTAAATCCTTCATCCACACCATTAAATGGCTGGCTCTAGCTCTGTCCATTATCTCACAGAATTTCTGCTCTCACCAGAAGGAGAGGAGGTTCCTCAAAGATGGGAGTCTACAGGTTTCTGTGTACCCACGTCCATGCTAGTAGGAGTTCTCAGTAAGAACTGCAACACTGGACACAGAGTAAAATTTAGAAGGTGAAAACAGACCAAAATCTCACAAGAGATTTTAGCAAACTGCTTCCACAATACCTAACGTATACGCCAAGCAAAATTTGTTCTAGCCATAGAAAGAAACTACAATGGGGGACTGTTTGAAAGGTAAATTGGATTAACCTTCTCTATAGAAAATAAGTAACTATTACTATGATTACTTACAGAGGTCGTGATGGCATGACATCATTAGATGATAGACCATGAACTCAAGTGGATCAGAAACTGTTAAATTGCATCTGCTTTCCCTTTAAAGAGGTCAGTAGCTTGTCTTTGATCAAACTATAACTTGTTTTCAGTTAAATAAAGGAATGTGTGCTTAGCATAGATTCAGTGTGTTTGAGATCAAAATTGGTTAAGATGCCACAAAGGGCAAAAAAATAAAATATTCAATTCATAATTATTCATCAGGTATCATGATGCTGGATAAAACATATGATGCATAGGAATTTCCCACTTAAGAGCATAGATATGACCTAGTGGGTAGTATTAAACCTTGGTGATATGATCTGTGTGACTTTGTGTTAAAAATCGGTATGCATGTACTCCTTAAAAAGAACCGAGTGGGAGATTCATTCTGTATCAAAAAATGTCATCACCCATTTTGAAATCAATTATATCTCAGAAGGAATTCATCTTGACTATTTAAGTATCAAAATTCTAACATATAAAGTATAAATAGATGGTGTCTCCTACAAACCACCAAGTCACAGTGGAGAACTGAATGTCAGTTTCTGAAGTCTTTATCCCTGATGTGTTGGGGGAAAAGAACTGCTTTATTTTGGGACTTCAACATGAATGGCATATACTTAATTCACATTCCATAGGTACTGAAACAGCCTTAAAATATAGAAGTATTATAGCAATCAGTTCTCCATTTCAGAAAAAGTTACAGCCAACACACAAAGACTTTCCCTCTTATAGACAGGGAAAGAAGTATCACAACCCTAAAATTAGTGATAGATGGGGAACAACAAATGTTGGTCTCTTTACATTCACTCTGATAGTGGGAAAGAAAGCAGTGCAGTAGATGTGCCACTTTCCCATAGTTGGAATCAGGCATGGATAAAATCACTGAAAAAGGTTTTGAATTTAAAATTGTAAATGATCATTGTCAAATCTTGTAAAAAATCTTGTAAAAGTATTTTGTCAGGTGTAAAAATTCTAGAATGAAAGAGGCTACAGTAGACGAATCCAATTTATACAGTTTAAAATGGAAAAACATCATTTTAAAATAACTTGAAAACATTAACTATAAAACATGATAGGAGAAATGTGATTCTCAGGTCAAGATGCAAAGCTATTTTTTCCTTCAGTCGCCCTCATGAATGTTCCCTCCAACTAATTGTCTTAACTTTCGGTCTTTCAGAGTAGAGCTTATTCTGAGATACTTAGTAGACTTTGAACTTAAGCACACTTAAAAAACATCATTTTAAAATAACTTGAAAACATTAACTATAAAACATGATAGGAGAAATGTGATTCTCAGGTCAAGATGCAAAGCTATTTTTTCCTTCAGTCGCCCTCATGAATGTTCCCTCCAACTAATTGTCTTAACTTTCGGTCTTTCAGAGTAGAGCTTATTCTGAGATACTTAGTAGACTTTGAACTTAAGCACACTTACAGTGCTCAAACTGAGTAGTGGCAAGACAGGAAGAAAAACTTCCAGCCAAAGACAAACTTGTGAGCATAGCAGCTTTTAAGTTCCTCAATATTATCCTTTTCCGTCCTACAACTTGTCCAGTCTCACTCATAGTGGTGATCCTTTCATGAAAGGCTTCATCCATATAGAAGACTTCTGGCATCATCATTTATCACTCTTGTCCAGAAGACATTAATCTTAAGGTAACTCCTAAAGCCTGACAAAATGGCATACATTGTCTCTTATTCAAAACATATTCCAAGCAAAAGGGAGAATTTTACCCACCTATGTTTCAGACAGATGGGTCTTTTTTCATCCAGATTATGAAAATACTTGTAGCATTTTTTCCTTTTCCTTTAGGTGGGCACCCAGATAGAATTCTCTGCCACTGCTAAAATTTGGTTTATTGATTGGGGGATGTTGTTTATTGACGTAGGACATTTCCTAAATAAATATTTTTCTCATTATTAGGGTGATCATTTATCTGCAAAGAGCAGGTCTCTACTGTTATGTGAGAAATTGAAACGTTTGTCATCAATTTATCCCAAGTAGCCCCATCACCCTATCTTGCCCACAGAAAATCCAAGCAGTTGCCATGAAAAAGCATTTTGGGGGGCATCAGTTGTGAAGGAGGATATCCATTACAGAAATTTACCAAGGTTTATGATAGACTCTACATCATTAGAAATGTGATTGAGATGGGTTTTTAAAAATAAATTATTTTCTAATAATTAAAACTATGATCCGTTGTTGCAATGCACTCCTATGGTTAACACTATCCACAAGGTCAAGCTAGGCAACACTGTGGCCATCTACTAGCTTTAAAAACCATCAGCCTCAAGTGTCCTTCAAAAATCATAAAACTTTGAGATGAATACATCAGCCTGTAAATGATTCTCCATTCCCCTTGGTACTTTGTTGTAGTGGTTCATTACCATTACAGTGAACACCTTGTTTTTATTTGAATTTGTCTTTCTTCTATATTCTTATTACAGCTTTTATCAATAAATAATTGTCCTTGTAATATTTGATATTTCTGCTTTGTGAAATAACTGTCATTCTTTAATCAGGTTACTTCTTCATCCTGATAATCTGAATGAATTGAACCCTTTTAATCTCCTTTTTGAGCACGCTCTCCTTTGCTTGTTTGTTTTTGGTCTTTTTTTTTTTTCCTTTCTTCTTGGTGAGTCTTCTAACAGTATGAACTCCAGGAATGGTTATGGTGATCTAATTTATGCTTACATGGAGGAGAAACATCTTTGAGGTGTTGTTTATTGTTCAATACCAGAGGGGAAGAAAAAAAAAAAAAAGATGAATAGAAACATCAAATGTACTAGCAAAGCAAAGTGAGTTTTCTAATTTACAGCCTAAATGTATGGAACATACAGAAACTCCTTCTGGAAGTGTACCTGCTAAGTAACAACCATTAAGAAATATCTTCACGCCACCACCATCCTTCCCCACCTGATAATTACAGGTAGGAGACATTATTCCCTTAGCTGTAACATACCTCATTATAGTGCTACTCCAGGCTATACTGTAATATTTTAAGAAAATGAAGGAAAAAAAGACAATATGCTGAGTCAAATTCTTTTTTTGTATCTTAAGTAGTTCTGTCTTTCACAACTTAGATGACAAATTTGTGTGAAGAAGTACAAAAAAAAATGAAGTAAATAAAACTGATCTAGTGCTTTTATTTTAAATCTCCTTTGATGTTACCTAAACAGTATTGCACCATTGATCCTGTTTAAAGTCACGACAAAGAATTTCATTGAGGACATTTCCTTATTTTCGTTTTATATGGCAGTTTGGTTAACACTTTAATAAAAATAAACAAGAAGCTGGGAACGCTGAATTTGCCATTCTGGATCAGTGCACTCACCTATCAAATCTACCATACTATCCTACAGGGTATATAATGGAAATTGGAAAGGTACCTTGTAGAATTCATCGTTATACAATTTCTACAGAAAGGGCAAACAGTGCCTAATGTAGTAAAAATCTTACTGCAATTTGTTCTTTGAAAATGAGACTTAAAGACACTTAGATTTGTGCACCTTGAGCTTCAAACATTTGAGAAAAAGTAATTCTTAACAGATATTAGTACCTTCACAGTGTTTTATAGCTTCATAAAGGCAGCATGGGCTGTTGTGATCTATGTAGACTTAATTTCTCCTATAAACCATGTTACAGGAATTTCCTGAATTATTTCCTATTTCAAGTGCTAAGTGAGGTCCAGCCTGGGACCAATCCAGTCTGGCCACTGAGGCCCAGCTCAGTGCCTGGGGATGCAGCTGCCACTTTCCCTTTGCAGATTTAGCCAGCAGCAAATCTGAGCATGTGTCCCAGAGACACACAGACATGCAGACGGAGACAGAACACTGCCACAGCTGGGCACACACACTGCCACAGCTAAGCTGTTGGCTGCCTTCAACAGCACCTACACACAGGACTTGGGTAAAACATGGCCGTAGACAGCTGAGACCCTTGCTCCTCTATGACTAGTAGAGATGGAAGTTCACTGGTGCAGTCACACACACAGCATGCTCTGGATTCACAAACACACAATGTATTTGTGGATCCTTCGAGTACCTGTCATGGCCCCTCTGTCTATCCAGCACCCCTGCCTGTATCACAGGCCCCCTCATCTCCTTCATGGGTCTCCTGCCCTCACCTCACTCATGCTGGTTCCTTTACCCCAGTAGCTGTTTTGGGAACACCAAAGGCCCTCACCTGCACCATTAGCTGACAGCACAGGGTGGGGGTACCCACACCCCCAGTCTGACTCCAGTAGCTGGCATCCAGTTCACTCACAGTGATCCCCAGTAACTGGCTCCAGGCACAAAGTCTGTAGGACACTTTCAGATTAAGATAGCAATCCCTTCCCCTTCTCCCCCCAAACTACTGATGCCAAGACCCCCACTTGCTCCAGTAACAGGCACCACATCCCACAGGCCTACACCCACAGACATGACCCCACTTGCAGGGGACAATTTCGCTCACACACACAGGTCTCACCAGTAGCAGGCATGTTGTCCTTGCACATACACACAGGAGAAAGTGCAAATAAAAGAAGGGAGAAGTAAGAAAAGGTTTAAGGAGGAAATAGAAGAAGATAGGACATCAGTAGCAGGGCTCGGCCAGTCAAGCATACTGACCAGCCCTGTTTTACACACAAACAGTCCTTTTCTACCATTGTCTACCGATCCTCCATTTTGTTCCTCCTGCTCCCCTCCCCCCTGCACACCTGCAGCAGAGCTCTGCATTTTCTGCACCCTCCCAGTCCAGAGCCCCCTGGTTCATGATCTTATCAGCTGCAAAGTCCGTGTTGATCTTCCTGAAAAAAGTGCCTGTAGTTTGATAGCCCACCAATTAGTGAGACCATGAGGTTTGTATGTGGTCGTTGTCTGTCATCTTAGAAGTCCTCAAACGGATAACGCTTCTGTAGAAAACACTCCTACATTCTCACATGCACTCAGAAATTATTGTGACTGACCAGACTCAGTTCACATCACTGCCTCCCTTTCCTGTTATCCCATGTGGCCTTGGAAAAGGTCCTGGACCTTATACCCTTAAAAGAGCATACACGCTCCTTTTACATACTGTTACATCAAGTACAACATATCATCAGAAACATTGCCAAACAGAGGTGAAAAATTTTCACTGAAGGTGATCCCATTAAAATGCATTGTGGTTTTTTGAGTGGCTAATCCTGATTACAATGAAAAGTTATTCTTCCTTATTACTCATATTAATTTGTCTTATTTCTTTTTCCAGTGATTGGCTCTTATTATAATTTTCCTTCTTCCACTTCTTCTTAATATGTATTCTACATAGATTTTTTTGATAAATTTAATGAACGGTGCTCCAAGAATGTAGAGTCTGCTTTTCAATAAGTACATACATAGGTTTTCTCTAAAACCTCTCCAGGTAATCTAAATAAGATTTCAATGTTCGTTACCAGATGTAATATTCCAGAATCAACAAATTTCTCTCATTTTTTTTGCCTTTTTATTTTTGATCTTTGTGTGTCATAAGCTACTTCACAGAATCCTTTATAGATGGAAAAAAACATCTTTTTTTTTTACTGTTTTTAGTAAAATTACCAGAATTAATATATTTGAAACAATTGTTTAATGGGGAAAAAAAAGAAGAAGAAGAAAGACCGATTTCCAATCTTAGTATGAATCTTGTAGGCCTTTTGAAATGTTGAAATAAATTCGTAGAGAATATGGCAGATTCATGATTTTATATTTTATGTTTATTTCATGAAGAACATTCCTTACAGAAGAAAGGAAACAATATAAAAAAAAATCACTTAATATAAAAAAGCATGAGAAAATGTGCTGATTTTTTCTACTATTTTTTTTCTAAATCACGTTTGAAAAGAAAATCATGGAGCTGTATACCCAGGAGAAGAAACAGCGTTGTAGATAAAGCATATTTCAGAAATGACTAATTTCTTATCTTGAAGCATTTGACATAATTTTATTTGGTTTAATAGATAGAACTAATTTGTTTCTTTCAAGAGTTTTCAGGTAAGAAGCAACATTTATGGTTCCCTCAAATTTGTAAGCTCTTTATTGTAGAACCAAAATTGAGAGATTTGGACCTTGATTATCACAGAACAAGATGTTGTAACCAAGTATTTATTAGTACAGTTGATATTGCAAGGCTTCATCCTCATCACGAAGAGCAAGCATTGCTCAACTTTTCTAGTCTGTCCAGGCCTCCAGGCCTTTAATGCGTGAACAGCTTGCACTGCAGTTCAATTTAGCTAAATTCATGCGTCTCACATATTTTCTTTTGGGGGAACTAAGATTTTGATTATATGCTCAAAATAATTAATACCAGAATCCTCATGAGTGTTATCTTCTTTATATTTCCTTTCATAAAGTTGAGGTGACCCAGCTTTTTTTGCCTTACTTGCAGGATTTTCAAGCTAAATAGTACCTAGGCAGGGTATGTGGGATCTTGAGTTACTGCACATCTAGAATTTCTGCCATAGTGTCATGACTAAAAGCTGAGGAGGCAAGGTGAGGATTTGCCGTTTCCCCCTCAAGTTCAAAGTTGGATCATTAAAAAAATTATAATTATTCCTTTGGGTTTTGTTTGTTTGTTTAAGTTTAGCCTTACAGAACACTGCAACTGAGCAACAAGAACAAACCAGTTTTAAGCTTTAAAACTTATTGTTGCTAAAATCACATAAGCATCCTAGCAATACTGAGCCTCTAATTTCTTATTCCTACTTTTAATCTTTTAATTCCTTCAGTACAAAAGGTAGATGATGAATAACAGCTATCAGATTTAGGCACAACAGCCTTTTTTTTTTTTTTTTTTTTTTTCCCTTGGAAGCAGACTGTTTCTTATTACTTGTGACCTATATATATAGTTATGTAACATATCTAGTATGCTGGAATACCTTACTTGGTTAGGCATTATATTTATATTGCTTCAGCATTAACAGATACATAGCAATAACTTAACGTGCAGTTTTCAGAGCCTAATCTGGCAAACATCTTAAAATCTTTTGTGTTTACTCCATAAACATCTTAATGATCAGATTCATCTCATCTAATGTTCAGTTATTGATTGCATCTCAATCAGTAATCTAGTTTTCTTCTATTGGCAGCAGGAAGATGTAATTTCCAAAGCCTTACTTCTCATTCTCTGTGTGTTATAAATGGCAGGATGTATTGTGGCAGGATGTATTGCTTCCAGCAGCTGACTCTACTGATACTGAATGAGACTACCTTGCATTTCTGTTTTACAAACAGGAGAACTCTCAATTAATCAGGTCTTTCAAGAGCTTAGTTACTTCCTGCTTTAGTGAAAACTGCAATATAGCCAAAACAATCTAAAACAAAAAAGTGGTTTTCCCAAGTAAAATTCTATGAATTCTCCTACACTACACAGCAATGTGAACAGTCATTAGTTGTTTTCCTGTTTGTTTTCAGTGATCTAAGGTACCCATTTTATCCACTGTTTTTTTCAGCTTTGTATGGCACCAGTTCATCTAGAAGAACAATTTTAATCACCTCATTGCAGACCTTTCCAACAGTACTACTTCCCACGTATCAGGTTTCTACACTTCTGCTCTCACAGACTCTTCTCTATTACCCCTAACCAGTCCCAGCTTAGCTCACATATTTGAAATGACTTTCCCAATTGATTTCTGCCTTTCATTTCTCTTTCCTTCAACAGAAAATCTAAGATAATTCTTTTCCAATCTTCTTTTCCCCAGTCTTTCACAAGTCCATACAGGGCCTGCTTTCCTATCAACTCTTTGCTATTGGGAAGCAAAAAAAAAATAAATACAATCCAGACACATTTGCCTACTACTTCTCTGTTTCCCTAGGTTCTTAGGCGCACCACAGTTTCCAAAATACCTTGAGTCAAACTTGTGACAAACTGCATGACCTGGATCAGTCTTCCATGGGAGCAGATCATTATTTTCTAGATGTCTTAAAAGGAAGGTTGTTTGGTAAAAATGCTATTCTTTTATTGTTTGTGGCAATTTTTATATTAGCTAGGAAGAATGAAGCTACAGTTATTTTCTAGTGAAAATGAGGTACATTTTATTCAACAAAACCTGCAAAAGAAAAAACAAACATTGACTTGGGAATTTGCAAGAACTGTAAAATTTAAAACTTGGAATTGTAGATGAGGCTTAATGTGAAACTATTGTTTGAAAATGTTCAACTATCCTCTATTTCCAGTTATTTTAATCTTATTATTCCATTCGTTTTTTTCCAACTCTCTGTTCATAATCCTGATCTTTTGGTTGCTTCTCTATAGAGAATCATTAGCTCATCTAAAAGTTGTCAAACAGTTCAGGAAATTATTAGTGGGTTTTTTTGTTTTGTTTGTTTGTTTTTGGTCATAGTTACTGAAGGATCTCATAGAGTATATTAAAAGTAAATTTTAGCCTTGGTTATTTTAGTACCTCTACAAAGGTGGTTATTTATCTGGAGGTGGACCAGAATGAATAACAACACTGCTGTTTTTAAATGTAGTTTTTCCTTCAATATCACAAGCAAGTTTATGCTTTCTGTAGTATGAGCACTTTCCATGTGGATTATACAGTTAAAAGGAAAAGCGCTAAGCAGGAGGAAATCAGTAGTGTACATCATTTTTATGCTTGTTGTCATAGACGGAAGTTAGAAACTAAACAGAAGGAAAAACCTAAGGCAAGGTATAGCAACATTTGACTCATCCTGGAAGCCTGTATCAAGAGTTTAAAACATATATTTATAGAGCAAAATCTAGTATAATGTTCTATTTTGTGTGGAAATATCTTAGTTTGTTGGGTGGATATGATCACCTTTGCAAATAGTAAACAAACAACAAAATAACATTTTTTTCAACCAAAGAACCTTAGGCTGTTGCCATTCCTGTTGTTTTGTTTTTATTTTTTATTTTCCCCCAGAATTGCAGCATGAGAACTGGTGCATCAGAATGATGCAAGTAAAAGACTTTACTATAAAAGAACTATTCAAGCTTTCCAGGAAGATCAATCACAAATAATAATATCTCTTTTTAACACATTAAATAATTAAAAAATGATCTACAGCACTGTGCCTTAGTTCTTAGATACGTAATCAGATATGACAACTTTTTTTTTTTTTTAATGTGAAAAAAATGGTCCAGTAGATCTAGAGGTTTCAGTCATTTGGGTAATACTTTACCATATTCCAAAGCCAGAGAGCTTTTTCAGTTGTTGCTAGTCATTCTAGACAGTCTGATGACCACAGGTCAGTGCATGACATTACTTTGTCATTGTGGATTCAGATGAAAGCAGGAATACAAGCTGAACCTCATAAAGATTTCATATTTTGAATATGGTGATTAGTCATAAGAATTACTTCAAATTTACATATCAAGATTAGGATATAAGGTAAAAGCTATTTTCATCCAACTGAATCTCAGAATTGGCTATCAGCTCTGTACTTAAATGGAAGCATAATTCACAGCAAGAAATTGTTTGCTGGTATATATTGTAAAGCAGTAATTTTTCTTGTCATACTTTTTATTCCTGAGATAATAAAGCACTTATGAACGTATTCAATTTACTGATATGGAAGCTAGTCCATTATAGAGTTGATTTTAATGAAAAATACATTCCTTTCTGATTGATAGTCTTCTCAGAGAGAAGACCCTGTTTCAAACCATTGATTTCATCAATGTGAATTGCCCTGTTGTGTGGCCTGTCTCTCTTCACTGACTACAGAGGGGGACTACCTAACAATGTTCCTCTAACTGAGGTGTCTCAGCCAGGCAGCTTAATTAGAGAAGTAAATCCATGTAAAAATGTTCTCCACAACAGCTCTCTGAAGATGATTAATGCTTGTTTTGATTAGCACTTCCAGGTTGACACAAAGATTCGATCTTCATTCCGTTAAATGAACATACCACAGGATAACTATATTTCAGGCCTTACTAGTGAGGAACACAAAGAGGTTAAGAAAAATAAATTGGAGGTTAATCCACATAAAGGGAGTTAATGAAATTCAAGTAAAGGATTCAAAGTTGCAGCCCTATCGCTTCTATTCAGCTGTCATTTAACTCTAGAGACACATACAAGCACTAGGTGCCCCAATTTTTATTACTTTTTTTTTTTTCCAAAATAAATAGACATGTTACTTACTGTTTTGCTCCTGGATACACATGGAAACATGTCATGCTTCTTGTGGATAAGCAATGCAGTGCTTGCTTGTCTGTCTCATTTTGGCACTTCAGCCTGGTAGATGAACAAATGCAGGCTATTAAACTCACCTCAAATGGCAACAGTAATTATTACATGACTCCTTGTACAATTGAATACTGTACAAACCTAAAGTGGTAGATGGTCTCATCTGTATACTACATACTCCACACAAAGTGGATAGAAAATGGAAGAAACAAGTAAAGTGAAGGTAAATACAGTAAATATTGTGTGAATTAAATTAAAAAATTAAATATAGTATTCAGTGCAAAATATCTATAAGATGCAGCATAATGTTCAGTCAGGATATAAAATGTCTGTGTTTTCTTTTCTTTTCTTTCTGAATAGCAAGCTAACAAGCAAAAACCAAAACAAACAAAAAAAACCTTCTGTTTTACTTGTCTCTTCTTTGTATCACATCTAATGCAATATTCATTACGGAAAATGCACTCTTGGGAAGGGTTTTGTTATGTTTATTTTAACATTTGGGTGATACAGCTTACATGCTGCAATATTCCCTTTGGGAAATCTCATGTGATTTTATAGAAAGCTGCTAGCATATCCTGTGTCTATTTTAATAACAGATGACAAAAAAAAAAAAAAAAAAGGCAGCTAGTCCTTTCATTTTTATGGATTTAGACAGAGATTATATTAAGCTGGGTGGTTTAAATCCTATTTCCTGATCATTTTAGTACAAGATAGCCATCAGAACTTCTGTAGAAATGTCTTCCTCTTTCCCATTTTGCTGAGTTTCAGAAACAGTACATGTCACTATTAGACAATGAGTTGCAAGTCAGTTTATGAAAAAAATAAAAGAGATTTTGCACGTAGGATGGGAGAAATGAGAAGGTATTGAAAAAGAAAGAAGACTTAAGTATCATCTGAGGTTTATCCCATTACTAGGGTGGAGAGAGTGAGGATAAGGTTTGGCCCTAAATCCATCAGAATCAACTCAAACCTTTTATTCGTTTAAACTCAGTTTTGAAGTAGACCCCATCTCTGGACAATCTACTTGTTTCACAACGTCTTGACTTGTAAATCTGCTATTATAGTAAGGCTTTGATAATTATTACATCAATGCCATTTAGAGGTGATCAAATTAACCCTGTACAGGAACTTCCTATATTGTCTAAATAGCTGAAAATCATAGTGAAATACTTGAAACCAAAATTAGAATAGAGGATTATTTTGGTCTGATATCTTGATTAAAAACACTTAGTAAACAAAGCATGTTGTTTCGATAGGTTAACATAAAACTACAGCAAACCCCAATTCAGAGAACCTGTAGAATAATCAAAGGTTACAAGAAGATCTGAAATGAAAAAGGAGTTGGAGGATTGTTTTTCTCTTTCCTCCACATACTCTCAATGAGCACGAATGTCAATTACAAAGTTAATGCTGTGATGTTTAAGGTTGAAAGGGTTTTTCTAATACATACTGCTCAAAGCATTATTCTCTAGAAAACAAATTCTTATGTACCCACTGTGTAAAACTCAATCAAGCACTTCCTGACAAGGTGCAAAGAGACAGTGTTTTGATGTTTCTTCCCCTGAAATATAGTTTTAAAAGATTTTTTCCCTGTTTCTTGTTTCTGGCTTTCTTAGGTTTTATGCTTTATCCTTTCTGAAACGTTCCTGCCTTTCCAATTTATTTTAAATCCTACAGTTATTCCATAAGTTTGAGATATTTTCTTTTAACCCTTCTTTTATTGTCAATCACACCACGTGGCTTTGATGTCAAAAATACTCATAAGTCACTTAAAACATAGTCCAATTACTATGTTTACTGGCCGTGTTTTTGTTTATGTATGAGCCAGCTTTGGTTCCCTTAGATGTGTTCAGCCTTTCTTTCCAAATTTTTACCTTTCCTAACAGCGTTACAATTTCCCCTAACAATGACATTTTTTTCATTGCTGTGAAGTCTTTGTGACTAAAACGTAATTTGTGAAATACATTTATCTGCCAAAATAACAGCAGACGCCTGAATGCATCAAGCGATATATAATAGGATACATGGAACTTTCAACTTTTGGACATTGCTTCAATCGCCATAGGTCAGGACTGAAAAATTTTTGTGACATCTTTTCATATCCTAAGTTCATTTCTTAGACCACATCTGAGACGGCATTGTGATACACATAGTGGTAAGTTCAGCTGAAAAGAATTATGTCACCAGTGATATAAATAGGAACATGTTGCTCAACAGTATTGTACAAAGCCACAGTGGCTTCATATCTGAATACCATGTCTGGTTTTGGACTGGTAACCTCAATAGAAGTGTCTATGTGTGATGTAAAAGTTCAGTACAGTAAAAAACTCTCTTGCAACTGACAAAACATTCAAAACATTCTGTGCGTAGATAAACCATTAAAAAGTAGACACAAAAGGTTATAAAGTAAAAATCATAAGACTGAGCGCATACATTAGCTTATGCTTAACAGATAGTTAATACATATCATTTTTGTTCTGTGGAAAAGTGGGATTCTTCCGAGGAGAATTTATGGTTCGTTTGAGTCCCTGTGCAAAGTACCCTAGAATGTTCATGAAGCCAAAGCCATAATGATTTAAATCTGAAAGCACAGAGTATCATTTTAATAAGATAATTAATAACGAAATGTCTACCTATTATGCCTGCAGGGTCAAAACAAAAAATCACTTGTCTTAACATGGTACCGTGAGAATTCTTGGTATTTTAGTTTCTTCTCTCTTTTTCATCCAAAAAGTGAAGATTTACTTGTCTGGCTGTACACTAGTTTGCTGTATGACAGACTTTTCCTACTGAATGTATAATAGATAGAAATAACCTCAGCTACCCTTAGGTATTATTCAAAAGTGAAACTTCTGAATCTCAGCTAGGCACCGTTGGATCCCTTTAAAGTCAATAGAAGAAATAAGCATTTCTGAAGCACAATTCATGCTGCATAATCTAGACACATGTTAGGATGAGATGAATAACCCTATGAAGATGCCTATTTTTCTCTACTGACTACAAAGTCTTAAATGTCTAACTTTTAGATGTATAAATTAGAAAAGTTGAATTCCACCCTAACTCATTAGTGTTTGTTGTTTGTTGCCATTTTGATAGCTCATTAGTGGACTTTGCTTTGTGAAGCTTAATCTGCAGCTAAATAAATCAAAACAAATGATGATAAAACTGCATTGAATTTTGTAAGGTATCTGGTAATTGCCATTTTTTCTCTGTAGTTTACATAATTTTCTGTCCTCAGGTTACTTTGTCATCACGGGGAGAGAAAAAAAGATCTCCTAATATGATGGCAGTATTTAGATATGACAACCATTTAGCAAGCCATGAGAACAATACTGCTAAGAAAGGAACATAATTTACAGTAACTATCACTCATTCCTCCTTTCTCTTTCCCCCATTCTCCCTTCAGGGTTTCCATTTAAAGTGCCTTTTCATAAACATTTTTCAAAGTTTTCTTTATTCAAAGGAAATTTAATGTATTTTTTCAGTCTCAAAAACAACATACTCTTGTTTTGGTGTATGTTCCCACTCTTCTTTCTATATTTGTTAATATTACAATGTTCTCTGAAATGATTGTCTAAAGCTTCGCTACAATAAACATTATGTATGAGGTAAAAAGTTGTCTCTTTGTTACAGTCCAAAACAAAAAGAGATAAAATTATACCATTGTCTTTATCGTATGATATTTAAAATATACTTTGAAAGATTGTCATTTACATTATGAGGGACACAGGAGGCATGAAGCTTTTGAAATGAGTAGCTAGATCTGTCCTTTTCTAAAATATTATGATTTGACTCATTTCTTACAGGGAAAGCAACTAACTGCTTGAATTAGTTGCATGCCTGGCAGACACAGTAAATCTGTTACTGAACTGTTATTTTGCCTGCAAAGACAGTGTACCCTAGTGTCAAAATTCAAAAGCTTCAGTATAACTTTTGCATAGAAGAATCTCCTGTTTACTCAAAATCTGAATTACGGAGCCTGAGGTCTCTGGCTTTTGGAAAATATTGAAGCTGCAAGGTCTCATGTCCCCTTCTGGTCTCAGGAGACATTCAAAATGGCCAGTCTCCTGACTGCTTCCAAAGCTCTGCAGATTTTCTTTAAAGTTCTCTCCATACTTACTTGACATTTATGTTCTTTTCTGCCCATTTCTCAGCTATGAATAAAACCTTCTCGAGTCCTCAACAAGACACTATACTATGATTTAAAATAAGCAGAAGGTTACTGTTTAGCTCATTGTCACTGATATAATTCTGGCGAAAACAGATAATATGAAGGCCATACTTCTGACTTCCATGGGATGCGAAGTCTATATTGCAACAGTTTATACTCTACTGTTTATGTCTTACTATTCATTGACCTTCTGAAGTAGTAAACACACAGTAAAGGACTATATAGATGTTATTGTACACAGTGTTGAAATGCTGTCCTTTCTAAAATAGATCTATTGTCAAACTACAAATGATGCCTTTTCATTACTTTTTAAAAATGGTTATGTATAAACCTCTACTGATGTTTATGATTGCCTGACAGCTTCACATATTCCCTCTCAATCCCTCTGTAATTTATACTTTCCTGCCATTTCCTATGTGTATTTTGTGACAGGTTATTTATAAACATCATATTTATATTACCAGCCTTTTCTGGTGATATAAGACTCCCTGAAAGTGCACGTGCGAGCTAGCTGCACACTTCTGACACCGTCACTTGAAGAGCTTGGAGTTTCTTCTTCAGGTAAGCAGAGCTGCAAATACCTTCAGCATTTCATTTTTATTCTCTTGCCCCCTCCTGCCCATTTATCACATGAACAGTATCAGGCTTTGTGCTGGACCACCTATGTCCAAAAAAATGCATGAAGTTGTATGTGAAGGAATAATTTACTTAAAAGGGTATTTGTATAGGGGAAAGATGCACTCTGATAGTACAGCTTCACCTATATGCAGGAAACTTCTTTTAAAAAGTAATATCCGAATACAGTAGTGACTGTTCTGGCAGTAAGGTGGTGAAGTTGTCCTGAGGGACTTTGCTGATAGCCAAGTTAGCTGCTGGCTGGCCGCTTCAGCCAGAGATGATACTCTTGCCCCTTCTTGGGCTCCAGGCCTACGATCCCTGTTGCCACAGGGCACCACCAGACTTGCGCAGCTGTGGCTCAGGGTCCCAGAGGCTCTGTAGCATCGTGCCAGTAGGGATGCTGTGGGAAAGGAAGGACTGGCAAAGTCTTACACTCACACCCAGCCTTCACTCACGCATGCTCACACAACATTTGTGCTTGTTCTCTTGGTGTCCTGTGCAGCCAGTCTTTCTAGGAGCTAGTCCTTCTCTAGAGATCGGAGATGGATTCTTGTTGGGGCAGGGGCCAGGAGGTTGGAAGGTTTGGTTCCTTCTAACATCTGCAAGCAGAGTTTCTGATGTTGAGGAGTAAAAGGTAGTTTTCTACTGACTGGAAGCAACTATTGCGAGGGTCTATGGACCTGACCCCTGTGGTCCCCTTTACCCCTGGTCTCAACTATATATCCATGTAGTCTGTGTGTTGCTCTCGTGCTGGCAGTTTACTAGCACCTGACTGATGGCAGAAGAATCCATCTTTTGGGATGAAAAGCAGGTCACAAATGTCCTGATTTTCTGAGGAGCATAGTATTGCAGTGTCTACTGAATTCAAAGTCAGATTAATCTTCCTGGGCAGCTGTTTGTTGTTATCCTGACATAATGGTAGCCTGAATGTAAGACCTGCAGATTGGTACTTTGGAGATCCAGAGTTCTTCCTCTGATTGTGCTTTTTACGTTTTTTCTTTTAGACATGCCTTTGCCGAAGAAAGATGCTAGAAGACTGCTGAGACTCCTAGCAAGAGAGACAGGCAGCAAAAGTTCAGACAAGCCTATTAGTTTTAAGTCATTTCATCTCTTTATTGTCAACTTGTTGTGCATTACTGCACAACACATAGACCATGAAGCTGGCGTTTTTGTTCTTTAGGTTGGAGTCTGTGGTTTTGAGCCCTTGCACATCCTCCACCAGAAAAGCAGCTCCTTCCTGGTTTGGAGGCCTTTGAGAATGTTTTAGATTCCTGTGGATGTCGTTGATTGCCTTAATTCTGGAAGCTGCACAAGTGCTTTTGCCTTTGGGCCCTCTCAGTGGCTCCCTCATCTGCAGCTCTTTAGGCTTAGGGAGCCTCCCCTCTGAAGAGATGTCGCTTCTTTGAAATTTTGGGTTTTCTTCTTCACAGACACTTTGAACTGGCAGCCCAGCACCTCCTTGGTGACGTGGCCGTCTTACAGAATGTCCATGGCCCTTGATGATTTCGTTCATGGCTCTCATTCTGGCAGAAGCAGACGGCATGGTGCTTTTGGGCTGGCGTAGTGCTTCCCTCGGCTGTGCCAGTGGAATGGTCTGGTCCGGATAGCCCTTACCTTTTGGACACTTGTCTTCAGTTTTCCTCAAGTTGAGAGTTTCTGCGCATCTGAGAAACTGGTGACAGAAAACATAGCCTTTTAGAGGCTGAAAACAGTGAAAGAAGAGGCTGCCTTCAGCAGAGAAGGAAAGGAAAAGCAGAACGTTTGAGTTCTACTTTCAGTTGTGTTTGTCACATAGTAGAAGTACTCGCTGAATTACAGGCTGTACTAAATACTACGTTGTGTGCCCCCGATTGCTAAGCTCCGTATGTTCCCACCACTTTCACAGGTTGCATTTTTAATTGCAACTACATCGTAAAAATAGAAATTCAGACTATATTAGATGGACCAATGTCTAATCGTACACACTTCAATACTTCAATAAAGGCACACACCTTGCCATCTTGTGCAGATGTTGCAGTCTCTCTGTCTTTGGGAACAGTGTTTTCCTCTGTTGTCTTTTCCATCTGATGGTCACAAACATCTGTCGAAGTCTTTGGGACCTCCTCGTTCATAGCTGCATTGATTACTGCAATGGGAAAAAAAAAAAGTGAATGAACAATGAACAACGTGAAGAGAAGAAATCCATAGGAAATGGGTGGAAGAAGTGTTGAGGGACATGTTATCTATCGCCTGCTGTTTTACCGTACCTGAATTGCCTGAATGTCAGGGCTCACACAGAACTGAGGTCTTTGTGTTAACCGAACATGTGAATTCTAATACCAGGACTAGACTGCAGAAGCAGCACCTCAACACCGTGCTCATGGTCTCCAGGCCTGTTTGCTTGGCTATAAATTGAGCCCTTATCATCCACAATTTTGGCTATACAGGGGCAAGGGTTTGCACGTGTCCTCAGACAACCCTTAAAATGCCCCGCTCTTTCCAGCAGCTCAGCACATATTTGAAGCTACCTCCTTCTGCCAAACTCCTCTCTGTGTGCCAACATGTAAACCTGTTTCTTAGGTCCCACTGAGACCAATGAATGTGCTTAACTGAGGAAGGAGGCACTGAACAACTTGGAGCAATGTCCTGTATCTGTATCCTAAAAGCAGCCCCACGTTTGTGCCAGTAAAGACAGTTGCCAAGAACGTGGTTTGTCGTGCTCCTTTGGGAGCCATTACTCTCAAGCCACTTCTTACCTGCTTCATCAGTATGCTGGGTCAGCGTAGAAGCCCCGTTTGTCTCTGGAGTCACTTGCTCCCCGAGAGAAACCTGTGCACAAAACCTTCACGTTACTGCGGGATTTAGTGCAACATGGAAGAATACTCCATATTTCTGCCACTGTCTTTGAAACATCACAGAGAAGTCTGAGTGGGAAGCCCCGTTCCATTACCACATCCAAACAGCCCTGTCTAGGATACCATTCTAAAACCATTGTTATGCACTGCCAAAGGAGGGCAGCTATCGGCAGAAATCAAGCTCTTGCTGTACCAAGTAGTGCTGCAGGAAGACGCAAAGCAAATAAGGATCGGCATCTCAGTATAACTGCCAAATGATATAATTGTTAATTGATAAAGTTACCTCTTGGCTTTGAAAGACTTCCAGTGGGGCTTCTTTGGTGGCCGTTGCACTGCACTCAGCTTCCCTGGTGCTGCTTGATAGTGGGAGCTGAGTGGTACTTGAGTTCTCCTGAAGACAAATACAAAGAATCACAAAATTAACAGTAATCTGGATTTGTGTTTCTGCCTGTGAAGGGCTGTCACAAATCAGTTTTACTTTAAGAGGTGTTAAGTCCAAATGGTTTCTTTATGGCAGTGTACCTTGATAATTTAGGGGTTTTTGAACCAGTTTGAACTGTCAGTTAGGTGAGGCTCGAGGAGGGCAAGTTGAAAAGAAGATGGGGTGCAAATTTTTCCATGTCTTCTCTGTTTAAGGAGAATCATAGAGGATCATAGAATCACTAAGGTTGGAAGAGACCTCCAAGATCATCTGGTTCAACCATCCCCCTACCACCAATGTCACCCGCTAAACCATGTCCCTAAGCACCATGTCCAACCTTTCCTTGAACATCCCCAGGAACGGCGAAACCCGGAATAAAGCAAATAATGGTATTTTTCCCTCGAGCTTTTAGCAGGGCAGGCCTCATTTGTTAGTATCAAAAATGCCATTGTTACCTCTGCAGATTTGTGCTGGTGCTGGGAGTGAGCAAAGGTGGTCATTGAAGGGGTCATCTGCCCGTTCTCAAAGTGTTTCCTCACTGCGGCCAGGCCCCCGGGCACAGTGCAGGACTTGATTTCCTCTGAAGTCTAGAATGATCAAATAAGGCCAGGTTTTTTCCATTTGCAGTAAGAAGGTACTGTCCATTTCAACAAGAAAGGGCAAAGGGTTCTAGAGCCTAAATGGAGCAGTCCCTATGTTCTCAACATGGTTCGGTTGGGTCAGGCTTCCTCCAGTTCTTCCTTCTGGGGAGAGAGAGCTAACAGCACCATTGCTGGCAGTGTTGGGAGGAGGGAATTGGAACCTTCTTGGCCCAAAGAACCGCAGGAATCTGTTCCAAATACACAAGGGCAATTAAGAAATCAAGAAGACAGTGGGCAGGAATTGCATGGTTTGAAAACACCTGGACTCTGAAGGCGAGCGTGGCTGTTGGCTGCTTCCCCTAGGTGGCTTCTGGGCTACCTGAGCACCCATAGCTGAGCTATTTTATAATGTGGTAATTTCGTATTCTTCAGTTCGAGCAGCAAGAGCTCTAAAGTCACTGTGCTCCTGAATAGGATTTTATTATTTGGCGATAGAGAATAGTTGCTGTGATAAAGAAACTGCCTTGTTCTGTCATCATGAACAAATAGGATAACCGTGTTGCTGATCTCTCTCTCACCCATGGTCCTCATACGTGAAGTTCAGGCAAAGGTGGACTAAAAGGAAGAGCACTTCCATGAATTAATGGGGATTGCCCAAAAGACCAAAGGCATATAGCGTGAAAATTCTCATTTGGTAGAGAGAGAGACTGATGGATGACTATGTTTGCTCTGTAGGTTTCCTAATTTGGGATTTAAATTTTGATCCACCCTATGATCCACCTGATAGCTTACTTGTAAAAATAAAGACGGTTACGATCTGACCCTGGGCAAAGCAAACATAGAATTAAGAAGATATTGAGACATTGGTATCTTACATTGGCAAAGCGGTTGCTGTTCTCTGCCTTTGACACCGCAGCCTGATACAGAGCCATTTTGTCTTTCAAGGAGACATTCTCCTGGAATTCCGTCAGTGTATTGCCAGTGTTGGAAGGGCTCTCTTCTTGAAGTCCTCCTACAGCTTTGCAAGCACCCACTGCAACCACAAAGAGACGTCATAGTTGGGGAGAGGGAGATGGGTGCACGTGTTTCAAATCTTGAAAGAAAAGCATTAGGCAAAACAAGTAATATTGCCAACATTTTACCTGATGTGTCGTACTTTTACTTTAGAGCACATCAATTACAGAGCATTTAATTTGTGGAAACCAGAAAGCCACAAATAAAAGTTACCGCGTCGTTACCAAAGCAACACATTGCCAAATCCAAACTGTCTTCACCAAAAGAGAAAATGAAGATGTCACTTTTTTGTAATTGATGAATGCTGCCCATAGTTTTGATATCATATTTGTAATCTGGGCTGTCTTCATCAAAAGTTATCTTCTCAAAACATAAGACACCATTCTGTTGTGTTTTGTTCAAAAAGTATTTAATGGGCATCAGGCACTCCTCCGTAATACAAAAGACAAAATGGAGAAATCTGGAAAGCTTGTTTTGCATTGGGAAGAACGCCACGTTCTCTCCCTGGGCGGCCTGGGGGCTGCCCTGATGAGGTGAGTGTGCTTGCCCCTTGTCACCTCAGAGATGGAGTGCATTGAACTAAAGGGAGAAATCCGATCCAAGTGGTAAGGCTAACCTTCAGTGTTGGTGGTCTGTCCATTGCCTGAGGACATCTTCTCAAAGATTGCCCTCCCCCGTTTCACGCTGGACACTTCCATCAGAGAAATGTCTGTCTGGCTCCCAGGCTGAGTGGCCAGTGCTGGTGGCAGTGAGCTTCTGCCACTTTCCGCTTCCTGTTGGAAGACATGGAGGGGATGTGAGCTAGAAGCTACTGGGAGGAGCCAGGTAGGGTTTTCAGGGGGCAGAAAGGATATGAAGAGGCAGCAGATTGGAAGGGGGTGCTGTTCTGGCAGTAGTGTTCTCCAAGTCCTCAGTGAGAGCACGGGAATCCTTTTCAGCTGCGGAACCTGCGTGCACTCACCTTCCTGCCACCCAGGGTCTCAAAGTGGCTCTGCAGCTCCTTGACGGAGATGGGGAAGGTCTCAGTCCGGCGAGGGCCACCCAGGGTGACGTCCGCCCTCCCGCTGTCTGCCGCGGCTTCCTCCACGGTGCTGCCTGGGCTGGCTTTCTCTGGTGCCAGGGACCGTGGGGCTGGCAGGCGTTGGAAGGCCAGGCTAGGTGTCAGAGCACTGGCGGCCTCCCATCTCTTCATGAGGAGCTTCACAGAGCTCTTCTGCACGGTCAAGTCGGGCAGCTCCATCGCGCCCTGCCAATGCAACGGGTACCTCATGACATAGCTTGTATTTCAGACCAGGGTTTGAGTGGTTTGCAGTATTTCATGGGGGAGGAAGAAGCACAGGAGAAGCGCTAGGTTTCTGCAACCCAAGGGTACTCATGAAGGAAATTCCCCTGGGACACGTGCACTTGTCAGCAAAGAATTTGACTTTAGGCCGCAACCTGACTTTAAGCCACTTTTGCCACCTGCTCACGGCCGCTTAAATCACTACAGAATGCTGAGGGCAATTCATTCTTAAGTCAAATACTTGGTGAAGACTGCACGTCTGACACTGTCAGGGCCTTGAATTGTTTCCCAGGCTTCGTAGAACCTTCTTAGCCTTTATGAAAATGCAGGAAGAAAATTGGGGGAATACGAAAACCCAAAGAGGTATGGAGCTGGGCTTCAATGGCCTTTAGCATGTCATACCGCCTTCGCCGACTGTACTTCCTAACTTTTGCTGGCCACTTCTAAAGTTATCATGCTTAAAACGTGCCAGAGGAAGGCACAAACTAAGGGCTTGGCTGCTTTTTGTTCGATGGCCATGCTGGGCAGGAAGGCAGAGGGATGCGAGAGAGAGAACCAGAAGCTGCTTCAGTTCTTCCCTCTGTCTGGTGACTAATATTCACTGGCCATGGTACTAGAGGATCTCTTCTCCACTAAAGACTCCCTGAAAGTGCACGTGAGAGCTAGCTGCACGCTTCTGACACTGTCACTGGAAGAGCGTGCAGTTTTTCTTCTGCAGGTAAGCAGAGCCACAAGTATGTGAAGCATTTCATTTTTTTTTCTTTTGCTCCCTCTCGCCCATTTATCACATGAAGAGTATCAGGCTTTGCGCTAGACCACCTACGTCCAAAAAAATGCACGAACTTGTGTATTCGTAAGGAGCTAATCTTACCGCTTGGCTCTTCTCAGTTGAATTTTCCTTTTGTGACTCTGCTGCACACATTGCGTGCCTGTTGAAAGGAAGGCAAATTTAAACATTCTCTTATTCACTGGTCTCATTTGACTAATGAATGTGAAGCTAGATCGACAGTTCACAGTATGCATTGGAGAAAAGCCTCATCCTACCTCGTCCGTCACAACCTCACTTCCAAGAAGTGATGGCCGCAGGAAGAGGCGCCGCCTTTTAACCTGCCTGTCTGCATTGTGAGCACACAGTCAGTCCACAGTGTCCAGGTTACCGTCTCCATGTGTGGGCATACGGAAACCAAGGCAACCAAGCCGGCCTCCTGGCTTTCCTTACCCCAACAGACCCACCAGAGAGTCCTTGGAATCTGTTGAGATTCTGTTGGTGGTGGTGCACAACCTCTCCCAGAAAGAACTTGGTGTCCTTAGGGACAAGTTCTTGGGCAGACCGTTGTGGTAGACAATAAATGCCCTCAAACAGAGAGACCATTGGCTTTTCATTTTTATTCTCCGTTACTCAGCTAACTTCAAATTCTCTCTTAGAGCTAACTGGCAGAATTGTTAGACTAGCTCTGGCATGCCGTGCTTGGTTTTCTTTCATTCACTCATGCTGGTGTTTTTTGTGTGTGTGTTTTTTGATACCGAAGAGAAATATCAAAATGTTGGGTAATTTACCCTTGGGGGCGTTCTCTCTTCCTGTAGTATGGGGGAGACTTCTGACTCTCAGGCTACAGCTCTTTGGCCAACAAAAGTTTTGAAGGACTCTCTAGTAAGCCAACCCATTTTATGATGCCACAAAAGTACAAGGGCAGAAGCAGAGAAAGCTAAGGACTGTAGATTTAAAGTAGAGAGTTAACATTTGGCAGTTAGGTACCTTCCTTTGGAAAAGGATCAGGGAGATCAAGGTGACTTAATCAAAAAAGTGATTACTTAGATGAAAATATCAAGGAAAACGCAGATTTCAATACTAAGAAAGGAAAGAAGTCTAATTTAATGGAACAACTCTTTGGAAGTAGCGCCAGTACCGTCCTCCTTTCTAGAAGTAACGACATGACACCTTTTGACATAGACTGGGAGTTTAGTAATACTCTTCTTGTTGATAAAAACAGTAAAGTCAAAGTAAAAGAAGACAATGATCTTTTCAGTGAAAGAAGAAACCTAAACAGACACAGTCTGCAACGAACTACACTCAAGCCAGGAGTTAAAACCTGCCTTACGCTAGGTCTGGCTGGGATGGAATTAACTTTCCCTGGAGCAGCCCATACAGTGCTGTGTTCTGCAATTGTAGCTCAAACAGCACTGGTATCACACCAGTGTTTTTTTCTATTAGTGAGCAATACTGGCACCACATCAAGACTCCCTCCAAGCCCCAAGAGCCAGCAGGCTGGGGGTGGGCAAGTGACGGGGAGGGGACATCACCGGTGCAGCTGACCTAAACTGACCAAAGGGATATTCCATGCCATGTGATGTCACACTCAGCAATAAAAGGTGGGAAAGGGGAAGGAGGCGGGGGGGGCTCTTGTTGTGGAAGCGTCTGTCCTCCTGAAAAACCACCACGCACATTGAGGCCCTGCTTCCCAGGACGTGGCTGAACAGCCCCCATTGATGGGAAGTAGAACCACAAAAAGACGAACCACAAAAGATGATGGGAGAAATTCCTGCCTTCTAGCATAGAAAGATTATTATAATTTGATTAATTGCTTTAATGGGATACGCAGGGAGATGGTTCCTGCTGCAGGCCAACTGGTCTTCCACTTCCGGTCCCCAGGAGAGTGGACATCAAACAAAATTCTCTGAGGATCATCCAACAAAGATGTTCAGATGTCAGGACACACTTGACATAGGAAATAGGAAATTTTAAGAAAAAAGATTTTTTTCTCTTTGCGGAAGTACAGATGAAAAGTTTTTTTTGGGGGGGATCATAGTAGATAATCTGTCACGCAAGAAAAGAGATTTGAGTTGGAGGAGGAGAACTTGGAATGCCCTTCACAACTCTGAAGTGAAGCCTGAAGAAGACTACAGTAGTAAGAACAATGAACTGGGAAATGCTACAAAGGATTGACCATTTTTCTCATATCTGTGGTGTCTTTGCACTAGCTAAGGAGTAAAAAAAAGTGATTTTTCAGAACCCTCATAAACGCTGTGCTTCTAATGATGCTTTGCTTGTTGCATATATATCTAAGGAGGTGAACTGCAAACCTATAATGCTTCCAGAATGGGGCTGCTTGGAGAGGATGTGCTTCAGCTACCTGGTAGCCTCAGGCTCATTGCTGGTGCTGAGGCAGAAGGTCTAATGCAGCCAGCCCAGAGCCCATTAGCTTTGCCAGGGGGTACGAAAGAATACCTGGTCTGGCATGGTAGGAGTAGGAATTCGATCAGGAAAGTGTCTTGAGGCAAGTGGCTACAAGAGCCCCAGCAGGGCTTTCCTGGATACTTGTGCACCAGAGTGCTCAGGGTGAGCCTTTACTATTCAAGAGAATTATAATAAACTCCGCATAGTGCTCTAAAGCCAAGACTAGAAAGAATCAAGCTGCCGATTGCAGGAAGGGAGGTTTTGTTCCCTGAGCTGCATGGCTTCGCTAAGTGTGACCTGTTCGTGTTCTGACATGACAAATTTCAGCCTGAGAGATGCCCTGGGTGACTGCTCACTTAGAAAATTCCCCCCCCCCCTTTTTTTTTTGGGGGGGGGGACGGACCAAATTTAACATGGTCTCCTGTTCCAAATTGTCTCTGATTATCTGCAAAGTCTTGATGTCGGCAGGAGGAGAACAGCTGCATCAGCGTGTGCTGTCAGCCAGGACTCGGGGCTGCAGGGACTTGCTGGGATGCCTCTGCAAGGCATGGCTCACTGGGGTAACCACTGACATGGTTTGCATGAGGCTGTCAGATAACATAACTGCAGTCATTTCTCTCTAAACTGCCTTCACCTCCTCTACTCCCCACCTGTTTCTTTCCTCACGCTGGAGCTCCCTACCAGCAGTGCCACGCTGTTTCTTCTCGCCTGATGGAAGCAATGTTGCAGCAGAGTAGGAAGGCCTCGCATGAAAGGGAGGCGGTCTTACTTCAAAAGTGGTTTCCCTTCCACTCTTCACCCACACATGAGCACTAACATGGATGTACTCAAGTGCTCTGGCCAGCGGCCTGGCACCAAGACACTTGTACCTGGTTGGCCTGGTCAGGGGTCCTTGCGGCAGCCCAGAGCACAAGGCTTGCCTGCTCTGAAGTCCTCCTCGCGTCTGCTGTTGGCTGTTTGGGCTGGGGAGGGTTTGCAAGTGCCTTTCCTGCTCTTACTGCTTCTCCTCTGAGAGTCATTAGGGTTTTCTCACTGTCCATTCTCATCTCCTCTGAGCTGCCAAGTGCTCCAAGCTGATCTTTATCTTCCCACCATCACCCCTTAATGGCTTACATTTTTCTTTTACCCTGGGTATCGGCTGCCCCCGGTATTCCAAGCAGCCACAAAAAGCTGCACGTTGCTCTGATAGGACCTTGAATTCTCATGAAACTAAACCCTGAACTGCCTGTGTGAACCAAGCACCAAGCCCTGGCAATAATTCTTATTTAGCCAGCAATCATTACTTTGTTTGCTTGGTACCCATTTTTCTTTGTCTCATAAATTATCTTCTAGAATAACAGCAATGATGTCCAGGTTTTAGTGAAAATTTTGCCTCAGCGTGCTCTCTAATCCTGTTGGCTTCACAGCACCCATGTGAACATCCTGAGAAAATGAGAGGTACAGAAGGTCTTCTCTGAGTCCCACCGGCTGCTGACAGAATTTAGACCAGAAGTGTCCATATTCTCACTCCTAGCATGGCACCACTCCACTCCCATGTGCGTATAGGCATCCTCTATCCAAATCTCAGATATTTGAATGCAAAGGCTTTCAACTAATGATCAGTCCTGGAATGAACTGCAAGATGGATTTTTTTTTTTCCGTCAAGGAAATGCACAAACCTAGGATGAAAGTCTTCTTCTTAAGAATACTCTAATGTCTTCTGAAAAAAAAATAATAATAATAAAATAAATTGTCTTGGAGTTTGTTTGCTTCCAGTGAATACACTGTATATGCTGTCACAGGATGCAGTTTTGCTTTAATTGATAAGCATCCTCGTGACACTATGCCTTCAATCCAGGGGAAAAAAGCACGAGTAACATTTACAACATTCACTGAAAATATTTAATTCAATGCTATATTGATATTTCTGTGTTCTCCTCAATTATAAGGTACACTCTGAGATCTAGAGTTCATCCAAAACCTAATCCAGTATATCCTCACTTTAACGAGTGGTAATCACAAAACCTGGGAATAATTGTCCTGATTTTCTGAGGAGCATAGTATTGCAGTGCGTACTGAATTCAAAGTAAGATTAATCTTCCTGGGCAGCAGATTGTTGTTATCCTGACATAATGGCAGCCCATACATAAGACCTGCAGATTGGTACTTTGGAGATCCAGAGTTCTTCCCCTGACTGTGATTTTTACAGTTTTTCTTTTCAGACATGCCTTTGCCAAAGAAAGATGCTAGAAGACTGCTGAGAGGCCTAGGAATCACAGAATCACTGAATGTTAGGGATTGGAAGGGACCTTGGAAGATCGTCTGGTCCAATGCCCCTGCCGGAGCAGGAGCAGCTAGATCAGGTCACACAGGATGGCGTCCAGGCAGGTTTTGAGTGTCTCTGGAGAAGGAAACTCCACGACCCTCCTTTGGGTAGCCTGTTCTCGTGCTCTGTCACCCTCACCATAAAAAAGTTTTGTCTCACATTTAAGTGGAACCTCCTATGTTCCAGCTTACACCCATTGCCCCTTGTCCTATCATTAGATGTCACCGAGAAGAGCCTAGCTCCGTCCTCCTGACACTCTCCCTTTACATATTTATAAACGTTAATAAGGTCACCTCTGACTCTCCTCTTCTCTAACTAAAGAGACCCAGCTCCCTCAGCCTTTCCTCAAAAGGGAGATGCTCCACTCCCTTAATCATCCTCGTGGCTCTGTGCTGGACTCTCTCAAGCAGTTCCCTGTCCTTCTTGAACTGGGGGGCCCAGAACTGGACGCAATATTGCAGATGTGGTCTCACTAGGGCAGAGTAGAGGGGGAGGAGAACCTCTCTCGACCTACTAACCACAGCCCTGCTAATACACCCCAGGATGCCATTGGCCTTCTTGGCCACAAGGGCACAGTGCTGGCTCATGGTCAGCCGGCTCTCCACCAGGACACCCACGTCCCTTTCCCCTTTGCTGCTCTCTAGCAGGTCAGTCAGCAACTTATCCTGGTGTCTGGGGTTGTTCTTGCCCCGATGCAGGGCTCTACACTTGCCCTCGTTATATTTCATGAACTTTCTCCCCGCCTGATGCTCCAACCTGTTGAGACCGGCAGCAAAAGTTCAGACAAGTCTGTTAGTTTTGAGTCACTTCATCTCTTTATTGTCAACTTGTTGTGCATTACTGCACAACACAGAGACTGTGACGCTTGCGTCTTTGTTCTTCAGGCCGGATTCTGTTGTTTTGAACCCTTGCGCATCCTCCACCAGAAAAGCAGCCCCTTCCTGGTTTGGACGCCTTTGAGAATGGTGTAGGTTCCTGTGGATGTCGTTGATGGCCTTAATTCTGGAAGCCGCACAATTGCTTCTGCTTTTGGGTTGTCTCAGTGGCTCCCTCATCTGTGGCTCCCTAGGCTTAGGGAGCATCTCGTCTGAATAGATGGCGCCTCTTTGAACCTTTGGGTTTTCTTGTGCACATACGCTTAGAACTGGCAGCCCAGCAGCTCCTTGGTGACGTGGCCGTCTTACAGAATGTGCATGGCTCTTGATGATTGCATTCACGGCTCTCATTCTGGCAAGAGCAGACGGCATGGTGCTTTTGGGCTGGTGCAGTGCTTCGCTCGGCAGTGCCAGTGGAATTGCCTGGTCCAGATAGCCCTCGACATTTTGACGCTTGTCTTCGTTTTTCCTCAAGTTGAGAGTTTCTGTGCATCTGAGGAACTGGTGACAGAAAACATAGCCTTTTAGAGACTGAAAGCAGGGAAAGAAGAGGCTTCCTTCATCAGAGAAGGAAAGGAAAAGCAGAAGCGTTTGAGTTCAACTTCCAGTTGTGTTTGTCATGTAGTAGAAGTACTTGCTGAATTACAGGTTGTACTAAATACCACCTTGTGTGCCCGTCATTGCTAAGCTCCGTATATTCCTACTGCTTTCACAGGTTGCATTTTCAATTGCAACTACGTTGTAAAAATAGAAATTCAGACTGTATTTGACAGACTGATGTCTACTCTTACTATAAAGGCACAGACCTTGCCATCTGGTACAGATGTTGCAGTCTCTCTGTCTATGGGAACAGCGTTTTCCTCTGCTGTCCTTTCCATCTGATGGTCACACACCTCTGTGGAAGTCTTTGGGACCTCCACTTCCACAGCTGCATTGCTTACTGCAATGGAAAGAATAATAATTACTATTATTATTAAAAAAAAAAAAAAAAAGTAAATGAACAACGGACAATATGAAGAGAAGAAATACATAGGAAATGGATGGAAGAAGTGTTGAGGGACACGTTATCTATGGCCTGCTGTTTTGCCGTACCTGAATTGCCTGAATGTCACGGCTCGCAGAGGACTGAGGTCTTTGTGTTAACCAAACGCGTGAATTCTAATACCAGGACTAGACTGCGGAAGCAGCACCTCAGCACCGTGATCGTGATCTCCAGGCCTGTTCAGCTTGGCTATAAATTGAGCCTTTATCATCCACAGTTTCGGCTATACAGGGGCAAGGGTTTGCGTGTGTCTTCAGACATCTCTTAAAATGCCCCGCTCTTTCCAGCAGCTCAGCACAAATTTGAAGCTACCTCCTTCTGCCAAACTCCTCTCTGTGTACCAGCACGGAAACCTGTTTCTTAGGTCCCACTGAGACCAATGAATGTGCTTAACTGAGGAAGGAGGCACTGAACAACTTGGAGCAATGTCCTGTATCTGTATCCTAAAAGCAGCCCCACGTTTGTGCCAGTAAAGACAGTTGCCAAGAACTTGGTTTGTCGTGCTCCTTTGGGAGCCAGTACTCTCAAGCCACTTCTTACCTGCTTCATCAGTATGCCGGGTGAGTGTAGAAGCCCCGTTTGTCTCTGGAGTCACTTGCTCCCCGAGAGAAACCTGTGCACAAAACCTTCACGTTACTGCGGGATTTAGTGCAACATGGAAGAATACTCCATATTTCGGCTGCTGTCTTTGAAACATCACAGAGAAGTCTGAGTGGGAAGCCCCATTCATTACCACATCCAAACAACCCTGTCTAGGACACTGTTTTAAAACCAAATGATATAATTGTTAATTGATAAAGTTACCTCTTTGCTTTGAAAGGCTTCTAGTGGGGCTTCTTTGGAGCTCGTCGCACTGCACTCAGCTTCCCTGGTGCTGCTTGATAGTGGGAGCTGAGTGGTACTTGAGGTCTCCTGAAAACAAATACAAAGAATCACATAATTAACAGTAATCTGGATTTGTGTTTCTGCCTGTGAAGGGCTGTCACAAATCAGTTCTACTTTAACAGATGTTAAGCCCAAATGGTTCCTTTATGGCAGTGTACCGTGATGATTTAGGGGATTACGAGCACCACAAGGAACCCATGTGATGAGAAGTTTGAACCGTTAAAGTTAGGTGAGGCTCGAGGAGGGCAAGTTGAAAAGAAAATGGGGTGCAAATTTTTCCAGGGACACCGGGAATGGTGAATCCTGGAATCAAGCAAATAATGTTATTTTCCTCTCGAGCTCTTTAACAGGGGAAACCTAATTTGTTAGTATTCAAAATGCCATTGTTACCTCTGCAGATTTGTGCTGGTGCTGGGAGTGAGCAAAGGTGGTCATTGAAGGGGTCATCTGCCCGTTCTCAAAGTGTTTCCTCACTGCAGCCAGGCCCCCGGGCACAGTGCAGGACTTGATTTCCTCTGAGGTCTAGAGTGATCAAATAAGGCCAGGTGTTTTCCATTTGCAGTAAGAACATACCATCCATTTCAACAAGTAAGGGCAAGGTGTTATAGGGTGTAAATGAAGCAGTTCATATGTTCTCAACACAGTTCGGTTGGGTCAGGCTTCCTCCAGTTCTTCCTTTTGGGGAGAGAGAGCTAACAGCACCATTGCTGGCAGTGTTGGGAGGAGGGAATTGGAACCTTCTTGGCCCAAAGAACCGCAGGAATCTGTTCCAAATATACAAGGGCAATTAGGAAATCAAGAAGACAGTGGGCAGGAATTGCATGGTTTGAAAACACGTGGACTCTGAAGGCGAGCGTGGCTGTTGGCTGCTTCCCTCAGGTGGCTTCTGGGCTACCTGAGCACCCATAGCTGAGCTGTTTTATCATGCGGTAATTTCAAATTCTTCAGCTCGAGCAGCAAGAGCTCTAAAGTCACTGTGCTCCTGAATAGGATTTTATTATTTGGCGATAGAGAATAGTTGTTGTGGTAAGGAAACTGCCTTGTTTTGTCATCATAGGATAACCGTGTTGCTGATCTCTCTCTCACCCATGATCCTCATACATGAAGTTCAGGCAAAGGTGGACTGAAAGGAAGAGCACTTCCATGAAGTAATGGGGATTGTCCAAAAGACCAAAGGCATCTAGCGTGAAAAACCTCATTTGGTAGAGAGAGAGACTGATGGATGACTATGTTTGCTCTGTAGGTTTCCTAATTTGGGATTTAAATTTTGATCCACCCTATGATCCACCTGATAGCTTGCTTGTAGAAATAAAGATGGTTACGATCTGTCCCTGGGCAAAGCAAAGGTAGAATTAAGAAGATATTGAGACATTGGTATCTTACATTGGCAAAGCGGTTGCTGTTCTCTGCCTTTGACACCGCAGCCTGATACAGAGCCATTTTGTCTTTCAAGGAGACATTCTCCTGGAATTCCATCAGCGTGTTTCCAGTGTGTGGAGGGCTCTCTTCTTGAAGTCCTCCTACAGCTTTGCAGCCACCCACTGCAACCACAAAGAGACGTCATAGTTGGGGAGAGGGAGATGGGTGCATGTGTTTCAAAGCTTGAAAGAAAAGCAGTAAGCAAAACAAACAGTATTGCCAACATTTTGCCAACTGTGTCGTACTTTTACTTTAGAACACATAAAGTACGGAGCATTTAATGTGTGGAAACCAGAATGCCTTTAACTAATAAAAGTTAACACATTGTTACCAAAGCAACAAGTTGCTAAATCCAAACTATCTTCACCAAAGAAGAAAATGAAGATACCACTTTTTCGTAATTGATGAATGCTGCCCATAGTTTTGATATCATATTTGTAATCTGGGCTGTCTTCATCAAAAGTTATCTTCTCAAAACATAAGACACCATTCTGTTGTGTTTTGTTCAAAAAGTATTTAATGGGCATCAGGCACTCCTCCGTAATACAAAAGACAAAATGGAGAAGGCTGGAAAGCTTGTTTTGCATTGGGAAGAACGCCACGTTCTCTCCCTGGGCGGCCTGGGGGCTGCCCTGATGAGGTGAGTGTGCTTGCCCCTTGTCACCTCAGAGATGGAGTGCATTGAACTGAAGGGAGAAATCCGATCCAAGTGGTAAGGCTAACCTTCAGTGTTGGTGGTCTGTCCATTGCCTGAGGACATCTTCTCAAAGATTGCCCTCCCCCGTTTCACGCTGGACACTTCCATCAGAGAAATGTCTGTCTGGCTCCCAGGCTGAGTGGCCAGTGCTGGTGGCAGTGAGCTTCTGCCACTTTCCGCTTCCTGTTGGAAGACATGGAGGGGATGTGAGCTAGAAGCTACTGGGAGGAGCCAGGTAGGCTTTTCAGGGGGCAGAAAGGATATGAAGAGGCAGCAGATTGGAAGGGGGTGCTGTTCTGGCAGTAGTGTTCTCCAAGTCCTCAGTGAGAGCACGGGAATCCTTTTCAGCTGCGGAACCTGCGTGCACTCACCTTCCTGCCACCCAGGGTCTCAAAGTGGCTCTGCAGCTCCTTGACGGAGATGGGGAAGGTCTCAGTCCGGCGAGGGCCACCCAGGGTGACGTCCGCCCTCCCGCTGTCTGCCGCGGCTTCCTCCACGGTGCTGCCTGGGCTGGCTTTCTCTGGTGCCAGGGACCGTGGGGCTGGCAGGCGTTGGAAGGCCAGGCTAGGTGTCAGAGCACTGGCGGCCTCCCATCTCTTCATGAGGAGCTTCACAGAGCTCTTCTGCACGGTCAAGTCGGGCAGCTCCATCGCGCCCTGCCAATGCAACGGGTACCTCATGACATAGCTTGTATTTCAGACCAGGGTTTGAGTGGTTTGCAGTATTTCATGGGGGAGGAAGAAGCACAGGAGAAGCGCTAGGTTTCTGCAACCCAAGGGTACTCATGAAGGAAATTCCCCTGGGACACGTGCACTTGTCAGCAAAGAATTTGACTTTAGGCCGCAACCTGACTTTAAGCCACTTTTGCCACCTGCTCACGGCCGCTTAAATCACTACAGAATGCTGAGGGCAATTCATTCTTAAGTCAAATACTTGGTGAAGACTGCACGTCTGACACTGTCAGGGCCTTGAATTGTTTCCCAGGCTTCGTAGAACCTTCTTAGCCTTTATGAAAATGCAGGAAGAAAATTGGGGGAATACGAAAACCCAAAGAGGTATGGAGCTGGGCTTCAATGGCCTTTAGCATGTCATACCGCCTTCGCCGACTGTACTTCCTAACTTTTGCTGGCCACTTCTAAAGTTATCATGCTTAAAACGTGCCAGAGGAAGGCACAAACTAAGGGCTTGGCTGCTTTTTGTTCGATGGCCATGCTGGGCAGGAAGGCAGAGGGATGCGAGAGAGAGAACCAGAAGCTGCTTCAGTTCTTCCCTCTGTCTGGTGACTAATATTCACTGGCCACGGTACTAGAGGATCTCTTCTCCACTAAAGACTCCCTGAAAGTGCACGTGAGAGCTAGCTGCACGCTTCTGACACTGTCACTGGAAGAGCGTGCAGTTTTTCTTCTGCAGGTAAGCAGAGCCACAAGTATCTGAAGCATTTCATTTTTTTTTCTTTTGCTCCCTCTCGCCCATTTATCACATGAAGAGTATCAGGCTTTGCGCTAGACCACCTACGTCCAAAAAAATGCACGAACTTGTGTATTCGTAAGGAGCTAATCTTACCGCTTGGCTCTTCTCAGTTGAATTTTCCTTTTGTGACTCTGCTGCACACATTGCGTGCCTGTTGAAAGGAAGGCAAATTTAAACATTCTCTTATTCACTGGTCTCATTTGACTAATGAATGTGAAGCTAGATCGACAGTTCACAGTATGCATTGGAGAAAAGCCTCATCCTACCTCGTCCGTCACAACCTCACTTCCAAGAAGTGATGGCCGCAGGAAGAGGCGCCGCCTTTTAACCTGCCTGTCTGCATTGTGAGCACACAGTCAGTCCACAGTGTCCAGGTTACCGTCTCCATGTGTGGGCATACGGAAACCAAGGCAACCAAGCCGGCCTCCTGGCTTTCCTTACCCCAACAGACCCACCAGAGAGTCCTTGGAATCTGTTGAGATTCTGTTGGTGGTGGTGCACAACCTCTCCCAGAAAGAACTTGGTGTCCTTAGGGACAAGTTCTTGGGCAGACCGTTGTGGTAGACAATAAATGCCCTCAAACAGAGAGACTATTGGCTTTTCATTTTTATTCTCCGTTACTCAGCTAACTTCAAATTCTCTCTTAGAGCTAACTGGCAGAATTGTTAGACTAGCTCTGGCATGCCGTGCTTGGTTTTCTTTCATTCACTCATGCTGGTGTTTTTTGTGTGTGTGTTTTTTGATACCGAAGAGAAATATCAAAATGTTGGGTAATTTACCCTTGGGGGCGTTCTCTCTTCCTGTAGTATCGGGGAGACTTCTGACTCTCAGGCTACAGCTCTTTGGCCAACAAAAGTTTTGAAGGACTCTCTAGTAAGCCAACCCATTTTATGATGCCACAAAAGTACAAGGGCAGAAGCAGAGAAAGCTAAGGACTGTAGATTTAAAGTAGAGAGTTAACATTTGGCAGTTAGGTACCTTCCTTTGGAAAAGGATCAGGGAGATCAAGGTGACTTAATCAAAAAAGTGATTACTTAGATGAAAATATCAAGGAAAACGCAGATTTCAATACTAAGAAAGGAAAGAAGTCTAATTTAATGGAACAACTCTTTGGAAGTAGCGCCAGTACCGTCCTCCTTTCTAGAAGTAACGACATGACACCTTTTGACATAGACTGGGAGTTTAGTAATACTCTTCTTGTTGATAAAAACAGTAAAGTCAAAGTAAAAGAAGACAATGATCTTTTCAGTGAAAGAAGAAACCTAAACAGACACAGTCTGCAACGAACTACACTCAAGCCAGGAGTTAAAACCTGCCTTACGCTAGGTCTGGCTGGGATGGAATTAACTTTCCCTGGAGCAGCCCATACAGTGCTGTGTTCTGCAATTGTAGCTCAAACAGCACTGGTATCACACCAGTGTTTTTTTCTATTAGTGAGCAATACTGGCACCACATCAAGACTCCCTCCAAGCCCCAAGAGCCAGCAGGCTGGGGGTGGGCAAGTGACGGGGAGGGGACATCACCGGTGCAGCTGACCTAAACTGACCAAAGGGATATTCCATGCCATGTGATGTCACACTCAGCAATAAAAGGTGGGAAAGGGGAAGGAGGCGGGGGGGGCTCTTGTTGTGGAAGCGTCTGTCCTCCTGAAAAACCACCACGCACATTGAGGCCCTGCTTCCCAGGACGTGGCTGAACAGCCCCCATTGATGGGAAGTAGAACCACAAAAAGACGAACCACAAAAGATGATGGGAGAAATTCCTGCCTTCTAGCATAGAAAGATTATTATAATTTGATTAATTGCTTTAATGGGATACGCAGGGAGATGGTTCCTGCTGCAGGCCAACTGGTCTTCCACTTCCGGTCCCCAGGAGAGTGGACATCAAACAAAATTCTCTGAGGATCATCCAACAAAGATGTTCAGATGTCAGGACACACTTGACATAGGAAATAGGAAATTTTAAGAAAAAAGATTTTTTTCTCTTTGCGGAAGTACAGATGAAAAGTTTTTTTGGGGGGGGATCATAGTAGATAATCTGTCACGCAAGAAAAGAGATTTGAGTTGGAGGAAGAGAACTTGGAATGCCCTTCACAACTCTGAAGTGAAGCCTGAAGAAGACTACAGTAGTAAGAACAATGAACTGGGAAATGCTACAAAGGATTGACCATTTTTCTCATATCTGTGGTGTCTTTGCACTAGCTAAGGAGTAAAAAAAAGTGATTTTTCAGAACCCTCATAAACGCTGTGCTTCTAATGATGCTTTGCTTGTTGCATATATATCTAAGGAGGTGAACTGCAAATCTATAATGCTTCCAGAATGGGGCTGCTTGGAGAGGATGTGCTTCAGCTACCTGGTAGCCTCAGGCTCATTGCTGGTGCTGAGGCAGAAGGTCTAATGCAGCCAGCCCAGAGCCCATTAGCTTTGCCAGGGGGTACGAAAGAATATCTGGTCTGGCATGGTAGGAGTAGGAATTCGATCAGGAAAGTGTCTTGAGGCAAGTGGCTACAAGAGCCCCAGCAGGGCTTTCCTGGATACTTGTGCACCAGAGTGCTCAGGGTGAGCCTTTACTATTCAAGAGAATTATAATAAACTCCGCATAGTGCTCTAAAGCCAAGACTAGAAAGAATCAAGCTGCCGATTGCAGGAAGGGAGGTTTTGTTCCCTGAGCTGCACGGCTTCGCTAAGTGTGACCTGTTCGTGTTCTGACATGACAAATTTCAGCCTGAGAGATGCCCTGGGTGACTGCTCACTTAGAAAATTCCCCCCCCCCCTTTTTTTTTTGGGGGGGGGGGACGGACCAAATTTAACATGGTCTCCTGTTCCAAATTGTCTCTGATTATCTGCAAAGTCTTGATGTCGGCAGGAGGAGAACAGCTGCATCAGCGTGTGCTGTCAGCCAGGACTCGGGGCTGCAGGGACTTGCTGGGATGCCTCTGCAAGGCATGGCTCACTGGGGTAACCACTGACATGGTTTGCATGAGGCTGTCAGATAACATAACTGCAGTCATTTCTCTCTAAACTGCCTTCACCTCCTCTACTCCCCACCTGTTTCTTTCCTCACGCTGGAGCTCCCTACCAGCAGTGCCACGCTGTTTCTTCTCGCCTGATGGAAGCAATGTTGCAGCAGAGTAGGAAGGCCTCGTATGAAAGGGAGGTGGTCTTACTTCAAAAGTGGTTTCCCTTCCACTCTTCACCCACACATGAGCGCTAACATGGATGTACTCAAGTGCTCTGGCCAGCGGCCTGGCACCAAGACACTTGTACCTGGTTGGCCTGGTCAGGGGTCCTTGCGGCAGCCCAGAGCACAAGGCTTGCCTGCTCTGAAGTCCTCCTCGCGTCTGCTGTTGGCTGTTTGGGCTGGGGAGGGTTTGCAAGTGCCTTTCCTGCTCTTACTGCTTCTCCTCTGAGAGTCATTAGGGTTTTCTCACTGTCCATTCTCATCTCCTCTGAGCTGCCAAGTGCTCCAAGCTGATCTTTATCTTCCCACCATCACCCCTTAATGGCTTACATTTTTCTTTTACCCTGGGTATCGGCTGCCCCCGGTATTCCAAGCAGCCACAAAAAGCTGCACGTTGCTCTGATAGGATCTTGAATTCTCATGAAACTAAACCCTGAACTGCCTGTGTGAACCAAGCACCAAGCCCTGGCAATAATTCTTATTTAGCCAGCAATCATTACTTTGTTTGCTTGGTACCCATTTTTCTTTGTCTCATAAATTATCTTCTAGAATAACAGCAATGATGTCCAGGTTTTAGTGAAAATTTTGCCTCAGCGTGCTCTCTAATCCTGTTGGCTTCACAGCACCCATGTGAACATCCTGAGAAAATGAGAGGTACAGAAGGTCTTCTCTGAGTCCCACCGGCTGCTGACAGAATTTAGACCAGAAGTGTCCATATTCTCACTCCTAGCATGGCACCACTCCACTCCCATGTGCGTATAGGCATCCTCTATCCAAATCTCAGATATTTGAATGCAAAGGCTTTCAACTAATGATCAGTCCTGGAATGAACTGCAAGATGGATTTTTTTTTTTCCGTCAAGGAAATGCACAAACCTAGGATGAAAGTCTTCTTCTTAAGAATACTCTAATGTCTTCTGAAAAAAAAATAATAATAATAAAATAAATTGTCTTGGAGTTTGTTTGCTTCCAGTGAATACACTGTATATGCTGTCACAGGATGCAGTTTTGCTTTAATTGATAAGCATCCTCGTGACACTATGCCTTCAATCCAGGGGAAAAAAGCACGAGTAACATTTACAACATTCACTGAAAATATTTAATTCAATGCTATATTGATATTTCTGTGTTCTCCTCAATTATAAGGTACACTCTGAGATCTAGAGTTCATCCAAAACCTAATCCAGTAAATCCTCACTTTAACGAGTGGTAATCACAAAACCTGGGAATAATTGTCCTGATTTTCTGAGGAGCATAGTATTGCAGTGCGTACTGAATTCAAAGTAAGATTAATCTTCCTGGGCAGCAGATTGTTGTTATCCTGACATAATGGCAGCCCATATATAAGACCTGCAGATTGGTACTTTGGAGATCCAGAGTTCTTCCCCTGACTGTGATTTTTACAGTTTTTCTTTTCAGACATGCCTTTGCCAAAGAAAGATGCTAGAAGACTGCTGAGAGGCCTAGGAATCACAGAATCACTGAATGTTAGGGATTGGAAGGGACCTTGGAAGATCGTCTGGTCCAATGCCCCTGCCGGAGCAGGAGCAGCTAGATCAGGTCACACAGGATGGCGTCCAGGCAGGTTTTGAGTGTCTCTGGAGAAGGAAACTCCACGACCCTCCTTTGGGTAGCCTGTTCTCGTGCTCTGTCACCCTCACCATAAAAAAGTTTTGTCTCACATTTAAGTGGAACCTCCTATGTTCCAGCTTACACCCATTGCCCCTTGTCCTATCATTAGATGTCACCGAGAAGAGCCTAGCTCCGTCCTCCTGACACTCTCCCTTTACATATTTATAAACGTTAATAAGGTCACCTCTGACTCTCCTCTTCTCTAACTAAAGAGACCCAGCTCCCTCAGCCTTTCCTCAAAAGGGAGATGCTCCACTCCCTTAATCATCCTCGTGGCTCTGTGCTGGACTCTCTCAAGCAGTTCCCTGTCCTTCTTGAACTGGGGGGCCCAGAACTGGACGCAATATTGCAGATGTGGTCTCACTAGGGCAGAGTAGAGGGGGAGGAGAACCTCTCTCGACCTACTAACCACAGCCCTGCTAATACACCCCAGGATGCCATTGGCCTTCTTGGCCACAAGGGCACAGTGCTGGCTCATGGTCAGCCGGCTCTCCACCAGGACACCCACGTCCCTTTCCCCTTTGCTGCTCTCTAGCAGGTCAGTCAGCAACTTATCCTGGTGTCTGGGGTTGTTCTTGCCCCGATGCAGGGCTCTACACTTGCCCTCGTTATATTTCATGAACTTTCTCCCCGCCTGATGCTCCAACCTGTTGAGACCGGCAGCAAAAGTTCAGACAAGTCTGTTAGTTTTGAGTCACTTCATCTCTTTATTGTCAACTTGTTGTGCATTACTGCACAACACAGAGACTGTGACGCTTGCGTCTTTGTTCTTCAGGCCGGATTCTGTTGTTTTGAACCCTTGCGCATCCTCCACCAGAAAAGCAGCCCCTTCCTGGTTTGGACGCCTTTGAGAATGGTGTAGGTTCCTGTGGATGTCGTTGATGGCCTTAATTCTGGAAGCCGCACAATTGCTTCTGCTTTTGGGTTGTCTCAGTGGCTCCCTCATCTGTGGCTCCCTAGGCTTAGGGAGCATCTCGTCTGAATAGATGGCGCCTCTTTGAACCTTTGGGTTTTCTTGTGCACATACGCTTAGAACTGGCAGCCCAGCAGCTCCTTGGTGACGTGGCCGTCTTACAGAATGTGCATGGCTCTTGATGATTGCATTCACGGCTCTCATTCTGGCAAGAGCAGACGGCATGGTGCTTTTGGGCTGGTGCAGTGCTTCGCTCGGCAGTGCCAGTGGAATTGCCTGGTCCAGATAGCCCTCGACATTTTGACGCTTGTCTTCGTTTTTCCTCAAGTTGAGAGTTTCTGTGCATCTGAGGAACTGGTGACAGAAAACATAGCCTTTTAGAGACTGAAAGCAGGGAAAGAAGAGGCTTCCTTCATCAGAGAAGGAAAGGAAAAGCAGAAGCGTTTGAGTTCAACTTTCAGTTGTGTTTGTCATGTAGTAGAAGTACTTGCTGAATTACAGGTTGTACTAAATACCACCTTGTGTGCCCGTCATTGCTAAGCTCCGTATATTCCTACTGCTTTCACAGGTTGCATTTTCAATTGCAACTACATTGTAAAAATAGAAATTCAGACTGTATTTGACAGACTGATGTCTACTCTTACTATAAAGGCACAGACCTTGCCATCTGGTACAGATGTTGCAGTCTCTCTGTCTATGGGAACAGCGTTTTCCTCTGCTGTCCTTTCCATCTGATGGTCACACACCTCTGTGGAAGTCTTTGGGACCTCCACTTCCACAGCTGCATTGCTTACTGCAATGGAAAGAATAATAATTACTATTATTATTAAAAAAAAAAAAAAAAAGTAAATGAACAACGGACAATATGAAGAGAAGAAATACATAGGAAATGGATGGAAGAAGTGTTGAGGGACACGTTATCTATGGCCTGCTGTTTTGCCGTACCTGAATTGCCTGAATGTCACGGCTCGCAGAGGACTGAGGTCTTTGTGTTAACCAAACGCGTGAATTCTAATACCAGGACTAGACTGCGGAAGCAGCACCTCAGCACCGTGATCGTGATCTCCAGGCCTGTTCAGCTTGGCTATAAATTGAGCCTTTATCATCCACAGTTTCGGCTATACAGGGGCAAGGGTTTGCGTGTGTCTTCAGACATCTCTTAAAATGCCCCGCTCTTTCCAGCAGCTCAGCACAAATTTGAAGCTACCTCCTTCTGCCAAACTCCTCTCTGTGTACCAGCACGGAAACCTGTTTCTTAGGTCCCACTGAGACCAATGAATGTGCTTAACTGAGGAAGGAGGCACTGAACAACTTGGAGCAATGTCCTGTATCTGTATCCTAAAAGCAGCCCCACGTTTGTGCCAGTAAAGACAGTTGCCAAGAACTTGGTTTGTCGTGCTCCTTTGGGAGCCAGTACTCTCAAGCCACTTCTTACCTGCTTCATCAGTATGCCGGGTGAGTGTAGAAGCCCCGTTTGTCTCTGGAGTCACTTGCTCCCCGAGAGAAACCTGTGCACAAAACCTTCACGTTACTGCGGGATTTAGTGCAACATGGAAGAATACTCCATATTTCGGCTGCTGTCTTTGAAACATCACAGAGAAGTCTGAGTGGGAAGCCCCATTCATTACCACATCCAAACAACCCTGTCTAGGACACTGTTTTAAAACCAAATGATATAATTGTTAATTGATAAAGTTACCTCTTTGCTTTGAAAGGCTTCTAGTGGGGCTTCTTTGGAGCTCGTCGCACTGCACTCAGCTTCCCTGGTGCTGCTTGATAGTGGGAGCTGAGTGGTACTTGAGGTCTCCTGAAAACAAATACAAAGAATCACATAATTAACAGTAATCTGGATTTGTGTTTCTGCCTGTGAAGGGCTGTCACAAATCAGTTCTACTTTAACAGATGTTAAGCCCAAATGGTTCCTTTATGGCAGTGTACCGTGATGATTTAGGGGATTACGAGCACCACAAGGAACCCATGTGATGAGAAGTTTGAACCGTTAAAGTTAGGTGAGGCTCGAGGAGGGCAAGTTGAAAAGAAAATGGGGTGCAAATTTTTCCAGGGACACCGGGAATGGTGAATCCTGGAATCAAGCAAATAATGTTATTTTCCTCTCGAGCTCTTTAACAGGGGAAACCTAATTTGTTAGTATTCAAAATGCCATTGTTACCTCTGCAGATTTGTGCTGGTGCTGGGAGTGAGCAAAGGTGGTCATTGAAGGGGTCATCTGCCCGTTCTCAAAGTGTTTCCTCACTGCAGCCAGGCCCCCGGGCACAGTGCAGGACTTGATTTCCTCTGAGGTCTAGAGTGATCAAATAAGGCCAGGTGTTTTCCATTTGCAGTAAGAACATACCATCCATTTCAACAAGTAAGGGCAAGGTGTTATAGGGTGTAAATGAAGCAGTTCATATGTTCTCAACACAGTTCGGTTGGGTCAGGCTTCCTCCAGTTCTTCCTTTTGGGGAGAGAGAGCTAACAGCACCATTGCTGGCAGTGTTGGGAGGAGGGAATTGGAACCTTCTTGGCCCAAAGAACCGCAGGAATCTGTTCCAAATACACAAGGGCAATTAGGAAATCAAGAAGACAGTGGGCAGGAATTGCATGGTTTGAAAACACGTGGACTCTGAAGGCGAGCGTGGCTGTTGGCTGCTTCCCTCAGGTGGCTTCTGGGCTACCTGAGCACCCATAGCTGAGCTGTTTTATCATGCGGTAATTTCAAATTCTTCAGCTCGAGCAGCAAGAGCTCTAAAGTCACTGTGCTCCTGAATAGGATTTTATTATTTGGCGATAGAGAATAGTTGTTGTGGTAAGGAAACTGCCTTGTTTTGTCATCATAGGATAACCGTGTTGCTGATCTCTCTCTCACCCATGATCCTCATACATGAAGTTCAGGCAAAGGTGGACTGAAAGGAAGAGCACTTCCATGAAGTAATGGGGATTGTCCAAAAGACCAAAGGCATCTAGCGTGAAAAACCTCATTTGGTAGAGAGAGAGACTGATGGATGACTATGTTTGCTCTGTAGGTTTCCTAATTTGGGATTTAAATTTTGATCCACCCTATGATCCACCTGATAGCTTGCTTGTAGAAATAAAGATGGTTACGATCTGTCCCTGGGCAAAGCAAAGGTAGAATTAAGAAGATATTGAGACATTGGTATCTTACATTGGCAAAGCGGTTGCTGTTCTCTGCCTTTGACACCGCAGCCTGATACAGAGCCATTTTGTCTTTCAAGGAGACATTCTCCTGGAATTCCATCAGCGTGTTTCCAGTGTGTGGAGGGCTCTCTTCTTGAAGTCCTCCTACAGCTTTGCAGCCACCCACTGCAACCACAAAGAGACGTCATAGTTGGGGAGAGGGAGATGGGTGCATGTGTTTCAAAGCTTGAAAGAAAAGCAGTAAGCAAAACAAACAGTATTGCCAACATTTTGCCAACTGTGTCGTACTTTTACTTTAGAACACATAAAGTACGGAGCATTTAATGTGTGGAAACCAGAATGCCTTTAACTAATAAAAGTTAACACATTGTTACCAAAGCAACAAGTTGCTAAATCCAAACTATCTTCACCAAAGAAGAAAATGAAGATACCACTTTTTCGTAATTGATGAATGCTGCCCATAGTTTTGATATCATATTTGTAATCTGGGCTGTCTTCATCAAAAGTTATCTTCTCAAAACATAAGACACCATTCTGTTGTGTTTTGTTCAAAAAGTATTTAATGGGCATCAGGCACTCCTCCGTAATACAAAAGACAAAATGGAGAAGGCTGGAAAGCTTGTTTTGCATTGGGAAGAACGCCACGTTCTCTCCCTGGGCGGCCTGGGGGCTGCCCTGATGAGGTGAGTGTGCTTGCCCCTTGTCACCTCAGAGATGGAGTGCATTGAACTGAAGGGAGAAATCCGATCCAAGTGGTAAGGCTAACCTTCAGTGTTGGTGGTCTGTCCATTGCCTGAGGACATCTTCTCAAAGATTGCCCTCCCCCGTTTCACGCTGGACACTTCCATCAGAGAAATGTCTGTCTGGCTCCCAGGCTGAGTGGCCAGTGCTGGTGGCAGTGAGCTTCTGCCACTTTCCGCTTCCTGTTGGAAGACATGGAGGGGATGTGAGCTAGAAGCTACTGGGAGGAGCCAGGTAGGCTTTTCAGGGGGCAGAAAGGATATGAAGAGGCAGCAGATTGGAAGGGGGTGCTGTTCTGGCAGTAGTGTTCTCCAAGTCCTCAGTGAGAGCACGGGAATCCTTTTCAGCTGCGGAACCTGCGTGCACTCACCTTCCTGCCACCCAGGGTCTCAAAGTGGCTCTGCAGCTCCTTGACGGAGATGGGGAAGGTCTCAGTCCGGCGAGGGCCACCCAGGGTGACGTCCGCCCTCCCGCTGTCTGCCGCGGCTTCCTCCACGGTGCTGCCTGGGCTGGCTTTCTCTGGTGCCAGGGACCGTGGGGCTGGCAGGCGTTGGAAGGCCAGGCTAGGTGTCAGAGCACTGGCGGCCTCCCATCTCTTCATGAGGAGCTTCACAGAGCTCTTCTGCACGGTCAAGTCGGGCAGCTCCATCGCGCCCTGCCAATGCAACGGGTACCTCATGACATAGCTTGTATTTCAGACCAGGGTTTGAGTGGTTTGCAGTATTTCATGGGGGAGGAAGAAGCACAGGAGAAGCGCTAGGTTTCTGCAACCCAAGGGTACTCATGAAGGAAATTCCCCTGGGACACGTGCACTTGTCAGCAAAGAATTTGACTTTAGGCCGCAACCTGACTTTAAGCCACTTTTGCCACCTGCTCACGGCCGCTTAAATCACTACAGAATGCTGAGGGCAATTCATTCTTAAGTCAAATACTTGGTGAAGACTGCACGTCTGACACTGTCAGGGCCTTGAATTGTTTCCCAGGCTTCGTAGAACCTTCTTAGCCTTTATGAAAATGCAGGAAGAAAATTGGGGGAATACGAAAACCCAAAGAGGTATGGAGCTGGGCTTCAATGGCCTTTAGCATGTCGTACCGCCTTCGCCGACTGTACTTCCTAACTTTTGCTGGCCACTTCTAAAGTTATCATGCTTAAAACGTGCCAGAGGAAGGCACAAACTAAGGGCTTGGCTGCTTTTTGTTCGATGGCCATGCTGGGCAGGAAGGCAGAGGGATGCGAGAGAGAGAACCAGAAGCTGCTTCAGTTCTTCCCTCTGTCTGGTGACTAATATTCACTGGCCATGGTACTAGAGGATCTCTTCTCCACTAAAGACTCCCTGAAAGTGCACGTGAGAGCTAGCTGCACGCTTCTGACACTGTCACTGGAAGAGCGTGCAGTTTTTCTTCTGCAGGTAAGCAGAGCCACAAGTATCTGAAGCATTTCATTTTTTTTTCTTTTGCTCCCTCTCGCCCATTTATCACATGAAGAGTATCAGGCTTTGCGCTAGACCACCTACGTCCAAAAAAATGCACGAACTTGTGTATTCGTAAGGAGCTAATCTTACCGCTTGGCTCTTCTCAGTTGAATTTTCCTTTTGTGACTCTGCTGCACACATTGCGTGCCTGTTGAAAGGAAGGCAAATTTAAACATTCTCTTATTCACTGGTCTCATTTGACTAATGAATGTGAAGCTAGATCGACAGTTCACAGTATGCATTGGAGAAAAGCCTCATCCTACCTCGTCCGTCACAACCTCACTTCCAAGAAGTGATGGCCGCAGGAAGAGGCGCCGCCTTTTAACCTGCCTGTCTGCATTGTGAGCACACAGTCAGTCCACAGTGTCCAGGTTACCGTCTCCATGTGTGGGCATACGGAAACCAAGGCAACCAAGCCGGCCTCCTGGCTTTCCTTACCCCAACAGACCCACCAGAGAGTCCTTGGAATCTGTTGAGATTCTGTTGGTGGTGGTGCACAACCTCTCCCAGAAAGAACTTGGTGTCCTTAGGGACAAGTTCTTGGGCAGACCGTTGTGGTAGACAATAAATGCCCTCAAACAGAGAGACCATTGGCTTTTCATTTTTATTCTCCGTTACTCAGCTAACTTCAAATTCTCTCTTAGAGCTAACTGGCAGAATTGTTAGACTAGCTCTGGCATGCCGTGCTTGGTTTTCTTTCATTCACTCATGCTGGTGTTTTTTGTGTGTGTGTTTTTTGATACCGAAGAGAAATATCAAAATGTTGGGTAATTTACCCTTGGGGGCGTTCTCTCTTCCTGTAGTATGGGGGAGACTTCTGACTCTCAGGCTACAGCTCTTTGGCCAACAAAAGTTTTGAAGGACTCTCTAGTAAGCCAACCCATTTTATGATGCCACAAAAGTACAAGGGCAGAAGCAGAGAAAGCTAAGGACTGTAGATTTAAAGTAGAGAGTTAACATTTGGCAGTTAGGTACCTTCCTTTGGAAAAGGATCAGGGAGATCAAGGTGACTTAATCAAAAAAGTGATTACTTAGATGAAAATATCAAGGAAAACGCAGATTTCAATACTAAGAAAGGAAAGAAGTCTAATTTAATGGAACAACTCTTTGGAAGTAGCGCCAGTACCGTCCTCCTTTCTAGAAGTAAAGACATGACACCTTTTGACATAGACTGGGAGTTTAGTAATACTCTTCTTGTTGATAAAAACAGTAAAGTCAAAGTGAAAGAAGACAATGATCTTTTCAGTGAAAGAAGAAACCTAAACAGACACAGTCTGCAACGAACTACACTCAAGCCAGGAGTTAAAACCTGCCTTACGCTAGGTCTGGCTGGGATGGAATTAACTTTCCCTGGAGCAGCCCATACAGTGCTGTGTTCTGCAATTGTAGCTCAAACAGCACTGGTATCACACCAGTGTTTTTTTCTATTAGTGAGCAATACTGGCACCACATCAAGACTCCCTCCAAGCCCCAAGAGCCAGCAGGCTGGGGGTGGGCAAGTGACGGGGAGGGGACATCACCGGTGCAGCTGACCTAAACTGACCAAAGGGATATTCCATGCCATGTGATGTCACACTCAGCAATAAAAGGTGGGAAAGGGGAAGGAGGCGGGGGGGGCTCTTGTTGTGGAAGCGTCTGTCCTCCTGAAAAACCACCACGCATATTGAGGCCCTGCTTCCCAGGACGTGGCTGAACAGCCCCCATTGATGGGAAGTAGAACCACAAAAAGACGAACCACAAAAGATGATGGGAGAAATTCCTGCCTTCTAGCATAGAAAGATTATTATAATTTGATTAATTGCTTTAATGGGATACGCAGGGAGATGGTTCCTGCTGCAGGCCAACTGGTCTTCCACTTCCGGTCCCCAGGAGAGTGGACATCAAACAAAATTCTCTGAGGATCATCCAACAAAGATGTTCAGATGTCAGGACACACTTGACATAGGAAATAGGAAATTTTAAGAAAAAAGATTTTTTTCTCTGCGGAAGTACAGATGAAAAGTTTTTTTGGGGGGGGATCATAGTAGATAATCTGTCACGCAAGAAAAGAGATTTGAGTTGGAGGAGGAGAACTTGGAATGCCCTTCACAACTCTGAAGTGAAGCCTGAAGAAGACTACAGTAGTAAGAACAATGAACTGGGAAATGCTACAAAGGATTGACCATTTTTCTCATATCTGTGGTGTCTTTGCACTAGCTAAGGAGTAAAAAAAAGTGATTTTTCAGAACCCTCATAAACGCTGTGCTTCTAATGATGCTTTGCTTGTTGCATATATATCTAAGGAGGTGAACTGCAAACCTATAATGCTTCCAGAATGGGGCTGCTTGGAGAGGATGTGCTTCAGCTACCTGGTAGCCTCAGGCTCATTGCTGGTGCTGAGGCAGAAGGTCTAATGCAGCCAGCCCAGAGCCCATTAGCTTTGCCAGGGGGTACGAAAGAATATCTGGTCTGGCATGGTAGGAGTAGGAATTCGATCAGGAAAGTGTCTTGAGGCAAGTGGCTACAAGAGCCCCAGCAGGGCTTTCCTGGATACTTGTGCACCAGAGTGCTCAGGGTGAGCCTTTACTATTCAAGAGAATTATAATAAACTCCGCATAGTGCTCTAAAGCCAAGACTAGAAAGAATCAAGCTGCCGATTGCAGGAAGGGAGGTGTTGTTCCCTGAGCTGCACGGCTTCGCTAAGTGTGACCTGTTCGTGTTCTGACATGACAAATTTCAGCCTGAGAGATGCCCTGGGTGACTGCTCACTTAGAAAATTCCCCCCCGACTTTTTTTTTTGGGGGGGGGGGGGGGGGACCAAATTTAACATGGTCTCCTGTTCCAAATTGTCTCTGATTATCTGCAAAGTCTTGGTGTCGGCAGGAGGAGAACAGCTGCATCAGCGTGTGCTGTCAGCCAGGACTCGGGGCTGCAGGGACTTGCTGGGATGCCTCTGCAAGGCATGGCTCACTGGGGTAACCACTGACATGGTTTGCATGAGGCTGTCAGATAACATAACTGCAGTCATTTCTCTCTAAACTGCCTTCACCTCCTCTACTCCCCACCTGTTTCTTTCCTCACGCTGGAGCTCCCTACCAGCAGTGCCACGCTGTTTCTTCTCGCCTGATGGAAGCAATGTTGCAGCAGAGTAGGAAGGCCTCGTATGAAAGGGAGGTGGTCTTACTTCAAAAGTGGTTTCCCTTCCACTCCTCACCCACACATGAGCACTAACATGGATGTACTCAAGTGCTCTGGCCAGCGGCCTGGCACCAAGACACTTGTACCTGGTTGGCCTGGTCAGGGGTCCTTGCGGCAGCCCAGAGCACAAGGCTTGCCTGCTCTGAAGTCCTCCTCGCGTCTGCTGTTGGCTGTTTGGGCTGGGGAGGGTTTGCAAGTGCCTTTCCTGCTCTTACTGCTTCTCCTCTGAGAGTCATTAGGGTTTTCTCACTGTCCATTCTCATCTCCTCTGAGCTGCCAAGTGCTCCAAGCTGATCTTTATCTTCCCACCATCACCCCTTAATGGCTTACATTTTTCTTTTACCCTGGGTATCAGCTGCCCCCGGTATTCCAAGCAACCACAAAAAGCTGCACGTTGCTCTGATAGGATCTTGAATTCTCATGAAACTAAACCCTGAACTGCCTGTGTGAACCAAGCACCAAGCCCTGGCAATAATTCTTATTTAGCCAGCAATCATTACTTTGTTTGCTTGGTACCCATTTTTCTTTGTCTCATAAATTATCTTCTAGAATAACAGCAATGATGTCCGGGTTTTAGTGAAAATTTTGCCTCAGCGTGCTCTCTAATCCTGTTGGCTTCACAGCACCCATGTGAACATCCTGAGAAAATGAGAGGTACAGAAGGTCTTCTCTGAGTCCCACCGGCTGCTGACAGAATTTAGACCAGAAGTGTCCATATTCTCACTCCTAGCATGGCACCACTCCACTCCCATGTGCGTATAGGCATCCTCTATCCAAATCTCAGATATTTGAATGCAAAGGCTTTCAACTAATGATCAGTCCTGGAATGAACTGCAAGATGGATTTTTTTTTTTTCCGTCAAGGAAATGCACAAACCTAGGATGAAAGTCTTCTTCTTAAGAATACTCTAATGTCTTCTGAAAAAAAAATAATAATAATAATAAAATAAATTGTCTTGGAGTTTGTTTGCTTCCAGTGAATACACTGTATATGCTGTCACAGGATGCAGTTTTGCTTTAATTGATAAGCATCCTCGTGACACTATGCCTTCAATCCAGGGGAAAAAAACACGAGTAACATTTACAACATTCACTGAAAATATTTAATTCAATGCTATATTGATATTTCTGTGTTCTCCTCAATTATAAGGTACACTCTGAGATCTAGAGTTCATCCAAAACCTAATCCAGTAAATCCTCACTTTAACGAGTGGTAATCACAAAACCTGGGAATAATTGTCCAGATTTTCTGAGGAGCATAGTATTGCAGTGCGTACTGAATTCAAAGTAAGATTAATCTTCCTGGGCAGCAGATTGTTGTTATCCTGACATAATGGCAGCCCATATATAAGACCTGCAGATTGGTACTTTGGAGATCCAGAGTTCTTCCCCTGACTGTGATTTTTACAGTTTTTCTTTTCAGACATGCCTTTGCCAAAGAAAGATGCTAGAAGACTGCTGAGACGCCTAGGAATCACAGAATCACTGAATGTTAGGGATTGGAAGGGACCTTGGAAGATCGTCTGGTCCAATGCCCCTGCCGGAGCAGGAGCAGCTAGATCAGGTCACACAGGATCGCGTCCAGGCAGGTTTTGAGTGTCTCTGGAGAAGGAAACTCCACGACCCTCCTTTGGGTAGCCTGTTCTCGTGCTCTGTCACCCTCACCATAAAAAAGTTTTGTCTCACATTTAAGTGGAACCTCCTATGTTCCAGCTTACACCCATTGCCCCTTAGATCATTAGATGTCACCGAGAAGAGCCTAGCTCCGTCCTCCTGACACTCTCCCTTTACATATTTATAAACGTTAATAAGGTCACCTCTGACTCTCCTCTTCTCTAACTAAAGAGACCCAGCTCCCTCAGCCTTTCCTCAAAAGGGAGATGCTCCACTCCCTTAATCATCCTCGTGGCTCTGTGCTGGACTCTCTCAAGCAGTTCCCTGTCCTTCTTGAACTGGGGGGCCCAGAACTGGACGCAATATTGCAGATGTGGTCTCACTAGGGCAGAGTAGAGGGGGAGGAGAACCTCTCTCGACCTACTAACCACAGCCCTGCTAATACACCCCAGGATGCCATTGGCCTTCTTGGCCACAAGGGCACAGTGCTGGCTCATGGTCAGCCGGCTCTCCACCAGGACACCCACGTCCCTTTCCCCTTTGCTGCTCTCTAGCAGGTCAGTCAGCAACTTATCCTGGTGTCTGGGGTTGTTCTTGCCCCGATGCAGGGCTCTACACTTGCCCTCGTTATATTTCATGAACTTTCTCCCCGCCTGATGCTCCAACCTGTTGAGACCGGCAGCAAAAGTTCAGACAAGTCTGTTAGTTTTGAGTCACTTCATCTCTTTATTGTCAACTTGTTGTGCATTACTGCACAACACAGAGACTGTGACGCTTGCGTCTTTGTTCTTCAGGCCGGATTCTGTTGTTTTGAACCCTTGCGCATCCTCCACCAGAAAAGCAGCCCCTTCCTGGTTTGGACGCCTTTGAGAATGGTGTAGGTTCCTGTGGATGTCGTTGATGGCCTTAATTCTGGAAGCCGCACAATTGCTTCTGCTTTTGGGTTGTCTCAGTGGCTCCCTCATCTGTGGCTCCCTAGGCTTAGGGAGCATCTCGTCTGAATAGATGGCGCCTCTTTGAACCTTTGGGTTTTCTTGTGCACATACGCTTAGAACTGGCAGCCCAGCAGCTCCTTGGTGACGTGGCCGTCTTACAGAATGTGCATGGCTCTTGATGATTGCATTCACGGCTCTCATTCTGGCAAGAGCAGACGGCATGGTGCTTTTGGGCTGGTGCAGTGCTTCGCTCGGCAGTGCCAGTGGAATTGCCTGGTCCAGATAGCCCTCGACATTTTGACGCTTGTCTTCGTTTTTCCTCAAGTTGAGAGTTTCTGTGCATCTGAGGAACTGATGACAGAAAACATAGCCTTTTAGAGACTGAAAGCAGGGAAAGAAGAGGCTTCCTTCATCAGAGAAGGAAAGGAAAAGCAGAAGCGTTTGAGTTCAACTTTCAGTTGTGTTTGTCATGTAGTAGAAGTACTTGCTGAATTACAGGTTGTACTAAATACCACCTTGTGTGCCCGTCACTGCTAAGCTCCGTATATTCCTACTGCTTTCACAGGTTGCATTTTCAATTGCAACTACATTGTAAAAATAGAAATTCAGACTGTATTTGACAGACTGATGTCTACTCTTACTATAAAGGCACAGACCTTGCCATCTGGTACAGATGTTGCAGTCTCTCTGTCTATGGGAACAGCGTTTTCCTCTGCTGTCCTTTCCATCTGATGGTCACACACCTCTGTGGAAGTCTTTGGGACCTCCACTTCCACAGCTGCATTGCTTACTGCAATGGAAAGAATAATAATTACTATTATTATTAAAAAAAAAAAAAAAAGTAAATGAACAACGGACAATATGAAGAGAAGAAATACATAGGAAATGGATGGAAGAAGTGTTGAGGGACACGTTATCTATGGCCTGCTGTTTTGCCGTACCTGAATTGCCTGAATGTCACGGCTCGCAGAGGACTGAGGTCTTTGTGTTAACCAAACGTGTGAATTCTAATACCAGGACTAGACTGCGGAAGCAGCACCTCAGCACCGTGATCGTGATCTCCAGGCCTGTTCAGCTTGGCTATGAATTGAGCCTTTATCATCCACAGTTTCGGCTATACAGGGGCAAGGGTTTGCGTGTGTCTTCAGACATCTCTTAAAATGTCCCGCTCTTTCCAGAAGCTCAGCACAAATTTGAAGCTACCTCCTTCTGCCAAACTCCTCTCTGTGTACCAGCACGGAAACCTGTTTCTTAGGTCCCACTGAGACCAATGAATGTGCTTAACTGAGGAAGGAGGCACTGAACAACTTGGAGCAATGTCCTGTATCTGTATCCTAAAAGCAGCCCCACGTTTGTGCCAGTAAAGACGGTTGCCAAGAACTTGGTTTGTCGTGCTCCTTTGGGAGCCAGTACTCTCAAGCCACTTCTTACCTGCTTCATCAGTATGCCGGGTGAGTGTAGAAGCCCTGTTTGTCTCTGGAGTCACTTGCTCCCCGAGAGAAACCTGTGCACAAAACCTTCACGTTACTGCGGGATTTAGTGCAACATGGAAGAATACTCCATATTTCGGCTGCTGTCTTTGAAACATCACAGAGAAGTCTGAGTGGGAAGCCCCATTCATTACCACATCCAAACAACCCTGTCTAGGACACTGTTTTAAAACCAAATGATATAATTGTTAATTGATAAAGTTACCTCTTTGCTTTGAAAGGCTTCTAGTGGGGCTTCTTTGGAGCTCGTCGCACTGCACTCAGCTTCCCTGGTGCTGCTTGATAGTGGGAGCTGAGTGGTACTTGAGGTCTCCTGAAAACAAATACAAAGAATCACATAATTAACAGTAATCTGGATTTGTGTTTCTGCCTGTGAAGGGCTGTCACAAATCAGTTCTACTTTAACAGATGTTAAGCCCAAATGGTTCCTTTATGGCAGTGTACCGTGATGATTTAGGGGATTACGAGCACCACAAGGAACCCATGTGATGAGAAGTTTGAACCGTTAAAGTTAGGTGAGGCTCGAGGAGGGCAAGTTGAAAAGAAAATGGGGTGCAAATTTTTCCAGGGACACCGGGAATGGTGAATCCTGGAATCAAGCAAATAATGTTATTTTCCTCTCGAGCTCTTTAACAGGGGAAACCTAATTTGTTAGTATTCAAAATGCCATTGTTACCTCTGCAGATTTGTGCTGGTGCTGGGAGTGAGCAAAGGTGGTCATTGAAGGGGTCATCTGCCCGTTCTCAAAGTGTTTCCTCACTGCAGCCAGGCCCCCGGGCACAGTGCAGGACTTGATTTCCTCTGAGGTCTAGAGTGATCAAATAAGGCCAGGTGTTTTCCATTTGCAGTAAGAACATACCATCCATTTCAACAAGTAAGGGCAAGGTGTTATAGGGTGTAAATGAAGCAGTTCATATGTTCTCAACACAGTTCGGTTGGGTCAGGCTTCCTCCAGTTCTTCCTTTTGGGGAGAGAGAGCTAACAGCACCATTGCTGGCAATGTTGGGAGGAGGGAATTGGAACCTTCTTGGCCCAAAGAACCGCAGGAATCTGTTCCAAATACACAAGGGCAATTAGGAAATCAAGAAGACAGTGGGCAGGAATTGCGTGGTTTGAAAACACCTGGACTCTGAAGGCGAGCGTGGCTGTTGGCTGCTTCCCTCAGGTGGCTTCTGGGCTACCTGAGCACCCATAGCTGAGCTGTTTTATCATGCGGTAATTTCAAATTCTTCAGCTCGAGCAGCAAGAGCTCTAAAGTCACTGTGCTCCTGAATAGGATTTTATTATTTGGCGATAGAGAATAGTTGTTGTGGTAAGGAAACTGCCTTGTTTTGTCATCATAGGATAACCGTGTTGCTGATCTCTCTCTCACCCATGATCCTCATACATGAAGTTCAGGCAAAGGTGGACTGAAAGGAAGAGCACTTCCATGAAGTAATGGGGATTGTCCAAAAGACCAAAGGCATCTAGCGTGAAAAACCTCATTTGGTAGAGAGAGAGACTGATGGATGACTATGTTTGCTCTGTAGGTTTCCTAATTTGGGATTTAAATTTTGATCCACCCTATGATCCACCTGATAGCTTGCTTGTAGAAATAAAGATGGTTACGATCTGTCCCTGGGCAAAGCAAACGTAGAATTAAGAAGATATTGAGACATTGGTATCTTACATTGGCAAAGCGGTTGCTGTTCTCTGCCTTTGACACCGCAGCCTGATACAGAGCCATTTTGTCTTTCAAGGAGACATTCTCCTGGAATTCCATCAGCGTGTTTCCAGTGTGTGGAGGGCTCTCTTCTTGAAGTCCTCCTACAGCTTTGCAGCCACCCACTGCAACCACAAAGAGACGTCATAGTTGGGGAGAGGGAGATGGGTGCATGTGTTTCAAAGCTTGAAAGAAAAGCAGTAAGCAAAACAAACAGTATTGCCAACATTTTCCAACTGTGTCGTACTTTTACTTTAGAACACATAAAGTACGGAGCATTTAATTTGTGGAAACCAGAATGCCTTTAACTAATAAAAGTTAACGCATTGTTACCAAAGCAACAAGTTGCTAAATCCAAACTATCTTCACCAGAGAAGAAAATGAAGATACCACTTTTTCGTAATTGATGAATGCTGCCCATAGTTTTGATATCATATTTGTAATCTGGGCTGTCTTCATCAAAAGTTATCTTCTCAAAACATAAGACACCATTCTGTTGTGTTTTGTTCAAAAAGTATTTAATGGGCATCAGGCACTCCTCCGTAATACAAAAGACAAAATGGAGAAATCCGGAAAGCTTGTTTTGCATTGGGAAGAACGCCACGTTCTCTCCCTGGGCGGCCTGGGGGCTGCCCTGATGAGGTGAGTGTGCTTGCCCCTTGTCACCTCAGAGATGGAGTGCATTGAACTAAAGGGAGAAATCCGATCCAAGTGGTAAGGCTAACCTTCAGTGTTGGTGGTCTGTCCATTGCCTGAGGACATCTTCTCAAAGATTGCCCTCCCCCGTTTCACGCTGGACACTTCCATCAGAGAAATGTCTGTCTGGCTCCCAGGCTGAGTGGCCAGTGCTGGTGGCAGTGAGCTTCTGCCACTTTCCGCTTCCTGTTGGAAGACATGGAGGGGATGTGAGCTAGAAGCTACTGGGAGGAGCCAGGTAGGGTTTTCAGGGGGCAGAAAGGATATGAAGAGGCAGCAGATTGGAAGGGGGTGCTGTTCTGGCAGTAGTGTTCTCCAAGTCCTCAGTGAGAGCGCGGGAATCCTTTTCAGCTGCGGAACCTGCGTGCACTCACCTTCCTGCCACCCAGGGTCTCAAAGTGGCTCTGCAGCTCCTTGACGGAGATGGGGAAGGTCTCAGTCCGGCGAGGGCCACCCAGGGTGACGTCCGCCCTCCCGCTGTCTGCCGCGGCTTCCTCCACGGTGCTGCCTGGGCTGGCTTTCTCTGGTGCCAGGGACCGTGGGGCTGGCAGGCGTTGGAAGGCCAGGCTAGGTGTCAGAGCACTGGCGGCCTCCCATCTCTTCATGAGGAGCTTCACAGAGCTCTTCTGCACGGTCAAGTCGGGCAGCTCCATCGCGCCCTGCCAATGCAACGGGTACCTCATGACATAGCTTGTATTTCAGACCAGGGTTTGAGTGGTTTGCAGTATTTCATGGGGGAGGAAGAAGCACAGGAGAAGCGCTAGGTTTCTGCAACCCAAGGGTACTCATGAAGGAAATTCCCCTGGGACACGTGCACTTGTCAGCAAAGAATTTGACTTTAGGCCGCAACCTGACTTTAAGCCACTTTTGCCACCTGCTCACGGCCGCTTAAATCACTACAGAATGCTGAGGGCAATTCATTCTTAAGTCAAATACTTGGTGAAGACTGCACGTCTGACACTGTCAGGGCCTTGAATTGTTTCCCAGGCTTCGTAGAACCTTCTTAGCCTTTATGAAAATGCAGGAAGAAAATTGGGGGAATACGAAAACCCAAAGAGGTATGGAGCTGGGCTTCAATGGCCTTTAGCATGTCGTACCGCCTTCGCCGACTGTACTTCCTAACTTTTGCTGGCCACTTCTAAAGTTATCATGCTTAAAACGTGCCAGAGGAAGGCACAAACTAAGGGCTTGGCTGCTTTTTGTTCGATGGCCATGCTGGGCAGGAAGGCAGAGGGATGCGAGAGAGAGAACCAGAAGCTGCTTCAGTTCTTCCCTCTGTCTGGTGACTAATATTCACTGGCCATGGTACTAGAGGATCTCTTCTCCACTAAAGACTCCCTGAAAGTGCACGTGAGAGCTAGCTGCACGCTTCTGACACTGTCACTGGAAGAGCGTGCAGTTTTTCTTCTGCAGGTAAGCAGAGCCACAAGTATCTGAAGCATTTCATTTTTTTTTCTTTTGCTCCCTCTCGCCCATTTATCACATGAAGAGTATCAGGCTTTGCGCTAGACCACCTACGTCCAAAAAAATGCACGAACTTGTGTATTCGTAAGGAGCTAATCTTACCGCTTGGCTCTTCTCAGTTGAATTTTCCTTTTGTGACTCTGCTGCACACATTGCGTGCCTGTTGAAAGGAAGGCAAATTTAAACATTCTCTTATTCACTGGTCTCATTTGACTAATGAATGTGAAGCTAGATCGACAGTTCACAGTATGCATTGGAGAAAAGCCTCATCCTACCTCGTCCGTCACAACCTCACTTCCAAGAAGTGATGGCTGCAGGAAGAGGCGCCGCCTTTTAACCTGCCTGTCTGCATTGTGAGCACACAGTCAGTCCACAGTGTCCAGGTTACCGTCTCCATGTGTGGGCATACGGAAACCAAGGCAACCAAGCCGGCCTCCTGGCTTTCCTTACCCCAACAGACCCACCAGAGAGTCCTTGGAATCTGTTGAGATTCTGTTGGTGGTGGTGCACAACCTCTCCCAGAAAGAACTTGGTGTCCTTAGGGACAAGTTCTTGGGCAGACCGTTGTGGTAGACAATAAATGCCCTCAAACAGAGAGACCATTGGCTTTTCATTTTTATTCTCCGTTACTCAGCTAACTTCAAATTCTCTCTTAGAGCTAACTGGCAGAATTGTTAGACTAGCTCTGGCATGCCGTGCTTGGTTTTCTTTCATTCACTCATGCTGGTGTTTTTTGTGTGTGTGTTTTTTGATACCGAAGAGAAATATCAAAATGTTGGGTAATTTACCCTTGGGGGCATTCTCTCTTCCTGTAGTATGGGGGAGACTTCTGACTCTCAGGCTACAGCTCTTTGGCCAACAAAAGTTTTGAAGGACTCTCTAGTAAGCCAACCCATTTTATGATGCCACAAAAGTACAAGGGCAGAAGCAGAGAAAGCTAAGGACTGTAGATTTAAAGTAGAGAGTTAACATTTGGCAGTTAGGTACCTTCCTTTGGAAAAGGATCAGGGAGATCAAGGTGACTTAATCAAAAAAGTGATTACTTAGATGAAAATATCAAGGAAAACGCAGATTTCAATACTAAGAAAGGAAAGAAGTCTAATTTAATGGAACAACTCTTTGGAAGTAGCGCCAGTACCGTCCTCCTTTCTAGAAGTAAAGACATGACACCTTTTGACATAGACTGGGAGTTTAGTAATACTCTTCTTGTTGATAAAAACAGTAAAGTCAAAGTAAAAGAAGACAATGATCTTTTCAGTGAAAGAAGAAACCTAAACAGACACAGTCTGCAACGAACTACACTCAAGCCAGGAGTTAAAACCTGCCTTACGCTAGGTCTGGCTGGGATGGAATTGACTTTCGCTGGAGCAGCCCATACAGTGCTGTGTTCTGCAATTGTAGCTCAAACAGCACTGGTATCACACCAGTGTTTTTTTCTATTAGTGAGCAATACTGGCACCACATCAAGACTCCCTCCAAGCCCCAAGAGCCAGCAGGCTGGGGGTGGGCAAGTGACGGGGAGGGGACATCACCGGTGCAGCTGACCTAAACTGACCAAAGGGATATTCCATGCCATGTGATGTCACACTCAGCAATAAAAGGTGGGAAAGGGGAAGGAGGCGGGGGGGGCTCTTGTTGTGGAAGCGTCTGTCCTCCTGAAAAACCACCACGCATATTGAGGCCCTGCTTCCCAGGACGTGGCTGAACAGCCCCCATTGATGGGAAGTAGAACCACAAAAAGACGAACCACAAAAGATGATGGGAGAAATTCCTGCCTTCTAGCATAGAAAGATTATTATAATTTGATTAATTGCTTTAATGGGATACGCAGGGAGATGGTTCCTGCTGCAGGCCAACTGGTCTTCCACTTCCGGTCCCCAGGAGAGTGGACATCAAACAAAATTCTCTGAGGATCATCCAACAAAGATGTTCAGATGTCAGGACACACTTGACATAGGAAATAGGAAATTTTAAGAAAAAAGATTTTTTTCTCTGCGGAAGTACAGATGAAAAGTTTTTTTTGGGGGGGGATCATAGTAGATAATCTGTCACGCAAGAAAAGAGATTTGAGTTGGAGGAGGAGAACTTGGAATGCCCTTCACAACTCTGAAGTGAAGCCTGAAGAAGACTACAGTAGTAAGAACAATGAACTGGGAAATGCTACAAAGGATTGACCATTTTTCTCATATCTGTGGTGTCTTTGCACTAGCTAAGGAGTAAAAAAAAGTGATTTTTCAGAACCCTCATAAACGCTGTGCTTCTAATGATGCTTTGCTTGTTGCATATATATCTAAGGAGGTGAACTGCAAACCTATAATGCTTCCAGAATGGGGCTGCTTGGAGAGGATGTGCTTCAGCTACCTGGTAGCCTCAGGCTCATTGCTGGTGCTGAGGCAGAAGGTCTAATGCAGCCAGCCCAGAGCCCATTAGCTTTGCCAGGGGGTACGAAAGAATACCTGGTCTGGCATGGTAGGAGTAGGAATTCGATCAGGAAAGTGTCTTGAGGCAAGTGGCTACAAGAGCCCCAGCAGGGCTTTCCTGGATACTTGTGCACCAGAGTGCTCAGGGTGAGCCTTTACTATTCAAGAGAATTATAATAAACTCCGCATAGTGCTCTAAAGCCAAGACTAGAAAGAATCAAGCTGCCGATTGCAGGAAGGGAGGTTTTGTTCCCTGAGCTGCACGGCTTCGCTAAGTGTGACCTGTTCGTGTTCTGACATGACAAATTTCAGCCTGAGAGATGCCCTGGGTGACTGCTCACTTAGAAAATTCCCCCCCGACTTTTTTTTTTGGGGGGGGGGGGGGGGGACCAAATTTAACATGGTCTCCTGTTCCAAATTGTCTCTGATTATCTGCAAAGTCTTGGTGTCGGCAGGAGGAGAACAGCTGCATCAGCGTGTGCTGTCAGCCAGGACTCGGGGCTGCAGGGACTTGCTGGGATGCCTCTGCAAGGCATGGCTCACTGGGGTAACCACTGACATGGTTTGCATGAGGCTGTCAGATAACATAACTGCAGTCATTTCTCTCTAAACTGCCTTCACCTCCTCTACTCCCCACCTGTTTCTTTCCTCACGCTGGAGCTCCCTACCAGCAGTGCCACGCTGTTTCTTCTCGCCTGATGGAAGCAATGTTGCAGCAGAGTAGGAAGGCCTCGTATGAAAGGGAGGTGGTCTTACTTCAAAAGTGGTTTCCCTTCCACTCCTCACCCACACATGAGCACTAACATGGATGTACTCAAGTGCTCTGGCCAGCGGCCTGGCACCAAGACACTTGTACCTGGTTGGCCTGGTCAGGGGTCCTTGCGGCAGCCCAGAGCACAAGGCTTGCCTGCTCTGAAGTCCTCCTCGCGTCTGCTGTTGGCTGTTTGGGCTGGGGAGGGTTTGCAAGTGCCTTTCCTGCTCTTACTGCTTCTCCTCTGAGAGTCATTAGGGTTTTCTCACTGTCCATTCTCATCTCCTCTGAGCTGCCAAGTGCTCCAAGCTGATCTTTATCTTCCCACCATCACCCCTTAATGGCTTACATTTTTCTTTTACCCTGGGTATCGGCTGCCCCCGGTATTCCAAGCAACCACAAAAAGCTGCACGTTGCTCTGATAGGATCTTGAATTCTCATGAAACTAAACCCTGAACTGCCTGTGTGAACCAAGCACCAAGCCCTGGCAATAATTCTTATTTAGCCAGCAATCATTACTTTGTTTGCTTGGTACCCATTTTTCTTTGTCTCATAAATTATCTTCTAGAATAACAGCAATGATGTCCAGGTTTTAGTGAAAATTTTGCCTCAGCGTGCTCTCTAATCCTGTTGGCTTCACAGCACCCATGTGAACATCCTGAGAAAATGAGAGGTACAGAAGGTCTTCTCTGAGTCCCACCGGCTGCTGACAGAATTTAGACCAGAAGTGTCTATATTCTCACTCCTAGCATGGCACCACTCCACTCCCATGTGCGTATAGGCATCCTCTATCCAAATCTCAGATATTTGAATGCAAAGGCTTTCAACTAATGATCAGTCCTGGAATGAACTGCAAGATGGATTTTTTTTTTTCCGTCAAGGAAATGCACAAACCTAGGATGAAAGTCTTCTTCTTAAGAATACTCTAATGTCTTCTGAAAAAAAAATAATAATAATAATAAAATAAATTGTCTTGGAGTTTGTTTGCTTCCAGTGAATACACTGTATATGCTGTCACAGGATGCAGTTTTGCTTTAATTGATAAGCACCCTCGTGACACTATGCCTTCAATCCAGGGGAAAAAAACACGAGTAACATTTACAACATTCACTGAAAATATTTAATTCAATGCTATATTGATATTTCTGTGTTCTCCTCAATTATAAGGTACACTCTGAGATCTAGAGTTCATCCAAAACCTAATCCAGTAAATCCTCACTTTAACGAGTGGTAATCACAAAACCTGGGAATAATTGTCCTGATTTTCTGAGGAGCATAGTATTGCAGTGCGTACTGAATTCAAAGTAAGATTAATCTTCCTGGGCAGCAGATTGTTGTTATCCTGACATAATGGCAGCCCATACATAAGACCTGCAGATTGGTACTTTGGAGATCCAGAGTTCTTCCCCTGACTGTGATTTTTACAGTTTTTCTTTTCAGACATGCCTTTGCCAAAGAAAGATGCTAGAAGACTGCTGAGATGCCTAGGAATCACAGAATCACTGAATGTTAGGGATTGGAAGGGACCTTGGAAGATCGTCTGGTCCAATGCCCCTGCCGGAGCAGGAGCAGCTAGATCAGGTCACACAGGATCGCGTCCAGGCAGGTTTTGAGTGTCTCTGGAGAAGGAAACTCCACGACCCTCCTTTGGGTAGCCTGTTCTCGTGCTCTGTCACCCTCACCATAAAAAAGTTTTGTCTCACATTTAAGTGGAACCTCCTATGTTCCAGCTTACACCCATTGCCCCTTAGATCATTAGATGTCACCGAGAAGAGCCTAGCTCCGTCCTCCTGACACTCTCCCTTTACATATTTATAAACGTTAATAAGGTCACCTCTGACTCTCCTCTTCTCTAACTAAAGAGACCCAGCTCCCTCAGCCTTTCCTCAAAAGGGAGATGCTCCACTCCCTTAATCATCCTCGTGGCTCTGTGCTGGACTCTCTCAAGCAGTTCCCTGTCCTTCTTGAACTGGGGGGCCCAGAACTGGACGCAATATTGCAGATGTGGTCTCACTAGGGCAGAGTAGAGGGGGAGGAGAACCTCTCTCGACCTACTAACCACAGCCCTGCTAATACACCCCAGGATGCCATTGGCCTTCTTGGCCACAAGGGCACAGTGCTGGCTCATGGTCAGCCGGCTCTCCACCAGGACACCCACGTCCCTTTCCCCTTTGCTGCTCTCTAGCAGGTCAGTCAGCAACTTATCCTGGTGTCTGGGGTTGTTCTTGCCCCGATGCAGGGCTCTACACTTGCCCTCGTTATATTTCATGAACTTTCTCCCCGCCTGATGCTCCAACCTGTTGAGACCGGCAGCAAAAGTTCAGACAAGTCTGTTAGTTTTGAGTCACTTCATCTCTTTATTGTCAACTTGTTGTGCATTACTGCACAACACAGAGACTGTGACGCTTGCGTCTTTGTTCTTCAGGCCGGATTCTGTTGTTTTGAACCCTTGCGCATCCTCCACCAGAAAAGCAGCCCCTTCCTGGTTTGGACGCCTTTGAGAATGGTGTAGGTTCCTGTGGATGTCGTTGATGGCCTTAATTCTGGAAGCCGCACAATTGCTTCTGCTTTTGGGTTGTCTCAGTGGCTCCCTCATCTGTGGCTCCCTAGGCTTAGGGAGCATCTCGTCTGAATAGATGGCGCCTCTTTGAACCTTTGGGTTTTCTTGTGCACATACGCTTAGAACTGGCAGCCCAGCAGCTCCTTGGTGACGTGGCCGTCTTACAGAATGTGCATGGCTCTTGATGATTGCATTCACGGCTCTCATTCTGGCAAGAGCAGACGGCATGGTGCTTTTGGGCTGGTGCAGTGCTTCGCTCGGCAGTGCCAGTGGAATTGCCTGGTCCAGATAGCCCTCGACATTTTGACGCTTGTCTTCGTTTTTCCTCAAGTTGAGAGTTTCTGTGCATCTGAGGAACTGGTGACAGAAAACATAGCCTTTTAGAGACTGAAAGCAGGGAAAGAAGAGGCTTCCTTCATCAGAGAAGGAAAGGAAAAGCAGAAGCGTTTGAGTTCAACTTTCAGTTGTGTTTGTCATGTAGTAGAAGTACTTGCTGAATTACAGGTTGTACTAAATACCACCTTGTGTGCCCGTCACTGCTAAGCTCCGTATATTCCTACTGCTTTCACAGGTTGCATTTTCAATTGCAACTACATTGTAAAAATAGAAATTCAGACTGTATTTGACAGACTGATGTCTACTCTTACTATAAAGGCGCAGACCTTGCCATCTGGTACAGATGTTGCAGTCTCTCTGTCTATGGGAACAGCGTTTTCCTCTGCTGTCCTTTCCATCTGATGGTCACACACCTCTGTGGAAGTCTTTGGGACCTCCACTTCCACAGCTGCATTGCTTACTGCAATGGAAAGAATAATAATTACTATTATTATTAAAAAAAAAAAAAAAGTAAATGAACAACGGACAATATGAAGAGAAGAAATACATAGGAAATGGATGGAAGAAGTGTTGAGGGACACGTTATCTATGGCCTGCTGTTTTGCCGTACCTGAATTGCCTGAATGTCACGGCTCGCAGAGGACTGAGGTCTTTGTGTTAACCAAACGTGTGAATTCTAATACCAGGACTAGACTGCGGAAGCAGCACCTCAGCACCATGATCGTGATCTCCAGGCCTGTTCCGCTTGGCTATAAATTGAGCCTTTATCATCCACAGTTTCGGCTATACAGGGGCAAGGGTTTGCGTGTGTCTTCAGACATCTCTTAAAATGCCCCGCTCTTTCCAGCAGCTCAGCACAAATTTGAAGCTACCTCCTTCTGCCAAACTCCTCTCTGTGTACCAGCACGGAAACCTGTTTCTTAGGTCCCACTGAGACCAATGAATGTGCTTAACTGAGGAAGGAGGCACTGAACAACTTGGAGCAATGTCCTGTATCTGTATCCTAAAAGCAGCCCCACGTTTGTGCCAGTAAAGACGGTTGCCAAGAACTTGGTTTGTCGTGCTCCTTTGGGAGCCAGTACTCTCAAGCCACTTCTTACCTGCTTCATCAGTATGCCGGGTGAGTGTAGAAGCCCCGTTTGTCTCTGGAGTCACTTGCTCCCCGAGAGAAACCTGTGCACAAAACCTTCACGTTACTGCGGGATTTAGTGCAACATGGAAGAATACTCCATATTTCAGCTGCTGTCTTTGAAACATCACAGAGAAGTCTGAGTGGGAAGCCCCATTCATTACCACATCCAAACAACCCTGTCTAGGACACTGTTTTAAAACCAAATGATATAATTGTTAATTGATAAAGTTACCTCTTTGCTTTGAAAGGCTTCTAGTGGGGCTTCTTTGGAGCTCGTCGCACTGCACTCAGCTTCCCTGGTGCTGCTTGAAAGTGGGAGCTGAGTGGTACTTGAGGTCTCCTGAAAACAAATACAAAGAATCACATAATTAACAGTAATCTGGATTTGTGTTTCTGCCTGTGAAGGGCTGTCACAAATCAGTTCTACTTTAACAGATGTTAAGCCCAAATGGTTCCTTTATGGCAGTGTACCGTGATGATTTAGGGGATTACGAGCACCACAAGGAACCCATGTGATGAGAAGTTTGAACCGTTAAAGTTAGGTGAGGCTCGAGGAGGGCAAGTTGAAAAGAAAATGGGGTGCAAATTTTTCCAGGGACACCGGGAATGGTGAATCCTGGGATCAAGCAAATAATGTTATTTTCCTCTCGAGCTCTTTAACAGGGGAAACCTAATTTGTTAGTATTCAAAATGCCATTGTTACCTCTGCAGATTTGTGCTGGTGCTGGGAGTGAGCAAAGGTGGTCATTGAAGGGGTCATCTGCCCGTTCTCAAAGTGTTTCCTCACTGCAGCCAGGCCCCCGGGCACAGTGCAGGACTTGATTTCCTCTGAGGTCTAGAGTGATCAAATAAGGCCAGGTGTTTTCCATTTGCAGTAAGAACATACCATCCATTTCAACAAGTAAGGGCAAGGTGTTATAGGGTGTAAATGAAGCAGTTCATATGTTCTCAACACAGTTCGGTTGGGTCAGGCTTCCTCCAGTTCTTCCTTTTGGGGAGAGAGAGCTAACAGCACCATTGCTGGCAATGTTGGGAGGAGGGAATTGGAACCTTCTTGGCCCAAAGAACCGCAGGAATCTGTTCCAAATACACAAGGGCAATTAGGAAATCAAGAAGACAGTGGGCAGGAATTGCGTGGTTTGAAAACACCTGGACTCTGAAGGCGAGCGTGGCTGTTGGCTGCTTCCCTCAGGTGGCTTCTGGGCTACCTGAGCACCCATAGCTGAGCTGTTTTATCATGCGGTAATTTCAAATTCTTCAGCTCGAGCAGCAAGAGCTCTAAAGTCACTGTGCTCCTGAATAGGATTTTATTATTTGGCGATAGAGAATAGTTGTTGTGGTAAGGAAACTGCCTTGTTTTGTCATCATAGGATAACCGTGTTGCTGATCTCTCTCTCACCCATGATCCTCATACATGAAGTTCAGGCAAAGGTGGACTGAAAGGAAGAGCACTTCCATGAAGTAATGGGGATTGTCCAAAAGACCAAAGGCATCTAGCGTGAAAAACCTCATTTGGTAGAGAGAGAGACTGATGGATGACTATGTTTGCTCTGTAGGTTTCCTAATTTGGGATTTAAATTTTGATCCACCCTATGATCCACCTGATAGCTTGCTTGTAGAAATAAAGATGGTTACGATCTGTCCCTGGGCAAAGCAAACGTAGAATTAAGAAGATATTGAGACATTGGTATCTTACATTGGCAAAGCGGTTGCTGTTCTCTGCCTTTGACACCGCAGCCTGATACAGAGCCATTTTGTCTTTCAAGGAGACATTCTCCTGGAATTCCGTCAGCGTGTTTCCAGTGTGTGGAGGGCTCTCTTCTTGAAGTCCTCCTACAGCTTTGCAGCCACCCACTGCAACCACAAAGAGACGTCATAGTTGGGGAGAGGGAGATGGGTGCATGTGTTTCAAAGCTTGAAAGAAAAGCAGTAAGCAAAACAAACAGTATTGCCAACATTTTGCCAACTGTGTCGTACTTTTACTTTAGAACACATAAAGTACGGAGCATTTAATTTGTGGAAACCAGAATGCCTTTAACTAATAAAAGTTAACGCATTGTTACCAAAGCAACAAGTTGCTAAATCCAAACTATCTTCACCAAAGAAGAAAATGAAGATACCACTTTTTCGTAATTGATGAATGCTGCCCATAGTTTTGATATCATATTTGTAATCTGGGCTGTCTTCATCAAAAGTTATCTTCTCAAAACATAAGACACCATTCTGTTGTGTTTTGTTCAAAAAGTATTTAATGGGCATCAGGCACTCCTCCGTAATACAAAAGACAAAATGGAGAAATCTGGAAAGCTTGTTTGGCATTGAGAAGAACGCCACGTTCTCTCCCTGGGCGGCCTGGGGGCTGCCCTGATGAGGTGAGTGTGCTTGCCCCTTGTCACCTCAGAGATGGAGTGCATTGAACTAAAGGGAGAAATCCGATCCAAGTGGTAAGGCTAACCTTCAGTGTTGGTGGTCTGTCCGTTGCCTGAGGACATCTTCTCAAAGATTGCCCTCCCCCGTTTCACGCTGGACACTTCCATCAGAGAAATGTCTGTCTGGCTCCCAGGCTGAGTGGCCAGTGCTGGTGGCAGTGAGCTTCTGCCACTTTCCGCTTCCTGTTGGAAGACATGGAGGGGATGTGAGCTAGAAGCTACTGGGAGGAGCCAGGTAGGGTTTTCAGGGGGCAGAAAGGATATGAAGAGGCAGCAGATTGGAAGGGGGTGCTGTTCTGGCAGTAGTGTTCTCCAAGTCCTCAGTGAGAGCGCGGGAATCCTTTTCAGCTGCGGAACCTGCGTGCACTCACCTTCCTGCCACCCAGGGTCTCAAAGTGGCTCTGCAGCTCCTTGACGGAGATGGGGAAGGTCTCAGTCCGGCGAGGGCCACCCAGGGTGACGTCCGCCCTCCCGCTGTCTGCCGCGGCTTCCTCCACGGTGCTGCCTGGGCTGGCTTTCTCTGGTGCCAGGGACCGTGGGGCTGGCAGGCGTTGGAAGGCCAGGCTAGGTGTCAGAGCACTGGCGGCCTCCCATCTCTTCATGAGGAGCTTCACAGAGCTCTTCTGCACGGTCAAGTCGGGCAGCTCCATCGCGCCCTGCCAATGCAACGGGTACCTCATGACATAGCTTGTATTTCAGACCAGGGTTTGAGTGGTTTGCAGTATTTCATGGGGGAGGAAGAAGCACAGGAGAAGCGCTAGGTTTCTGCAACCCAAGGGTACTCATGAAGGAAATTCCCCTGGGACACGTGCACTTGTCAGCAAAGAATTTGACTTTAGGCCGCAACCTGACTTTAAGCCACTTTTGCCACCTGCTCACGGCCGCTTAAATCACTACAGAATGCTGAGGGCAATTCATTCTTAAGTCAAATACTTGGTGAAGACTGCACGTCTGACACTGTCAGGGCCTTGAATTGTTTCCCAGGCTTCGTAGAACCTTCTTAGCCTTTATGAAAATGCAGGAAGAAAATTGGGGGAATACGAAAACCCAAAGAGGTATGGAGCTGGGCTTCAATGGCCTTTAGCATGTCATACCGCCTTCGCCGACTGTACTTCCTAACTTTTGCTGGCCACTTCTGAAGTTATCATGCTTAAAACGTGCCAGAGGAAGGCACAAACTAAGGGCTTGGCTGCTTTTTGTTCGATGGCCATGCTGGGCAGGAAGGCAGAGGGATGCGAGAGAGAGAACCAGAAGCTGCTTCAGTTCTTCCCTCTGTCTGGTGACTAATATTCACTGGCCATGGTACTAGAGGATCTCTTCTCCACTAAAGACTCCCTGAAAGTGCACGTGAGAGCTAGCTGCACGCTTCTGACACTGTCACTGGAAGAGCGTGCAGTTTTTCTTCTGCAGGTAAGCAGAGCCACAAGTATCTGAAGCATTTCATTTTTTTTTCTTTTGCTCCCTCTCGCCCATTTATCACATGAAGAGTATCAGGCTTTGCGCTAGACCACCTACGTCCAAAAAAATGCACGAACTTGTGTATTCGTAAGGAGCTAATCTTACCGCTTGGCTCTTCTCAGTTGAATTTTCCTTTTGTGACTCTGCTGCACACATTGCGTGCCTGTTGAAAGGAAGGCAAATTTAAACATTCTCTTATTCACTGGTCTCATTTGACTAATGAATGTGAAGCTAGATCGACAGTTCACAGTATGCATTGGAGAAAAGCCTCATCCTACCTCGTCCGTCACAACCTCACTTCCAAGAAGTGATGGCCGCAGGAAGAGGTGCCGCCTTTTAACCTGCCTGTCTGCATTGTGAGCACACAGTCAGTCCACAGTGTCCAGGTTACCGTTTCCATGTGTGGGCATATGGAAACCAAGGCAACCAAGCCAGCATCGCAGCTTTCCTTATCCCAGAAGACCGGCCAGAGACTCCCCAGGGCAGAATCTGTTGTTGGTGCACAACCTCTCCCAGAAAAAACTTGGTGTCCTTAGGGACAAGTTATTGGGCGGACCATTGTGGTAGATATAAAAGCCCTCCAACGGAGAGAGCATTTTTCATTTTTATTCTCCACTACTCAGCTAACTTCAAATTTTGTCTTAGAGCTAACTGGCAGAAGTGTTTGACCAGCTCTGCCATGCTGTGCTTGGTTTTCTTTCACTTACACATGTTGATGGTTTTGTGTGTGTTTATGTGAATGGTGCAGAACGTGCATGAATGTGCATGGTTCTTGATGATTGCATTAATGGCTCTCACTTGGGAAGCAGCAGACAGCATTGTGCTTTGGGACTGGCATAGTGCTTTCCTCATGTGTGCCAGTGGAATTGTCTGCCCTCACCTTTTGGACACTTGTCTTCATTTCTCAAACTGACACTTTGGACAGTCTGGATAATTTTTATCCAGAAATATTCCTTTTTATCACTCCTGGTGTAGATATGTTTACATGTCAACTAATTCTAAAAACTTTAGAAAGGTCCCAATTATTGTATTATGAAGATGTGTGTTTTATCCTTTTCAAATATTTTGAAAAATAATAATAACACATTACAATAAAAATAAATAAATAAATAGAAACTCAATAAAACCCTGTATGAAATGTAATCCAAGTTGTCACTATTTTTATATTGTAGTACCCTATGTCTTAAGAATCAATTATGATAAATGAGGTAAATATATATTAAAAACAAACAAACAGCACAATAGAACAAAACCTAAAGATCTTAAAATCTGAACAGCTACATCTAGAAGTTCCTTCAGAAATAACTATTACTTTAATTTCTCAGAAACAATCTAGGCACCAGCTTTAAAATATTTTGATAACTGACTTTTTATTTCATGCATCTACTGTAACACAAGGTACAACTGGACCATTTCAGAAAAATTTTAAAAAATGCTGAGTATTTGTATACATATATATATATACATATTTGTGTGTGTGTGAAGAAAAAGTTGCATGGAATAATAACCTGACTTTCAGGCAGCCATGCACAGTATTTCTGTGCTAGAAGATAAAAACATCTTTGTGAGATTTTCTACATTTACTTTCCCTGCAAATTGTAGTCATTTCAAGTATTCACTCAATGGAGTGCAGGCATACAGATACTTCCAGTCTTGGGTGCATATTCCCTGTGTGAAAAGTTCAGAAAAGGGGTTACTTAGCCTTAAAGTAATACTTCAGTGATTCTTTTTATGGCTTTCAGAAGAAAAAGAATTCAGTGCGACCAGCTCATTATACTTACTCATCGTTGAACATAGTAAATAAATAATTAAGGTGTTACATTTCTTCATATTCCATTTTCTTTCTTCTCGCTATTCTATGCCATGCGTTATGCAGAAGATGCGAATTAACACTGGGAAAATGATAACAGTGATTTCACTTGGTATTAGCATATTTACAACAATGTATTTCAGATGTAACTGTAATAGAATTTCAGATATAGATAATTTCATACCAAAAGAACACCAAATGCATGTGTTAAGAATTCTTTTTTTTTCCTTGATCAAGTTAAAATCCTAATTACGTTAAAACTGTGAAGTTGTCTTAGTGTGCTATAAAAGGAAAACAATGTGTCCTATTGTGGCTTTCGTTTCATGCACATTTGACAGTGAAAACAGTGGAATATGGGCAAGATTATTTTCCAGGAACAAATAAATGTTCTAGAATATGAAACAGATAAGACTAATAACTGGAAGCCATAAAATTCAGTAAGATTTTGAATTTGCATTTCCCCAAACATGACTACTTTTCACATATACATGCATAACCTTATTTGCTTTCAGAGGACTAACAGTCTGCCTGTCAGTCATCATGAGAAATCATCTAGATTTGAACTTCTATGTAGCATATTTTTAACATCTTTGAAAGTCAACTCAGAGACTTAGCCTTAACTCAGCCTATTCTACAGTGAAGTCCTTTTAGATAGGAATATTAAGAAAATTTTATCACATATTCTACTGTAATTTCCTGAAGTGTAGAAGTAACTGGCACTTTTCTTAACTGTTTGGTTCTTTATATAGTAATTCAGACACTGATTTTCTATTTCAGACTGTGCATTATTATTTTAAGTGAGGTTGACATACTTTAGTTGAAAGTGAAAATACCTATCCATCATATTAATATATTTATATATTATTTTATATATGTAATTGTATGTTTTCCTTCTGTGAAGGACGAACAACCTATAAGTAATGTGTTGCACACTCTGGCCATGAAGGCACATAAGTAGATTGGGCGAAACATCAATAAATGCATACCAGCAAAGTGGCAACGAGATTGTGCTATCCAAAAAGCCAATACTTCAACAGAGAAACAATTTGATACTATAGGAGCCTCATCCCTTCCCCCTCTGCCCCCCCCCCCCCCAAAAAAAAAAAAAGGAAAAACAGTAAGACAAAGCTACATTAGGCTTGTCCATCTTTCTCACCATAACTGCCTAACTGCTGTGCAAAATTTTTCTGGAGGCAAAACATGTTTTTACATTGCATCAGTGTAATACTGTTTATTTTATGCCAATATGTAGCAACATACAGGTGGTACCTTTTAGGAGTATCAGTCCAATTGTACTCCACAAGAGTAGAACCAGAAAAAAAAAAAAAATAAAAGCCATGCACCTACTTTTTTCTTCTGCATGAGCAGCATGTCTTATGGAAGCAACTGGATTCAAATACAGACTCTTCTGGCCTTTAAAACAGTACAAAGCAGGAAGGTGAGATATACGCAAGCTCCCTTCAATCTATTTCAGTAGTGTACAAAAAGACCAGGCACAGCAAATTAGTGTTACAGTCACCTAATGAAAGGAGTGTGACTTCTGAACCTCTCACTTCTCTCCTCTTCCTTTAGGAACAGAAGGAATCTTCAACATCTGTAATTAACCGCTAGCATCTGCTGCTCAGCCTGCCTTTCAGAATACTAAAATTGCTAATGAAGCTTATCTGTAGGAATAATTCTTTCTGTGCCTTTTACGAGATAAATAATTAGGGCCATTGGAGTTTTTTGTACAATCTCTGAGCAATTCAGTGTTCACAGTTCCACACTGCTTTTATTTTAAAGCATCTCAGACATTTTTAAGGCTGGTAAGGCTTTTTAAAAGATTCTTGAATTTTACTGATGAGAAGTATTGTACAAATGCTAATAAATGTAGTTTTTTCAATAGATCAACCTGGTGAGAGAAAGCAGTTGTGCTCTAATGAAAACAAAGAGGGAAATATATAGCAGTGTTACAAAGGTCATCCTTAACACTGGGAGTCTTCTGATAGCAGCTGAAGCGCTCAGTTCCTCTCTTCCAGAAGCAGAAATTGAAATCCCTCAAAGTTCTTTCAGTGTCTTCAGCAGCCTATACTGGACAAGTTCAGCAGGTTCTGGAAATCTATTGTATTCTCCACATCACGGTGGGGCTGAGGGACTAAGCTGGCAAAAGAATTTACCTAATATGTAATTAAAATAGTCATTTAGGCTTATCTTTTGGATAATTTGTAATTTTCTCATTAGCAAATGTCTGTAGACGTTTTTAAATGTCATTTTATTATGTAAGGAACAGAAAAGCCAGAATCTTCTTTGACTGAGTGAACACCTTGTGCCTCTACAGCCAGAATGCAACTCTTAGGCTGGAAGGTACAGTTCTTCCAGAAAGTGTGCCCTACGTTGTTAATGGATGTATCCAAATCTTGCATGCAAAAGTGTTTTTCCTCTGCTTTTATACTAATTTAGGAAGCAATTAAGTGATTTTTATTTAATCAGGGCTGGAACAATAGGATCCTCTTCCCAAGGAGCAGACCACTGTGGCAATGTCTGAATAGAAGCTCAGCCATGTCGTCTGAAAGGTTTCCTCTGGGACTTCTTGCAATTGTTATGGCTTTGGCATTGTTTTGATTACAGTTAACTATCTGAATATATGTGGGATGAACCAGAAAACAAGCTAACAGTAAGATAAGCACCATGAATTTGGTCCTGGGAGAAATAAGATTCTTTTAAGCACAGGACTGTATGGAAAGAGTTTTAATTTCTAAACAAGGAAACTGGTGTTTTCTTTTTCCCCCTGTAAAGTATGACTTATGATCTCCTTTATTCTTCTATTCTAGAAAGTCATGCTAAAAAGCTTTTCTGCTTATACTTGCTATTAGAAGACACTTCTTCCTCCCAAAACACTCTGTCAGTGGCTCTCTAGGCACATTATTTGGTTAAGTGGAAAGGCACAGATTTTCCCACTGGATGCCTTGAAAATTATGCATGTGGATCCTAGCCACTGAAAAAGTGCTCCAAAAGCTTACTTGGAACAAGGTTATCGGTTGTATAAAATGAAAGGCCCACTGTATGTTTGCCCACGGGTACGTTGCACATTTTTAGGAGTCAGGTTAAAATAAAATCAAATGAAAGCATTTATTCACAAAATACAAAACGGGGATTAATTACAAGGACACAAGTGACAAGGAAGAGTAACCATATTAAATTTACTTTATGCAAGATCCATTCCAAAAGGCCTTCCCCTGCCCCCAATTTTCTGACAACTAGTAACAATACCCCATGCATTCAACAGCTCAGACCCTAGTTCATCTTCCACATGCGCACTGCAAAGAATCTTCAGCTAAGGAAGAACATTACCTTTTTGGTGATTTTCAAAAGCCACCTGGACATGGTCCTGGGTAACCTACTCCAGGTTTGCGTCCAGACAGCCTCAAGAGGTCCCTTTCAACCTTAACCATTCTGTGATTCTGTGATCACCCCTCTTTTTTTCCTAAGGTTCATTAAAATTCAATTCATTCATTCAACTGGCAAATCATGAGCCATAAATAGCAAAATTGTGGAAGAGTAGAATGCCTTTTCCCAATCATTAAGATAAAGTGTAAATAATAATGTAAAATCTTCAACATAAAATTGTAAATTGAGAACTGTGATTTATGGAAGGCTACAGGGGGGTGACTTCCTGTGACCTTTACCTTCATTTTGGAATGAGAATACACTTAGATTGATTGATGTAATCCCCAATCATACCTTAAGGTCTGTCACAACTACCAGGAAAAGAGAACTCTTCAAATCAATTCTATTTAAATAACTGTTGTTGAATCTAATCAATACTTGACTCATGCCAATAGATTCTTCTTCGATAGAAAATAATGTGGCAAGACCTTGTAAGAGTTAAGGGATGGAGTGCCCTGGATCTGCATCTGTGGTTGTTCCTCTGTACTTACGGAATAAAGAAGAAATAGCATTAGTAAAGCGGTTAAAAATGTTTCTAATCAGCTGGTTGGGAAAAAAAATAGGCCAGATTAAAAGTGAGTTTTAAAAGTGCCATTTTCTTTCACTTAGGCACTGTCTCTGTGCCATTCTGCCCTACAACTGCTTTTCATCCAGCTCACACATCCCAGTCACTGCCAAATCATTCTTTTATTTAAATACCAGATCACTTAGAGAAGATTTTTCTTCTTAAGGAAGTGCTTTTAGATTTATAAGATACTTGGGTTTTATTTCAGAATTCTAAAGTGGCTGATCTATTTGCATGTGACATGATCTTTTAATTGTATTTTCACTAAAAGAAAACAAAAGGCTCAGAATGATTTCTACTGTCTCACAAGCAAACATCTGCGGCTTTAAGACAGGGATCTTGTTGCAGTCATTTGTGTCCAGATGGAAGACATGAAACAAAGAACTGTGAATCACTATGAATTACTGTAAGTATGCAGGGCTCGGCATAAGAAATTTCTGTAAGACCCTCTTTCTACATGCTGATTGCTTATGCATTATGTTGCACCAGAAACATCTGCTACTGTTTAAGACCTTTTGCTCATGTATGCACCAGTGATGTGGTTCATATTTATAACATTAGCACAGCTAATGGAAGGAGGCACTAATCAGGTTTGTAAATTTAAATAGGGAAGGCAGAACTTCAGGTTAGCTGTGACACTTGATAAGAGGTGTCAGGTTTGTGAAATGGCTTGGAATAAGCTAACTAACAATTTTTTTGTTTGGACTTATTGATTGACTCATTCACTTTTATATGTTCTGTTTGTCCATTTTCAATGTGAGGGCTTGAGACAAGCATATTCATCATGTTCCAGGTGGGACTCATCTTCTGTTGTAAATAGAAGGAGACAGATGCCTTTAGAGGGTGATTTTGTCCACTCCATGTACAAGTATATCTTGGAATGGGGTGAAGGGCTGCCCAGGGAGGTGGTGGAGTCACCATCCCTGGAGGTCTTTAAAAGACGTTTAGATGTAGAGCTTAGCGATATGGTTTAGTGGAGTACTTAGTGTTAGGTCGGAGGTTGGACTCGATGATCTTGAGGTCTCTTCCAACCTAGAAATCTGTGATACTGTGATACTGTGATACTGTGAAGTTTCCTCAGAATATGTCTCTGTCTCTCCATTGTTTAGAGAGGTAGTGTGGTGCACCAACTTCATTGTCTAACGTGCAGATGGTAGATCTGCATAAGATAAATACCAAATAAATGTTTGTCTATGACTAAGAGTTGTGAAACACTCTTACCGCTTATGTCCTGATAGATCATTTCTGATCAGTAATTGGGGTACAGGTGCAAGATAATGTTTCCACTTTTTTTCCTGCTTTTTCCTTCTGACGCTTTTTGCTTTCATTCTGTGTACGATCCAAGCAGATGAAATTTTCTTCCAGGAAAAAACTTGACATGTCTGGTTAAGAAGGCAAGGCTTATGTTTTGCCTTAGGATCTGCTATCAGCTCACAAATTGCTTCTCCTTCCTCATTGAATTTCATGTTTGTAGTTACAGGCTTATTTTAAATGTCATGCCTTAGAAACCATTAGTATACAAATACATAAATAAGAACCCAGATAAATAATTTAAAAGACTTTGGATAAAATATTTTTTGTACAATTTCCGAGGCTAATCTGCAGATTTCTGTTGCCCTAACCATCATATGTCTTTGGGGTATTTGCTCTGATGTGAGTAAGATACTTAGTATTTTGAAAGCAATCTATATTTAAAAGAGTGGTTTAGTTAAAAGTTCACCAAAATAACATTTTGGTTTGTCATTTATGAGTTTTGATTTGCCATTTATAGGTATTTTTTCAAGGAAAATGATATAGATATATTTAAATCTAAGAACTAGATCTTTAGTAGGAGAATAAATACCATGTTTAAGTTTCTTCTTAGCTGGCAATAACTTTTAAGCATGATATGGCATCCTGATTAATAATAAAATAATGAAATAAATCAAGAAGCTGTACATCCAAAGTATATGTTCTATTTCTAGATATATAGTTGAATCATAATTTGAGTATTTTCATAACTCTCAAGAGATTGATTGTTAACATATCAGTTTTTAATATAAAATTATAGTCATAGAAACTTAATGTTTATGCCATGTAGTCTGCTAGAACAATGCATAGTTTATTAAATTATAGATATATGTGAAATCATGAAAAGAATAAATTTTATCTAAATTAGACTGCTTACTGACTTCGCTATTAATTTAACAAGCAGTTCAGAAACTTTATATAAATGCATAATTACTTCTGATAATACAATGTAGGGAATCTACTTTTGGGAATTTTACATGCTTAGCAGAAAAGGATGAATGTTAAGAATAGTTAACTAAAAATATTTTTACACAGTATGGAATGAAATTACAAAAATCAAGTATGTTCAGTGTAATGGTTACAAGTTTTTTAGCTTATGACTGGAGAAACAAAAAGTTAAAGCTATTAGTGGATCTTTCTGGAAAAGAAGAACTCTCTTTTGCAATAAACCTAGAACTGACATCTAGTCTTGTGTTGTTTTGAAATAATGAGCTCCATAACCATGACATTTGGGTCATTGTCCAGCAATGAATGCAAAAGTTTGGAAACATGGAAATAAATCAGCTCTACTGAGTCATCCTGGTCCTTTCTGAAAGGACTACGGAGTATATCTTTGTCAATTTATACTGCCTAGGTTTGTGTGGCATTGTGTGGCAGTGTGGATTAGGACTTCTACTCAGTGGCAGCAAACACATAAAGTGAGATGTATCTCTGGAAAGGCTCAGCAGAGTACTCAAGGACCTGTCAGCATTAAATAGCTCCCATCTGCCTTGCCTTCAAATAAATAGGCAGTATTTACAGAAACATATTCGGAGAGAATAAGATAGGAATATTTCTCTTCCCATTCCCAGCTCTGTGAGTACTTGAACATGGGCTTTGCATTTTTCTGCCATAGAAAGTCTGAGTAAAGGGAAGGAGAGAGACTACAGAAAGGACAGCTGCTGTAAAAACAAGGGGAAAAACCATCACTTATAAAGTCACAAGCTAGAATGTAGAGGTAAATAGAGACTTTTCCTTAATCCAGAATGCTGACAAAATCTAATGGGCTGCAGGAGGGAGACTACTGATTGGAAAAGTTACCAAAAATAGATTACAGCAAAGCCTAAAGGGCATTGCTCCATTGCTCAGTGGTAACCATATGTTGAAAAATAAGAAGTCTGGTTCTTTTCACTACTTCTGCTGTACATGTAGACGGGTCCAAGAAAGTTGGAAGAAGCTTACCTGAAAAGTACCTCTTGTATAGATATGACTCCTGTACTACATAAGAGTGATATTCCTTTTGGAAATGGGTGAGATGTCTTTACCTTTAAAGTATGTATAAGAGCACAGACCAAGAGCCTTGGGTTCGTCATGTGGGATATATTCATCAAAAGAACCAAATGACGAGGACTAGAATGGGATTCAGCCAATATTGTAGCAATATATGTGCATATATATATGTATGAGAGAAAATTGGTATATTAAAGAAAAACAAAGTGTTAGTTCTTTGCAAGAAGTTCACTTTTTAACTCTCTTTTTAGAATCTGAGAACATAAAAATAGTGAATATCATCTTTTGTTTGGCAAAGATGCTTGATAACCTGTCTCAGGGCATTAAAACATAAATATTGATGTCATTCAAGAGCTTTATATAAGTTTCTCATTATTACTTTTTTTTTTCACATTCAAAAATTTCACTATCAAAGTTGCATGTTCATAATTGCAGATTTATAATATGTACAAAATCACAGTGTATAGTTAGAGAACAGCTGCTTGAATTATAGGTAAAAATCTGTTTATCTTGGATACTTTGTGTCAATATATTGCCTTCAAAAATATTTTTCCCATTACATGAGATTCAATAGTGTCTGTTCTCTGACTAAACATATTATATGCATAAAAAAAAGGGGGGGGGGAGAAAGTGGCTATGACACTAACACAACACATTCAAGAATATAAAGCAAATAGAGGCAAATAGTGGCAAAAAGGATGGTTACTCAGAAGAACGTAAGTCAGATAAAGATTCTGCATAGAAAACAAACAGAAAACTTCAAATTGTGTGTTATTGTCATGCACTAATCCTTCCAGCTTTAATCACCCAGAGCAATGATAGGTGGCAGATAAAGATGGAGTGTAGTGGAATTTATATATAGCTTTATATATAGTACAGCTTTCTCATTGATCCTGGTTGATATGGTATGTCTGTCCAGGATTTGTAAATGCCAAATGACCCATTTACGGTAGGAATAATTTTGAATGTGCTGCATGGCTCCCAGAAATCCTAGGCAAATGTTCATTGCATGTACAAGCTGATCTGCATATCTGCAGTATATTTGATCTCTTCCTCTTCCACCCACTGTGAATTCTCTACAAATTTATAGTAGACAATCTCTGCACACTATCTACCTGTGCAGTATTCATCAGTGAACTGGAAATATGCCTGTACTTTTGTCTGGGTTTTCCCAGACATACAGATAGACATCTTAAAACATTCTTCCATGCCATGTGCTCCAATCTCTAAGCAAGGATCAAGGTACACGTGTTCTGCATAGCTGGTGCACCTACTAAACCATAAGAAGCAAGAGAATTTGTTTTGTTCAGACTTAAGAAGAGAAGAGGCTAGTTTATTGCTGTCTTCAACTACTTAATGGGAGGGAACAGAAAATAGATCTAGACTTTTCTCAAAGACGAACAGTAACAGGAGAAAAGTCAAAAACACAGTTTGGAACATGGACAGTTCCTACCAGCTATAAGAAAAGACTTCACCATGCAAATGATCAAATATTCCAATGGTCAAATATTGGTTCAAGTTGCCAAGAGGGGTAGTGGAGTTTCCATCACTGGAGATGCTCAAAATTCAGCTGCAGGATGCCCTGGGCAGCATCACCCATTAAGCCTGCTTCCAGCAGGAGGCTGGATTAGGTGGCTTCCAGAGGTCCCTACATGATTCTGTAATTCTGTAAACTGTCTGGAAAAGATTGAAATTGGACTCTGTTGCTAAAGGTCTGAAAATCACACTGTATCACTTTGTCACTTAGATGGCGTTGCTATTGTTTAGCATAAAGTAAAAGTAAATGTAATAGAAAGCAAGCTTTTGTTGATTTCTGTCCCCTCCAACAAGACAGTAATTTGTTCCAGAGCCTTAATTTGTCCTGATAACCATCCCAGGCTGTTTTCTGTTCTTTCTGTGGTTATTTCCAAGAAAATAAATTTCCAGAAACCCTTGTCAGATTCCAGGTTGATTATCTAAATAAATGTTTGGCATTAGAATTACTGTGATCTGCAGTCCTTCTATTTTTTTTCAGTTGATTTTTTTTTTTTTTTTTTATAAATTAACATTGAAAGAATTAATTGAATCAGAAATTTTAGAAAAGCTTTTTTTTTTTTAAATATTTTTATTGATCTGGAATTGCCTACCAGATTTTTTTTTTTTTTACCCAAATCTTTACTTCTTCAAGCAATTATTAATATATGTATATTAAGTACAGGTTACTACTAGCAGAACTTAACTCATTTGTTTGCCTTCAGTGATATAACTCCTTCACCCTCTTTAAATAGTGTAGAATAATCTTGGACTCTCAAAGCATAATTGAGCAGTAGGATTTAGATTCTAAGAACATTTTTAGGCATAAAGAACCTAGTGAAATTCAATAGAAAATTATAGTTCTATGCTTCTGATTAAATGAACAGCAGCATTTAGAATCAGGATTTGGATGAAAATACAGAGATCAGTTCATCTAAAATGTATTCTTTATGATTATTACCCAATAAGCTTTTTCTTTTCCATAACACAAGGATTCATTCAGTAAAGTGTTAGCGATAACTGAATATAGAAAATACCTCTTTTTGTACTCATGGTACTATTTTTCACATCTGTATGAAATTTCTGTGAACAACAGTTGATGATGCTAGCTTACACTCCTTTCCCAAGATATTCAGAATAGATTCAGATCTTTTGTTTCAGCTCCTGACATTTGGGAAATTAATCTTGTGTCAACATTGCTAGATTAAAAAGCATGTATGATGATACTACTTTCTTAATTATCTTTCCTCTCAGAAAATACACCACAGTAAAGAAAAGGAAAATGCTCAGAACGGGCATGCTCTCTGTTCTCAGGGAATATTCTGCTGCTCTAGGACAGAAACAAATATTGGTAGGAGTCTACACCTGCACAGATAACAGCAGAGGACATTATTCACTATATATGTGTGGTCCTCCGGGCATAAGTTGCTACATAATAATCACATCTCATCAGGGACTTTTTTGAGAATCTTTGTAACTTGTTCCTCACTGATCTATTTAACAAGAGAACTTCAAAATTACAAGTGACCACTAATGGAGTCTGTAGTAGGTCTTACAAGTATTATCCTTTATTGGTGTATCTGTACTAACATCTGATTTAATTTGGTTCCTTTTAGAAAGCTCTGAGTCAAGGTATTTTTGTTGGTGTTGTTAGCACTTGAATTACCAAGCAAGCTAGACTTAGCCAGAATATTAAGGAAAAAAAACTAATGTTTGCTAGGGATGTATAAAACCTTTGTCAATGTTGTGCTATTATCTCATAGTTACAGTTGTGGTAGCCAAAAATATGTACAAGCAATATCTTCAAGTGCCAGAGGAAAACTCATCGAGAGAACTCAGTAGCCGTGCTTTTGATTTCACTTTAATTTTGAGCTAGTACTAAAATCTGTGTGGTTGTTTTTTTGTTTGGGTGTTTTTTGTTTGTTTTGTTTTGTTTTTTGGAGAGGGAAGCTGTATACATATTTAGCAGCTGCACTCTATCACTGCAAAGCCCACCTCAGGAAGTGTCCATAGATATTATAGGATTGGATCTGAAGTACCTGAAAAAGTTCCAGCTCTAAATAATCAAGCTGGCATCATGTCCATCAGATCTGGGCCATAAGCTCCTTCTGACCGATATCCTCTGCTGTGGCCTCATCCTGGGACAAGGACCCATTCTCAGTCCTGTGTGAAGTTTAACAGCTGCTGGGCCTGTGCAAATATGCCTGGGCGCATTCAGATATTTGGTCATAGACATTTGGCCGTGACCACATGACAGGAAGAGCACATTATGTTTTTGTGTGTTCTCTGGAAAGGTGCCCTAACATTTTCAGTGCCAGACTTGGCACTAGAGAAGCCCAGGCTGTCTTGCTTCAGCTGGTCATGTAGTTTAGCAGCACTGCTCTGCAACCATTTTGTTTCTAGTTGAGGGGACTTAATGCCTACCAGAATCAGAGAAGCCTTGTGGAAGCACAAATGCTCACTTCAACAGCTATTAAAACGCTTTGTGGATACTTTTTGTTGTTGTTGTTGTTAGCTTTATTATTAATAGACAGCATGATGTGATTTATTCTGAATTTGTACAGCCAAAACACCTATGAACCAGGGCAGTGCTGCCAAGCCATGTTGTGTTAGTTCATATACAAAAATCAGGCAAATCAAAACAAAACAAACAAAACCACATGGGTTCTGCTCCAGCTACTTACAATCTAAAGACAAGGACAGTTGCAATCTGAGGACAAAACAGAGTATAGAGAAACGGGAGAAAAGAGTACAAAGAAAAAGAAAAAAAAAGAAAGAAAGAAAGAAAAGAAAAAAAAAAAAACAACAAGGAGTTGATAAGACAGAAAAAAAAAATGAAAAAAAAAAAAACCTGTGCATTTCTTAGATCAACTCAGGAATTCAGCACAGCATATCACATTCTATGTAAGAAACATACCTGGCCTCTTAGAGCTTTTTCATTAGCAAAGTCCTCTACTTACTGGCTAAATATTCTAAGACTGCCTCACACACAGTCAGCTTTGAATCAGGAATGTACTTGTACTTCTTTATACCGTCCATAAAAATTATTTCTATTTAAAATGAGAGGCTGTAATCTCAGCAGGCCAGCAGCCTGATTATCTAAAAGCAGATCAGAAGAGTACTTAAGCAAGATGACCAAGTAACTTTGCAGATATCTAGAAGGGTTTACAAAGATCAAACAAGCCTGTTTGGGAGAGGCTGGCATAAGATATTGGCCAAGGGCAGGAAATGACCATTTGGTACAAACTGGAGGGCTAATTTGCTGAGCAGCAAATCATAAAGGATCAGGAAAGCAAAGAAAAATGGTTCATCTCTGGAACACAAGGCAGCTGGCAGAGGCATGAATGGAGAGGGGATATATGGTCAAAGCAATAGGCTTTGCAGTATAGGTCAAAAGTGCAGAAAGTCAAGACAAGTGAAAAAGTTGTTTCAGTAGCAGAGAGGGAAGATGTTAGGAGCTTGGCTGAAGATTTATAGATGAGCATCTCAACAGGAAGGATAATTTTTATTAGTCTGGCAGTAAACTCTTAGCTAGTTTCAACTATATAAATTCCCTAGTCTTACTGAGTTGCTGCCAAGACAGAACATTTAATCACTGCAGGGGGCTGCAAAGTCAGATGTAGTAGCTATCACAGTATTTTCAGATTTTCCTCTAACATATGTAGCCAGTTTGATGGTTTGACTGCCAAGGCTTGAGCCTCCATTTGCTATCTACTGGCTGCACATGCAAGAATTCTCTCACAGATCTGTTAGCATGTCCTCTGCCCTACGGCAGAGGCATTTGGGGACAAACTTGCTCAGCAAAACAATGGATGAAGTAAAGATTCATGTACACACAACCAGGACAGTAGCACCAATTGCCTTGTCAGGCAAGGTTATTGGCAATATGCAAGGCAGAGGATGATTCAGTATGGTTCCTAGTAGCAACACCATCTCTCACTCCTGAGGGAAAATGGAAAACATTAAGAAAAAAAAACAAGAATGAAAAAAAAAAAAAAATCAGCCAAACAAAAGAACCCCTGCAAAACCCCAAACTATTTACCAGAGTCCTTGAATGGTAAATGGGGAAAAAATTGATTTCCTGACATTTTATTTCCTTTCCCAGGGCTACTTCTATATGATTGAGTGACTAATTCTGTAACCAGTATGAATAAATTATTTTTTCCTTAAATAAATGTTAATATAATGATGGGAGAACTGAATATTTAGAGTTTACTTTGAGTGTCTTTTTGCTCATCTATTACATCTTCAAATCTCACCTTCAAACTTTACTTCCTTTCAATATTAAATCAGGCAGTAGAAGTGAGAGTTTATATCTCTACTACTGTTTTCTAGTCACAAATAAAACACATTCATAGCTTAAGCCAAATAACTTAAATACATGAAAGTAAATTAAAAAGCATTACTTGTTTCCAGAGTGTAAAGCATAACAAGCTTTGATGTGAAGTCCACAAGTCTTGCTGTAATACAAGTAAATAATATTAGCAGCTGTAATACTAGTAGTAACAACAACAGCAACAATAATAATAATGGCACCCAACACTGGCATTAAAAAGCTGTAAGTGGTGAGGGAATTGAGAAAAAAATATAGTATTCATAAAACGTATTGATAACATGACATATATTCTAAAAAAATCACCAAACAGTTCTGTAGCTCAGAGACTCAAGTTTTCAGAAGAAATTTCTACTCCATTCCCTTGATACCTTTTCCTGATAAGCCCCATACCTGGGAGGTTCACAGTTTAATTCCCTTAGTAAATTTACTCTGTATTTCAACTTAACTGCATAACGGCTAAGTAAAGACAAAACATAAACTCTTCTTTCTCCTTTTTTTTTTCCTTTTTCATAACATCCTTTCAAATAGAGGATTATTGTGTGGGGATCTGTAATCGTTTAATCAACAGGCTATAAAAGAGACAGGTTTTGTTTTGTTTTGTTTTTAAAAAGTAATGATTTTTTTTTCTAATCTCCTATTTGTGGTTCTTTAATTTGAAGAATCCTGTAGATATTTCCAAAATGCTCAATTGCATAGATTTCCAAAATGCTCAATTGCAGAGAATTGTTTGGCTGACAAACGTAATTCTGCTTTTACATGAGCACAGTACAAAAGGTCTATGCACCATTTAGCTCCCACTTCAGCTAAGAAAACACAGCATTAACACAACTTCAGTGATGCATAGACTTGTGCAAGTCCACTGCAGAGGGTGAATTTCACCCTGAGGGAAGGCTGGGAAGTACTTTGTGTATTGAAATGAATGGCTCGGTTTGAAAATTCTCAGAATAACAACACTACAGGGCATTCTGCTCAGGGACACACAAATGTTTGTCCAAGAACTGGCCCTCTGATAATGAATACCTGCCAGATTTGCTAGTCCTTATAATCACCAAGCCATTCCTGGATGTTTAGATTCCTCCTTGTTTGGATCAATACCTCTGTCTTGACTATTGGATACACTCCTGTAAGTGTATACAGTGTACAAAATAACAAAAATGGAAGTCTTAGCCTTTCTGATGCCAGGCCAGGATCTGTTTGCATGCTTATACTGCAATTATTATTTCAGCTGTTTCATTACTTATATCAATCTGGCAACACAAAAGAAGTATACAACATGAATCAGACAGAGAAAAGTAAGTAGGAATACCTTGATGCATTCAACTGTTATTACTGTCCTTTTTATTCTTCTGCATTGTCTTCTGTGTGATTTTATACTTGCACCTGAAAATGAGAGTGCATCTAGTTTTAGTTGCTGTCTGTCCTCATCTGCATTTCATTGTCTTGATTGTGCACAAATACAAGTTAAAGCAAGTTTCAGTATGAATTTGAAATAGGTTCTGCTTCTCAGAAGTTCATAATGTGAATTTCATTGTTTCAGTGTCAAAAATAATGTATTTTCCAGTGAAGGAAAAAAAAAATGGGAAAATGAAAATGTTATGTTTTACTGTGCTTCTTTTTTTTCTTTCTCCAGACCAGAAAAAAAAAAAAAAAAAGTAAAATAAAACATTTTAACTTTCCCATTTTTCTGTTCACAGGTAAATATGAATGCTCTTTCATGTCAATCTTTGATTTCAAGAAACTAGAATGATACTGACAAACTCATTTTCATGTGATGTCCTCAAACAGGAATCTCTCTCTCTTAAACTAATGAATGGTATTTCTGATTAAGAACAGATGACTGTGAGCAGTAAAAAACTATTGTGATTGTCTACATTTTAGCTCTAAATTAAACATGTAGAGGGTGACCATTTAATCACTCATCTTGGGGAACAGATTCCTTAGTACTGTTGCACCTCTATGAGAGTATTTTAGCCTTTACTATTACTCCCCCCTCAGGCCATAGAAGACAGTAATTAAATCCCTTTTTACCATAATCTTCTCAAGGTTAAATAAACCAAGTTCCCTCAGTCTCTTCTCATATGTAATGTGCTCCAGCCTCCTAACAGTTTTGGTGGCTCTTTGCCTCTTGCTCCACTTCATCATTATCTCTTCTACTGGATCAAAGATGTACACAGAATCCCAAATGCAGCCTTACAAAAGCTGAAGAGAGGGTTAAAATCCCTTGCCTTAACCTGCTGGTTGTACTTATGAAATTTGACAGCAAGGTAGTTCACAGTCTGCATCAACGTAGAGAGAGCTATTCTGTCCCAAGTCCAAGACTTCACATATATGTTCACAAGTTTTTTTTTGGCACATTCCTCCGGTTGTTTAGGTCATCTGAGTGGCAGTGCTGGCCTCCAGTGTAGCAATCATTCCCTCCAGTTTGGGGCTATCCACAAACTTGCAACTTGCAAATGCTCTTGGATAGCATACTTCTGAAATGTTTCTAAGCATGTTCAGGTGCATGCATGTATTTAGGGATTTTTAGTATGAGTGGGCACCTGATTCCATATGAATCATTCTCTTATGCACAAGCATTTAATTCTGCCTTGTTCATAACCTAGCAGCTCGTCTTTTGTGCTTAATCTCTCTGTGCCTCTGTTCTTTATCAGTAATAAAAGGACATGATAGAAATAATGGCTTGTGGTAAAGATAATTATCTCTGTTCTGCCAAATGATATTTCCAAAACACCAAAATTATCATCATATGAGAAATAACAATATCTGTCTTTGACAAACTCTCATCCGAATGAGCAATTGAACCAACTGGGAACCTGCCTTGTTCTAAAGACATTGCAACAAAAGGAAGAGACATTCAGTGTAGCAAAAAGGAGTGGACTAATTTGAGAAGGCATTTTATTACATAGGTAGTATGAAAGACATTGCAGGGAATCTGATGAAATTCTGCAACAGACTTGGCTTTGCCTGGGAAAGCATTTATATTATTACCCATTTTCTTTCTCCTGCAACATACATGAATGAACAGAGAGGTTCAGCAGAATAAGAGCAGCACTGACCGCTGGTATTCCTGGAGTCTTGCAGGTGGCACTCCAGTATCTCTGTGCTAGGCTTGTTGCTATTTCTCCTTCATCTCTTACATAAATATATACAAAATACAGCCCCTACACAACCACAAAACAAATCGAAGCAAAGCAAAGCAAAGCAAAACAAAACCAAAACAAACAGAAAAAATAACAAAAACACCTTTGGCTTAATTATTTTTTCTCTAAAAGATAATAACCAATCTGAAAAATACAGTTTCTGCTAGCAAGTTGTGCATATACACAAAACGCAGAATAGCTCATATGCTAGCATGAAGGTGGAGCACAGCTGTTTTCTTTTCTCCATTTTGGATGACAATTCTGTCTCCTCTGATGTTACAATTTCAATTATTTCAATTCTCCTGCAATAAGTCTTTTTAAAATGAAAATCTGCTTCGCTGATATGAATTAACATGGAAACTAAAGTTACAACTTTACAAATGGTTGTGATTTCATTTATTAAACTGTATAATTTTAGGGCCAGGTGAATAATTCATATTTAAAAAAAAAATCAATTAACCTCCCCATTTTGGTTGTACTTGTATTGTCTACCCATCGATTAAAACCTTCTCTACATTTGACTTATTCAAAATTAATTTTCAGAATAAATTTAGTAATTAATTCTTGGTCTTTGGATTATTCATGAGTAATTCAAAGAGAATATTGTGTATTTGTACAATGTTAAATATTGGTTAGTTTTGAATGAAACTGTCAGCTCCGACAGTAATCTAAGAATTTTATGAAAACTTAAAAATTCTCTGAGAAGACTAATTTAATAAAAATAAAACCTTCTGATTGCTCATCTCTTTTTTCCTAAGACCATTTAATATATGTGTGTCACTCACCCAGACTTTTCCCTTTCTGGAAATCAGCTTCATAATAATATTGGACAATTAAAATGTAAATTCTTACACTCTTTCTATAACATGACTTCAGTGAAAGAAAAGAAAATTGTTCAGAGATATGCTTGTATTTATAGGCTATGTGTTTTTGCTGTATGACAAAAGAAAATCTGAAAGCAGTTTTGTTATTCACAACCACTGCTTCAAGCTATACCTAAAATGATGAAATGACAGGGGATTTCAGGAAAAGGTAAATTTAATGTAAGTTTGTTGTGTTCTTGCAAGAAATTTTAATAAAAAAAGACACTTTTTTATGTTATGTTAACCAATCTAAGGTTTTATCCAGCACAAGGATACAAACTTGCTGGTCTAGGAAATCTTTTCAGATTCCCTCTGCTGGTCTTTTAATATTTGCTAAAATGATGAAGGCCACTCAAGGAGCTTTTAATCAGTCTTGAAGTCTTCTGGCCGAATGTAAGTCTAATAACCTCAGACTTGCATCCTAAATCAAAATTTTCCTATACAGTTGCAAAATCTCTAAGGAAAGTTTTTAGCGCAATCAGTTCTAAATAAATTATGAGACACCTGGATGTCTAATGAGAAAATTAAAGCATAAGATGAAAAATATGTAATTTTGCATGTATTAAAATGGTACCATCAGTGTTGTAGGTTGCAGGAAGTAAAAATGTGTAGTCCAGGAAGGTAATTATAAAGAGATTATTATATATATAATATTAATTTCAGCTTATTATACTAAAACAACATAATTTTTAAAGCACCTTTTCAAAAATATGTTAACAACTAAATGTATTACTTTTCTTCCTTTTTTTTTGATTCCAGAGAAAATTTGACAGAAATTTTCAGAAATTTTCAGAAAATCTCTATTAATACTTATTTTTAGCGTTATTGTTCATATCCACTTGCCACTAACATCGCTCAAAGAGAATTTGGTCTGTAAATATTAAATATATCATAATGAAACCTTAACAGGTTGGATATCATTTTTCAACTGATGTACTTTAAATGGGCTGCGAACCAGAAACAAAGTGTTAACTAGAACAGGGAACTCTGCAGATGAGAGTGGTGGATCTGATTGTGTAATTAAAGAAATGATCTCTGCACTTGGTTAAGGAAACATCCTAGATACTGTGAAAACACTGGATATTACTGCATATTCACTAATGTATTGACAGCAGAATAGGTAAGAGACTAGATGTGATTTTTTTCTTCTGCATTTTGTTTCTTTCCATAAAAAAGAAAAATGCTGGTACAGCTCAAAAATGTCAAATTTTATTTTAAAAAGCAAAGTTTATTGAAATTTAGTGTCAAGGTTGAAAACCCATTACTGGAGTTCTCTCCAAAACTTCATGGTCATATAATATATTATGAAGACAGCAATAACCTTTGCTACAGATGCCTAGGAAAGTTCTCTGGTCTGTGGTGGTATTTGGAAATCTTATATTTGAACTTTCTCTCAATTAAGCCAAATAGCTATTCTACAATCTCTTACTTCCCCACCCCCCCCTTTTTTTTTTAACCTTCTTCCCTCAGGTACAGAGATCATTTCCATCATTTCCTTTTTTTTCACAGTCAGATCCACCATTCCCTCTAAAATCCACAATATTTGGCTAATAACTTCAAAGATACAATTTCAGAAACTGTTCTTAGAATGAACTGAAAGCTTCACTCTCTGACTTTCTAGCAAGAAATCTGGCCTCCTCCAGATAGGTATAACCTAATATATTGCCTACTGACTCAATAGTCCTCACCCCAAGGACAGGAAACTACAAGATAGACAGGAAAAAAAAAAAAAACAGTTTTATTGCTTCCTGTGAAGCTTTTTCTGATATGGAAAGGTTCTGGACATCTATATAAATAGATAAAGAATACATATTTAGATGATTTATTTCGCTCCAGAATCGCATCTGATTTTCTACCGCAGTCAGCCAAATACTGGAAGGAGTTTTATATTGACCTGAGTCTCATACTTAGGTTTTTAGGGTGGAATTTTGTCTTTGGGTGCAAAGGGTGCTCAGGAAATTTGATATAACTATTGGCTATTTTTGGATTACTTTCATTGTATTTTGAAATGGTAGCCTAAGTTTAACTATAAAAGTAAGCACGGGGGTTAACTTAATGAACCCCTGGGGTCCCTTTCAGTCTGAAATAGTCTATGATTTTGAGATTTTACAGAAGTGATGGATGGAAAGAAAAGAGATCATAGATCACATCTGTAAGGCTTATAAGTGATGCAGCTTGTCAAGTCCGTGAATTTTGGATGTGAAAGCCATCTGCAGAGGTTTATGATACCACCAGTTCTTTGATGGTGAAGGGATTTTGAAACTAGACTTTGGAAAAGGTTGAGAGAACAAATCCAGAGTAACCTCTTGAGTGATGGCCTAATCTCTTTTTGTTCCTTGCTATTGATGGTACTTTAACAGTTCTTACTGTGGGCAAGACAATGCCATCAATTTTTAAGCACAAGTCCTCATTAATATAAACGTGGTTTTTTTCTACTTAGCAACAGATAAGATCCCAAGTCTTCACTCTCCCTTAGCACTCCCTTAGCACACGTTTTTCCTTTTTCTTCCTTAAAAAAAAAAAAAAAATAAAATAAATGTTTTTTCCCTAACTAGTTACTTGACTCATCTCAAATCTATGATCTTGATAGTTGTAACCATCCTCCATGGAGCCAGATTATACTACAGTCTGTACTTCTCATGATTATTCAGTAAAAATCATCAGATAATTTGACTTCTGGGTGGCATTCAACCAATAGCTACAATGCTTATGTAAATAAAGATTGTTCAGATGCTTACAACTGGAGCAAATATTAACACGTTTATGCCAATGCAGATATCTCTGACATCCAGGCAAACACCTGTCAAAATGTCAAGTCCTGCTTCCAAAGCAGAGGAGCTGCTATGTCTTCTCATTCAAGAGGTTGCAGGAGGGGTTTTGTATTACACTTGCTCTAAAAATTTGCAGGACCTTGATGCACAATGCACATTTAGGGAGGCAGACCTCACAAATAGTGCTCACTGACCTTGACTCTATCTTTTATCAATCCCATGTGTTGTGGGATAGGAAGGCTATGCGATCCCACACACCAACAATCTACCTTCAATGAGCAAGTGGGAATTACAGTGAGAGTTGTTCTTTAGCACTTCTAGAAGTGCTGAGATGAGACCATGCTTTCATTTTCTAAGTAGAAATCTTCATTGACATAAATGGGAAATTCTGATTAATAATCAAAAGAAACATCTGGCCCTCAGTCTTCTCTGTGTTTTCACAATATTTAGTTTTTGTTTCTATGGCAGATACAGACTTGTTTTCTAAGCTGCCACTGGTATCCTGCTTTGACCACATCACCAGTTTCCTTCTACATCTAAGTTTTCCCTCATTTGTCTTTATTTTTTAATTCTAAATTGGTACATTGTGAACTTGTTTTAGTTTTCCCAGAACTAATTAAAAATCTGAGTTGAATACATTGCAATTGAACATGTTCAGTTTAGCAAGTTACTTCCACAAATTTCATGTTTCCTTTTTTTTTTGTAAAATATTTACTATCATCAAAGCTGCAATACTGTCTTTCCATCTTTTTTTATTTCACTTTTAATAACAAATTTATGCATAAACTGAACAACAGTGTTTTCTCCATGATATGTTCATAAAGTATTCTTTATCTTAGTGTGACAGTACTAATGAGGAGATCAAAGCAAAAGTAAAATAAAATCATCCTTGGTGATGGCCTGATGCAATTTTTAAATTGCTAAACTGAATAGAAGTATTAGTGAGTTCTAGTCTGTCCTTTGGTTTTCTTGAAAATGGGATTGAGCATCACAGATTTTACTCAGTGCCTTGAACTCAAATCAGATCTGAAAATTGATTTATTGCATTGGGCAGCAGGATGTCTGGAGTTCCCAGAGAACAAGTGGAGTCATTACATCTGGCAGAAGATAGGGACAAACCCCCTAGTTCTGTGCTTAGGCAATAACTATTGAAGAATGACAAGAATCGTGATGAGCAACTTTCAAGTAAAAATGTGGACAATGGTTGTAACTTTTGGTTATTCAAGCCCTTTAGCATGGATGGAATTTTATATTTGATCATAGGACCCACCAAAGAATTTCTCTACACACCAAATCAGCTTCTAAAATGTTGTTTCTTTCTTCACTATTAGCACTTGGAGATGGAGAGACACTATTAACACTTGGAGATGGAGAGTCCCCCAGCTAAAATCTGATTGGCATTACCAGAGTTCGTATGGGTGAGGACATTTTACCACATATTGTTAATAAATACATAGCCATATTTTATTTTTCTCTCACTTTGTTAAAAGATATACATGTTACATGACCAGCATGTAACAAAAATACTTTTTTTTTTAAATATAAAACTCATTAAATAATTTAAAATATAAGAACAAGATTAAATGCACATGAGTAGTGAGCATATAGATTAAGAACAATCTAAAATCCAAAGGTGATATTATACTCAGACTCCCATGCAGCTGGTGAAAAAGTTAGTAGTATAAAAGCTAAAGAATAAACTGTGGTTGGACATACACTCAAGGGAATAAAAAAATAATAAAATAGTAGTAGTAATAGTTAGCTTTATCTTAAAATAGTACTTCAGGGCAATAGGGATTGTCCATCTGTAAAATATTAGTGCTTACAAAAGCAGATGATCATTCTGACATACCAAATTCCAATCTGATATCCAAATTGCTTCATAAAGTATTGGTTGACAGACGTTGGCCAAGGTCTACTGAATGGTAAAGGTAAGTGTTGAAAAGAGAACTGCAGAAGCAGGTCATGTCCTAAACTTGTAATTTGGTCTCAGTATTCACCCTATCTGAACTGGGAAACTGATTGCCTAGTACACCCTATATTATGACTCCTAGGGAAAATTCAGCTTTTTCCTTTCTTTGGATTTAGGAAGAGCTGAAGCAAGTATCTTACCTGCTAACTTAGATGACTCAATGTCTTTAAAAAACCTGTCAGACATAATTATATTCAATTTCTATTCTCTGTCTGCAGTGATATCACAAAATTACTCTTAACTCTGAATAGAACTGAACAGGCAGTTTCCACCTGTCTTTGAATGGTCACAAGAGCTTGATAATGCATGTGATTTACATACTGATAAATCACAAAAGAATTTTTCATATATGTATATTTTTTGTCAAGATGATGATTTTGGTGGAACTAATGTGAATAGTAAAAGAACATGATAGAAGTATATTGCAGTCAGTGTTAAAAATGTACAGATTTTTCAACTGCCACGGTTCAATCTGGATCCCCAAACCAGTTTTTAATCAATAAAATATTATTTCTAGTGTAATTTTTCAGCCCGCAACCAAATATCTTTTATACATTAAACAAACAAACAAACAAACCACTACAACAAAAACCATTCATTTGTGACTAAGTAGGTTGTTTCCACTGAATTTCAGACCTCACCATGATCTATGTCATGGCAGTCAGGCGAAGTCCCTGATGACTGGAAAAAAGTAAACATCACTCCCATTTTTAAAAAGGGTAGAAATGAAGACCCAGGGAACTACAGACTGTTGAGCCTCACCTCTGTGCCTGGGAAGATCATGGAGCAGATCCTCCTGGAAGCAATATTAAGGTATGTGCAAGACAAGGAGGTGGTCTAAGACAGATAGCACAGCTTCACCAAAGCTGGTCTAAGTGGAAGGTGACCCTGCCTACAGCAGGGGGTTTGGAACTAGAGGATTTTACGGTCCCTTCCAACCTGAGCCATTCTATGATGCTATGATTCTATGATGTATGTTGTATGTTTGTTCTATGGTTCTATGATATTGTGTCTCGCACCAGTGTTTTGTGTTTTGTTGTTTTGTTGTTTTTCAGAAAATGTGTATAACACCAGATCAAAGACTTCACTCTACTGGAACCTTGTATATTCTATTTCTTTCACTGCATCCAATTTAATTTTTTATAAGATTTAGATTTATACTCCTGAATAGACACAATTTTGTAAATTTGCCAAATATATATACACGTTTTCTTGTAGACTGGATTTATCAGTACTTTTTAAGTCCAAGAAACCAGAATAATTTCAAGACTATTTTCCTTTGCCAGGGCAGAGAAAAAAAAGCAACTGTAACATGTGAATACAGTAAGTTTTAAATGTATAAAACTTACAAGCTTATGATTTCCTAAGATAAAAATGCCTACTACAATATGGATGAGGTAGTGGATGCAAGTGGATGCAAGTTTGTGAGAGCCTCAGTATGGTTGTTAACGAAAAAAAATGAGGAGAATTATTGCTTCCTATGCAAGATAACATGATTTTTAACTTGACTAAATTTAGCTATTGACTACTTTTTGCATTTACTTCAAGATGGTATAAGCAGTACTGGCCATAATCCAAGTGTAGGAAATCCAAATAATTGGATATGTGCAGTTTGAAAACATTCACTGCTGATAAAGAAATGATTTGCTCCTTTCGAAGCTTTCTTTCCAAGCAGTACACCTTTCAAGTGTTTGGATTCCATCTTTTGCCTGCTAAAAATTCTGAGTGGCAGATAGGATGAGTGTTTTTTAACTATTCATTGTTAGACATGTAAAGTTTAAATAACAGGAAAGGATAATTGTAGTGTTTTGAAGACTTACTCCCTAACCTCCACTGCTAATTCTAAAATAGAATATCCTAAGTGTCTCTTCTTCTTGTACAAATGCTCTAGAGGAGGAAATAGTTCCTGCACTGATCCTGCAAATATTATGTGCAATAATGAGGGACTCCCATGAAAAAGTAGAAGACAAACACAATTACATAATGATAATACCCAGAGTATACAACAAAAAATTCATTGTCTTGTTGCACGTTGATGTTGATACAGTTGTTTGTGAAGGAAAACTTTTTTTCTTCCCTATCACACTTTCTTCTTCTCTTTAGTTTTTCTAACTACAAACTGTATTAGGCCAAATATTACAATTAAAAAAAAAAAAAAAAAGACTTTTTTTTTTCAAGGAAGAATATATTTTACCAGCCACTGAGAAAATATCCAAGTAGAACTAGTCACTTTTTTCTTGTCACAACTATCTTATGACAGAGGGGTTTTGTTTTGTTCTGTTTTTAAGATAGAGAAAATATCTATAGTTTGGAAAAAAAAAAAAACTTAGTAAGGATAAAAACAAAATAAAACAAACCCTCCAAGCTTCCATCTGAAAAGTAAAATCCTGAAGAGTAATTCTCTTTTAAAGCATGACAACAGTCTGAGAATTAAGCCTTCAGTCACTGACAAGTACTATCTAGCATAATAATAAAAAGGAAGAGTACTCTGTACCATGAGTTATCTTTGGCCATAAGACTAACCCTAAGAGGGGAAAGGATCCATGAGGCATGAGTCTGAAGCTCTCAGAAATGCTTTGACAGCCTTTCAGATTTATTTTCTTTGTGTCAGAAGTGTTTGTGCTCGTTACTTAATCAAATCATTGATTTCATCTGTAGCTCCACGACATCTCTGGGCAACCTGTGCCAGTGCTCTGTCACCCTCAGAGCAGTGCTCCAGATGTTCAGATGGGCAGTTTGTGCAGGTTGCCTCCTGTCCTGTCCCTGAGTCCCACTGAAAAGAACCTGGCTCCATTTTCTTTTCACCCTTCCTTTAAGTATTTATATACATCGATGTGATCCCCCCAAGCCTTCTCTTCTCCTGGCTGAACAGTCCCAGCAGGCAGAATTCGTACAAGGAGATTGATGGTTCCTTGAGAGATGAAATGTGAGAAGTTTCTGGAGAGCTACAGTGCAATACCTCCAGAGCGACCTTGTTGAGCAAGCTTCCTGACTGACTGTGAAATGCTGCAGAAGGGCAGAGCCCCCATACAAAGTCAGTCCTTACTAGGAAAAATAACCACTGTTCTTACAGACTTTGGCAGGGGCTTTGTAGATTGTGCTGAAAACAACCACTACAACAAAAATATAAAAATCTGAATTGAAATCAGAAGAAGGGATTCTTCACGGTTTTGTAGAATCAATAAAAGTCTCTCTATAAATTAATCTAAAATAGACTGAATAGGTATGAGTGTTTCAGAGGACTTTAATTTACCTGAACTGGTTCTTCATTCATTACTGTCAACAGACAATGCCTAAGATCCTAGGTAAAGAATGTGGATGCTCATCTGCCTGATTCTTTACTGCACTGCATTTCTTCTTTTTTTCTGCCTTTTTAAGTTTTACATTCCTGTGTGTTATGCCCATGATTCCTTCCCACCCCCACCTTTTTTTTTCTTTTTTTCTTTTTTTTCTGGTCAGATATGTAAAAGGAATAAATAATGGCAAAATTGAAAATGGAAAAAAAAAAGGCAAGGAAATTTTGTATAAAACATAAAAAGGTATTTAAATATATAAAAAGCAAAGAGGTCTGTCAGGGATTACTTGACCCATTAAGGGATGAGTGGGAATTTAGTGACAGATACTCTAGGTGACAGCGTGAAAGAATTCTTTGCTTCATTATTCACACAAATAAACTGAGGGTCAAATCCTAGAGAGTAAGGAACCGTAAATTTTCCTGTGGAGTGAATTAAAAACTGTGGAACAGGGAAAGTTTAGAGGCTTTATGTCTGCACCAGAGCAAATAGTTCAAAATAGTCTAGTAAAGGTAGTAAAGGCATTGAGCCTATATATCTTATAGCTGTGAATGATGATGGAAACAGCAGGGGATCCAGGAAAGGTACCATACGGGCTTTGGAAAGTATGTAAACAGCTAGTGAAAGTAATATCACAGAATTGCCAGCTGTCCCTGTCAAGAGCAGGATGAAGGGGAGAGGTGGGAATAGTGAAGAAAATTTTGTTCTTACTGAGAAACTCTGAGAAGAGTCTAAAATATGTCCTATCACTTGCATTTGCTAGAGAACTGAAACTGGGTTGTTGTGGAGTAAACAGAAATAGATTTGAAGGAGGTTAAATCCAAAATAGTCTCAGCAGGGACAGAGAAGCTCCCTGCACCATCCAAAGCACCCCTGCACCTGTGGTCCCCAAAGACCTGCCTGTATCTTTCTTCCCTCCCTCCTTAATTCAGCCACTAATGAAACCTCACTATTGCTATGAATTTCTGTACTGACATTAAGGAAATATCCAAGAGTTCTGTTTTGTCTGGTATTCTCTCCCTTTCAGCTCAACAGAGGACTAAAAATATAAATAAATAACATGAAGAAAAAAAAATGATGAGAAGAGTGACTGACTCCCTGGTATGGACTAAAAGTGTATGGGAGGTATGATGGAGCGTGTCTTTCACTTGTGCTCTGTAGTCCCATAGACTTTATTGGTTAGTGTGTAGCTGTAGTGGGTTTACGTGACAAGGTTTTGGTAGCAGGGGGCCATAGGGGTGGCTTCTGTGAGAAGAATCTAGAAGCTGCCCCATGTTAGGTAAGGGCCCCACTGCTGACCAGAGCCGAGCCAGTAAGTGATGTTGTTTTGTGCCTCTGTGAGAGCATATTTAAGACGGGAAAAAAACGCTGGGCCACACAACAGCTGGGAGAGTGAGAGGAGTGAGGAACAGCCTTGCAGGTGCCAAGGTCAGTGAAGAAGGAGGGGGAGAGGTGCTGCAGGCACCGGAGCAGAAGTCCCCTGCGGCCTGTGGTGAGGACCACGGTGAAGCAGGCTGTCCCCCTGCAGCCCATGGAGTACCACGGTGGAGCAGGGTTGCACGCTGCAGCCCGTGGAGGAGACCACGGTGGAGCAGGTGGACCTGCACCGACGGAGGCTGCGGCCTGTGGAAGACCCCTGCCGGAGCAGATTCCGGGCCGGACCTGTAGCCTGTGGAGAGGAGACCACGCAGGAGCAGGTGACCTGGCAGGAGCTGCTGCCCGTGGGGGATCCAGGTTGGAGCAGTTCGCTCCTGAGGGACGGACCCCGTGGTACAGACCCATATCTGGAGCAGTTCTTGAAGAGCTGCTGCCTGTGGGCAGCCCATGCCGGATCAGTTCAGCAAGGACTGCATCCCGTGGGAGGGACCCCACAGCACAGGGGATGAGAGTGACCGAGAAGGAGCGGCGGCGAAGAAGCGCTATAGACTGACCACAACCCCCATTCCCCCGTTCCCCTGCGCTGCTCGGGGGGAGGAGGTAGAAGAGGGTGTATGCGGGGGGAAGGTGCTTTTGGTTTCTTTCCTTTGTTTCTCACTTCTCTAGCTTGTTAGTAATAGGCAATAAATCTTACTATCTCCCTATGCTGAGTCTGTTTTGCCCATCACAATAATTACTGCGTGATCTCTCTGTCCTTATCTCAACCCTTGAGCCCTTTTCATTGTATTTTCTCCCTGTTCCTCTTTGAGGAGGGGGAGTGAGAGAGCGGTTGTGGTGGAGCTCGGCCACCCACCTGAGTAAAACCACTGCAGTAGCTCATGATACTGCTTTTTGCCTACCCATTTTTTTCAGCTGTAGCAGCTCAAAGGGGTAGCTGAAACAATGCTCAGTAGCATCCAGTTCTACCAATGGACATGAGAACGGGTATGAAGTATGTAGAAATTACATTGTTTATGTGTTTTTTTTTTTTTTTCCCCTGCTTCATACTGTTTCTTTAGGCAGTCTTTGAAATCACAGGAAACTGTGTTTGAATGGAACATCCCAAATTGAGTTATTTTCAATCCTTGCTGCAACTGAAACAATAAAAATAGGCTTTCTTTTTCGTGTGATAGTCTTAGAGTAATGACTCAAGGTCAAATGTTTTAATAATTGGGAAGTAATATTATTGTCTAAAGGTCTCTAGTTTTATATGCAACTTCTGAATAAAACATTATCTCTTGTTAAAAATAACTGAAAACACATTGGGGACCTTTTAAAGGAATTGTCTTAATTAAGAAATTAGACATGACAGTGCATTTATGTTAATTTATTTTCTACTTCCTGGATTATAGAAGTCATTTGGTTTTCAGCTTGAGAATATTACAGTGAGCTTAAAACAAAAAAGCAGAATGCATAGTCAGTATTGATTGACTTATTAATGAAAATAGTTTCATCCCCTGAGAAGAAGCCTAGCTAGCCTTGCCTTATTCCCACACTTTTTCTGGTCCCATCCCTATTCCTGGTCTCTGATGGTTTACGATCAATGCACTGTTTCCATGTAACTTGCATTTTTAGACATTCTGTCTTCCTCTCCTAAGTGAATAGAAAGAAAGTCATTTGAGGAATATATATTGACCAAAACTTTCAGCTAGAGCAAATAACTGATGTCAGATTTGCAATAACAATGATGTAACCCACTCCAGCTACTGTTCAGAAAGCACTAAAACTGGGAGAGGTGAGTAAACTCAAAATTCTTTCTGGGAAAATTGGACCAACTTTTCTTTCTGCTAACAGAACATGTCTCGTTTCTCTTTCACTGATGTCTAAAAAGCAAAGCAAAGCAATGATATACACATAAAATGGAACAGTTGCTCATAAAGGTACAGTATGAAAGAGATGGTGAGTTAGTTGCACCTGTTCGGCTGGGAGGAGGTGGATTTTGTTTGTTTGTTTGTTTGTTTGTTTCAATCAATATGTTCTTTGGGGAAAATAGATGTGCAAATTCTTATTAAACAGGAACATGGGCAATTCTTCCTGAAGATATGGAGAAACTCTCTTACTGTGAGGATGACTGAACATAAATTGTCCAGAGAGATTGTGGAGTCTCCGTCCTTGGAATTATTCAAAAGCCATCTGGACATGATTCTGGACAACTAACTTGAACAGGGGTAGGCAGGAAGAAATGACTTCCAAAGGTTCCTTCCAACCTTAACTATTCTGTGTTTCTGTGAGATGTTTATGGCCTGAAACTTCAATAGTCTTTTATGTTTCAATTTATAATGGGTAATTTTAAAATTATTTGATTTAGAATCCTATGTGGGGATGTATTTATTTATTTATTTTGTCCAAACTAAATTTGTATATGACAAACCTTTCTTTAAAACAAAGTGAATTAAAGTATCTTCCATATTAATTTTATTAGAAGTGAAGGAAGTCAATAATCGCTGTAAGTCCCTCTGGGTACTCTAAACTGGATTTTTTTTTTTTATTTTTTTTTCTCAGTAACCAGAGTCTGTGCAAGATTGCAAGCAGCAAATACTGATCTGTTCAGCATAGCCTTCATTAGCAAATATGCTATTCAAAATCAGCAGTTCTCTGTGTATCCAAAAAAATAAAAAATAAAAAAGATGTGAAATATGAAAAAAGTGTGAGTTCTGAAATGTCTTAAATGGGATGAAATTATTAATCAATCTATAGCTGTTCTAATGGCTTTGTCTGAGAGAGCTGAAAATGTTTCTTCTATGTGTAGTTTACAGCTAAGGAAATCTTCTTTTAGCTTTTTGTCAGACATTAAGAAGTGAGTAACTGAAGAGCCATGAAGATAAATTTTTCATCACTCCCTAATGCTAGGAAAAGATGTGTAACTTGCTGGGAACTTCTCTTCTCAGTGGACTGAGAATGCTAGCTCCTCAAATTTGGATAAGTGGTACAAATTAGGTAAAGGACATCTTGTTCATTTTCAGAAGAAAATGTCTTAAATCTAAGTTAAACTAAAATTAATCTACATTGAAAAGACATTTAATGTGTCTCAGTACCATCAAAGGAGAAAATCGCCCTGCAATCTCAAAAGTTGCTCTTAGTAATAATGCAGTTAGGAAAATATATTTAAGAAAAAATTCTGTTCTTTTGGTGATTCTCCAAGACCACTCAGAATCAGTAGGAGCATCTGAGACTGATTGTCATGCTTTGATTTTGTTACAATTATTCAAGACAAATAAAAGACAAAGCAAGACTTGAGTGGGGAGGAATAAGTAACAATGAAATGAAGAAAATAGGGAGAACTTATCATGCCAATTGCTTTAATTCATTTCATCACAACTGCAGTGGAGATTATTCATAGATGCCAGTTGGAATCAATTTATGAAGGCTTTTGAGTACTCATCTAAATCATAAACAACTTAATACTTTACATATGGTTCATTGCTTAAAATCTAAATACTTAAAAAAATCCTGAATTCCTTTTTGTAAATCCCATATCTCCTTAAGTCTTAGTATGACACATACATATTAAATGTCATTCAAATGTTTTACATCAAACTTCATATTTAGGTATTAAAGTGCTTCCTAGCAATGATGGTAATTAATGTCGCCAAAATAACAATCTTTTTAGTCATACTCAGTAACAGATACAAACATTATAGAATGTCTGAGGCTAATTGCTGATGTAATTCAAAAACAATATAAGAGTTTTGTACAGGTAGCATTTTCCAGAATTTTCAGGAACAGTGCGTTCATATTTGGTTCTTTTGAAAAGATAGCTAAAAGAAATCTGTCCCGTATCCTTGCTTAAAATGGATGTTGTTTATTCCAGAGATTATTCCTGCCTTATCAGAAGAAAGAAGGTGACAAATACAAGTTCTTTTATCATAAAATACCTTTATACTTCCCACCTACCTTTTAAAAGTAGCAAATTGAGATAAGGCAATAAAGTCAATCTGATAAAACACCAAGTTGTGATCCACTTGCTTCTGATACCGTCTTTCATGGCATATAGTTTTCAATATTCTCTACAGCAATATGACATTCAGAATTATGCATCAAACAAGGTTGTGCTCTGTCTCAGTGAATAGTTGTAAAATGTGCCAAGATTCAGTGTTACGTTTTGATGCTTATAAATCAGACTCTCTTCAGAAGTATCACCACAATACATCATACAGATAGGGATCTATAGAACAAATTATGAAAGTCTGAAAAGTCTTTTCTTCATCACAGCGACACTAAGACACATCCGTTCCTGTATTTAGCAGACTTAGAGTTTTGAATCTGCAGTTAATCTGAGTTCCATCTACTTAAAACATGATGTGGTCACTTGCACATATGAAAGATGTCTGTCAGCCATAAGCAGGCAACCAGTAAAATACTTTTGTATAAACAGGATAGTGACCAAAGAACAAGACTGAACAGTGCTTCTATGTGGACTGCTGGTTCTAATTTAGTAGGTTTTAACATGGAAGCCATCCTTTAATAGGAAAACTGACCATTGCATTTGACACATAAAAGATTTTTCAATTTATTAATATAAATCACATACTGGGATTCACCTCACTGTGATATGCCATGTGTTTATAGTCTATGAAACAACTTTGTTCTTAACAGAAAGAGCTAAAGAAGAAAATGTCATAGACACATGAAAAATATCACAGGCATAGTAGTATATCCAACAAATAATCCGTCTGTCATCAGTGATGATGAACTTCTAGTGGTTGAACACCTTACTGTCTCTATAGATGTGGTAATTCAGTCACAACTGTTACAGTTACTTGCCCTTAATAGCAGAACACTTGAAAGTTCTGCAAGCTTTACTGATATATCATAAACAGTGAGATGAGCTGAAAACATTCCCAAAAATTCAACAATTAGAAAACCTGAAAATGTGTAAGCAGATAAAAGCAGTCTCGAATTGGTAGAATATGTAGGTAATTCCACCCCATGCAATCAGCATCTTTTTAAATTCCATATAAATTGATTTCAGTCATTAAAAAAAAAAAAAAACTCAGTACTTATGTAGGTACCAAAATGCTTGTTTGTGGTTTTCCTATTTGTGAATCTGTGGAGCTAATGTAATTATGTTTCATCAACAAGTATACAGTGCACACACCATTTGTAAAATCCACAATGCCATATGATGCTACAAAAGTGTCACTGTGGACTTCATTTAGATATTAGAAATACTTCTGACATGCATATGGATTTATATGTCCATTTTACATGAAAACACACAAAAAAAAAACTTCATGGTTGCAACTGAAATTGTATATGCAAGCACATACATTATTATAATATTTATTTTCTATGGAAGAAATCCTCAGACTTAGATGTGTAATTGTATAATCAGAATGCCGTTTTGTGTTATACTAAAAGGGTTATATTAAATCTAACAAGGCATGTGACTCTATGAAATTTGAAGTTTCATAATTTTAACATCAAACCTATTTAATCCTGACATAAAACTTCTTCAGTGCTTTGTGGAGCTGGATGAATGTTCTCAAAAAGTATTTACAAGAAAACATGGAAATTAAAACTGATTTCATTTCAGTCCATCTACTGAGTAGGAAGAAGACTCCAAAAAGAGCTGTAAAATAAAATTAAAAAATAATTTTAAAAAATAATAATAATTTTGACTTCTATTTTTGTCTTAGTTTTGTTTGTTTGTTTGTTTTTGATTTTGGGAGGAAATCCAGTGTTGCCAACTTTAAGACTTCAAAAGTGAGTTCAAAAGGTGTTCAAAACACCAATTATGTCTTAAGAAAATCACAAATTTTGTCTTGAATTTAGGATTTGCTTTATTTACCTCTAGCTCTCTCTTCCTGCTGCTATCATTTCTCTGTTTCTCTTCACCCTTTAACAAAAAACTGTCAAAGAGCAACCTTATTAAGAAGGGATATTTAATTTTTTACGTATATATTTTGGTACAGGATGGAAGGTGAATATTTCACAGAAAGATATTGACATCATGAATTATATCCAAAAAAATGTTCTTGTATTTTCTTCCTAAAGGACTGATAACCATCTAAGCAGTGCACATAAAAATACCCAAGCAGGTGCCACACTGTGTGGTGAGTGAAAAACATACATGCTATGTGTGTATTGAGAGTGAAGAATATTTATAATTTCACAATTTAATATAGATAGAACATTCAAATTGCAACTTTTCTGTAGATATTTCACGATACGTTCAATCAAAACAGCAGGAGTAAGTAGGTAGAAATAATCTAGGGAGAACAGAAGGATAGAAAAATGCTATGGAAAGAAATGAAGTAAACTGAATGGAAATTAGAAGTTGGAGAGAGACTGTTGGTCTTCCTTTCACAGAAAAAGCACTTCCAGTTGCTAATGACCTGTGTCATCACTTTTCTGATGTAAAAGAGTAGAAATGTCAGTGGTGTCAACTGCATGAGGCACTGCCTTTTGTGTTTCACAGCCAGGTGGTCAGATGCTATCTGTACTTGGAAGGAGTCTTTCACTGTCCTAGACCTATAGCAAACAAACAAACAAACAAACACACCACTCTTAGAAGAAGCTAGCAGGAAAATAACAAATAGATATGTAGGGATCCTTAAGTAAAATGTGACTCCCCACTCATAGATCATTGACATACATTGCAATAAAGATAATTAAGATTATAGTACAGGTGGCACAAGGAGCAGCAGGTAACTCAGAGAAAGAAATGTGACTGGATCAGAGCTGCATCTTGGCTATAGCAATGAAAGGTCAGTTGCAGAAAGGGAGAAAGAATTAATCTGGTCTCTTTCATGGAAATCAGTCAGATGAATCATAGAGTCACTTCTTTCCCTGCAGAGATGCATTCAGATTAGGAAGCAAAGCCTAGCCCATAATTAATATATCATTGGTTTTGTTCAATTCAGTTACAAATTTTATTTTAAATATACAAACAAAACAAAACAAATGAAAAAAACAGTTTGGTCTCAGTCTTTACAGTGCCTTTATAGAATGCTAAATGAGTAAACAATATTGAATCAAACTAAAAACATTATCTACAATATTTAGCAAGTAACTACTTATCCTTTACATAAGACTGTTTATGCCCATTTCCATGCACAGTCTCTATCTTACAGAATGCTGCATTTGAATGCAGATCACAAATTCCATAAATTTACCTGGACTCTCATCTAATCTGTTAAATTATAGAAGTTATATTCCCTATAACAAACACAATACTCATCAGTACCTTAACATCTCATCCAAATCTAAACACAATCCCAGTTTCTGAAGTACTTTGGGGATTTTGACAACTCAGGTGTTCTTAAGTATCCTGTGAAAGTAATTAGCATTAGCCATAGCCATTTGTTTGACAGAGTTTTATCTTGATTCCTGAAAAGAACATTTTGCATTCCTTCATAAAGAACATTTATAAAAATACCAGAGTACTGTTCTGTATGAGGAAAAATTCCAGAATATTTCAGTCAATGGGATTTAGACACAAAAGGTGAACACTTTTGAAATATCTGTGCCTGCCATCACAAAACCCCAGCAGCAATACCACTTAAGTCATTGACTACTAAAAAGACTACAGCTATGGATTTGGACCATGGCTTGACTACTGTGCATCAGAAGCAATTCAAATAAGGAGGACATCCGTTCAGCTTCACATGGATCTCTTAAGATTTTTAGATTCTTGGAGTAGTTTTTAATAGTTATCCTGTCCTGTCCTGTCCTGTCCCCTCCCCTCCCCTCCCTTCCCCTCCCTTCCCCTCCCTCCCCATCCCCTCCCCTCCCCTCCCCTCCCCTCCCCTTCCCTCCCCTTCTTTTTTCCACCATGGACATTTCCAAAGGTGCCTTCAAATTCTTTTTCTCTTTTTACTTTCTCCTAGTCTGTTCAGAGCTGCCTTCTTTCTCCAGGAGACAATATATTCGTGGATGTAATATTGAATTACTGCAGCTCTCACAATGATACCTGTGTAAACTCTATGTGGGTGGAAATCTTCTGCCTAGAGCACCACTGACTTCATGGGAGTGAAGCTGTTATGTGCTAAGCAAAAGAGAAGCATTGCCGATGTGCAACATTTCCTTAGGCTTCCTGAAAAATGAGGACAAAACCTGGTGTCTGAGCATCATTTGTAGTAAATGAGCTTTATTTCCTGGGTCTGTCTTAATGGTGGATAATTGTGGGAATAAAAATGTTGTTTTTGCAGAGTTACATTGTTTAAAGGTAAGGAATGGAGTATTGAGATATGCTTGCAGTGATAAGAAAACTTAGCAGGTGACCTTGTAAAATGCAGACAACCAGACTCCTTAGAACAATTAGGTGAAAATCACGGTGTTAAGTCAAGTCAGATAAGTGAAGAAACATTACCACTTCAAACAGTAAAAAAAGTCAAAAGAAATTTGAAATTTAACAGGCCGGCAACTGAAGGCCATGCATTGTCTATGAAGCATCAGATAGATTGTGAACCTGGATTACCCACTCAGTGGGGAAACAGGGGAGGGTCCTGTCATCAAAAAGTATATAAACTGTGTTTTGGAACCAGTAGGTGCGCTCTCCTGCTTGTGGGACGCCCGCCATTGCAATCGCGAATAAATTACTACTTCACTGAGATCCTCGCCTGAGCCTAAGTTATTGGCTACGGAGTGTTTCTCACAATAAGACACATAGAATCACCCCAGCATTTCTTTATGGCATGGCATTTCTAGCCCCTGGCAGCCATAATTTTATACAAGGTTGTATGAAATAGTTACTTTCAGTACTTTGAAGTTCTGAGAACCAAATAAAGTAAACTTCATGATGGCTCAGAGACACCCAGATTCTTCAGAAGGTGTCACTGTATGGCACAGAATAACATTTTTAACTGTGCTCTTTTTTTTAATCAAATAATAAGAAGCTCTCTCACACTATTTGATGTTTTTAAAGCAAACTTACTACTTTGCAAAAATGTACTATTACAATGAATTATTTCAGAATTAATTTGCAAAGCACCTACTTGTAGATATATTTGTGTTCTAGACATTCTTACACAGCTGTAATTATCAGTTGTCTATAAAGAGGACTATAACGTGACTTCTTTCTTGCATTTTTTCGAGAATTGAATTTGATATTAAATCTCATACAAAGAAACACTAGATCTTAAGTTAGTTTCTTAAAAGTTGGAAAGGGGTATATGTAGTTCTTTTCTTATGAATATGCAGAAGTCATAATAGGGCACATCAGTAAGAAAATTACTAGTTTTTCCAAAAAAATAAATAATACCTTTGATAGAATCACATTTTAGGCCACTTGCTGTGTTCCTGTGGTGTAGCACAAACTTTTCTATACAATGAAACCTGTAATAAAGAGCTTTAAATATCAGAAAAGTAAAGCTCCAATTCAAATAGAAAAATGGCTTAATAGCTTTCCTGGTTATAATTAAAAGGAGTTTTGTTCAACTCACTGTCCACAGTCAATGTAATTATTACCTGAAACAACATTTCAATAGAGTCGAACTACATAATGAAGCCTCTTTACCCTGCTAATTAACAAGGTTAAATGTCATTTCTGTAGCACAGAAAAAAGTATTGTTTAAATACATCCCTAGTCTGATTGAATGAAGAGAAATAATCAGCAATAAAAGCATTTATTTTAAATGTTCTGATTTCCATGTAAAGTGAAAAACTTCTAAATATCCCATAGGGATTTTTATAATCACATGCATTCAAAATAACAAAAAAAAAACAGCAAATAAAAACATAAGAAAAATGAAAACAAACTACATTTTTCAATAACAATATTTTTCCCTCTCAGTACTGCATTTAAGACTATACAAATTACTTCAGCATAAAAATGAAAAATGTTGATGCTATATATAGCAGATAAACTGTGATGTGTTTGCATTTCATCTTACAGTTTGAAGACGTGGTATTACATTATCAAACGAGTTCGTATCATTCTTTTTAATTCTGATCTTGAAATTCTTTGATGACTCTTGTTAGAGTACTTTTAGACACTTCCATTTTGAGGGAGAACTATTTTCCAACAGTTAAAATTCTGGTTCTGTAACATGGCTGCTTTCTCATTCCCATGTCCAATTATTAACCATTTATCTGTTTTTCAAAATCTGGGTCAAAGATACAACCCTGATCCTTTGTGATATTTCATGAAGGTTATCTTTAATTAGTTCAATATAACAATTTTTGTTAAATTATGTAACAATTTGGCAGACAAAAATAATGTTGGATTTTACTATCGTAGTATGATTCTATGTAGTGTTCAAAATACAGACAAATGAATAGTCATGTATATTTGACTGGCTTTATTTGTATATGGGTAAGCATATACAATATATAGTATATATGGGTAAGCATATACATATATATAGGATCTTAACCGGATCGAGGTCCTCAATATTACTTAATAGTTTACCAACTTGAATGCAAGTTTCTAGATCAAGGTCTTTAAATTGTAATATCTAAAACTTTAAATAAACTGCAGGACTCCAGGTATGTTTTCAGGCATTTTGGGATGTCTATGTATGCACAGAAAATACAAGCAGGGTTTTCCAAAATACTTTTGGATCAAATGCCTTATTTCCTGAATTTCTTCTATTTCTGTCAAGCCTTATAGTCAATCTTATGTATCATATACCTATGTATCGTAGCAGCAACTGGTCACCTTAAAAAGCAACTATAACAGAACTAAGCTTTGAACTATATTGTTAATGGAGATTGATTTTCCCTTTCTCATACCGTCTGCAAACAAAACTTATATGGTACTGCTTCAAGTGTAATCTACTGAATTTCACATCAGCACTGAAACGCCTACATTTCTGAACTGCTCCTGACCAGAAGAGAACTTACCAAAATATGAATTAAAAAAAAAAAAAGAGGGCTGGCTAAAAAAGTAGATTATAAAATTGAAACCCTTAAATTTATGTATATGTAGTCTCTTCCTGTCATAGTATGAAAGAAAAATAAGGAGATAAGGAGTTCAACAGTAGGGAGCAATAAAAGATACACGTTTTAGATGTTATGATTTTTTCTTTACTATTATTATCCCATTCTTTTTAGTATTCTTTACTCTCTTAGTCCACTTAAAATTGTATTCTTTATCTTAGATCCTAGTAGTTGGCAGATGGTAAGTGGACTATGCCTAGAGTTCAGAGCTGCTGATGGCTGATTATAGCTGCACAGAGATGGTGAGTTACATGTCTGCCATGTGGTTCTGGTTATTTTTACAAAGTTCAAATGTCACTCTGATTTTTAGCTGGTAAAGTGGAATTAGATTCCATTACTAAGATAAAAGTGTTATCCCTTTTCTGGAGAGTATCAATAAATATAAATTTTTCATTTTTAAAAGATTTTAAATAACATTTTATCCTTTTTTCTGGTTATAACATATTCTATTTTCTCTAGTTCAGAGTTATAAAATTAAGTATATGTGTGATTGAACTGTAACTGGGGTCAGGGATGCTATAAAATGTGGGGAAACATGAGAAGAACTGAGATATTCAGTCTGGAAGAAGAGAGACAAAAGAGAGGCAAGTAACTACCTGCAAACAAAGAAAAGGGTGACACGGGGATTCTTTCACAATGTTCGGACACTTCTGATAATGAACTGCCAATAACAGAAACAGTGAGACAAAGCTATAAACAACTGCATTTGGGTTACATATTATCAGGGAAAAAAAAAATCCGTATTAGCGTGTCTGGCAGCAAAACAGGTGAACAAAAGATAATTTAGAAACAATTTCACTCAGTATGCAAGTGTGATCTAGTCACACATTTGACAGATACGTTCCAAAACAAATCAAGTCCTTTCTTCAAGTGGAAGGACAAAGCACTTATCTCTGATCTCTCTTATTGTCTCCCAAACCCTGACTTCCCATACTCTGCTGGCTTGCAGCATGTGGGTACAGTTCCTGGCAGTTTGGGGCAGAGGTGCTATAGAAGGAGAGCATGAAATACCTACTCAATAGTAGGAATACTTCTGATATGAAACCAAAGACATTTTTCCAAAGCCTAGATTGGAAGGCAAAGTCCTGAGTGAGTGTCTCTAACAGGAAACCTAATATCCCAACCTAAGTGAGTGAGCTGATCTACATCATTGTGTTACTGAAATTTGAGAAAGGACTCTTTTAGTAAGTCAAATTCCTGAAAAATGAGGATTCCTCTATCCAGTCTATACATCTACTCATCGAGGAGAGTGATAATAAAAATTGTCTTTTTGATTTGAAAAACTCCACACTGCATAGCAGATCTTTTCAACAATGAAAAAGTCATCTAGCTCAAAACTGATGCCAGTTTTGAAAAGATGCCAGTCATTCTCTTGCTATGGAAGGCTAGGGAAGTGACTCCAATATTGATTTGCAGATATCTGAGATTCTGAGTTTACTCGGAACATAAAAACATAAAGCTCCTCTGCCTACCAGCAAAAGAAGAAAATTGGTGGCTGCTAGAGATATGGAAGAAAGTCAGTTTGTTGTTAGAACAGCTTAAATTGAAAGCCATTTTGCATTTGTGGAGGGAGAGATGGGCTTCCTGAAAAGTGGAAGCATTTTTTTAGCAATTTCCATTTGTTAATAGCTGTCAAGGGGACACACAATAATACACAGGTATTCTTAGCCGTTTTAATAATCTATCTACACTTAGGGTCCCAAGGACAACAAAATATGTGTATATCGTTGAGTATGCAGAGTTCAATGCAACAACAAAATGGGAAACAGAATGGGAAACTCAGTGACAGAATGAGCGCTATTTCTTCAAGTCAGCCAAAAAAGAGACTGTTCCTCTCCTTTTAGCTATGGAAGTAGTTGTCATTTTAGGGACTCAGCCTGCAAGGTGCTGTGTATTATGAGCTTGGTGATGCTGCCTGGTCAGAGGCAGAAAAGTGAAGGAGTCGTGTACTCCATCTTCTAGAGTGTGATTGTCAGAATTAATGAAAGCAAATAGCAGTATAGGAATGAATTGAAAAGTCAGAGCTTCTGCCTTCTGATAATTACAGTAAGACTGCTAAAAAAGTGTGCCTGTGTTTAAAACAATTCTTCTTACAATCCTTTCAAATTTAATTTGCAATACTAGGCAGATAACCATGTAAATGTTACATATAATTGGAACGAAAATGGTAAATAATGCAAAATAAAATTTAGTAAGCTTGGGGAAAAGTCTATTTATTTCAGACTTCAATAACAGTCTGATGTACTGTTTTATCAATATTCTCAGAAAAATGAAAAAAATGACATGATGTCTTTTGCATATGTACTTTCATAAGGATAGTGGCAGCTGGGAATTACTAAGTCTGTATTACCATGTTTATAATAATAATAATAATAATAACAACAACAACAACAACAACAACAATATAGGTATAGTGTCTACCGGCCAAGTATCCTATGCTAAAATATGTCATGCCTTAGGTCATTTTGGAAAAGTTAAGGATTTTAATTTGACATCATATTTAGCAAGCTGATGCAAAAGTATTCTTCATTTAAAAAAAAAAAAAAAGTAGTATTCATTAAAATTTACACACATCTCTGTCTCACAGCAACCCATGCACTGGGCAACATTTGTGCTGTCAGGAAGTGCTCTGAAGAATTAAATAACAACATCAGCATTGTGAATGGAAAACTACTATAAAAATGGGCTAAGCTTTACAAAAATGTGACTCTTTATACTATTTGTTTATTTTTTTTAATTAGAGAGTTTTACTAAGGAAATCTGTGCCCCTTTTCATTCTCTAGGGGTATCTGTTGTATCTTTTTCTACCTTTTTTTTTGCTAGATTTTTGACAAGAACAGAATCAAAACTGTCTCACCTGTTGTTTTTTGGTTTGGTTTGGTTTGGTTTTGTGTGTGTGTTTTCCTTCAGCTTTGCTAGACTGAGCTGAGCTACCTCTGACTACTAACAAGAGTTTAAGCTATTTGTTGTTTATCACACACATTATTTATAAGGCACTCTTCAATAGCTTAGATACAGAAGCAGGCATGTCTCACATTTTGTCAAAATGCTGCAATTGCTCTCAATTTCACGAACACTCACACCTCTTGTGAAGAAGTGGATCAGATACGTGAAAATGGGACATCCTGATCCTGGCACTTCAGCTGGGAAACGTTTATACTCACTGACTGTTGCTATCACAGTGTGTGCTTTGAACACATGCACACATGCACACACAGATGAAGCTGTAAGACTAACCTACAGGCATGATCTGAGCCGTGGTGACATGCTTGCTTCTAGAGCTAATGGCCTGATCTGAAATATTAATCAAAAAATATTTGTCTCTCATAGTTCATAAAAGGTCCTAAAAATGTTCTGTATCTTTAGCTTGTATAATTGGTTAGGCATTTACAGTTTTGGCAGCACTGAGCATTTGAAAATCAGGAGTCATTTGAAAATATCAAATGTTAAGCTCATTTTAAACAAAACAGTCTTTTTGTCATATGACACTTCAGGATATCCTGAGCTCTTCAAGATTCCTTGTGCAGCCACAAGGGAACGGGAAATTTGCTTTTTCTAAATATTTTTATGTGACAGCTGAGATTATGGTATCATTATCTGATTCCAGGAGTGAGAGATTAAAATTAATTTCCAAATTCTATGAGAAAATAAAATTGAACAGCTATCAGAATGGAGAGACAGCCAAAAAGATGAAAGAAGAAAATGATATCTCTTTTCATTATTATTAGGACCAGTTGAGGAACTTAAACAGAGGATGAATCTTTCTGTTCTCTAATTGGAGGAAGAAGGAGAAGGTATGAATTCAAGCTAAGGGGGCAGTGCCAAGGAAAAGCTGAATACAGTTGTTACATATAAATCAGGATGTCATCCCTTTCATGCAAAATCCTGATGGAGAATTCTAATATTGGTGCTCAGGGGAACATTTTCCAGGGGAAGAAGGTAGCAGTAATGTCTCTCCCTGTGATAATGTTACTGAGCAGAGCCAACCTGTATGTCAGGGGATGGATGGCAAAAGCACTGTAGCAGAACACTGCCCTTCAGGCCCTTCACTGCCACCACCACATCATCATCCAGGCTTCCCAAAGCCATGCACACTGTCCCCAGCTAGCCATGGTTTCTTGGAAGATCTCACAGGCACATTCAAATAATTGTCTGCCCAGCTATAAGTAATCTTTTGTGAACCTCTGTGTCCTTCAGAGGGTGACAAGTGGAGAGAGAGGCCAAAGAGTGCTTGTGACCTGTACAGGCACATATACAAGTGTGCGAAGTTACCAGCCTCTGAGATGCATTTCAGAAACGAATGCAGCACACTTATAATTTATTATAAACAAAAGCACGAGTAAGAGGTTCCCATTGGCTAAAGTCTTTGGTCAGCCAGCTGGCCTTGGAAGAAATAAAGAGTACTTGTAATTCTATAATTGTGTCCCCATTTTAAGACCCTGTGTGAAAGCGCATGTGACAGTAACTTCCAGCCCAGCTGCAGAAAGGATACCAGAATTTCAGCCAGTCAGGTTTTCTCTGCCCAGTCCCATCAATGATGACATCTGAGGTTGCTGAGGGAACCTGGCACAGACCCCACAGAAAGCAGCCTTAGTGCCTGAGGGCTCACTGCAGGGGCCCAGGAGGCCACAGCCAAGCCTTAGGCTAAGACTATTGTGTTGACCCTACTGGTGCACCTTCCGGGCTGCCCCATCCACCTGCCATGAGGCAGGGAGATTGTGTGAGGAATCACTGTGCTGACTCCTCTAATGAAGTGGACATCTCCCCATAGTGGGACCTGGATGTTGAGTCCCCCATCAACATTAAATATATCAGTTACTAAACATGCTTTGGCACCTAAGTTCATCTAGTCCCCACACTGTCAGCTCACTGTCAAACCATGACAGACACCAATATCACAAGGGCTGGAATATGCACTGCAATGGTGAAATCAGGACACGTGCCATGCCAGGAGTGCCCTTGCCATAGGTAAGTACCCCATTCCATCACATTATCATGGCATTTCCCATTTCTTCATCCTCCTTTTCAGCACATTGGTACCTCCCTTTCACTGCATCAGGCCCCTCTTAAATGAACAATCTGTTCCCCAAATACTTTATCTCTATCGGTGCCATGTTTGCTACATCTGTACAAAAATTTGGTATTTTTGATATCATCACACAAATATTCTTATATATATACAAGAATATATCTATCCATAAGAGAATATATATATATAAGAATATACACACACATATATATATTATTACTGTTATGATTACCTGAGTAGTGCTAGCCTCTTAAGAGTCTACTACTCTGAAGGTCCTTGACTCTGAAGGTACCTTCGACTACCTGGGAAGTACACCTGTTTTTCCTATAACTCCCTCGGAACTACCTTTGAAATCCAGCTGTCCCTCGTGGCACTATCTGTAACTTCTGCCTGCTTTTTGCATTGTTATCTGCCACGACTGGCAATTTCTCATTCCCTATCATCTCTTAGGTCCCCTTCAATTAGCTTAACCTTAGAACAAAGACAAGTGAGTCTCTTAGTCACCTGCCTGCAGCCCTAACAGGGCATATCACCCATTTTTTGCATCAGAAAAGTAAACATGACATTGAATTACACTGGATGTTCACTCTAGAAGACTCAAGAAGACTACCAAGGTCTGAACTTATGTATAGTTATATATTTCAATCTTGAAAAGTAAAATTAAGCAAATAACTATTTTGTCCACTGCACTTGACTGAATATATAAAAATGATATTTATATGACAAATAGATAACTGAGTGCAGTTTTAGAAATTCATCTGTTTATTTAAGATGCATTGTCTCATACATAGATTCTGAATCTTGAGGTACAGGCAGAATTTTTCTTAATCTATATCATTAAAACTGCCTTTCTTTAATATTTTAATGCCATTTTTAAATATTGACTTTAATAGTCAAGCATAATTGTTGGCCTGCTGCTTTTTATAAAAGCACTTACCATGTATTGGACTTCCACTTTTATTTCTTCAGCGTGGGCAGACTGACGGAGGTGAGCTGTTCTCCATCAAAGATCTTTTTATACTGGGGCAAAATAGTCTTTCATTTTGACATTGCATTTTCTGTATTTTTCCTTTTTCAACAGCTTTGTTCACTTTGCCTGCCCTTCATTAATCTAACCCCCAGTCATTCATTTGTTTGACTGTATATAATTGTGTTACATACAGTTGGGTATATTTTATTTAAATGGATCAAATAAAGGATGTTTTCTAAAGTCACTGGTTGTTGTTGTTTTCTTTTTTTTTTTTTTTTTAAGGTGGTGAGTTAAAAAAATCTTCAAAATCATTCTAAAGCCAATGTTTCCATACTAAAAAGAAATGTCAAAGAGAATGTGTACTGTGTTTTTAAAACACTTCAATTCATTGAATTGAGTGGGAAGGGATTTACTGACATGGATAGAAACTGGTAATTAGAGTAGAGACATGTTCTGGGAAAAAAAAAAAAAGTGCCCAGTTTTTTAAAAGAATATGAATTTTTTTTAAATGTACTGTGAGGTTCATATTGTCCTACAGGTAAACGGTCTATTTAAACATTAATTCAGACAAAACATTGAGCTATAGGGCCTTGGCAAGTTAGCACACTTATAAAATGAGTTACGGTGACTCTAAAGTCATCCAAGAGTCAATAATTGTGTGAGCACTCTTATCCTGTCCAATAGATATGATTGCCCTTCACAACAAAATTTGACTTGCTGACACATAAAGTTGATGACACTGGTACTTTTCTCACAGCCTTTTTTATCAGAATTAAGGCTCCACCAGGACTAATACTTTTGAATTAAAAAGTCACTTATGTTGTTATTAACTGTTTGCTGAGCAGAACTAGATAATAATGGAGAAAGCAGAAAGACCTTTCTAAGCTGATTTTGCAAAGTCGTACAGAGGCTGGTCTGGCTCTGATCCTGAACAGTCCTAGGAGACTTTGCCTTCTGTTTATTTCCACTTTTTATAAAAATAAGTTTTCTTATTGATCTCACCAAGCAGTAGGATATGTGTCACAGGCTACCCAGAGGTGGGTAACAACTGGAATTCATCAGGGGTCCACCCTAGGACCTGTCTTATTTGACATCATTAGTGACATAACAATGAAGTGGGCAATGGGCACTGCAGTGTGCTCTCAGGCAGGCAGATAACACCAAACTCAGGTATGCAGCCGATATTCTTGAGGACAGGGCTGCCACCAAGCCAGACATGGAGAGGCTGGAGGTAGGGGCAACAGGAACCTTATCAAATTCAGCAACAATAAATGCCAAGTCATGCACCTGGGAAAGAAAAGCCTTGGGAAAGAAAAGCTCTGCTGAAGAAGCCCTGGTGCTCAACTTGGTGGGCAGCAAGTTTAGCATGTGGCAGCAGAGAGCCCTGGCAGGCAGGATGGCCAACAGCATCCTCGGTTGTACTAGCAGATGTCTGACCAGTAGTTTGAGACCATGTCATTAATGCTACATCCAGTTTGGGCCCCCTAATGCAAGAAAGACATTGATAAACTGAAGCAAGTTTGGTACAGGACCACTGGGTTGGTCAGATCCTGGAGCACTTTCCCTGTGAGAAGAGGCTGAGGGAGCTGGGCTCGTTCAGCCTGGAGAAGAGAGAGCTCTGGTCGGGACCAAACAGCAGCTCCCTAGTACCTGCAAAGAGGCCATCAGGAATACAGAGCCAGACTCTTCACAGTGGTGCATTGCCAGTTAACAAATTGTTATAGGGGATTTTCTGACAGGACATAAAGAGAAACATTTTCTCCATGATGACAGTCAGCAGCGGAGCAGATTGCTTAGAGAGGCTGTGCAATTTCTATCCCTGAAGGTTTTCAAAGTAAGACTGGATAAACCCAGTCTGATCTCATAGCTAGCCCTGCTTTGAGCAGGACTGCCTGAAGTCCCTTTTGCCCTGAATTATTCTATGATTCTGTGAAAAGTTTTTGAATGAAACAAAATCCCTTAAAATTGCCAAAAGCAAAAATTAAAATGGCACAGACATAGTACAAGTGCAGTTCTGTGTTAATCAGATGCATCCCTTGGAGTATATTTTATTTTACTTATCCAGGTAGTGTTCTTTCTGGCTATCATCCTTTGTGGCTACATTTGAAATACCCTAAAATCCCTAACTGGGAAAATTTACCATTTAAATTTAGGATTATATATATATATATTAGGATTATATATATATATATATATATATGGTAAATTATTATATATATAAGTTATGTATATTATATATATATCTTGTATATCTATATATATCTTGTTGCTTGTATGTTCTGCTATTTTCTAGTGCTGAATTTAGCACTTAGCCCAATTTTGACTTTGTGCAGCTCAGAGACCACCCATGTAACCAGAGAATACCTCGTTATGCCAATCTTGATGGTTGAAACAGACATGAAGGGCATCAGTCAGTTTCTAGAACAAGAAATGCTAAACTCAGTGAGACCAGTTTATTCTTCTGATTACTTTGCTAATTCCAATGAGCTGAATAAGGTTCAATAGTCTTAGCATTATCAAAAATAAAAATAAAGGGGGGGGGGGGGAGGGTGTCATTAAGCAGAGGATACATCTACTTGCAGAGGTAGCCAAAATACCTGTTACATACAGATAGAAAAACACAAGCTTTTGACCATACATTCCTTTAATACAAAAACACAAACTGTGTTTTGCTATATCCAGTGACCACCATACTCACAAAAAATGTACTACTTAAATATTATTACTGCTTAAATATTATTCTTTTTTAGAAGAAGAAAGAAAATTATCTACTAATCTAAAATGCAATGTTTTTGGAAAAATGTGTCATTTTTCTAAGATTGCAAAATGAATCCTGAAGGGATTTATTCCACATGTGAATTGTTGGATAGAGCAAGTCTTTTCTTCCTCGAATTTTCCTAGGGATTTTAAAAATTACATTAAAAAAGCACAGAATTTTAAAGTAAATTCTCCATAAATGTAGTGCAAAGCTCCTAACAAGCACAGTCTTTGTGGGATTGAGATCTAAAGACATAGTAATTGCATCAAACTACAACCTGGAGAACTGAAGCATTGTGTATGAAGGCAAGGAAAAGAAAGGTACTTGCCAATGCATGCTAACTAGCAAATTCTGATTTGTATTTTGCCTGGGTATGGGACAATCATATTATGTCACTGTTCAAAAACAATACTCTTTCCTGGGTAATGACTGAAAAAATATTCTGTGCCACAAACTTCTCTTAGAGTCATAAGAGAGATATGGCAAAATGCAGGCATTGGTGCATTCTATAGTGTGTAGGTAAGGGAACAGACCAACATCTCTGTTTTTTTAAAATCTTTCCTGAATTTTAATAGCACAAATCTGCATGCTTTTTGCAAGGTATGAAATCTTAATGCTGCCTGTTTTATTTTCATCATCCATAAAATCCCATTTATAAAAATAAAATTAAATTAAAACAGATAAATTATTGCTTTGTATTTAGGTCTTTTGTCTGTCAACAGACAGTAAAAGAATCTCAAGAAAATTAAAGATGTAATTTTGCCTAGTGATATTGTTAATGCCAGAGGGAGTTTAAGCAATATAAAATTAATACTGTATTTATTCAAGCAATACAAACATCGTTTTTTTTCTTCCCTCCCCAAAACAATGGTGTATAACAACTCAAATTTTTCAGATTTAATAAAATACATATTTAGGCTAACTATTTGTAAACATATATGTATAAAAAGTGTGTATTCTTAATAAAATAAATATACACTGCTTTATTTTACTGTTTTATTTTCACCTTGCCTTTTTTTTTTTGGGGGGGGGGGAATAATAGTTAGAAATTAACATCGGTTTCTCATAAAATAATTGCAGAAATTTTTGCAAGCAATATAATCTATATATTTTGACAGGAAAAAATAAAAAAAAATAAGACTATTAAGAAGACAAAAGCATTTTTGAAGTTTTGAACCTTAGAGGCACATGAAACTACAAATCTGGAGATAGAAAATATGGCTGGGAGCTGAACTGAACAGTGAAGATTCCCTTGGAGATAAAGAGGCTATTTTAAAATTTCCGCATGTAAATAGATTTCCTATTAGATTTTTCAACATAAAACAAATGGAGAAAAAAAATAAAAAAAAAAAAAGAAGGGAAGGGGAGGGGACATTGTGGGACTGAGCCATGTTTCTAGTTAAAACTACAGGAATAGGATAAAGGAGCAATGGTTTTAAAGTTCATATAGGCAAGTAAAAAAGGAAAGGTGAAGAAAGTCTATATAGGAAATCAACACGTTCAGTTGACTTTGTCTCTATTGCTTACGAACTTTTTCCTTAATGATATGTCACTATGTTAGCACTCTTTTGCTGGACTAAGTTCATTTAGGTTTTCATCTATCTTCAAAAACCACTGGTACAGTTATTTATAAAGAAGATTATTCTCTTTCTCATCATAAAATTAATTTTTTCTCTCATTTTACTATTAAATCGTAAAAGACAAGGCTTAAGATATGCATTATCAATTTCTTGTGTCCAAAATTATTATCACCCAAAGATCTCTACAACAGCATATCTTAAGCTTCCGTATTAACAGCTAAAGTTTCTGGCATACTGCAGGCAGAACCATTCATATTTTATTTTATCCTCAGAAAAAATCACACTAGCAACTGCTAGGATATATATACTATTTTAGGTTAAATGAGCTGGAGTAGTGGACTGCTGTGTTTTAATTTAAGAAATGCACACAGGAGTCACCAGCCAGAGCTTGTCCACTGGCACGTCTGTCTCCTCTCTTATCTCATGCAGTTGTGACAAATTAAAGAACACCATTGGCAGGAACAGCTATAGAGTAATCCAGGTTTTTAATACAAGTCTGACTTCATCTGTTTTCAAGGGGTTTAACTTTAAATCATTTTTAGACTAAACAGGTATAAAACACACTTTCAGGCATTTTCATTCCGTATCAGGAATGATGTACTTTAATTCATTCTTAAAACTTTCTAAAATGTTCTAAGATAAACTGAAAGAGACTTCAAAAATAATAATAATAATAATAAAGTGAAAATATTTACTTTTTTTGAGGCACAGACTTACTAGGGGACTGAAAGATTAGGGGAAGGGTATGTTAGGGTGACTTAGTCCCTTTTTTTTTATCATTGATGGTACCAGAGAATGACGAAATGAGACTGCTCGTGCTACTCTACAGTCTTCACATTAACATCAAACATCTCCATTCTACACACAAGAATTTATGTTAAATGTATTATGTAAAATGTTCCTAGTGGAGAGGTCTGAGAAGATATGTTATCCCTGACATTCCCCCTTCCCCCTGACATTTTTAAAACATGGTCGTCCACCACTTGACTTTTTCAAGAGGGACACCATGCAGAATTCCCCACCGCAGGAAAGTGGCAGGTTCAGTCTCTTTCCTTTTTAAAGCAAATGGCTCCTGCATGGCAATTCCCAGTTTTTTCTGAATTCAGCAGGAGCTGTAAGAGCTCAGGGAGACAGTCAGAGAGTTCAAAACTCAGCAGGAGTCTTGGACTCTCACAGAGTCAAATAAACTCTTCAAAATGCAGCCCTTCCTAATTTCCAGCTCCTGCTGAGTGCTGTGAAAGCCCACCTCTTGCTAAGCTGGAAGCCATTACCCCATCTTTTTGTTATCTCAAGCTTCAATACTTGCCTTCACTTTAGCCACAGCACATTTCTTGTAGATAGATTTCTTCATATAGGCACGAGAAGAAAACTGGCAAAATATTGCATACCTTGCTCCTTGTACTCATCTAAAAACAGCTTTCTAAATTATACAGCTCTAAAATTAGTAATTTATCCCAAAGTATGAATTGCAATATAATTACACTTAAAATTGAGAGGGAAAAAAATATGAAAAATTTTAAAAAGAAATTAGAAAAAAAAAATCTTAATGTGCACCTCTCATTCTCCTATTCACAGCAAAATTTGTCTTTTACTGTTTATACCTTCCAATCATAGTCTTAATGCAACTGTGTATATGTTTTGGTGGTGGATCTAATGTAATATTCTAATCTCAACTGGAAATAAATTTAAGAAAAAGAACAGATCTCTGGGAAGGGAATTTCAAAATTAGTTTTACTATTATGTCACCACTGTTGGGAGAAATTGCGTGGCACCACAGCAGTTGCTCCCAGCTATTTATTAGCATTTGTGTAGCCTCAAAAATAAATGTTTATAGGAGTTGAAGGAAAAGGGTGTATTTCTATGTCATTTTGAAGTAACACATGACAGGATGGCATCTCTTGTTCTAGAAAGCTTAAAGATACTTTAAAATGTGCAATAATATCCTAGTCTTCTCATGAAAGGCATGCAAATTCACAAGGAAATTCACTCAGATGAATAATCTATCTCCTGCTGATGTCACTTTGACAGAATCAGTAAATAGTAGTTTCACCAAACTTTATCATATGTACTGTTCAAAGAGATCAGAGACATTGAAATGCTAAGTGTTATTTGTAAATCAAATCCAGATGGCATGATGGGATGATACAACTGTTTTTTTTCTATGCTGAAATTCTATAATGCCTTCTACAATCCATTTGGCATAAAGACAAGTGTTTGATAATTGAATTTGATGCCATGCATTGAAGATCAGACCAAGCTCCAAGTTCCATACATGGATCCATTTTATTGTTTCCAGGTCTCTGTGGAATTCCATTTCAATAGGTTTTTTACAGAGAAACACTGGAAATTATTGTCTATGCCATTCTTAAAGACATCCAGAAATACATCTATCACACTGATACTGTGCTGAAAGAGAATTAGGCTCTAAACTGAGCACCAGGTAACCTTCTGAGAGCCCTTCAGATCTCCAATTCTCTTCTTATATCAAAGGTGCCTTCTTATACCGATAGTGATATAAGAGCAGAACCTCCAAATGTGATTTATAACAGCTGTGAAAAGTATTTTCTGCCAAGTAAACGCAAGTCTTATGTATTAGATAGGGACATACAACCACTCTTTTTAGAGAGCTTAAATAAATTCAAGATCATTGTTGAATTTTTATCCTACCCTGTCAAAACCTCTCTCCCAAGTTGTTTTTTTGTTTGTTTGTTTTTATTTTTATTTGTCTGTTTGTTTGTTTTTCTCCCTTTCCAAGAGCTTATCTATTTTCCTTTCTTCAGTCATCACAAGTTTATGGTTTGGGGAGCTCTGTACTTCCAATAACTGCAAGGTAGAAAACTGCTTGCTTCTACTGGTCAGCAGTTGCTTTCATACAAGTCTTTCAGTTTCAATGCACAATCCATATACATATTTGCTCAATGAGATTCTAGAGTCCATAATTAATTCTACATTTAAAAGTTGCAAATTGGGCCATTCTTCTTGCGAGATTGTATTGGCATTAGAAACATACAAAACTTGTGTGTTAATACCTACCTAGATAAGGTTTCCAGATCATAACAGTAAGAACAGAAGACATTATGTCTTCTGAAACAAACATCTAGGAAGATATTAAAAATTTCCATACAAAACCTCAATCTAAACAGAAGGATAGGACAATCTAAAAAGTAGCACTATACAGGGTTGGCTGATTTCACTATAAAATGACTTAACGTTACTCAAAGTTTTTCTTACAGAACTTAAAATGTTTAACAATTCTGGGAAATTCAAATCATACTGGCAATAAAACAGAAGTGTTTTGTTATAAGCTCCTTTTTGTTATGAGACATTGAATTAAAGAAAAAAGCCATTGCTCTGTGATAAAAAAGTCTCTTCTTTCATTAATGCACTGAGGACTAACATATAATTCAAATGAAAGAGATTTGGATAAATCCTTGTGTATCTACAGGAAGTCATTTCCTACAGCCTTGATCCTGCAAATAACTCAGCATAACTTTATTTCAGGTATGTGAAAATTTTCACAGACCATGATGCAAGATCAGGAACTAAATGACAAATAGACAAAGATAAACTCATGTTTGATTGCAAAAAACTAAAATGAATTATTAAAGTAAAATATTTTTCTGTCAAGTAAAATGTGTAGGAAAGCCTAATTTCATCTCATTTTTGTTTACTTACTATGAAATATAAAACATCAAAGATCAGGGTTAAAATACAAATAGAAATACCCTCAACATTATAAAGTATTCATTAAATAGCACAATAACAATAGCACAATAGCAATTATATTACTTCATGTTGAATTATTTTAGGAAACTATTTTAATGAAAGATCATTCTTAGCTCCAAGCTGTATTCTTTTAGTAGGCTAATCCCCAATTTCATACTTTAAACAGCCAGTGAGAAAACTTTACTTTTAAATGATGGTTTACATTAATGTTTATGGCATGTCTTTAATTAAATATTTTCTTTAATGTTATTTGAAAAATTGTGCTACTATCTGGCTATATTTCTGAAGAAAAGAAAAAAGCATCCCTATAAATAAAATATCAATAACCAGCTTGTATCTCACTGTGAATATAACTTCACTATTGCTTGAAAAGCAATAAAATGTTTCTGATTTTTGTAAAAGAACTACAAATAGACTAACACAAAGCTACTTGAAACATTGAATTCAATATATGGTTTTTTTTGAATTGACTTATTTATATAAATCATAGTGTCACTTGATTTTTATAATCAAAGTATCAATTCATAAAATTCAGTGGACATTACCTCCTCCCAACACTCTTTCCTGAACATTTACGTCTACTTCAGGCAGGTAAAATATCTACCAAAATATATAAAGAACTGATGAATGTTTGTCAAGTACACCCTACTTGCTTGCAGGGCAGCATGAAAAGCCAAAAGTCCTTGACTCAGCATAAGCACTTCTCAGCAACAACTAAAATATTGGTGTGATATGAACATTACTTCTACCTTAAATGCTAAACACAGCATCATGCCATGTCAATAAAATTTGTACAAGTGCTGTGTAGTTTCTAATTTGTGAATGTGGTTTGCACTAGAAGATCTTGAAGACTTACAGAGTCTTATCATTGGTTATAGAATCATAGAATATCCTGAGTTGGAAGGGACCCACAAGGTTCACTGAGTCCAACTCCTGGCTCCACACAGAACCACCAAAAATCAGATCCCGTGGCATCGTCCAAATACTTCCTGAACTCTGGTAGGCTGGATGCTGTGAGCACTGCCCTGGGGAGCCTGTCCCAGTGCTTGGCCACCCTCTGGGTGAAGAACCTTTCCCTAACCCCCAGCCTGACCCTCCCCTGTCCCAGCTCCATGCCGTTCCCTCGGGTCCTGTCGCTGTCCCCAGAGAGCAGAGCTCAGCGCCTGCCCCTCTGCTCCCCTCGTGAGGGAGCTGCAGGCCGCCATGAGGCCTCCCCTCAGCCTGCTCTGCTCTGGGCTGAGCAAACCAAGGGACCTCAGCTGCTCTTCATAAGTCTTGCCCTCCAGACCCTTCATATTATTGTCTGTTCAGTATAATTTTCTGCTCCTATATGAGTTGAAGTCTTTCCTTTTAAATTTAAGTTTAATAATATTAAGTATAATATTTTCAGCTATGAATTTTAAAATCCAAAAATTCTATCTATTTTTCAAGTAAGTATCATAAACCAATGGTAAGGACAAAATTTTAATTTCTGAGGAAAAAAAAAAATCACATTATTATCATTCCCCCTAGCTAAAAGGTAGGTAACATGAGTTATAAAACTTCACAACTCTTTTTTGCTTCTGGAAGGAACACAGAGTCTGTGACAGCTGGAACTATCTGCTGGCATGCCATGTGCTATACAACACCACGATACAGTAGAACATTCTCTAATGGCCTTATTGACTCAAAACTCCATTGCCTACTAAGGAAAGCAGTGGCTGGATTTTAATTACTTCAATACACAGTATTCAATGTGGAAAATAAATCTTAAAGAATTGGCTTTTTAAGGACAGGATTGTACTGACACTTATTAATGGAAATACTTAAACATTTTAAGAATCATCCATCTCATGAGATTAGCGCAGTGGCCTCTGGCTTTTGGAAAACTGAATACCAATCACAGGTAAAAATAGGTTTGGTTCTATACATTTGCTGGCACTTCTACTTACTTAAGCAAGCCACTGTTGGAGTGTATTCCTAGAGCACTATCACTTTTAATACCATTGACAGTACTGATTAGGAAGTGCCTACAGCTTTTGTTTGCAGATGGCTGCTGATGAGGCAGTCTCAAGCACACATTCATCTGTTGCAATGGGGGTGGTAAGGTAAGGTTGTGTAGGATGGGACACTGAAGGAGCAGCTCAGGCTTATGCACCTCTTGTATGGAACAAGCTGAGTGAGAGCTTGTGGGTCACAACAGAGAGACCAATGAGGGAGTGTATTACAGACCACTTGATCATTGTGGAAAAGTGGATTCAGTATTCTTTAAACAACTCAGCCTGGAGAAGAGATGGTTTCAGTACCTACAAGTAGGTCATTAGGAAGACAAAGCCAGACTCTTCACAGAGACTGTTGTGTGTGCTGGAAAGATGCATGATAATGAAGAAAAGTTGAAACATGATGTTCAGACTGAATATAAGGAGAAACTTATTCCCCATGAGGACAGCCAACCAGTAGGGCAGGCTGCTCAGAGAGGTTGAGCAGTATCCATCTTGGAGTTTTTCAAGACCTGCCCTGAACAACCTCATCTGATCTGACAGCTGACCTCACTTTGAGCAGGAGATTGGACTAGAAACATCCTGAGGTTTCTTCCACCCTGAATAACCCTTTAGTTCTTTGAAAATGGTCTGTTTCTACAGCTCCATCTACTTCACAACTATGAAAGCCTTTTCAGTAATGCTCACTAGGAATATGACACATATAATACTTGTTGCCTTCTGTATCATACTTGCTGACAGAGGAAACTAGGTAATAGAAAACAGAGCAGCTCCAAAGATAAAAATATTACCGAAGAAAAGAAAAAAGGAAAAGAAAATAAAAAAAGGAAAGGAAAGGAAAGGAAAGGAAAGGAAAGGAAAGGAAAGGAAAGGAAAGGAAAGGAAAGGAAAGGAAAGGAAAGGAAAGGAAAGGAAAGGAAAGGAAAGGAAAGGAAAGGAAAGGAAAGGAAAGGAAAGGAAAGGAAAGGAAAGGAAAGGAAAGGAAGGGAAGGGAAGGGAAGGGAAGGGAAGGGAAGGGAAGGGAAGGGAAGGGAAGGAAGAAGAGAAGAGAAGAGAAGAGAAGAGAAGAGAAGAGAAGAGAAGAGAAGAGAAGAGAAGAGAAGAGAAGAGAAGAGAAGAGAAGAGAAGAGAAGAGAAGAGAGAGAAGAGAAGAGAAAAGAAGAAGAAAAAGAAGAAAAGGAAAGGAAAGGAAAGGAAAGAAAAGAAAGGAAAGGAAAGGAAAGGAAAGAAAAGAAAAGGAAAGGAAAGGAAAGGAAAAGGAAAGGAAAGGAAAAAAGAAAAGAAAAGAAAAATATAATTAAATAAATAAATAATATACAATTTGCTAAGGTAGAATGCAAAGGGATCAGTAGATACGCAAATATACAGTATACAAATTCTCCAGCAAGCTCTGATCCTCTGGTGAATAGAAAAATATGCCTGGTATTTCTGAAAAGAGTATGAATAAATCAAATGTCTCAAGTTATGTAAAAGTAATTTGTGAATCTGGGAACCTGTCGATTAATACACTAATAATGTATGCAGTAAAATAATCCATTTATTATTTATGGCTGTAATTGGGGACAGAAACGGGGAAGAAATGTTTATTCAGACCATAACACAAAAGTAGTTCTGGGTAATGAACCCTAAAAGTACATATGGCTGTGATTTTCAGAACTGAATGTAATAGAGACATAACTACCATTAATTTTAATGAGTACTGACTGTGTTAATGATCCTAGACAGCTTTTAAGATCTTATATATCTTTTTTTCCTGTCATCTCTGATGGTCCAAAACAAGGCCATGGAAGTAATTTGAAGTGTTTGCAAGTAAGAAAGTATCTTCAATGAAATTGTTTTCATATTTCCTTTCCTTCATTTTTTATAGACATCAGTGATATGAGGTGTTTTAAGAATTTAGGAGATTCTCCTATTTAACAGTGTGAAAAGGATTGTGACAGGCAATGAGAATCTCTAATAGGAAGTGAAGGCATGTTGACTGAGGCATCAGCAGAAACCTTAAAAACTGTTTATTTATTGGCTAATATTAATTTGTCAGCATAGCTGTAGGTGCCTTCAAGTCCATGACGAGAACAACCCTTGTTCTAATGTAGCAAATGATTAAGCAAAGGCTATTTGAACACTTGGAGTGCCCACAGAAAACCTAAAGTATTCCCAGCACTCCACGGCCTAGAGCCGCAATCCACACAAATTATTACAGCTCTACCAAATCCAAGAGATTTGCCCCAGTTTAGCCAGCAAAACAGCCTCGGTACAAAAATGGGAGTTGGTAACCAGGAAGGCCATGGTATCCACAAGACCCACAACTAATCTGGCTTGTAGCACAGGACACACAGACAAAGAAAACAGTCCACATATGCTTTTAAACAGTAATTGTGATGCCTGTCATTCACCACCTAACCTTTGTGCCAAAGACCATTCTCTTTCTGTAGCTAGCAGAGAGCAATATGCTTCTGTAGAAGGCCATTGAGATAGCATAAGAGGTCTTCTGCCCAAAACTGAACTCTGGACACACATCCTCCTCTGAGTGGCTACACAGAGATGTTCCTGTAAAAATCCTTGTGCCCTGGATTCCCATGGTTAGACCTTGTGACTCCCTGCCTTGCCTTGCCAGAGAGCAGAGATGTTGTAAAAGCAGGAATCAGTTGCCCAATACAGTTCCCCTAAACTTATCAGCTATTCGCCCTAATCCTTCAGAGCACTACTGCACAGTATTCAGCTGAGAAAATTCCACAGTCAGCAACCTCCTTTTGTCCTTCCTCCCACAGATTTTAAGCCACATTAACAGGTCTTTCTTAGTTCTTTATATCATATAAAAAGTCAAAGCAGACTAAATTCACACAAAGTTTCTCAAATAAGGATGTGAGTTTTACATTTGAAATAACATTTAAAAAAAAAAAAGTTGAAGAAGAGTAAGTGGAAAGTATGTGTGGGAGGGATAAAGAAGAGGGAAAACTATTTAAAAGAGAAATCTGAATGAGTATTTGAATCTATTGATGCTAATTCAAATAGAACTGCCTGAAGTTTGTCCCAGCACAGCTGGGACAGGATGTGGTGGCTGTCAGTAAATTCCCCATCAGAATGTTACAAACTACTTCAAATGACAAAGCAGAGAGAGGGGACAATAAGGATATAATCCAAAATGTAGCATGGGTTAAAACATGCAGCTGAAAAGAGAATAAACGGTCTAGTCACTTGAAATCTGTGACACAAAAGTTTTGCTTATTGCTATCGTTACTCAGCTGAAAGATCTACTTATTTTTTTTCAAATATAAAAGATACCAATGTTTCAGAAGAATCACTATGGACAGTGGTGTATATTATAAATACTTACCAGCTTGTTTATTAATTCCACATGTAGCTAGAGGAATGTGCTAGCCTATTTAAATGACAAGATTTTGGAAAATCAAAGCATCTTAGGGATACAAGGCAAATATACATATATATATTTAATTAGTGGCATTACTACAGTTCCCACTAAAATTAACATATTTTTGAAAATGACCCTCTCTCCCTAATTGTGCAGGCAAGACACAATTATTGGTTACAGAAATACCTCCAACCACTCATACTTTATATAATCAATTGATTTGCTAATGAGATATTTTGCCAACACCCACGCTTTTTTTTTTTCCAGATCCTTAGACTTTTTTTTCTTTCTGTTTCTGCTTTACATAAAGCAAAAGATTTTTTTTTCCAAACAGCCAAAGACATAAACCCTAAATTTCCATTAAGTAAGTTGTAATTTATTCTCACATCCTGCAAATATGAACTATTTCTGAACAGGATAAATAGCTGATCCCTGTGTCATTGCGGATATATTTATGTTAGTTTTCAGTTTAGATCATGAGAATTATGTGATTATCTTTAGTTAAAGGAAGTTCTTCAGAGCAAGTCGTCCAAGAAACACCTCTCTCTTTTCTCAAGGTCAGTATGACCGAGTAGGTTTTCTATTCAACCGTGCAATTAATTTTATATGAACAATTCTCATTGTTCCTGTATAAAAACAACAAGTTTCATGCATAGCTAAAGATCTTTCGCTGCTTTGATGTATTATATCAAACATTCGTACTCAGATTTTAGTAAGATATTGTCCCAAATTACTACAAAGCATGATTTATGCACCTGCACCTGGGATGGGGCAACCCTGGCTATACGTACAGACCAGGCGACGAGACGCTGGGGAGCAGCCCCGCAGAGAGGGATCTGGGGGCTGTGGTTGACAGCAAGTTGAATATGAGCCAGCAGTGTGCCCTGGCAGCCAGGAGGGCCAACCGTATCCTGGGATGCATCAAGCATGGCATCGCTAGTCGGTCGAGGGAAGCGATTGTCCCGCTCTACTCTGCGCTGGTGCGGCCTCACCTCCAGTACTGCGTGCAGTTCTGGGCACCACAGTACAAAAAGGACATTAAACTGTTGGAGAGTGTCCAGAGGAGGGCGACGAAGATGGTGAAGGGCCTGGAGGGGAAGGCATATGGGGAGTGGCTGAGGTCACTGGGCCTGTTCAGCCTGGAGAAGAGGAGGCTGAGGGGGGACCTCATCGCAGTCTACAACTTCCTCGCGAGGGGGAGTGGAGAGGCAGGTGACCTATTCTCTGTTATCACCAGTGACAGAACCCCGCGGGAACGGTGTTAAGCTGAGGCAGGGGAAGTTTAGGCTGGACATCAGGAAGAGGTTCTTCACCGAGAGGGTGGTCGCACACTGGAACAGGCTCCCCAGTGAAGTAGTCACTGTACCAAGCCTGTCTGAATTTAAGAAGAGATTGGACTGTGCACTTAGTCACACGGTCTAAACTTTTGGGCAGACCTGTGCAGTGCCAGGAGTTGGACTTGATGGTCCTTATGGGTCCCTTCCAACTCGGGATATTTTATGATTCTATGATTCTATGATTTGGCATACTTGTTTATGCCAGACTTCACTTCAGATATTGTCAGGGATGTTCAAAGTCAGTCTCTATGGTATAGAAAAATGAATCTACTCACAATTCCTACAATCCACGTTATGTATGATGCTCTGAGCTTAAAAAACCTCAACTACAGATTTCACTTAGATTTTCCTGTACTTTTTCCTTACAGTAAGAACAATAGGAACACCAAAACAAGGCCTTAATACTGCAACTACGTGTAGTTAGAGCAGGAAGAAAAGCAATAGGTTTCTGTAACAGAAAACAAACAAACAAACAAACAAAAAACCATATATATATATCCTCTGTCATACAGAGAAAAAAAAAAAGTGGGGGGGGGGAAGGAAAAAAGGCAAAATCTAGGTATATGGCTTCTTTGTAGGTGAAGTCTTTTCTGGGACCTTTACATTCAGAATTTCAATATTGTAATAGATCTTCATCATCAAAATGTCAGAATAGTCATCTAATTCTACCAAAAGAAGTGTCTGTCAGTGGACTCAGTAATCTTTGCTCAGGTATTTCAGTAATCTTAGCCCCACAGATCCTTCCTAATCAATCAAAACAAAAGTGACAATTCACATTTTTGGTAACATACGAATTCAGGCTTTATACCTAGTGCTGTTTACTGCCTGAGGCACTTATCAGGTGTTGGATTTCTCTTCACTTCCATCATGTCTGAGAATCTGTCAGAAGACATTCTGTCTCTGTAAAGCTAAGTAAACATTTTGGGTAGAATTGATTAAATGGGTAAGTTAGCATTCTTAAGAAAAATAATTGTGAATATATATTTCCCTTTAAAAGACAAAAAATAAAAAGCATTCTTTGAAACCTGTGAGTCTTTTCCATTTTTGGCATTTTTGAGATAAGGAGAGCTTTCTCTATCAGAATCTTTCTGTGCCAAAGTCCACCAAGCAGAGATATGAAGTGTATCTTAATTTGTGAATATTAATTTTCACATGGCTGGTAAAGAAAATTTTTAGATTCTTTAGGACTTTTCTGAAGTTCATTTCACTACCCTAATCTGAATATTTGTCAATATGACATCCCTGATCTGATATATGCTGATATATTGCATGAATTTCATCCAGTTTTCATTGACTGTCTCATTTTCTTTTTTTTCATCTTTCTAGCCTGCAGGTTTTGAAGTGTCATTGATATACTGCTGAGTGTGCAATAGACTGAAGTTGAGATAGCCACCCATAACAGACAGTATAGATTGCCACAGGAGGTCAAAGTTAACCTCATAGACTGAAAGAGGCACAGTTTTGAAGCTCATATTTCTTGGATGGCAGCATGATAATAGAAGTACTAAATACCTTCCTCCTTCTCCTATAGCTTTTGATCATTTGTAAACAACAAGAGACCACCTTTGTATGTTATTTCTTTTTGCTTTACAGTTGACTGCCTCTGCATCTTCCAATGTTCTTAAAGAGAACAGTCTTTTATGAATTCTCAAAGATCTCATAAAACCATTGAGCTGTGTGGTTGCAAAGGAGCATTGTCATTTTTTCTAACTTTCTGGAAATAGAAGCTTTTGCAAATGGAAGCAAAGTACTGATAGCTTTTCTCTCACTCTTTATCTTCATGCACATATAGTCTAAACTAAGCTGTCTGCGGGTCTCTCAGCAACCAAGGCTTTTATTTTATTTTATTTGGTGCAATTAATTAGCCACTGGAGCAACCTGTTTCTAAAGTGAGCATAGGAAGTATGATTCAGTATGACTAGGTTAGGCAAGATGCTGAACTCACCAGTATCCCAATAACAGAGTCAGAGCATGTCCTGAATATTAAATATTGTCTTTGGAGCATTATGTTCTATGGCACCTTGGAAACAGAATCAACTAATACAGATGTGTCTCAGAAGGAATTTCTAGAATCCAGACCCTGAGAAAGCATGACCATGCCAAATATCTGTAGTGGTTCAGAAAACAGCACAAGATGTCACCAACTTGAATTTGACTAGAAACTCCAAAGTAAATGGGACCTTACAACAGTACAGTACCTACTAAGCCAAAACTGAAGCCTGCTGACATATAATGAAGCAAAGAAAAGCATGAGGTGACGGCAATACTATAACTACCTTGATGATACAGAAAGTTAACTAGACTAAATTAGGAATCCTAGCAGAAAGATTCATTTGTTCTCCACCCAAAGCGAATCTTCCTGCTGACACAGCTACTGCAGAATGTTTAGGGAACTCCACTTTCTCTTTTCTGTGAAATGAACCTGATTCCTTTTCATTTTAAATTACAAGGCTCAGCCTGAACTGTGATGAGAATTTCCAAAACGTATGACTGTTTTGAAAATATTTCTCATTGTTACTTTAGGGGAATTCTGCATAAAATATGATGTACGTGTTTATATACAAGATTATAAATAATATTTAAGTACAAGCATTTTCAAGGCTACATAGCCTGTGTAGTAGACAAACAAGTGCTTCATGACTGATAATGCTTGGTTATGACAATAGATGGCAAATGGGGATTTAGACATGCAGCTTCTGCTATTGTCACAGGGAACTGTATATAAAATTCTAACACACTGTGCTGAAGGATAATCTCCAGGAATCAGATGATCTCTCTCAAGATTAGTTTATAATAGAATTGATTTTCATACCTAGCTCAAAGAAAAACAGACTAGTTGGCAGCAGGAAAAATTGCATAAAAATGATTAGCAGTGTCATTCAGGTTAATTAGATTATGTTTCTTATCCAACTTGTTTTCTAGTGGTCATTTTTACTTTTCATTTCAGTCCCTCCACTACACTTCCCAGTTTTCTGTTGTTTAACTCTACCATGGATGTTCTTACCATCTATTTAAGTGCAACAGATAATATATGAAAAATAATTGTTCTCTCTTAGCATCTGTCGGAAAAGTATGTATAGAAAAACGTTCTATACGTTTAAACATTCTAGAGAAAGTCGGGGAAAGCTCTTAGGAAGTTTAAGTAGCAGATCTGATAATGAATAATGAAGAAGAAGGAATGCAGACAAAAACAAGAGTATTATCCACAAAAATTTGAAAGCGTAAACAACCAGATAATAGAAGAAACATTTAAGGTATTAGACAATGATGAACCACATTAGCTTTTGATAGGCAATAAATCAGATATCTGAAGTCTTTTTATTTATATCTTCTAAGTCATGAAGAGAGATATCTGAGCCAATAGACTCAAAACTCACTAGGTGTCATTAGTATAAATGTATAATCTTCTCTACTTTGAATTTCTTCAATATTTGAGTCCTATAATAGAGTGCTAACACATTATTCACTTCTACCACATTTCCTTGAAGAGGGATGATAAATATTTATCAGAAATTTTAGGCCAGTTAGCATAGGACTACTTTGGCCATGTTCTGATCCTATTTTTGTCCTCGACATTGTGTACATCATTTTTTTTTTGAATCCTACAACTTTTCTGTTTTTCTTATAGTAGACTCTCCTGTCTTTGAAGTCTATCCATCTATGAAATGTAGAGAAACATACTCTTCATGGAAATATACTTTATTAATACTATATTTTAACTATAGTTGTTAGCTGCCAGCTGAACTACTGTACCTCTGTTGCAACATTTCCAATTTGTATTTAATTCTTTGGTTTGACTTTAGCAAATTATGTTAGCAGTGCTAGACACTGCTGCACATGGATGGGAGCTAGGGGAGAGGAAGAACAGGAGCAGTGCTTTGAATCAGCTAGAATTGATTGCATGTAGAGCTATCAGGATTTTCCCAGTGTCTACAGATGTGCAGCAAACCAAATCACCAGGTAACAAAGCACGTGTTGTCAGCTGGTTTAGTTTATCGATCCTAGTGAATGTGTGTGCAAACTCATACTCAACAAGAAAAAAAAAAAAAAGCAGACAAATCCGAAAGCAAAATGAGAAGATAAATTAATTTCACTAAGGTTATTAAAGCCAATTAAATTTAATTTGAGATAATTATAGGCAAAAACTTTTAGCATGCTGTAAAACTGATTCATCAGTTACAAGAAACATAAAATTGAGTTTAGACAAAAGGTTAGTGCAGTAAATTAACAAGCTGAATGTGAAGCAACAATGAGATATATGTATCAGGGCCCTCAGGCCACCACCAGCCCTGACTGTCCCTGCTCAGCCTCTCTGGGGCCTCCCACATAGCCCAGGACCCCATGTCAGCCCCAGGGCCATCATCCCCTGCCCCAACGAGGACACAGCATGGACAGTCTCTGGTTCTCCCCAGCCCTGCCCTGCCCAGACATGGGCTGTGCTGAGCCAGGCCTACCCATGGGCCTACATCCTGAGCCAGCCTTGGCCCAGCCTGATTCCCGAGGAAGTACGCAATGGACAGGGCTGGGGCTGCCCCAGTGCTCCTGGCTGTCCTGCTCCTGGCTGGGGCAGTGGGATGGACCTTGGTGCCAGCCCCTGACCCTGTGGAGATGCCGACCTGTACAGCTCCCTGTAAATATACACAGGGAGAAAACTGCAGCATAAAACTTTAGAACCAAATAAATAGTGTGGGAGCTTCATTGTCCTGCATTATACCTTTGTACAAACTTTGATGAGTCAACACCAAGGATTGATTAGGTGTCTGTACTCAAAGGTGATCATGCTATTACAATGCCTAAACACTTTGTTTATTACAGCAGTACTTTTGTCAACAAATTGCTTATGTTTAAAGTTTAAGCACTATCGTGTTTCTAATCAGTCTTTTAAATATGTTTTAATACACCAAATGACTTCTGCTGGTTGCTTGTCAAGACTGAACCAACTTCACTTAAAATCTCTTCACATTGGAAATAGTGATAAATAGCAACCTACTACAATCATTTATTCATGTGGGTGGACATTCAGGTGCTTTTCATCTAGCCTATCTTTAGCACACTACTGCAGAGATACCTACCTACCTGTGACCTTCCCCGTTTATAATTAGTAGAAAGAAATAGATACTCTAGGACATGATTCATATGACCTACTTTAACATCTACTTCAGGATGAGATGAATTGTACCCTAGAGGTGTCAATCTCTCCTTTGATTATAAAGAGAGTTTCAGATCACTAGCCACATGTACAAAGCCATATCTAGATGTGGCCAGATGAATCTCACCCTCAGTGACATGACTGAATAGGGTTTCAGCCAGGCAAGCTTTCTCTGAACATAGCATAGAACTGGCAGTAATGGAACTGTAAACCATCAATGACCTTGAGACATCCTGTTATTTTATTCCAGTCTAAAAGGAGAATTTTCATATCTTTACAGTATTGACTACATTTTAAACTTTTTCTGTCAGGTTAAAAAATGTATATGAAATTTATTGCAGAGTATAATCCACCTTTTTTCTTTGATCATATTCTCAAAAGAGCCGCACTCATAAATCATATAGAAGTTGTATTATGTACTGGTTTAATATAGTAACTATTTTTATTCTTGTCAACTTACTTTTTTTTCTTTATAATGAGTGTTGCAAAGTTTTTTGATGTTGTTTATGGTGGCTTGAGGCTCTACATATCATTTCACAGATTACAAACTTTCCACTGCCTAATACTCTGTTGAATGCAAAACACATTTTATTCTGTACAATTGCGGTTTGCACTGAATACATATTACAACCAATTATTCCTCATTACAGTGTAGCTGTCTACTTATGTCATACCTCATTATTATGTCTTAGAGTCTGAATTCTGGTACACAGGAGTTTAAAATATTTGAATACAAAATAAGAAGCCCACAGATCAACAATCTTATGTTTATTTTTAGCAAGACATTTTTATCAGATTGACATTTTAAAAGACCTTGACTTTAGGACCTTGACTTCCTTGCTCTTGGATAGTTGGGTGCCAGTGTCATGAAATAAATTATCGTGTTTACTTTACTCATTTAGCTTTGTGTGTCAGGAAAATAATTTATCAGATTAAGTCAAATGAAACTTTTATAGGCTGTGGAAAAAGAATTGCAATAATCCTGATCATATTAAAAAATACTATTTAGTGTCTTAAACTTTATATCTACATTACAGTAAAAAGAAATTTCACTGAATTATTCCTGAAAGTATATTCACAGTGGGTATCCAAACAACATCTAGGTGCTCATGTAACTAACAGGCCAGGGAAACAAGTTTAAAAATACTATCTTCAAAACTCCCTTTTAACCTAACAAAGATTCTCAGAGGTTCCTGAGATCTCTCAGTGTCCCAATTTTCAACATGTTTCCAAAGTAACTCAAAGCCTGCTTCTGCCCCAAAAGTATCTCAGTCAGAGCTTGTACCCCAAGCTATGTAATTAGTCAACTGGGGGAGTACCCAAAACATGAGTATCAGCAGTAACACTTAAGAGTGACTTTAGACAACACATAACATACGAACTTTTAGTTTACCTTCACATATCTTGATTGCAAGAGGGGTCATTTTAGTTTTAGGCACAACCCTATGTTGATTAATTTAACATTGCTTTAAAAGCTTCCTTTTTCTTTTCAGCTATGGAGTACATATGTCAAAAAGAACACTAGTCACTGCTTTCTCTGCTGAAAATCAAACTGTAGTTTCAAAGCCTTCTTACGGAATACGCTACTTACACAAATGGAATTGCAGTGTTTAACTCCTAAGTCTGATGAAACAAAGCAATAACAAAAAATGGGCAATGATAATGGTTTTATTGTTCCTGAAATGCTGTGCTGTCATGGAAATTCAGTACAGATTATGAGAGCCCGAGAAATTTTGTTGTTGTTGTTGTTGTTGTTAAGGGGAGGAAGGGGTGAGGAAAGAGGGGAAGGAACTGTGATGCTAATGAATGATGAATGATCTTTCTTAACTTTTTTTTTTTATAGAATATGATTATTTTTGTCCTATCCAAGTTTATCATTTGAGAAAACAAAGGAGAAGAAGAACAGAAATGTTAAGGTAACTATGGAACATAAGCAGAAACTTTTACACAAGGCAGTTTTAGCCTCACTTCTAACTATCCAAGTACAGTTTCCGACTGGGCTTTCTCGTTGCTGCTGCTGTATACTTCAAAGGTCCATTTGAAAACTCAGCTCTTTTAACAAATTAAAGCATTCTGGCGATCCAGCCATGAGTCAAAGTTTTCTTAACTTGGTCAAATCTTCTTTGAGTTGTTATACAAAACTGTTGCTGACAGACCTGTTTTGTTTAAATACAGGATGCATTTCTGCTGATGAATTCTCTAAAAGAAACTTGAAGAAAAACGTAGATACTTAATAACTCACTCCTTGATTATTCACTGTCATACCCGAGTGCCTTGAGTAGTCTAAACACTTGATCTGTTCCACTATTAATTGTAATCAAGACTATCTTCTATTTCACTTTTTTCTAATATAGAATGACATTAATCTGCTCTTTCATTTTTACTTCTTACTTCTCTGTTAAGCTTTTGAGTTGTTGTTGTTGTTGTTAATATTTATAAAGAAAACAGGCAAAATAGTTTTCAATTTGAATATAATTGCCTAATAGATTAATTACTGTATCAATATGAATGTTTAATTATAGTTTACTGCTCTCTTCTGAATGCAAAAAATAACTTTGTAAAATAATTGTTATAGATAAATAAGCACAAATTAATAAATAATCTCTTTTAATATAACACAACTATTAATACATATATTAATTCTAATATTTATTTCCTGTATGTCACTGAAAATAAGTATGCATTAGTATATTGATCATTTTCAAGACAGCTCAGTGCAAAGATGCATAGTTAAGACCACTTTAGACCACTTAATTTCTAGCTATCTAGCTACATAACACTACCAAACTTACTACAAAAAAAAATTATTTAGGCTTTCTGGATATTTTCTGTTTCACTTGAACTTGTAGTCATCAAAAAAGAAATAGCTTGCTTCAGTTGCTTTTGGGGAGAGGATAAGGTCAAAAAAAACAACAAAGCAAAACAAAGATGTATAGACTTTGGCATATGCATTGGGCTAAAGCTACAAATGTCTTGAAGGTTAAATATAGTAACCACCCATGTTTATGAGAATGTGTGTATATGTAGATGTATAAACACATGTATATATAATTAATACAAATATTGCATACCTAGATATAAGTTGAGGAAGAAATTCATGTCTGTGGAGATGTAAACTAAAGAATCTCAATGCAGTTGCTGCGCATTGATTATCTTGCCATTGATTACTACATTTTGCCAGAGTGATCCTGGCAATGTTTCAGGAAAAATGTTCCTCAACAGTGTTCACTTGTAGAAGGGAGGAGATGTTTACTTCATTATCTACCCGGGGGGGGGGGGGGGGGGGGGGGGGGGGACGACAACTAATGTAAATATATTAACTCTTCACATGTTGTTTCAAGAAATTATTTGTTTAAAGGTCACAGTTTTAACATCTAAGATCATCAGCTCATGGTGATGAAAGTTGACAAATTCAGATTAAAAAAAAAAAAAAGTCACAAGCTGCACAACAAGGACTTTCTGACAACAACTTTCTGACCTTTGTTTGGGGTTCATGGAACAATGCCCCCTTCCCTCCTGTGCAGGGCAGGAGCTCTGTAGCTGTAGTGGAAAGTCTATCCCTCACCTCAGAAAAAGAGAAGCTAAGTGAAACAATAGCTATTCACCTCAAAATACTTGAAATAGTGCTTTTAAGTGTCAAAAGAAAAAGAATCTGCAGAAGATAAGAGAAGATACAAACACTGAATATATCAGTCACAGTGTACAGTCAAGACTACATGCTTGTTCAGAGAACCACTTTGAATGGAAAACAAGGATGTAATTGTATACTACATTACTGTTACTGAGCTGGATGTCCTACATGTATGTACAGATATCTGAAACATACCTGATTTCTTGATGTCTGTGATGCCTTCCTTTCTCCCTTTATTTTTCCTTTTAAGTTTGTTCTTTCACAGTTGATTTAATTTTCATAATCTGTATTACATTTCTGATTCTATGTTCATCTGCAGGTTTTTCCTGGTTTCTCCTAGTTAATTTTTCAGATGTTCTGCATTCAGCTGTCTTAGGAAAGAATGGAGAAGTTGCATCTCCCATGAGCCAGTAAACAGAACACTAATAGCTGTCTCAGGCAAAACTGCATGTTCCATATTTTCACCCAGAATAACAATTTTACACTCACTGCTCCACTTAAAGCTATATCATTGAGACAGATCTGACATCTGTCCAGCAAAAAAAAAGCCCAAACTTACAACAACAAGAAGACGCATAGCACAACTTTCCTTAATATTAATAAGTTTAGCATCCTAGGAGTGCACAAAGCACCTGTCTCTGGGCATATGGTTACAGTGTACTGTTACCCTGGAGTGCAATGATGAGTGGGTAGGGAGGAAAGCCAGAGAAAGCTCTGGGCAAAAGAGCTAGAATAATGTAGAAATAAAGACGGGGGTGGGGAACTGTAAAAATGCTTGTTCTGTTAAGCTCCCTGCTTCAGATTCAGGTAAGAAATTAACACTTAAGTGTAACTTGTTTCCCTTGTACTTAGTTCTGTCTCCTTTACTAAAAATGAGGACATTACTTTGGATGTGCCATTTTTGGGGGGCTACAAAAGAATTAAAAAAAAAAAAAAGCAACTGAAAACCATTGCTGATATATACTGACTTTCAGTAAAGCTTCCTTGTTTAATGGCTTCATATTTCAAAAACAAAAAGAAAAATGTTCTTCACTTAGCCATATAAATATTAATTCTGTCAGTTCAATATCTTGAAGAATTCAAAATATAAGGAGAAAATTCAAAATTTTAATTAGTTTTAATACATTAGATATTTTTGATAAAATAGAGGCAAAAACTTAATTCCTTATGCTTTTAAAATACTTGCAATATATATAGAATGATTAGACCAACTTTCAAAATGATCTTGAAGATTCCTAATCAAGAAAAATAGAGCTACAGGTATAACTTTTCAACAATATCATAGAAATAGTATTTTAGAAAACCAGAAGCCATTTATTTTCAAGGCTAGATCATGCAAAGACCTTCAGTTTGCACATAAATTTTTATCAACACAATTGATAATTTCCAGGGGCTCTTAACACAAGATGGGATGTTAAGATATGAACTCTATATTAAGAAGTCCTTTATCAGCATGTTGGTTTACTTAGAACTTTTTCCTTTGAAATAACTTTAGCTGAATTGAAAAATTATATTTGGAAACAGTTTGGGAAACAAAAAGAATGTGAGAAGTTTTAAATATTATGACTTTCAATGTTGCAACAACCACAAAGACTCTTCTTCATCCACTTGTTTTATAGAGATAACGTTGACAACATTTTGTATGGAAACTGAAGTTTCTGATGTTTCCAAGAGACATTTATAGTGCAATCACATGTCTAGCTTAAAAAAAAGTCATCTTCATTCTCCACTGCAAGAGAAGCATATTTATCATGTCATAGAGTAGCCTAACATGACAAGAAAGGTAAAAATAAATAAATGCATATAATAGCAGAGGTCATCACAAATGATGCTAATCTATCAGAAAAAAAAAAAAAAAAGTACACTGAATTTATAATTTAAAATACTATATTTTGTAGAGCTTATCAGGTACTTGTAATTATAACAGACAACTAGAACAAAACCAATAACTTTTTCATAGCACATTCACTGAGTGTAATGAATCTACCTTTGCAATGAGATGTGATAAATGTAAACACGATAAAACTCAGTGACTCTGGTTTTACAATTTCCATGATACATCATAAAATGCTTCATGATATGTCAGAAAAATAGTCTCTCTTCAGTGTTTGAACAAACAGTGGAATAATCCTACAGTATGAGAAGTAAAATCTTCGAGGGAACTTTGGTTAAAATAAATCTCTTAAAGAAACTACTTCAAATAAGATGACACTGTTCTAGTATTTTATTTTAAAGATCAGATGTATGTATTAAATTAGTTTTACAGGTAAGATGGAAGGAAAATGAGCACAGATATTTCAAGGGAGCTATTTCTACAAATAACATACAAATAAGTATTCTCTAAAAGTACCTTATGTAATAATGTGTATACAGTTTTTATTCAAAACAGTCCATCTACTTAGTAAGGAATTCTAGATGGACTACTACCACTATTACTGTTGCTACTTGGGTTAATAATATGTAGTGAGAAGAAGAAATGAAGTTTAAGATAGTAAGGAGGACTGCTAGATGATATAAAGACACTATGATTAACTAAAATATGAGAAACCATAGTGATCTTGGCAGGAACATTTTGGAAGATTTATGCAAGAACAGTTTGGAGAAGCACATAAGTAGGCAAGGCATGAAATACTCAAGGCTCAGATTTAATTTCAGTAATGTGAAGAACAACCATATTCTAGAGACCTAACATTTATAGACTGTGGCATACCTCGAAGCTAATCAAAGAAAATGCATAAACACAAAGTTAAATCAAGAATTTTGAATTTAAGGTCAGGACAGCATTGTTTATGCTGTCAGGATATATAACAGAATTTGAGGGAAAAAACAAGAACTCAGTAATAGTCGATATGAATTTCACTATGGACTTCACTAGAGTAAACCCAGTTTATGCACAAATTATAAACTTATTACATATGTTGTTTTACATTGCAATTTTATTTTTAACTGTTATTTTCTGTTTTATAGCTTTTATTTTAATGACATGGTTTGATCAAGTTCAGCTTTTGTGGGTCTATTAAATCCAAATAAACTCTTTCATATCACAAAAAATAAATTTGTTATAATTAAATCTTAATCTGAATATGATTAAATCTTAAATTCTACATTTACAAAATGCAAAAGACAGTTACGTTGTAAATTCTGGATATTAAAATGACTAAACAACTAAAGAATTTTTAATATTTCCTAGCATATTCTCTGAGGGTCTATTTCATTCACATGAATATAGAGAGTGGTAAAACCAGCCAACACAAATGCTCTAAATTGTCACTTGGAATTTTAAAAAGGGTTTATTTTCACAGTTCACTTTATTTAATTTGCTTTCTTCATATGGAAGAGAATCCAAGATTTGTCAAATTCATTTAAATCTGTGTAAAAGTTACTTAGCTTTCAAATGAAAATATGTTTTGATTGAAATAGACAAGGTTAAATTTCTGAACATTTTATAAGGTTATAAAATTTGAAAAATCAGAAAAGTGAAAAATAAATAAATAAATAAAAATGACACTTTTGCTATCCTTAGCCCTCATATTTCTCTCTACTTCTTCCAGGTTTCCCCAGATATAAACTAATACGCTGCTATTTGCTCAATAGCATTCTGAACTCTTAATGCTTGAGCATCCTTGACTCTAGAGCAGCTAAGGTTTGGGGAGCTTTTCCTCATCTTTTAACTACTCCTACTTTCTCCAAGGGAGAATTCTTCCTATCCTCAATATTACCCTGTAGGTCTCTTTGTAATAGATTAATGTAGCTTCAATAACATAGAGCTCTTAACATTTATAACTGGCAGTTCTTCCCTCCCTTATTCTTCATTCTTTGCCGGTGTGTCAATTTAGCAAATAGAACTCTCATCCTTCCTGTGGGCTTCTGAAGGCGTACTTTCCTGTTGTGTCCAATAACTACTGCTTTCCTTTCAACTTTAATGAGCATGAGATTTGATCTCTGTGCATCTCTCTTTCCAAAATCATAGTTTCTGGCTTACTTTGAGACTTTTACAAAGTCCACAAATGATATGTTAATAAGAAAGTCATGCGTTGAGTGTATTCTTTTCAATTCTACTTCCTACCTTTTGATAATTCTAGGAATTACTACTACCAGGCTTATCTACATAAAATGTATCAGTGGATATCTTAAACTCCAAGCTTATCAGTTCTTTTTAGGATAAGTGATATCACTTAATGGATAGAAAAAAAAATATTTTGTTGGTTTTTAGAAAAAAATATTTTTCTTTTTACACTTCAACATATTAATAATATTAATACTGGTATTAATAATTAGAATTAATGAGAATTAGTAATAATAAATTTTAAAATGGAGTACATTTTAAATCATTTTTGTTTATTCCTCTATTTGACCTACAAAACTTTCCCTAACTTTCCAATTGAGACATTATGAAACTCAGAAAGGAACTAGAATAACTAGAAAATAACTAGAATAACTAGAAAAAAAACTAAAAACAGGGTGAGGATTTTTTATTTCTGGCTGCTCTGTTCCAGAAAGCAGTAGAAAATCACATACTATTACAATAAAACATTAGGTGGCCCTAATGAAGACTATAGATCTCTTTTTTTAATGAAGTGCTCATTAAAATTAATAGGACAAAAGGGATATCCTTTGCACCCAAGCTTTTACATTTGTCCAAGAAGGTGCAGAATAAACAGCTCACCTTGATACAGAAGTGTCAGCAGAACAACATGCACTCTGCGAGAGCTCTCAGGCAAAGAAGCCGTAAAAGCAGGCTTGTTTCCAGGGGGCCCAGCATCACTAATTTTAAAAATTCCCTTGAATGAAAATGCTATTCTTTATATGCTAATTGATTCAGTTCAAAGAACAACTGAGTTGTTAAAAGTATGAATAAAAAGGGAAAACTGGGGAGTGAGGGGGATCATAAGTGGCTTTGTGGAAGAAAGGAGTAAAATTTAGCTGTCAAGAAGGAAAACACCACCCAATTCTCATTAGAAAACTTCTGTCTCAGCTACTCTGGCTTGAGGGAGGGTATCCAATGGAAGAAAAGAAGATTAGTTTTTGTCACCTCACTGATCATGTCTGACAGACTAGTTTGTCAACTCAAAATGTGAAAAAGCAAACATTTTAAGGCTTATAAACAACATGTAAACAGCTGCTGCAAACAATCTTTCATTCTGAGGGAGCTGGGAGTTTAATTTCTTGTTGTGCCCATGTTTCCATTTTCATTCAATACCAGAACTTAAGTTTACCTACACCTTATCTGTCCCTGTGGCAAATAAATCAGTCCAGGATTGGCCAGTCTATCAAGAATAAGCACACTGAAGTTCACTTTTAAGGACTTCATGAGATCTAATACACCATGGATCTGGCTAGTTTTCTCATCCCAAGGAATACTGAAAGAATTCACTTCATGGTAGTAGCAGTTTGGTTACTCCTCTGGGATGTGGGAGACCCCAGATCAAATCCTCTCTCTGTCACCTCTCTAGCAGCATGGTGGGATGCACTCATCATCATTAGTGTCTGGTGTCACCACAGATTTCTCACATGGCAGTTTCTTTGTTCTCCACTAAAAGTTAAAATGAGGTAGGGATGTACTCTTACATACCATCACTTTCATCAGAGGCAGAATGAACTTCTGTTAGCAACTAAATATCTAATTGTTATATTTACATAACAACATTTCCAAAACCTAGACAAAGAGAATGAGAGAGGGAGTTACTGACTCATCATAAATAATGTGCTCATTTATTTGGACTTGTGCAAAGCATTTAACAATGTCCTATATGATATCCTTTTATCCAAATTGGAGACATTCAGATAGGACAGACAACAGGATGGGGATACATTCCTGAATCACTTGGAATAGGTATATGATATAAGCACGGGGCTTAATTTCTGCTGTGGGAAAGTAGTGTCTAGTCTATGTAATATCAGCCTTTTGTAATGAAATTGGACTTTCTTAAAAGAGTTGGGCAGAATGTAATCGTGTTATTAATATTCCCCAAATCCAGACAAAAAACGTTTCCTTTCATTACTGCCAACATGCATAAAAGAATTGCAAAAAGAGCAATACATATAGTCCCAGATCCCCGAAATCAGAGATCAGATAAAAAAGGTGGGGAAAAAAAAAAAAAAAAAGGTGAAAAAGTGAATTATTTTTTATATGGCTCCAGAAAAAAAAATGGTGGAAACTTCCTTTCCTTTAGGCCTTTATCAGAGGTTAAACAAAAGCCATTGAAAGTGAATTATATATTAAAATTTGAAGATCCTCAAGCAAATCTCATATCTTAAAAGATATAGTTCATGGTTTTTACTGGAACCAGTATTTATTACTTCTATACTTTAAAGACTCTAAAAAAAACCACCCCTGTCATGGTAAATTATTATTTGCTTTTCACAAAAAGATTTCATTTATTACCAAGACATTTCTTACAAGGGGAGAGCTGCAAAAATACATCAGATCATTAACTTCTGCCTAATTATAATTAATTATTGTATTACAGTAAAGTAGATATGCAAAAACACCTTGATGCTCCATTGTATTGGGCATTCAATCCACACATACACATTACAAAAAAAAGCTCTTGTCAGGAAGAGATTATGATCTGAACAACACAGAGAAACAGAGGGTCAGAGAGATGAAGAGCTTATACAAAGTCACATAGCAGATAGAAACTGGACCTGAATCCCAGAATAATTCCTCTTTTGTAAACATGCCATCTTACCATATGTGTGAAAAATACTTTTAAGGATCCTTTTCAGGGCGTGAAGCATTTCCTTCAAAATAGACCACTAAAATCTGTTCTGTTAATATAGGCAGATTAATTGGAAAAAAAAAAAAAAAGGAAAGCAATTAAGATATTTTTTTCACCTACACCATTTGCTACATTCAAGTTACCAGTTTAGAAGACAGGAAATGATGTTGCAGCAAGCAAAGTAATCATTACAGTTTTGTATAGTGTCCTGCTAAAAAGATATGTCAATGACTTTCAATGAGGGTTATAGAGACAGCTTTGAACTGTATTGTAAAATCAGACCTATCAGGGAACAATATTAAAAAAAAAAAAAAAAAAAAAAAAAAGGTGGTATTCTATTAAAAGGAACTGAAATACTGACTTGATGCAGTTGTCAAGGTGAAAATATTTCATATACAGAGATATTTCATATACAGAGAGTCTCAAAGTATTTGTGTGAAATAATGTATTCAAGAGAGTCCTCTAATTGTGCTATCAAAAATGTAGCACCTTTATTGCAAAGAAAATCTGAAACATTTATCATTTGCCTTAATGCTACATTGATGTAAACTCCAGGAGGACCATCAGTCTCTAGAGTAAAGGAGCCTGTTTTATCAGGTGGGAAATAATAAATGTCAACACAAAAAAAATAACAAGGCAATTATATTTAACAGTCTGCTGACACTGATTGGCAGATACAGTGACAGAGATTCTTATTTCATAATGACCTAAGGGTTCATTTTCCAAAGCATCATTTCAAAACCCCATTTTTATTTATTTATTTATTTATTTATTTGTCTCATCAATTTATAGCAGTAGGAATAATGAAGTACTTGTTCCTTGTAATAGAAATACATTGAATCTATGTTCAATGATGCGTGGACACTGTATCTTTCCCCTTGGAGAAAGGTAATTGCAGCACTGATGTGAAAACTTCTATTTGTTGCTTTCTCACCACAAAGAGCATTTTGTGTATCTTTATGACAGGGGTTTTGGGTCCAAGGTGATCGTCAGTAACTCTTCTTTTTACTTAGTGATTTTTAACTGGTGATTGTAAGAGACTAATTATTTGCTATGATAGAGCCACAGAAAGGAGCAATACTGAAAAATATGTTAAAAATATTATTTATTCTGTATAAATAAATATATATATAAATAAATAAGAGACCTTTTATAGAAGCATTAAATGAAGAATTGTACAGAGAAAGGAAAAAAAAAAGCTGGGAAAAGGTTACTCAAGAGCTTCCCGTAAGTGAAACTGTGTCCTAGATTTGGATTCTGACACATCTGTTACGTTCAAAATCCACAGCCTAATGATTTTATTATATTGTATTTTCTATTTAAGGGTGCTTGGATAAGTGTCTTCGTTTTGTGAGGAAAAAGTCCCTTGTAAATACAATTACTACATTTCAAAAAGCAGGTGCATTTTCACTTCCCCTCAAATATCTAGATATCTCACAGCAAGGCTGGCTACAGGATGGATATCAGACATCAACATCTGTAAAGAAATTGCTATATTCTATTTAGTTCAAAGGAACCTAAAAAGAAAAATAAAATGTAGCCCTTATAGAAATTTCACAAAGAACCTCTACATTATTTTTGATATCTGTTTGGCAGATTGCATGTGTTAAATTAATGGTTTATTCATTATATAGTTTTATTCATGTTTCTGATGATTGCAAAACATTTTTTTGATTATTCCTTCCCTCTGGAAAATTTTGAGAAAATTTTCATTCCAAGCAGTGGTTAAGATATAAACTATTATAAAATACATTTAGAATGATATTATTCATGATATACATGTATGCATATTTTGTTGGATTTTTTAATGACTTTTTTTTTCCTTTGAAGGCATTACATATTTTGTCCCAAAAGAGTATAATGACAATTCTTTCTGAAACAACTTTCAATGACAATTTTCAAAGTCCCTAATTTGAACATTAAATTTTGATATTGCAAACATTAATTATATGGTCTTTTTTTTTCTTTCTTATTTTTTTTTTTCTCTCTTTATTTTTTTTTCTCAGAAATTAGTTGAGAACCATCTGTTAGACTGGGAATAGCTTATAAACAAATGAAGAATGGTAAAAGATGAGAATTCTCTTCTTTTCCCTTTAAGAAGAAATGTAAGCAAATAAGTGCTATAGTATTTCTCAATGGAAACCCTAAAATATATGGGCTTAAAAAAACCTGAAATCCATCCATCTATCAGCAGACAGAGTATCAAAATACCAGCTTTGGAGCGGTCATGTGAACTTCAAAGTCTGAGGCCTTTTACTGAGAGATATAAAACATTATTCACTGACCAATTTGAAAACTTATTATTTTGCTTCAAACTTTATTTGCATTTCAAATGGCTGGAACAGGTAGGCACATGTCTACTGAAATAAATGTTCCTCATATGAACCTCCTTTTTCTTTGTCAGACAGTTCTGCACTATAGCATGAAGAAAATCCTATCAAGATACCGCTGCATCTGACAAATGGGAACATCATGTTTTTCAAAGCTCCGTGTTCTACATTTTAAACTTGATCTGGAAACAATTTCTTTTGCTTAAAATCTGAAAGAAGACATTGCAAAATACACTAAAAAAGGCTGTCACTTAGGCTGTCACCATTCCAGAGTAGGGACATGTTGGCATTTGCTGAAAAGGAGTCTTCTGGGCTGATCTGATGGAGAGCAGCTCTGCGGAGAGGGACCCAGGAGTCCTGGCTGACCATGAGTGATCAATGTGCCCTTGTGGCCAAGAAAGCCAATGGTATCCCAGGCTGCATTCAGAAGTGTTGCCAGCAGGTCAAGGGAGGTGATCTTCCCCCTCTACTCAGCCCTAGTGAGCCCACATCTGGAGCATTGTGTCCAGTTCTGGGCTCCCCAGTACAAGAGGGACATAGAACTACTGGAGCGAGTCCACAGGAGGGCTATGAAGATAATGAGAGGACTGGAGCACCTGTTGTATAAGGACAGGCTGAGAGAACTGGGCCTGTTTAGCCTGGAAAAGAGAAGACTGAAGGGAGACCTCATCAATGTGTATAAATATCTGAGGGGAGGGTGTAGAGAGGATGGAGCCACTTTTCAGTTGTGCCCAGTGACAGGACAAGAGGCAACGGGCAAAAACAATGAGCACAGGAGGCTCCAGCTGAATATGAGGGGACACTTCTTTACTGTGAGGGTGACAGAGCTCTGGCACAGGTTGCCCAGAGAGGTTTTGGAGTCTTCTTCTCTGGAGATAGTCAAAACCCACCTGGATGCCATCCTGCGCAATGTGCTCTAGGTCATCCTGCTCAGCAGGTGGGTTGGACTAGATGGTCTTCAGAGGTCTCTTCCAACTTCAGCCCTTCTGTGATTTTGTGATTCTTTGCTATCCGCATATCTATGTGTACAGAGGTATGTTCTCATGTAATGTGTTAGTTCACTGCTTTACCGTTCCATTACCTGAAGAGTAAGTTTTGCATATATAGTGCAGAGATTTTAGTTAGACTGGGTCATTTGCCCTAAATCACTAAAAAACAGAATAAGACCAAAATTGCTTCTGTGATCAGGAGACTATTGTGCTCAAAGCACAAAACAAGCTGCATAACCTGCTTTGGGGAATTTACAGAATTTATCTTAGAGGTAAGCTAGACAGAAAATGAGTCTCCAGAGAGACCCGGAGCACACAAGGCCAGGCAGCAGGCTGGTGGCAGAGAGAAATTTCTTGTATTCCTTTTCCATTTCACTGGATGTCTTGTTTTCCTGTTGTATCTCACTAGATGGCTGTCTCCCTGTAGACCTCCTGCACTGTTTCTTACTGCTCCTGCACAACATCACCAGCTGCTGCTGTCTCATCCTCACTTCCAGCACCTACCTAACACCACCAAAGCACTGCCCAGAACAGTTTATTTGGCTTGGCACACTGCAGTGGTATGCCTCATTATCCAAGTTGATTTGCTTCATCAGAAGAGAATTCCTGAAACACTTTTCCAGCCATACTTGTACACGTGTTATTTGTCAATAGCATGTTTACTAACTCTTTCTGGAAGATCCAGATGCACTACCTGTCTAACTTTGTAATTTTCTTACTCTATGTAACAGTTTAAATATTGGGTAAAAATCCTTCAGAAGTAAGAGAAGTAGACTTGCTATTTTTAAAACTCTATATGTAACCATACAGTACTGTAGGCTTTGAAAGAACAACTTTCAATTAAAAAGATCAAAGGTCATATACAAAGTACAAATGTTTTAAACAGTTCATTTCTAGTATTTTCTACAAGCACTTTTATTTTTTGAGGCAGAACTGAATAACTCCTGTCACTTTTCTTTCCACACCCCAGGCTACTAGATATTATAAGGAGAGTTAACCAGATTTTTTTTCAAGAAAGCGTATTTCTTTTCAGTCTATGTTACAATTTGCAGTATTCAGAAATAAATTGCATAGTGGTAGAAAATGTTTCACAGTTCTTCCTGTGTCGCTCCTCCCCCTCCTCCTTCTTTTGACTTACTCTACCAGAATATTTTTTTTTTCTGAAAGCTCTTGATCTTAGAGAGTATAAAACCAAATAATGCTTCCTGAAAATCAGTTCACCAGGTTTGTCTTCATACCTCACCTTTCAGAATTGATTATTTCCTTTCCAACATGTTCATACCCTGGAGAAATATAAAAAGACATATGCAGTTCATTATTTTTCATCATATTTTGAATAATATCAATTTAATTCATTAACTACTTGAAAAGAGAGAGTTCCTTGGTATTGGTTCCTTGTAGGCAGCTAGGCTAAACACAGGCACTTGCTCAGTCAGCCCTAGCAGAATGAGGGAGAGAACTGGAAAGGTACAAACGTAAAAACTTGTGCAAGCTCCTGGATTCACAGAATATTATGTGACAACTTGTTAACTCATGATGGCTTTGAGTTTCCTTCAACATTACTTGTAATTATTGTTTTTAATAATGGTTGCAGTCATTACTTTTAATCTAGGGAAGACATTTCTGGAGGTTTCCTAGACCTACCTAAGTGTCCAGGACTTGATTCCCTTGTGACATGAACTTAGATGTGTTGTGCACAGAGTCTATCTGAATGACATAGAATTAGAGAATGTGTGTAGTAACATTTTTCTCCTCCAACTGATCCTGCAAAGGCTGTAAATATCCATGTGAACAGTTTGAACAGGAAGGAAAGCCATGTGAGCTCATTCTTTCAGATAATCTAAATGGTTAAATAGCATTGTAAAAGACTACTTTTTTTTTTTTTTTTTTTTCCAGTCTCTTCCTTCCTGTGAGAAGCTACACAAACTCCTGTTGACAGTTCTTGCATTTCAAAGTTTGTATGGCAGGAACAGGAATGTCTAGATTTTCCAACCTGTGTCTCCCTTACAAGATTTTAAACTAACAGAATTCACATCTTCATGGACAGGTCACTATTACAGCACAAAAGGCTATTTTAGATAACTTAATAGAAGTTTTTCATCTCTAACCTTGGCATCATATTTACAGTGCTGATCTGTCTGCTATTGGTTTTTGCCTTTTAAAGTTTATAATATTACTGCAGAACAATTGCACATAAAACAATTTTATTTTATTTTATTTTTAACTTGTGTACAGCAAATATTTTCAAAAGCCTTTCTTCTGCAAGTCTTTATACCTAAGCTTCTTATCAGAGAGGTATTCAACAAACATAAAGGTTACTCAGGTATAGCATTTTGACTGTAATTTTTATAAGAGCTGACTCTTCAATTTGCTCTGCTGTAGTTCAGGGCTCATTAACATTTTCATTATAAACCTTGATTACTAAGGATAAGGATATCAGCTGTTACTAACCACATATCTGAAAATAAAGCAGGTTTTCAGCCTTGAATATATTTTAATGCATTATTGAGAAATTCTGAATGGCTGATTGGTGAGAAAACATTACTTTATACAAGAACAATATGCACTTATTCAGGTACAATGAAATGTCTAACCCATTGAAAGGTTTCCCAGAATTTTGCTATGCTAAAGTTTTGTTCATAGTATAAAAATATTCCTCTTAATTATTTCTAACTAAACAGACTCGGGCTGTGTCAATAATTATGACTGACCACTATGAGGAAAATATTCTGTGGCCCTTAAAACATATAATTACTGGAGAAAGTCCAGCACAAGGCTACAAAAATGATTGTGACCTGAACATCTTACATGTTAGGAGAGGCTGAGAGAGCTGGGACTGTTCAGCCTGGAGAAGAGAAGGCTTAGGGGCATCTTATCAACACGTATAAATATTTGATGGAAGAAAATGAAGAGGGACCCAGACTCTTTTCAGTGGTACCCACTGCCAGGACAAAAGGCACTGGGGACAAATGAAAATACATTAAATTCCATCTGAACACAAGAAAATATATTTTTACTCTGAGGTTAATCAAACACTAGAATGTGTACTAAGAGTCTTAAATTCTCTACTTCATTTAATATATCTGTAATTTCTGATATTTAAAACATTATAATTTCTATTTGGGGAGCAGCTGAAAGGGAAGTATTGATTAAGATGCAACAATAGCCATTATGAGTGTGTGCTGGGTCTGGCTGGAATGGAGTTAACTTTACCTGCAGCAGCCCATACAGTGCAGTGCTCTGGACTTGTAGCTAGAACAGCACTGGTATCACACCAGTGTTGTGTCTATTGCTGCACAATACTGGCACAGCATCAGGACTCCCTCCAAACCCCCCAGAGCCAGCAGGCTGGGGTGGGCAGGTGATGGGGAGGGGACATCACCAGGGCAGCTGACCTAAATCAACCAAAGGGATATTCCATACCATAGGGTGTCACACTCAGCAATAAAAGGTGGGAAAGGGGAAGGAGGGGGTGGCTCTCATTGTGAAAACGTCCATACTCCCAAAAAAACTCTATGTTTATTGAGGCCCTGCTTCCTAGGATATGTCTGAACATCATTCATTGATGAGAAGTAGAGATTAATTATTTTTCTTTCTCTATGCTTCTGCATGGCCTTTGTTTTTTTTTTCTTTTTTTTTTTTTTTTTGGTCTGTTTGTTTTTCCCTCTTCCTTTTCCCTTTAATTAAATCATCCTTATCTCAACCCATGAGTTATTTTTTTCTTTCCACTATACTTTATTCTTCCCCTCTTCTTGAGGAGGGGGAGTGAGAGAGCAGTTGTGGTGGAGCTCGGCTGCCCACCCAAGTAAAACCACCACAGAATGTAGTCAACAGACTAGTTTGTGAGGATACTGGAGACCTAAGTCAGGCTTATATAACAAAGATTTGAACCTCAGCTTCCCCAGTATTACATGGAAAAGTCCATTATCAAGTACATATTTACGTGTGTGTTAAGCTTGCCTACAGTATCTCCCCAGACGGGAGTGGAAATACCTACTCTGAGAATCTCTCTTCATTGTGATTATAATACCTATGGCATCTAGGCATCTAGGTACCTTACAAACAGAGACCTACAAGTGTTTTTGATAATATGGGTGGGTCTATATTTGTTGGTGGATGATGACCTATGAAGATTTAGAGGTCAGAATTTTCAGAAGTTTCTGAATTTGCCAAAATGAGTTTTATGATTTTATGATTTTAATATTAAAGCAATTTCAGCTATTTACTAAGGTCTGGACCAGCAATTTTAATCAAGCAGCTGGCCTGTGGAATGATTGTGATGTGGGTATTAGTCCTTAGAGGGCATTAAAGCTGCAATGTAGATACAGATTTTCTATTTTTTTTTTAAGTTTTGTGTCTCAGCATGTACCCTCTTTAATATTGTAATGTTTAAAAATTAAAACTCCCAACACAATTCTTTGCAAGTGTTTCCAAGTCAGCAAATTAGCAACAAAACGCATTATATAGGGAATACCTCATCAAGACAATCAAAACTCCTCAGCATCCTTCTTTTTTAGATTTATTCTGGCTTAGTGTGCAGGGTATGAACTGAATGACACATCATACCTGTTAGAGATTCTTTTGCAGCTTCTGCTTGGACTGGAGAATTCCATCGATTCTATTAAGTATCATTAACAACCGTGAAAGTATTCCATACAGTTTTTGTAAAATCTAAAAGCCCAAATTATAACCCTAATATATTTTTTTTCCTCATTTAACCTGAACAGCTTTAATCAGCAATTGGCTGAGGAAAACTCCATGGGAAACAGAAGTAGAAGGGCTCATTAAATTATATGAGGAGCATTCTGCACATTCAACTGATGGTGAAAGGTACATGATGTTGTAACAGTGAATTGTCTTTGGCATCACAATATGACTTGCTATGTACTGCATTTTGAAGAAAGAAATCTATCCTATGAGGGGAAAAGCAGAAGGAGACTGTATAAATTGTGTCTGAACAACTAGCAAACATATCCTCAGAGCATCTAAAATCACATATTATAGTAATTTTTTACAACTGTAGGACCTGATGTAAAAAACTTCTGCTTCTCTTTTCTGAATAAGTCCCCACTTCTTCTACTATCCCAAGCTAAATTCTCCAGTGAGCTCCATGCCATCTTCAAGTTGCAGAAACACCACTTTTCACATGGAAGTTGCTTATATTTTTTAAACATATGGGAAGTTAATATATTTCAGATGATTTGATACTATTGCCTGAATACGGTGTTGTCAATGGTTTATCATCTCAAAACTGGAAGACTTAGTTTTTAAAGCTCTAACAGTATTTATGCTCCCTCTTAGTGATAAAACTGAAATCTGAAAATCTATGGACTCACTCCTTTAGAATATTTTAAACAACTTACTATCATGAAAATGAATTGTCTAGCCAAGAATCTTCTTTACCAGTAGTAGTACCCATCTGTTAAGACTCTGAACATACAAGGCTAAATCAGGAGGAATTCCCAGAAGCAAGTATAAGGCGTATTATGCTGTTTATGCACACTACGTAGTTTATGTTAGGCAAGTTAATGGTTTATCATTTTATTTCTTTGTCAAGTAAGCATGCGGCTTTCTCCATGTTACCTTACAAATGGTGTAATTTCAACATTTTAAAAATACTTGAATCATTTTGCTTCAGAGTAAATTAGGGTAGAATAATTAGAATTATCAGTTCAGTTACAGTCAACTTATTGGTAAAAATTATAAATTCATTATGTTTTTTTTCATATTTATTAACTTCAAAATAGGCTGTAAATCAGCAAATCTCAGAAGTCTGTATCACCCAAATAATTCTATCCACGTCTGTGGAGTAATACATGGGATTACAGTTAAACGTCTTACCTTCCTCACCCTCAGAAACTACCAAGAACAGATTAATAAGTATGACTGTTCTGAAAGGATCATAAATATATAAAAATATTTTCTTTTTTTTTTTTTTTTCCTTATACTGAGAGCTGTCAACTTCTTTTTCAGTGATGATGGATTCATAAGAAAGATTTTTAAAAGAGAGGAAAAAAAAAAGGTGTTTAGGAAGCACATAATAGCAAACACCTGTGAATGGACTTTTTTTCACAGAATCACAGACTGGTTGAAGTTGGAAGGGACCTCTGGAGGTCATTTGGTCCTACCCCCTGCTCAAGTAGGGCCACCCAGAGCAGGTTGCCCAGGACCATGTCGAGGTGGCTTTCAAAGATCTCCAAGGAAAAGACTCCACAGCCTCTCTGGGCAACCTGTGCAAGTGATCCTTCACCCACACAGTAAAGTGCTTCCTGATGTGTTCACACACCTCTTGTGTTCCTGCTTCTGCCCGTTGCCTCTTGTCCTGGCATGGAAAACCACTGAAAAGAGAGAGAAGACTCTTGTAAAATGCAATCAAGAGAGCCAAGGGACTAGGAGACAAGCTTGATAGATTTTGCTCTCCAGTTCTTGAGAGAAGGGATAACATCCTGACTAGTTGAGTTGTTCTGAGACGATTACTGTATTTCTTAGCTCCTTTCCTTTGGTTAGCAAATCATATGCAAACCACTTAAACCAGGCTTGATTGTCTTTGATTGTATCCATTATTCATGGATGTTCACTAAAAAGTCTAGATAAATACTTTTCAGAACTGGCTTCAGGTCCTCCGATATTTGCTATTAGTCATATGTAGTCATATGTTCTTTCAGTCACATGTGAAGTGTTTCTGCTCTACGAATGGATAACTATTCTGTTAAGAAAATCACACAAAGCATTCCTAGACTGTGATGTTAATGACAGTCATTTGTACTAAAATGGGTTTGCATTTCAGATTCTCTGTCCTCCGTTGCCCAGACAGATGAATAATGATTAATGAAAAATGAATATAGATGGTCTTCGAAAGTAAAGTACATTTACTGACCAATCAAGTAAGCTGGGTTATTATTAAAACTTCATTTAAAACTTTAAAATCTTCCTAGGTTAGTTTTTCACATGGGCCAGGAAATATGAAATAAGTAAAACATGTTCCCATGCATAGTCCTAAAAATTCTGTTAGATTTGAATTTATTGGTGTGTTTTAGGTTCTCCTCTTTTTGACTTACAAATATGAGTTCTGACAGATGTAGCAATATATACCGAAACCACAAGGGTAACTTCATTTGCAACTGTAAGTCTAGTTGACATCAGTAACAGGTGCATTTGTGTAGATGAAAACATTTTTCAATGGGCCTCTTACAAGTCTGAAACTGAACACATAGGCCACTGTTTCTGTCACTCTGAAATCTTCTCGCTACCTGTGTTTGTTGGATAGCATTTAAAGTTCATAACAAGCCTTAAATTCTCATAGTAATTTCTGTTACTTTTTAAGTTGGTGGCTCATGTAAGTTTTAACTTTACATTATCTTCTCATTTAAACAACTATGGATGTCCTTTAAAGTAATAATTACATTTGACAGACTTGTATTTGTCTCTATTATCTATATTTATTATAGTGAAATAGTATTTCAGTAATTATGAACATCTCATAAACGACTGTTGCATTTTCTTACCTGGAGACTTTTGTTCTTTCTTAGCCAAGATTCAGAAATTTTTCAAAGATCAAGAAGTAATCCATCCAACAAAACAGCTATAAATTCTGTCATGGTTTTGGCTGGGATAGAGTTTGTTTTCTTCATAGAGGTTCACACAATGCTGAGTTTTGGATTTTTTATGAGAATAACACATGGATGTTTCAGTTGTTGCAGAGCAGTGCTCACACAGAGCCAAGGACTTTTCTGCTCCTCGTGCTGCCTTGCCAGAGAGGGGACTCAGGGTGCACCAGGAGCTGGGAGGGGACACAGCCAGGACAGCTGGCCCAGGCTGGCCAAAGGGATGTCCCATGCCATGTGGCATCATGATCAACAATAACAGCTGGAGGAAAGAAGAGGGAAAGGAAACCAAGAAACCATTCTGCATGATGAGCTCTGCTTTCCTGGGAGTGGCTGAATACCTGCCTGCTGATGGGAAGTAGCAAACGGGTTCCTCATCTGCCTTTGTTTTTATACTTGTCTTTTGCTTTCCTTACTAAACTGTCCTTGTCTCAACCAATGAGTTCTCACACTTGTAGCTTTCTGATTCTCTCCCCCATCCCATCTTGGGAGAGTGAGTGAGCAGCTGTGTGGTGCTGAGCTGCCTGTTAGGTTAAACAATAACAGATTATACACTGGAATTAGGACTGGCCAAAAATATTAATAATCATTGAATCACAGAATCACACAATGGCCGAGGTGAAAGGACCTCTGAAGATCATCTAGTCCAACCCCTTGCCAAGCAGGATCACCTACAGCACATTGCACAGGATGGCATCCAGGTGGGTTTTGAATATCTCCAGAGGAGACTCCACAATCTCTCTGGGCAACCTGTCCCAGTACTCTGTCACCCTCACAGTAAAGTAGTGCCCCCTTGTATTCAGCCAGAACCTCCTGTGCTTCAGTTTGTGCCCGTTGCCTCTCATCCTGTCACTGGGCACAACAGAAAAGAGACCAGCTCCACCCTCTCTAAACCCTCCCCTCAGACATTTATACACATTGATGAGGTCTCCCTTCAGTCTTCTCTTTACATCTAAGAATGTTTATGAATCCGTGATAAGAATGTTTATCATCTAAGAATGTTTATGAATAAGCACACTGATTTGTTTCCAAAATCATAAGTAAGGTGACCATAATATAGGCACGTTTTTAACAGACTAGTCTTTGTTAAGTTCAGAGGAAGCCATTCATCACTGATTTATCACATAGCTTTTTTTTTTCTTATTTTTAAAAATACATATTCATTAACTAAGAGGCAGAATATATCTTGTGCATATTGTTTGAAATATTACTAAGAATAAAAAGTAAATGGTCAAAAGAAAAGTAAATAAACTTCAAATTATCTAGAGTCTGTGCTTTGTTCCAGTAAATGCATGCTGAACACAAAGATATTCACAGAAAGCAGGACTGATTAATTAACTATTCACATGAAAAGAAAATCTTGGTTTATTTAGTCTCAATTAATTCCACTGCTATTGAAAGTAAGATTTATAATCACAGCTGTTTCAAATACAATTGCTTGAATTGTAGTGGCTTCATTTTTAAAAGGATAATGAACATTTGAAAGAAAATGTTAAAATTTTTAAAACTAGTGCGTTTCTGTAATACCATGCTTAAAATTGAAAAGTATTTGAAAAGCTCTTGCTTAACTGAAGATGTACTGATATATTTAAGAGTAGCAATTCTGTTAGGATAAGGTTGTCCATTGAAAGACCACAGTTATTTTTATGCGAGATATCTGTAAATGCACTTTTTAGTGCAGCATTTCACCAATAAATAAATGCTGTCCTTATTCTATATTCATCTAACATATGCACAGGCACATTTTATGTATTATTTTTATGATCCTTCTTACTCTTCCTTGGAGACAACTGAAGTGACAGATGAATCTAAAGATTAACTTGCATGTTAATATGTAAAATTTGGTAAGTTTCTCATATCAGTGTTTATAAAAAGTGAATTTCTGCTTAGAGTCTCATCCCTCTACTGTGACAGAAAAGGTTACTAGAAATTCATTGGGAATATCCTTTACATTGTTTCGGCCCAGATGCTATGCCCAGAATATCCTGCAGCCAGTTTGAAAGAAACACACCCAGAGCTCCCGTTGTGCACAGCCCCATCTCTGCCGCTTATGCTGCAGTGGGAAATGCTGTGAGCAGGGTTTCGCCTGTGCTCCTCAGAAGCTACACCCACGTTAGTAATCTTCACAGGTCCAGGACATGATTCAGTTTTTGTTAAGCTCTTGTCCATGATGAGTGAACAAAGTGCTTTGTGGATACAATAAAAGCTTTGGTGGAAAAAAGCATTTACAGGTATTCCATAAACCCTCATAACCATGCAAGGCCTATTTTACTTACTGTTTCAGGCTCATGTTATTTACAAATAGAGCACAGCAATGTTCGTGGTGTAGGCTCATCACCTGGTCCAACTCTGCTGATGCTCTCTTTGCCCTGGCATTGCAGGGGCAGATTAGGAAAGAGTACTGCTCAACAGGTGTACTGTTTGTGCCCCCAGTTACACAGTCACATTGGCAAACCTCTCCCAGAGCCGTAAATCCTGAGGTGCCATCAATACATGTACTTCCAGTGCAAGGCCAAGGTGAGTTTTGGTGCTTTGTCTTCATATGCTCAAACCTGGAACCAGACAACTTTGTCAGAAGCCAGTCAGCCTCTAGGATGAAGTGTGCCAAATCTCAAGAGCTCAAAGACATCTGACATTCCTAAGACAAAATTTATGTTTCCTGGAGGTTTTTCAGTCATTTTTGGGGCAGGACAATTCTGCTGTAGGGATCATTTTCTAATTTTCTACAAGACTACTGACCACTGCAGCCCACAGCTCCTTATCAAGAAGAGAGAATGCCCGAAGGCACCACCATTCCAGTGGGATTGCTTCTGCTGTCCCACTGACACTTTCTGTCCCTTGGTGACACAACATACTCTCATGCATGCCGAGCAATGGCCCAGTCGCATTGCACAGGATAGCAAGTTGCAAGACATAGTAACTCAAAACAGATTTTGTTTTCAGTCTCTGTTATGAATACAGTGGCTTTAATATCAGCTTAAAGATGGGTATAGCTTGTAGTTTAATGGATTAAAAAGAATGGTGCTTTTTGGCTTTCAAAGAAACAAAACATTCAAAATCCAGTGGTCCATATGATTAGTTTTATTTTCCTAGTGTTATGATCTAGATTTAGAAAACAATATATTATGATATTGAGATTGATTTTTTGTGACACTGTGCAGAAACAGCCTACATTCACTTGATATAAAATTGACAATACTCACTGCTTCAGATATAAAGTAAATAAACCTGTGGGGCCATGTCAGCTTTTGATTTTCAGTCATGTTGAGGAATGTATGCAGATCAGCTCTTCATTAACTAAATAAACTGAAATGTTTACTGTGGAAAAATGAAATTATATTTTTTTAAATTCTTTTGTCACACTGAATTACAAAGAAAATTAACCACAAACAATAAATAGTGTGAATCGTAAAACAACTCTAACAAATAATATTTGATTAAAATTACTAAAATCTTACAACTTGATCCAGTTGAATGCCTGATGATCATTCATAATATTGAGGAAGAAAAAAGGCTACCAAAAAATAGTTCAGCATACATGCAAAACTTTATGAACTCCTGATCTATAAAACATTAGTCATTAAATGAGAATGACTTATTTATTCCAAGTGGGAATAGGAACTCATAAACTTTAAATAAGCAAACCAGTTTGATATGACCATTTCCAATGGTCACCACTGGAACTAGCCAGTGATGTGTGATTGCAACCCACCAACAACATAAGCAGATAAAGTAACTAAATTAATCATGACCCAAATCTCAGTTCACAGCTGTTCCTTTCTCCTACGGATCCCAAAGAACTTGCTCAGAGTGGATTCAGTTTTACACACTGTGAAAGATAAGATTTCAGCATTCAAAATTCCTGTGAATTCTTTTATCTTGCTTGTGTCTATATTATTTAGGCAAAATAATAATAATAATAATAAAATATCCTATTTACTTCAGTAACACATCTATTAAAAGGAACACTTCAGAACTGTTTCCCTAGCTAAAGACAGAATAAGGCAAAGCATCTGGCCACAATAAAACTGACAACGCTGATCTCTCATCTCATAAATACAGGCTAGTGCAGGTAACAGATAAAGATTTCAGATTTTGACACTCATTATATTCTGCAACTAAAGATACCTACACCTTAGTATTTGAGCTAATTATTATCACAGCCCACATTACTGTTATCATTTATAATTTATATCACATATAGTAGTTATACTATTAGTGTGTATTACTAATGAATAATAAAATTTGTGGTCAGTATCCAATCATGCAAAGGGATAGTTCAAGCACAAAAATCTCATTAAAATGGGATCTTTTAGGAGACACGTGACGTTTCCTGGTGAAAATTCCCACCCTATACACATTCCTCACTGTATACCAGAATTGTTTAGGCTGAAAGGGACCTCTTGAGATCATCTAGTCTAGCTCTCCCTGCTCCAGAAGTCACCTAGAAAAGGTTTTCCAGAACCATGTTTTAAATATCTCCACTCTACAACTTCTCTGAGCAACTTGTGCCAGTAGTTGGTCACTCTGACAAGGAAAAAAAGGGTGTTTTCTTGTGTTAAGATGGAATTTCATAAGTTTTCATTTTTGCCCATTGCCTCTTGTGTTACCAGTGGGTACCACTGGCAAGAGTCTGGTTTCATCTTCATTCCCTCCCATCAGGTACACATTAATGAGATTCTCCCTGACCTCTCTTTTCTTCAGTCTGAACAGTTCCAGCTCTCTCAGTCTCCCTTCATGTGAAAGATATTCTGGTCCATTTATCATCTCTGTGTCCCTATATTTCTTGTACTAGAGCCTAGAACTGGACACAACACTTTGGATATGAAGGGAAAGTGGTGGCTGTCTGTGCATGTACCAATTCAGGTTTTTAACATCTCATTGGAAACTGGATCACCTTTATAGTGGTATATCACTACATTTTGTCCATGTTGCATGCACATCAATTTGTATAATCAGGATTGACATGACTTTTCACTACAAAACACACCCTTTGATGAAGTTATTTCTGACAATCTGTTAATGTAATGTGCTATAACATGGATCATACAGTGAGCTCTCTCAAAACAAGACAAGACACTATTACACAATAGTGCTTTACACCCATAATATATTACATACCCACCAATTTCATTGACACATTCATCAGTTCCACTAATTAGTTTGTTCCTATATACATTGACTCTTTTCATTGACCTTAGCAGAATGCTACAAACTCATTTAGTGTCTTAATAGACCATATATTCAATAGCTTGGTAAATTGTTCAACCTGTAAGGCGTTGCTCCTTGACATTATTGCCCAGTTTATGCACTCCACATAACAAATTCTCTTTACTTATAACAAACACTAATCAAATGGCAAAGGCATTCCGGCAGTGTGCTTCGAATATTAAAGATTTATGTCAACAAGATTAACTTTTATAATCGTTGCTTGCATGGTATTTAGACGTTGTGTAGATTAATGGATCTCACTTCTACTGTTGTAGATCTTTGAAGTTCCTTCACATTGAACTTTATTTCCCTTTGGCTTTAAGTAATTGAAGATAACTGCTCTACATAACTACTCACAGTATTAACAGGGAAAACTCCTGAAGCCAGAGAAGAGGAGAGCCCTTGTTTGTCAGGGATTTGTGTGATTTAGCTCAGTGATGTAATTGGTGGGTATGAACTAAACCCACAACTTTATGAAAACACATTACAAAGTTGAAATGTATTGTCAGAACAAACACAAAACAAAGCAGTACTTTCCCAGATTTACTGCAACACTTAACAGCAAGAGCATCTATCACTAAGGACATTCATTGGTAAAGATACATGACATGATTACAAAGGCTATTACAGAGCTGAATGAAAATAGCTTTAAACAGAAAATACTCTGTTTTTTAAAATGGAGGTTCCTTTCTTTAATAGTAAGGATTAAACAAAGTGGGAGAAAGCACATTTTTCCAACATATTTCTTATCCTATTCAAATTAATATTTTCTCTTATCCTATTTAATCTAGTATTAGTTCCTTATATGCTTCATCAAAAATATCCAAATCTCATTAACGACAAAATAACTATAGTTCTACTTTTTTAAAGCTCCAAAACAGAAATAGGTAGGGGATATTTCATTTCATTTCATTTCATTTGCCACAACCTAAAGCAATACACACTAATTTTTACCATAGTTATCTTAATGAATTATCTTTGTAACCACTGTAACCTGGTAGGTTATAATAATAACAATTATTATAACAATAATAATTGTTAAATAATTGTTAAATAATAATAATAAAACAATAATAAGACCTGGTAGGTTACAGTTTTCATAGATTCATTCAGGACTTGTTACCCCTGTAAAATGAATCTCTATGAAATCTCCCATTAGGTCAGGATGTGTTTATTATGTGTAATATTGGAAAATATGTCTTATTTTCTTAGTACTCTCTTGTTTTATTGTTGTAGTGTTATACCTTGTGGAAGATCTTTTTTTCAGATTAAAGAACATGTAAACACAAAAAAATGTGCTACTGCCTCACACTGGCTGTTCTTCCACCTCTGTAGTGTGTCTCTGGCAGAGGCAATAGGAGATATCACTTAGGAGGTGCTGCCTGATGTTCAGACAGAACCTCCCATGTTTCTGTTTGTGCCCACTGCCTCTTGTCCTGGCACTGGGCACCACTGAAAAGATCCTGGCTCTGTCCTCTTTGCACCCTCCCCTTAGGTACTTGTAGACATTGATGAGCCTTCTCTCTCTCAGCTTTTCCTCAAAGGAGAGATGCTCCAGTCTCTTAGTCATTTTAGTGACCCTTTGTTGAACTCTCTGTAGTTGCCCCATGTGTCTCTTGTACTGGGGAGCCCAGAACTGGACACAGCATGCCAGGCATTGACTCACCAGAGCTGAATAGAGGGAAGGATCACCTCCTTCAACCTGCTGGCAATGCTACTAATGCGGCCCAGTACTATTCGCTGTCTTAGTAGTGAGGGCACATTGCTGACTCGTGTTCAACTTGGTGTTCAACAGGAACCCCAGGTCTTTTTCTATAAATCTGTTTTCCAGCTGGGAGTCCCCCAGCATGTATTGATGCATGGATTTGTTCCTCCCCAGTTGCAGGACTTAAATAAGTTGATTTAAAAATGGACAGGCATACCGAGGCAGGGATGAAGGGAATGCAGATATCCTAGATAAAAGTAGCAATTACCGGATTATTGAATATTGTATTATTGCTTTCCTTAGTCTAATAAAATTCCTTTCAGTGCTAACATTGACTGTTACTGAAATCTTTTCTCTGTCAGGTCATAATCTTATAAACTCTCCTAACTGTGTTATTTATAGATGTGACCTTCTCACTGGTTTTCTACTACCTACCATATTGCTTTCAATTGTCCAATCTTCAATACAAGCTTTGCACATTGCCTTCACCCATTTTCTACCACTTCCCAACTCTCTTTATTCACTTTATGAAAGGATCCTTTAGCATCCCACACTTAGCGCTAGTGACTTTTACTTGCTAGTCCTTCTCTAAACAGCTCTCCTTTTCCTGCCATACCCAATAAGAAGGAAGGCAGTACAGTAGGAATATGCAGTGGATCAGAGGTGTTTAAAGTTCTGACAAAAAACAGATCCAGCAGATTTTATGAGTGTCCAGGGTATGCTGGGAAATAGCCTCATTTGATATCTTCAGCTTGAGAAATTCTTCCCTCAGCAACTTTCCACTTGTTGCCTGGAAGTGTTCTGAGACAGACTTGATGCCTGAATCAAACAAGACTAGTCCCCTCCATTTTTGTCATGATTTCCCCTGTGGCTGTAAGGGTGAGAAATGCTGGAAAGAACACAGCTGATGAAAGGAGCTGTCAGCCTCCAGGTGCCAAAGGGTAGCCTTCCATCTCCTGTTTCCTCTATGTCACCCCTAGATGTACAGTGGAAAGAGGAGATTATGGCAGAGGCAACAGCAGCAGTGATCACTTTTGTAGGGGTGTGTTGCTGTCCCTTCCTGTCTGTGACCAGGAGGGCATCCTCTGATACAGCTTTAATTTTAGCTTAGACGTTCTTCCTTTCTGCTGTTAACCTGTGGTATAAAACATTTTATAATTAGTACTACTACACGCTTAACGTTCTGTTTTGTCTTAATGGAAGTGGTGGTAGAATGAAATCTCTGTAAAAATTTATCATGGCAGATTTGCCCTTTCTGTCCTGTAAGAGAAACATCATTATCAACTGCCGGTTACTGACTCTGACTTAAAGTCCTTATCCACCTGCCCTCTAGAGAAGAAACTTACATTCCTACTCTCTAGTTGTTGTTGTGTGTGGTTCTTGTTTTTGTTTGGTTTTGTTTTTGTTTTTTTCTTTAAAAAGGCAAAGAAATAATTTCTTGCTTATAACACCTATCACATATTCCTCACTTCCCCGAGGACAGAAAGATCTGAAACAGCCCCTCTGTAAATAGGAGCAACATAAATCAATGTGTAGTATTCTTAAACACTATAGTGGTTGTATATACTTCCTATCCCACCTACTTCTTTTCATTAATCAGCTGCTCTTCCTTTCTCCCTCTTATAAGCTCTCTATAATATGTGAATTTGATATAGAGAAAGTTCTCTCTCTCTGGTGAAGATAATTCTATTGAGATATAAAAAATTTGATATAGAGAAAGTTCTCTCTCTCTGGTGAAGATAATTCTATTGAGATATAAAACATTTAATGTTGTGCAGCAAGAGGCGCTTTTATATCAAGGATGTCATTTCTGTCTAACCTGTTTTTTAATTCTAATAAAATTCTATAGATAGTTGAACCAGACAAACATGATGTGCTGAATTTAAGGAGTATATACTTACATTTAGGGTTTTTTTTTGCGTCACCAAATTCAAATTATCACAAGCAACGACAAACTCACGCATTGCACAGCACTAGCTGAAATGGTAATTAAGGTGCCAAAAATACCGAAGAGAGAGCTATATTCTCAGTTGTATAACAGTGCAGTGGATTGCCTTTATAAGACTGTTGATTTCACTATATTGTTTTAAAAGGGAGCTATTAAAATATTAATTGTCTTGTCAACAAGGTTTTTGAAAAGAAAAAATGAAAAATTTTTCATATCTGTGTGAGAAAGGCAGAAATAGTCAATCATGGAAAAACATCATAGATTCATCTTTGGTCTTATACTTTAACTGCAAGCTATTCAGGGTAGTCATTTTTAGTATATATTCACTATTTAGTTGAGAATATAGATGTTAATGGTAATTATTTTTGTTTGCTTGTTTCTAATCTTTTAAACAGGAGCCTAGACTTCATATAGCATCTTGAAGCAAACCGTGGAAGCTAGGTATTGCTTCCTCAAAGGGGTGAACTTCCATCTCCTCTCACTTTAGATCAGATGTATAAGGGTTGTGTTCCCTGGCTCTGCACTTTTCTACCGTGTGCCTTTGAAGGAAACGTTGCCTTTGTAACTACAATATAACCAGAAGTGATTTGCAGTAGAATAGATAAGGGTTTCCCAGAGAAACATTTATTGTTCCCTTGATCAGTTTGCCTAAGTCAAACAAAGGGAAAATAACTCTCAGAAAAGGTAGGCAGCCATATGTCACTGTAGTCCTTAAGTCCTTATTGTCAATATTCTCCATTTCCTTTTCTACTTTTTTTTTTCCCCAATCTCTCTCTCCTGCTTCCTAATCTCACTCACTATTGAAGCTGGGAGACTAATCCCAGTGAGTGGAAGTCAGTTGTCACATGATGCTACAAAAGGCAGCCTCACCACAGATAACCTTCACCCTCTCGAATTGTTCTGGGTTAGCCCTAGTAGGCAGCTCAGCACCACCCAGCCATTCACTCACTGTCCCTAGGCAGGATGAGGAAGAGAACTGGAAAGATAAAAGTGCAAGAACTCATGGGTTGAGATAAAGACAGTTTACTAGGGAAAGCAAAAGCTATGCACGCAAGCAAAGCAAACCAAGGAATTCATTCACTGCTTCTCATCGGCAAGGGCAGGCAGGTGTTCAGCCGCTCCCAGAAAAGCAGGGCTCATCACACAGAATGGTTTATTGGGAAGACAAACACCATCATTCCCAATGTCTCCCCCTTCCTCCTTCTTTCCCCCAGCTGTTATTTCTGACTCCACATGACATCCCTTTGGCCAGCCTGGGCCAGCTGTCCTGGCTGTGTCCCCATCCAGCTCCTGGTGCACCCTCAGTTTCCCCTCTGGCAGAGCAGCACGAGGAGCAGAAAAGTCCTTGGCTTTGTGTGAGCACTGCTCCGAAGCATCAGTGTGTTTTCACCACTATCTCCATCAAAAACCCAAAACACAGCATTGTGTGAGCCCCTACGAAGAAAATGAACTCTGACACAACCAAAACCACGACAAGTATACAGAAAGCAGGTAAAGTGCTATATGTCCAGATAGCATAAAATTATACACAGTATTACCACTTACCGAAATATAAACAGCAATGCTTAAGATGAAAAAGGCAGGTAGACCCTATTATTTTGGAGGAATAATGTTGGAATAATATTGGAATTATTAATATGAAATATAAAGTTATTTTAATAAGTTTCTACAATGGCTTCTAAGCAACAACTTAATACATATCACTATACAGAACTGTTACTTAATTTTCTATTTATGACAGTTCCGTGAAGAAGTCAAAAGTGGAAGTCACTTCCCAGGTTGACCATCTTTTCTAAGAAGAAAACAATTTTTATATATGCTGCAGAATGTGTAAGGCAGAGGTTACATTCCTTTGCTGTAACTCAAATTCAGAGAAAGTCTCTTTTGGTACTTATTTCTCCAGGGTTTCAGAGAATACCTTTGAAGCTGAGAAGAACATTCTTCCTAACATCAGTGTCACCATGGAACAATTCCTGGAGTTGACCCTAGCACCCTCTTCTGTCATAACCTATTCAGGAGAAAAGGAGGTAAAGATCTTCTGAGCATCATGAGATGACACTGGAATCGTGACCCTTAGGTATTCCATCAGAGATTTAAAGACGAATCCTTTGACTTTCCCCCCCAAAACAACATCTCAGGAAGTAGACCAGATGTAAGTTTAAAGTAAATCAAAGATATAAAAGCATTCAAAAGGGAGAGATTTTTGTCAAACTGGAAAAGAAATTTCTTCTTTCCTTTACTTTCTAACCAGATGGGACAAACAACTAAAAAAATTATATAAAATAAAATAAAAAAAATAAAATAAAATAAAATAAAATAAAATAAAATAAAATAAAATAAAATAAAATAAAATAAAATAAAATAAAATAAAATAAAATAAAATAAAATAAAATAAAATAAAATAAAATAAAATAAAATAAAATAAAATAAAATAAAGAGGAGAAAGCATACCTGAAGTATATTTGTGTAAAACAAAGTTCCCAGAAGGGAGAAGAGCCAAAAGAGGATCTCAAACTTACAGAGTTATGTGCAGAGAATCATGGAATAGGGACTTGATTTGCAACATTTGAAACTGTTTCCTATTAATCTTTGAAGTAAAAATTCTCACTGCATTATTTCCTATAAAGACTATTTTCTTCCAGTAGTGATGCAATAAAATGCTCATAATGCCAGGTTTCACAATACATCTATAACATATATCAAATGGAAGAAGGTCTTACATAAACTTACATAGTTTAGGTATGATCACAGAATGATTGAGGTTGGAAGGGATCTCCCATCTCATGAAAAAAAGCAGTCAGCTACAGCTGGTTGCTAAGGGCTTTGTTGATTTGGATTTGGGGTATCTCCAAGAATGGAGAATACATATACTAAGATTACCATTTTGTCTTACACACACACTAAATAAACAAATGACCAAACTGGGTGCATTCAGTTGGCTCGGTCATTAATATTTGTACAAGTTAGATACAGCTGTAAAGGACTAAATATTTTTTTCTTTTCCCAGAAATTTCATTTTGGGACAGAGAGAGGGTCCCATTAATGTTGGCCATTAACAGGTAATTGCTGATGGGAGGAACACACTTTCCGCAGCTCTACATGCAGGGTTTCCCTGGGTCCTCACAGCACAGGCTTTAGGAGCTAGAGAGAATGTGAAATACTAGACTCTGAGCACTGAAGAACCTTAGATAGAATTAGAGGATTTGTGAGAAAAGTGATGTGAAAATCCTCACTAGTCCAGTTAAATCTAACTCTTCTAAAAAGTCTGTAGCAGAATGGAAAATGAATAAATTAGGTATTTTGTCAAAGTGGCACAGTAAATCAGCAGAGGAGAGCCACTAGAACTCCATAACCCCGCACCTAAATCCAGAGCTTAATTTATAACAAATTTTGATCATCTTTTCTTAAAGATACCCTACTCCTTTGCATGTTCCTTTACTAAAACCACTTTGAATAAAAGTCCAGAGGTTGAAATTTGTGTTTCTTTTACTAGGAATCACTTTCTCAGATAAATAAAGAACTTAATTCGGAAAGCCAATATTTACTAAAAGATTTCACCATGTGATCACAATTGAAATGACATAGCTCTTTAACGCTAATGTCCAACCAATAATAAAACATAGCTTCATCATAAGATTCAAGTAGTTTGCAAAGGAAATACCTTTATACCTTGCTTCTCCACAGGCTTGTTCCAATATTTAAATATTTATTTTAAGAAGCGTTGGGACTGTGCTCTTAGTCATATGGTCTGAATTTTTGGGTAGACCTGTGTGGTGCCAGGAGTTGGACTCGATTATCCTTGTGGGTCCCTTCCAACTCTGGATATTTTGTGATTCTATTATTCTATGAATAATACAAACTGGTAACTGCTGGTAAGCTTTAGTATGCTAAGTTCTTTGTAACATTCTAGATCTGCTTGTATAGATGCTAATATTCAAATGTAAATGTAAACAATATTTTAACTCTCAATCTATCTTTCCATCCCATAAACCTAAATGCCTAAGAAAAGAATAATATTATTTTTAATTTAGTATGACTCTGCTGCAAACATGAAATAAGAAGTCATGGAAAATTGTTTTACCATCTGCTCAGCATGGTCTTAGACCTTAAGAATTTAGATAAACTGGACAGGCATCCAGAATTTTAAGTGCTCATTACACCTGATCTTCAGGGGCCTTCATCATTATACAAACTTTTTTTTTTCTCTTTGAATCTTGCATGACTATTCATGTCTCATTGCATATTATATTTTCATAAAGTCTTGCTGGCTCTTTGAACATAAAAAATATATATATTCTTTCTCACAAAACTCTATAACATTTATCCCAGCTATTCTATGGTAATGCAGTTGCTGTTTATGGTATGAAAATGTATTAAAGAACTTTAGGCTTTTCCTCTGATCTGAACTACAGATAAATTTGGAATGACTCCATGAAGTCACTCTGATTTTACTGGTGTAAAATGTATTGGGAACAGAACTACATTCACCTAAGGGCCATTGTTTTCTCTATGTTTATTTAAATAATTTTAACATAATTAGGCTTACCATGCCTTAGCTCCTTGTGTCTGTAATGTCCGTTTTAGAAGGTGAAAAACAGCACAGGACATTTGTCCTTATTAATTTTTCCATTCCAATAAAATAGAATTTCCCATTATATTATAAAATGCAATGCTACCATGGACCAAGTTTTCACTTGCATTAGTTAAGTGACAGGTGATACACTCTGGGGGGGCCACAAAATCATGAAGCAGAGGGGAAATCTAGGTGTTTCCATCATGAATGTGGAGGTGCTGTGATATATACCCTCCTGAAAGTACTTTTTCCCTCCTCTTTGCAAAATTTGTCTTACAGCTTAAATCTAATGAGTCTGTATCCTGAAGCTAAAATCATCAAACCATAGACTATCCTGAGATAGTGTAATGTCATTTTTTCAGAGTAACCTTTGAGATTATGTTCGATAAAAATTCACTTGCTCTGTTTTTGCTGGCGACAGATTAATTTTCTGCATTTAATCTAGCTAGAATCTCTAAGGTGTCATCAGTTTGCTTCTGGTATTTTTTGATTTTCAAGGGCCTAGAAACTAAGAAAAAAGCAAAACTACAACAACTACTTAATCCCAGTGAATGGAAAGAAAAAAGAAAAAAAACCTATATTCTAAAGCAGGATTTCTCATCTTTGTGAAACATGAAATATTTGCTGATAGTTTGGGTTTTGCAGAACTTGTTGCTCGTATATCAAAATTACTTTCTTAACGTCTTTTTAAAAGGTGTGTCCAGAAGAGCACCTTATAAAAACATATTTCAAGCCAGTACCCCTGTCCACACTTTAGGTTCTTTAACTCCAGAATACTGTAGTGCATCTGTTTTATATTGTCACTTATCCTTCAAATTCTTGTTGCAGCCTAACAAGCCCTAATAAGCTCTCCAAGTAACCCCATACGCTCCAGTTAGAACTGCTACCCAGCACGACCATATAGCATCACCACAGATATCTCTACACCAGCATAATCACTGGAAAAAGATAAATCCCAGTTTATGTGCAAAGCAATGACTCCAGTGCCCTGCTCCTCTCAGAGGCCATGAAGTCACAACAGGGACCAGATACAGACTTTAATATCAACATCCACAAACTTTAGGCCTTTAATAACCAATATATTATTGGACAAATTGATGGAATGAAAACCTACAGAGTTTAGCTCCTCTACCTTACAAATCTCTGAACCCCATGTCAACAGATGCTAGAAAAATATTCTGGGGTATTGTGGGTTAACCACCAGTAGGCACTAAGCCCCACACAGCTGCTTGCTCATTCCCCCTCAGTGGGATGGGGGAGAGAATTGGAAGGACAAAAACAAAGAAAACTCATGGGTTGAGACAAAGACAGTTTAATACATAAAGCAAAAGCTGTGCACACAAGCAAAACAAAATAAGGAATTCATTCACTACTTTCCATCCACAAGCAGATGTTCAGCCATTTCCAGGAAAGCAGGGCTCATCATGTACTAACAGTTACTTGGGAAGACAAACACCATCATTACAAATGTCCTCCCCCATCTCCTCCACTTCATTCCTCCTTCTTTCGTTACCCCAGCTTTTATTGCTGATCATGCTGTGGGACATCCCTTTGGTCAGCAAGAGCAGCAGAAAAGTCCTCTATGTAAGCACTGTTCTGCAACAGCTAAAACATCAGCATGTTAACATTATTTTTATCATAAATCCAAAACATAGCACCATATGAGGTATTATGAAGAAAAATAACTCTATCCCAGACAAAACCTGAACACGGATAAATGTTACTTTACACTTTTATCATTCTTACACCCCTCCATAGGTATTTGCAGCTGGACACTCTGAAAGGTCATATAGGTGGACTTCTATATGATTTAACATTGCCATATTTAATGATGTCTTATGATGGTTTTAGACTTTCACTATCAGTACTTTTTATAGATCCAAAAATTCTCAACAGAGGGTATCCAGTTTTCATATGAGCAACACCCTGGATCTATGCCAGGATCTGCTACCAAAATTAGAGTGTAGCAAGCTCTTTTCAGGCCCACTTTATTATCCACACATAGATTTTCAGAATCTTGCATGTTGTAAAAGTCAGAATCTTATAGTTTACAAGGGTCATCATGCACTTTCCAGACAAAGAAAGTTCTTTGTTTTACTAAACCTCTTAATTTGTATTAAAGAACTGAAAGTCTGGCTAAATTCATCTGCTTATTAAAGCAGCATTATATAAAGATATGTTTCCTGTCAGATTTTATCCTGGCATGTGAACATAGATGATGACACAATACTCTGGAAATAACTGTGCCTTTGGATTTGTATACAAGAGGATATTTTTCTTGTTTATATTTAATGATATAGATAAAGAGGTCTATTTCTAAAAATGTTAATACTTGCTACAGGGTTCAAATTACTTTTCACACTTTATGCGTGAGAAAGAATTGCTTATAAAAAGAGAAAGAAAAAGTTTAAGACTAACTTTAATACAGAAGTTGGTGTTACAACTAAAATATTGATACAAAATTGTGTCTTAAACCTATTTTACCAATGCAGTTCGACATATGTTTGGCATTACTAAAGACACATTTAAGCACCTTACAAGTTCAGATTCATATTAAATCTGAGAAGTTCAGCTCAGGTAAACACCTATTCAATGTATTTGACACTTCTCATGTAATTTGTTCCATAACATGTTCTATACTATTACATCTTTGGTATCATTCTACAACATAAACCAGTCAAAGGCTGTCATATCAGCAAGCATAGTAGAAGCAGCTATGTCTGATTTGTGTCTAAATAACTCTTATTCTTTTTTTAAAAACTTCTCTCTTGGCAGTAGTTGAAACATTCTTTTACTTGTAATTTTTCTTTACTTGTGTAGCAATTTTTCTTCAGCAAGCCTAGATTGTATTTTAGGACACTATTCTCCAACCAAAAGCATATTTTTCATGCTTCATTTTTGCCAAGAATAAACAAACAAACAAACAAATAAATAAATAAACTGGGGAAAAGTGAAAAAAAGATATTGAGAGAGTTAAAAGGTGATTAATATCTGAACTAAAGTACTCCTTTAATAGGAGTAATAGACTAATCGCCATTTTCCCAATTTACCTTATTAGTAAGAAGATACCATTGCCTGTTCAATTTTAGATATTTATTCTATAAATTTATAGCAAAACCATGTTTTGGTTGTATCTATCAGAATAATATGTCAAGTAGCATTGCACACAAAATGAGATGCAATTCAAATTCAACACATTTTTCTTCCAAAGGATCCAAGATTACACCTCATTACACTGAACTGTCTTTATGCATACGCATTTCTTCTTTGATCCTGGCAAATAAAATTTATATGCTGACTATATTAAATAAAAAATCTGGAATTTTACAAATACTATTTTTATTTTTGCAAAATTTAATTAAGATATCTTCTGTATATAATCCTTGTAGTTTGCTTATGACATTTTTAATTTAACTGTTCTCTTCTTTCAGGAGTACTTAGTCATCAAATTTAAATTTGTGAAGTCTTCCAAGGACAGTGACAAGGAAAAGACAATTTATATATATAAATAGAATTAATATATGAAAGGAAAACCCATAAACTACCAATTGCAAGGTCATCTATCTTTGATCTGACACTATTTCTATTATTATCCACACTGTATCTAATACCTCTGTTCTCACCTACATCAAGAAATATGATTCCTGTCTTTGTTTACACTGTCCTCATTTTCCTCTGAAAAGACGTAAAAAAAGCACCAGTTCAACAAATCTGCTATTCTTTTATCCTTTCTATCCTTATTCATCTATAATTTCAGTGATTTTTTGTCTTCAGTCTCCTATAAATATAGTTGAAGAACAATTTACTATTAGCTGAAATGCACGTTGCAATTCAATAATTAGTGTATTTTTGTGTTCCTGATTCTTCTTTTAGTGTTTTTCTGATCTATTATGTCTATTTAGCAGATATTTGTAGTTTGAAAAGCATACATTAATATTTTGTTCTGAGGTCAAAATGCTCTGCTAACCTGGATTCAAGATTAGACAACCATCCTTTCAATCTGCAATACTCAGAAGAGAATGTGGTAGTCTTATTGCTAAAGAGAAAAAAAATATGCACATACTGAAAAAAAAAAAAGTTCTTTATCATGCACATTGAAGTATCATTTATTTATCTGTGTAAGCATTCATGTAGCTGTCATCATCTCAGTATTTAACTGCTTCCCAACTATTTAAACAGAGTAATATATCTAATTGCATTTCTCTTCTTGTCCCCCTTCTGAAGGAGACACAGCTGGATTGCTGTGACAGGAAGTTACAAAGGGAAAATAAATAAAAGAAATAGAAGTTGTTTTTATTATAGGACGTTACAATCTCAGTGATTCTTATCTGCCATGTCAGTGGGTGCTAGCTTGCATCCTCAATAAGAGCTTCATCCTCAGAAGCTCATGAACGTCCCAGGGCTGGCTGACCTCTCCACCCATGCTAGCAGCTATGGCTGAATGGTAAGAGAATTGATCTCTACAGTTGTGAGGGACCTGTCCATGGAGAGGTCCTTTGAACTCATTCTTTGAACTGAATTGCACAAATGCACACTTCTCTTTCTTTGCTACTTTCATTCCATCTTTGGAAGCAGTGCTATTTTTGGATCCAGAATTTCTTTTATAGCTATGAGTTATCATCCTATGTAGTCCAGCATTTAAAAGAAAAACACAACGTCCAGCAATTCACATTCAAAAGGAAACAAACAAACAAACAAACAAAAATACCAACCAAACAACCAAAAAAAAACAACACAAAAAAAAACAACAACCCAAAACATAAGAAAGAGCCAACATGCCAAAGCAATTGTGCTGTAAACTTTTAAATGGCAATTTTAAGATGGACAAATGTATCAGTTAAAGGTATCTTGGAAAATCTTGTATCATGCCGTAAACTTTCAATATGAAGTTTTGAAAAATTAAAAATTATACTATCTGAAATACAAAAAAAAAAAAACTTTTTTTTTTTTTTTTGTCATGCTAAACTTTCCACAGAAACCCCAGTTCCATCAATTTCAATAGTTATTGCCTAAGGGAAGGGTTTTGGATTTTAAATGTCATTCTGTGTGTAGATTGGATTGGTCAAATGCAGAAAGAATGAATTTGCTAATATTATAGTAAAGAAACATTTTATTGCTATATGTTAGGTCATATTACTTGTCACTTATAACTAGTTACTTATTCATGAAAATATTCATAAATCCTTAAAGCATTACCAAATTAAGCTTAAATAGGAATGTATCAAACATTTGCTCTAGCTTTGTTTTCTTTTCATTCACTACTTGCCATTTATTATTCTCTAGTTTTAAAGAGTTTCAGTCATCCAATTAAAGAGAATAAAAATAAAATTTGATTTATGAGTTATGTCACACTTACCAAGTAGTCAGTGTAAATAGTTTGCAAAGAATACATAGCTGGAAAATTTCTGAGAAATCATTCATCTTGTGTGTGTGAATAATGAATGCATCAGCCTGAAAGAGAAGATAGTTTTGCATAATCTTTATAAACAGGAACAAAAAATAAGACTAAATTCAGCCAAGAATTTTTTTCTAGAGAACAGTTTAACGAGCAGCACTAATGACAGTTGAATAAACTTAGCATATGGTAATTCAGTGAAGTGCGTTCCCCTCAGTATTATATTTGTTTGTTCAAAAACTTTCAAAACAGATATGAATGTATGTATGCACATATGTGTATGTCTATATACGTTCAGAATAAAGACATGAAATATATACTTGTTCAGCTTTTATTATTTTCATTTCATATTTTCATTTTTTTGTTGCCTACTCACATCTGCAGCAGCAATTTCCATTCTAGAGGTCCTACCTGAGCTCTGGTTACAAAAGATTGTTCTTAAAGTACACCACTAGCAAAATTCTTGAATATAAGTGAGCATATTTTTACACACACATATATACAGACAGCGTAAGTCAGCAGCAAGGGCAGACAGGATGCCATAAACAGTTGATGAGGAGTAGCAGCAGCTGAGGCAACTTGACTTACTTTCAGTTTCTGGTTGTTTTCTGATGGAAATTACCAAGAAAAATATTAACTATCTACACAAAGCAGATCATGTCTCAGATTACCTCAGCCTGGTTTCAAGAGCTGTTGTATCCACTAATGTATATGTTCCTTTATCCACCTCCGCTGTGCATTTTTCTTCTCCTTCGTTGATCTTTTCCTTCCTTCCTTCCTTCCTTCCTTCCTTCCTCCCTTCCTTCCTTCCTTCCTCCCTTCCTTCCTTTCTTCCTTCCTTCCTTCCTTCCTTCCTTTTCTTTCCTTTCTTTCCTTTCTTTCCTTTCTTTCCTTTCTTTCCTTTCTTTTTCTTTCTTTCTTTCTTTGGCTATTTCTAAAATTCTCTGTCCATGAAAACTGTTAGGAGACTTAGCACAAATCCATGCTACATCAATATACGGAAAAAGCAAAACTTGGCTATTCAAAGGCAACACAAATTCTCATTTCTTCAAAATGCTCCTTTACTTATAACAACTGTTATCATCATTCTAATCTTTATAAAGTTATAAAGATTTCTAGAGCTACTCATAAATAAATAAATAAATAAATAAATAAATAAATAAATAAATAAATAAAGTCCTTTAATGGGACTTTTTTTCTAATATTGATTTCTATTTATCATTGCCTATTATTTCAACATAAATGGTAATGTTTCAAACTAAATGTCAACCTAAATGGCAGTACTGTGTACAGTTTTGGGCACCACAATATAAGAAGGACATAAAACTATTAGACATTGTCCAAAGGAGGGTTACAAAGATGGTGAAAGATGGGTCTATAGCATAGAAAAGGAGGGGCAACCTCACTGACCTACTTTCCTCACAAGGGGAGCAGAGGGGCAGGTGCTGAGCTCTGCTCCCTGGGGACAGTGACAGGACCCGAGGGAACGGCATGGAGCTGGGACAGGGGAGGGTCAGGCTGGGTGTTAGGGAAAGGTTCTGCACACAGAGGGTGGTCGGGCGCTGGGACAGGCTCCCCAGGGCAGTGGTCACAGCACTGAGCTTGTCAGAGTTCAAGGATCGTTTGGACAACGCTCTCAGACACATGGTCTGATTTTTTCGGTGGTCCTGTGTGGAGCCAGGAGTTGGACTTGATGAATCTTGTGGATCCTTTCAACCCAGGATATTCTCTTTCTATGATTCTATGAATATAAAAGCATCTTGCTGCTTTACTGCACTGAATATGCCATTTCCTGTTTTATTTTCCCCATCCCTTCAGTAAATCCTGAAACATGGTATTTTAAATCCCCAATGAATTTCCAGTTCAGTGTCCCTGTCATTCTAATATTAATCTCATATAGTGCTTATCTTTGAAAGCATGAAAAAAAGATGAAAGAGAAAAAGACATTAGAATTCTTTTTAATATATTATGCTTTGCCATACCAGCATACGGCTTATAGTTTTACTTCTGTCCTTACTGATGAAACAGAATCATGTCTTCAACTCTCCTTGTTTCATGAAAGTTTCCACAGTTATCTGCCTTAGGGATTTTGTTCTATTTTATTTTAAAAAATGTTAAGCTTTCATTAATGATTTTTCAGTTTCTAAGTTGTCTCTGTCAGCTGCAGTAGCAATATCAACTCCTAGAGAGTTCCCTGTTAAGATCTGCCAAAGATTGGGCTCCTGTTGGTTTGCTGTTATGTGACCCCAATTCAGCAAAATACTTAAATATAGTTAGTAACTTCCTGCATAAACATTAACATACTAACTGACTAAGACTAATTACATGTCTGAAATTAAAGGTCTATACAAATCCCAACATGAATTTAGGTCTGTGTGTGCAACATTGTTCTAGAAATAGTACTCATTTCCAAAGAACATGGAAATTTCAACATGAAGCACATTTTCAGGAAGGATTTTTTTTTCCTTTGAGAAAATTTTCACAGCATATGTACAAACTTTGTAGATCTACTGTGTGAATATTTATGGAAGGATTAGTGCTTGCAACTACATTGATAGAGAATCTGTTCTTGACACACACGTGAGGCTGGCTCACTTTTTCCTTCAAGATATTACTGAAATATTTGATTAGTTTTTACTTGAATTGTCACAGCAATCAATGTACCAGGCTTGTTTATTCCTGTATTTCTCAAATGAAGACTTGCAAATTTTTGAGGAATTCACAACATATTATCTCTTTGTGTTATTTATGGCAATTAAAATCAAAAGATTTTATTTAGAAATGGCTTTCCACTCATATTTTGGTGTCTCTTATAAAATATGTGATGAGGCTGCATTGCTTGCTATTATTATTCATATCGTGGTAGTACTATGTATTCCTTCCTTATCTGAATAAAAGCCCTACTATACCAGAGGTGTATTCTAGCATCATGCTACACTTATTTCCTTTGCTTAAGGAATTACGGTCAAAAAAATAAAATGCACATGCTCAATTTGTTGAGTAAGTACATTGGGAAGCACTGACATTTGCAGGTGATTTGAACATGCAGAAGAGGAGCAACTGGCTTTGGCATTGTCACTAAGTTTGCAAGTGAGAGAATATTCCTGATGCTATATATGCTTCAGCTTACTTCAGTCAGACAGATTGTATACTGGGTCAATTAAAATAAATACTAAATGAATAATTTAAAAAAGACATGAGTCTTCAGTCTGGAACTAGGGATGCTACAATCATTGTAAAGGTCATGTCACTGAACATGCAAGTTTTTCCATCTTTTCCACATTTTACATATAAAATGCTATTTTGTGGTTAATTACATTGCACCTCTTTGTGGAATTCACACAGGATCAAGAAAGATCTTGAACAAAAAAAAATTCTTTGCATTTTAAAATCAGGAGAATTTATCTCAGTTTGGATACACAACACTTAGAAACATAGAATCACAGACTGACTGAGGTTGGAAGGGACTCAGGAGGCATTTGATCCAAACTCTCCTCAAGCAGGGCTACCCAGAGCAGGTTGCCCAGGCCCATGTCCAGGTGGCTTTGGAGGATCTTCTATGAGGGAGACTCGACAACCTGTCTGGTCAACCTGTGCCAGTGCTCCGTCACCCGCACAGTAAAGACATGCTTCCTGATGTTTAGACAGAACCTCCCATGTTCCTGTTTGTACCCACTGCCCATTGTCCTGCTTGTCCAAGAGCCTGGCTCCAACTTAATTGCATGCTCCCTTCAGGTATTTATATATACTGATGAGATTCCCCCTAAGCCTCCTTTTCTCCAGTCTGATCAGCCCCAACTCACTCAGCCTCTCCTCTTAAGAGAGGTGCTCTAGTCCCTTAATTATCTTAATGGTCCTTCATTGGACTCTCTTCATTATGTCAATATCTTTGTCACATTGAGGAACCCAAAACTGAATGCAGTACTCCAGATGTGACCTCACAAATGATGAAAAGAGTGGAAAGATCACCTCTCTTGACCTGCTGGCAATAGACTACCTAATGAAGGACAGGACATCACTAGCCTTCTTTGCTGCAAGGACACAATGCTGGCTCATGTTCAACTTGCTGTCCACCAGGACCCAGGATACAAGGACTTATCTAGGTATCTTTATTTTTTTCCAGACTGTAAAATAGATCTTTATTTTTGAAACAATTTTTAAGCTGTTATAAAATATTTAAGTATAGCAGATTTAAATTACACTGACCTTCTTAAGCAGTTAAAAATTATATGCTACAATTTCTGAATAACCAAATACTATATAGAGACAGCAGAAGGAAAAAAGTACTTTAAAGAAAGTCAGAAACACCTGTAACACCATGTGACCTAATCTGTGATATGGATGAATGTTATAATAACTAATTGAATAAAACAAAATTTAGCTGGTAGTGGTCTCACCTTGTTCAGCCCCCTGGCTGTGTTACAGGATATTGTTTGTCATTAGATTAGTGACCTTTACTCTAGTGCTGCTTCACAGAGTAAAGTTATTTTCATTAATAGTTTTCTTTTTTTTTTTTTCCACTTTCTCATTGTTTTCTCACTTTTCAGCAAGCCAATTTCCACTGTTAAATAAATATATATATATATTTATATATATATATATATCTTCAGTGTAATGAATACTGGCCAGTTATTTTCATAATACATACATAAGATTGTCCTATTAGAACAGAAAAATATATATATATTGTTCTCATTCATCTATAAAAGTAGCTCTTTCTGAAATCTAAAATTAATTAACCTTCAGGATGATACTATCTCCTGACAGTTTTTTAACTTCAACAATACTGTCAAATGAAATGTTATACCTGTAGAACATTGCATCAAAATTACAAGCAAACCTCCAGGGCAAAGTGTCAGACCAAACAAAAGCAATAGAATGCTAAGACTTCTAAACAGAACCAATATATATTTCCCTTTAATTATTACAATAATAATATATAGCAATACTTATTTACTAGATATTTGAGTGATTAGTTTTCCATGCCCAGTTCTGACTTAAGGAACCCGCACAATTAGTTGCTTTCCCTTATGTAGTTGCTATTTTTCCTTACAGCCTTTAAGAGGTGACTTACTGATGACATGAATAATGTTTGATTAGCCTATTTTAATCATACATACATCCTTGCTCAGGGATCACAGAATATCTCACCTCATAAACATAGAGGACCATTAGATGATATAGATACATAATACTTTGGTAAGCACTTGTCATTAGTCACTGTAAGTTACGAGAATATGACTGGCACATTACCAAAATTAATTCCCAACACAAGCAAGTTGCCATGATGGGAAGTCAAGATTCAGATTCAATAAATATGAAAATATAATCTGCATAAACTGAGCTCATAAAATTCTTGCAATCACAAAAAAGAGTTAGTCAAACATGGCATTAGTATGCGAGCCTCATGGGCAAAAAATATCTTAAGGAATATTATTTAAGGAATATTTGTACCAGATAACCATATGAAAGAATCAAGAAAAAGGAATTGGATCGTTATTTAATGATAGATCATTTATGCTGGGAAAAATACACCAGCCCTGTGTTTCTGATTCGATTTTAATTCTTCAGAATACATGGGCTGGGATAGTAAATGGTACATTTAGAGACTGCAGAAAATGAGTGAAGTATATTGTGTGGCCAAACAGAGTTCTCCATTGGTAGAGTATGCAGGTTACCAAGACTTGTGTGTTTGCACATAGTTGCTTATTTATACAGCATGAGTGTTAGCTCCTATTTTACCTACTGAACATTATAGGCTGAGTTCATCTGCCTAAAGGTAGGCATCTTGTACCATTTGAGATGCTCCAACATACTGGAAACATCTGCATGACACTGAAGAACTGATATTTAACCTACAAGAGGTCCTTGACCTTTTTAAGCTGCATCTGAAATCTATATGGGCATCACAGGTGGGAAGAGATGCATTTAATAAGCTGAACTGAATGTCTATGTTTAACCACCTGAATTGAGCCAGTATACAGAAACCAGTTCACGCTGCAAATATTCTGACCAGTCACCAAGTGTCTTCTTCAGACAGTAAATTGAATTATTCTCAAGGCTCCATTGCCTGGATTGACTAGAACTCTGCTCGCTAAAATAGGCTCTTAGACACTGGGATTGATTTGGGTATCCAGAAAAAAGCATCTAGTGCCATGTGATATAGCACTAGAATATCTGAGTCATCTACAATGTGGTTAGTAGATATGATGTGGGCACTAGCGTAGATCTAAGTCTTTTTGAGCTGCACAACAGACAGAAGGCTCCAGATCACCTCAAGTAGCACTAAAAATTTTTAGCACTCAGAGGGCGAGTCAAGCACCCAGCTTACATATTTCCATGTATGAGTAGACACAGGTACTTTAAGCTCAAAATTAATCTCTTCCCTTTCTATGCAACATTCCAAGATTGCCAACAATGTGGAAATTAGATGCTATAGTACCAGTTTTGTTCATACATCTACTACTACTATTATTTATTACGTAACCTCAATAGATTTGGAAGCAGTTAAAAATAACACAGGTTTGTTTGAAGCATAGGTGGTGGAAGTAGGAACCAAGCTCTGAAGTAGAAGGTGCAAACAGACGTTCTCATAAGCAAGCACAGAAGATGTGTAAAGTTCAAAGAGCTTCAATAAGCCCAAATACCAAAGTCATGTCATTTCAGGACTTAATGGATCTTTTTGTAAGGGTTTTCAAGATCTATGATTCCTTTTAAGTTCTGTACTTGATTAGATCATGGTTGATCCAAGATAGCCCAGGCTATATATAACTGAAACAGCATATTCACAGTGATAAGTTTTTGAGTCCTTCATTTTCCTTAACAGAGGAAAAACAAAACCTTTGAAGAAACTAGGTAGGTAGGACTTATACAAATACTTAAGTGAGAAATGTCACAATCAAGAAGATAGGTGTCAGGGTCCATTCATTGTCATTTTGTGATTTTGACTGCAGAAGCATAGTACCAATCACAGGGCTAAACAAAAGCAGTTCAGTGGACTCTGGTTTGTAACTAGTTCAGACTCCGAGACCGGATGCTTATTTACCTTTAAAGTACTGTGCCATCGTACACTCTAATTCAGTTCTTAAGCGACTCTCAAAGAGTTATCTGAATGTCTTTCAAAAAAGCATTGTATACTTGCATTGCTATTTGTGCATTCAAAGTGAAGATGACAAAAACAATATTGCACACAACTGTGAGACTGGCAGCTCAGACTTTGAATGTTCAGAAATAGAAAATGCTGAATAACAAGAACTGTGATCACTAAACCAAATATATCACTCTCGTGATCTAGATGTGGTAACAAAGACTGACTTCAAAGTGCAACCTTTGAATCTATAAAGTTATTAATCAAAAGCAGATCTAAGTGGATTTAAACTTTGGAAGAACACAAGAATACTATCATCTATAATTACAAAGGGACATTTACTGTCTATCAGAACAACATAATGACGGACAGTAATGCCAAAAAATAACATATTGCAGAAATATAGTTGACAGAAACCAAATCACAGCTTTCCAGTTTCGAGATGACATTAAGTACAAAATGTGAAATGAGCTGTGGCTTCCTCAACCCTAAAAATTCAATCAAATTTCACTGTCTATGTCTGCTTCAATCATCTATTTTATTCCACACAGCGTTAGCAGTATTCAGTAAGGGACATCTTCTCACCATTTTCTGGGAAAACACTAATAGACAACTTGAGTTTACTGGAATGTTCAATACACTGAAATATCTTGGTCAGTAGTTATCTGACACAGCCCTTTGCCTTCAGAAATTAGGCTCAGGTAAGCAACAAGGTGTTGAACATCACCAAAATGTTCGTTTGCACTTCTATACCATTTTAGCACAATACATTGTTGACGTAGTGCGTTAAAAACACTGCAGTTCATAGTGGGGACAGTTGTTCAGCGTCCAAAAAATTGATAAGCAATTCAAAAAAGTCCTTAATTAAGCTTTCAGTGAATAAGTAGGGCAAAATCAACGTTATATAATTGTCAATGCCAGACCACAGGTTCAGTTTCATGTCTTCTGGTGTTACAGACATAGAAGATTTTTCCATGATTCCAATGCAGAGAACAAGAAAGAAACCTCCCTTACTTTCAGTCAAAAAATTACAGAATCGGGGTGATAAGCTTTCCGGCCAAGGCAAGATCCCATCTATTGCCAACTTCTCCACAAAATAAATGTCCACATAGGTGGTTGTAGTGATCCTGACCTGAAGACCTTGTACATTGAAGATTTAGTGATCAACACAGCAGGTAAACTGAGTAGGTCCAGGCCTGTGCTGTGCTGCACTATGCTGTACATACAGCCTGGTCTTGAAGTTGTGCTGTGTTGCACAAGACCCCTTGGCTGCAGGATAACCTCAGCCAGCTCGTTCTAAAAGAGGAGTCCCCAGGCAGCTGCCACTCAGTACCAGCAATTACACCACCTGCATGGGCTTGCCTGTATCTAAAAGTACAGCAAGAAGTTATTGTGAGAACATCCTTTATGGATGGAATTGTTTTCTTACAAGAAAATTATATAATACCTCAAATGATCAAAAAGAAGGAACCTTCCTCCATGGATGGATGGAGGGGATCTGTGCAGTGTGTCTACGCAGGGAAGATACATCTGTGTCTACACTGGGAAGATCCGTCTGCACAAATGAAGGGTACCCAGCATCTGACTTACTCACGATCTATGGTTTGTTGTTTGTTTTTTTTTTTAATCTCTCCAGTTAACTTGCTGTAATACTAAGCCATTTGTTGTTGGGCCTTTCTTACTGTGATCCAGAAAGAACCCTGCACCGACTCCCTCTCCCCTATGCCCCATCCCAGTACAAAGCAGTGGCATGATGTGCAGTGCTGAAGGCACTAAAATTATTAGGCATAATTTGTTCATTTGATAAAGTTCCTTGTATTAAGGCAACACAAGTACTAGATGGGAGTAGTACAGTAATTTTGAAATAGTCAGAATGAGTGAACTTCAAGTATTTTTCCACCTTCTCTCTGCTCCAGGGAAATATTTCCAAGATGCGGTTTTCTCAGTGTTATGTGTAGCATCTGGGAACATTACACAAGGATCTATCTAAAGGTTAATGGAAGAATATACTCACAACCCTGCAGTCAGGCTCTACAAAGTTCAATACAAGCTAGTTCTTAGATTAACATAGAATAATTTTTTTTACATGGGATAATTAAACTGCTGATGTTACTCACTTTGAAGTGGCACTTAAATAATTGTGATGGCATCTGCTAAGTGCATTTTGAGACAGTCCTTTATAATTAATTACTCATTTTCATGAATCATACATCTGTCTGAAGTATACCTGTTACCAGTAAGATGGTTGTAATGGAAATTTAATAGTATTTTTTTTAGTTTTTAACACATTGTGGGTTTTATATTTTTGTCCATCTGTGGTGGACTTTATATGTGAATGATATCAGTTAGATACCATGACAGCCTTGATTCCCTGGGCCACCTGTTAAATCACTGAGTGTTCAGTCACTGGCAACAGGCTCAAGTTGACAGAAATGCACAGGCTACAAACCTATAACAACTTCTCTTCTGGGGAAGAGATGTCTTGTGTGCAAAATCCCTCCTGAATATATGTGGAAGAGGACAAGAACTGTGGCACACTCTGCCTAGTTCTTCTAATGCATTTTCAAATATCATCTTAATTTCATAGTGCAATATGTTTAGTCTATATATGTTCATATATTTACATTTGGGTTCTTATTTTTGGTAAGAATTTCTTTTAATCTATGGATATATAAAACGCCTTAAAATGCATACAAAGCTTGTCTAATCACACTATAATTATACTTTTTTTTGATAGATACATGTTTCACTAACAGAATTATTACTAGTAATGTATCAATACTGAGTAACAGTATTATATATAGAAAGTTATCATATCTAAATAAAGTCCTTAGCTATATACATCTTCAAAAAGCATTATTAGAACTTCCTGCCTTAGGGATATCAATAGGAGAAATTTCTGGTTGTGTCTGACAAAGTAATAGCTACGTTTGGTGAGGTGACACTTCTCTTTTTCATTTTTGTGAGATCTAGATCTCCCATATTCCTCCCTTATCGTCTAGTCTAACACTTTCTAGATATAGCCTTCCAGAGCAGACTACTTACTATTTTTTGGCTTGCTGAATGCAAGTGAACTAAAGTGATAATATATTGTACTGAAGTCCCTACCCCCTTTAAAAATCCTTGGCTGCTGAGAAGGAACTTGAAAGATTATTTTCCCTTCATTGTTTATAGGCAGGGTGATATCTGAACAGCAAATCACATAATATTTGGAGTTGAGACACAAGTATTCCAACAAAGGCTAAAGAGCTGCCCTAAGAATATAAAATAAAAATCTAAGGAAGTTGCAGATAATGCATGTACAACATGAATAAATATCTACGCAGTCAGGGTTATCTTATGTGGTCTTCATCTACCTAATGCGAGGATGCAAAGCAAAGAGCCAGGTGCTTCTTGGAAGCTTGTAGGAATATGACAGGAACCAATGGACACAACTTGCAACAAAGGAAATTTTGACTAGATCCATCCCACTGAGTGGTTAAATGTTGTCACAGGTTGCCCAGTAGTGTGGGATCTCCAACCCTGGAGATAACTCTAGTTATAGTTGACCATGCATCAGGCAGGAGGCTGTGCTAGATGATCCTCGGAGGTCCCTTGCAAACTAAATTATTCTATGGTTCTGTGAAACACTCCCTGTCATTTTCCTTCACCGTGAGTAAGTTTGGTCTGTGATTCAGTCAGCTTTCCTAAAAGCTACACACTCCGACAATTCAATTTTAATTGAAATGATTAGTCTGTAAAATATGTGAAAGACATGCAACATTTTAAATTATTTTATAGCTTTAAGGGCCTCACCCTGACACTTTTACTGTGGTAAAGCTGTCAGTGGTTTAAGAGTACAGTAGAAGTTATTTGTATTCTTTTAATCACCATGTCCTAAAGACCTCAATATAAATATCCTGTTACTCTATAATGAATTATGATATTTGTATAGACGGTAGCACATTACAGCTTTTACACTGCTGAAATTCTACTTTAAATGAAATCTAATCATCTGGAGATGTCATTCAATTTGGCAGCACATTGCAGAAGATGTAATGCCATGCTCAAGCAAGTTGTAATTGAACTGCCCAGAAATTTAATTCAGTTACTTGAAAAGGGATAGTAGACAGATTTTGTATTCACACCTCCTATAATAAAATTCACGTTCGTTCCTTTACTGTGTTGCAATTATCTACAGTAACTAATAAGAGTTTATCAACAGATCATAAGTAACTCAATTTATACACATATTTTTAGTATGTATAAGAATGAAAGTTTCATGGTGAATAAAAATTTGGTTAACAAAGGAGGTTGCACTGCCAACTGCTATGCAAATTAAAGTCACTGAAGCATTGTTCAAGGCTCTTGTACAGATCTATTTAGTGCTGCAAACATTTAGTATTTCTCCTTCTTTTAATTAATTAACTAGTGTAGCTTTTTGTCTGATTTGTTATACATTTCTGATGTGCACCAGAATAGAAATCCTGGAACAGCTGGTAACTGTTGGAAGATCTCCTCTGGGACATAGTACCACTTCGGATTGAATGCAAAATAACAGACGCCTTGATAGTGATAATATTACATTGCCGAATTACAGTTACTTAAATAACTATACAAATGTTAAGAATCCACAGAAATTATGTGGGTAATATATTCATTTGATATCTAACCAGATAAAAAGCAGATAAAATAAAACAGTTAAAAAAGATTATAACTATTAAGAGAATTCCTGCTGGTGAGCAAGAATACTTTCAAGCAGAAAGTTTGTCTTCTGCAGCATAGGGTAAAATTTCTGAAAGCAAGTGGAAGGATCTTTGGCACTGGCCAGTAATGACATCTGAATTCCAACTTCCTCTTAGCCATGTGATTATATGAACATGTAAGTACTTAGTAGTAGCTCACCTACATCCAGCCTAGAAAGTGTGTACTTTCCAAGAAGAAACTTTAATTCCTCTGCCTTTGCATCTGTTCTGAGATAGCCCCTCAACATCATCTTTGACTCATGTATTTCCACCATCCATTTTTTCTTGGTTCTTCCACTACAACTGATGGATGACACTTTCAACAATCTGAAATTAAGACTTGTACCTAATGCAAGCAACATTAAGCAAATTAACTTTATTTAACTTCAATGAATTTCATCAATTAGGAACTAGGACTATACCTACTGTAGACAATATTAGACAAATAAAAATTATTGAACTTCTAAAATCTGAAACTACTTCTGTGAAGATAATATCAGCAAGGCTTGTCAGCACTACAGAGCAGCTTCTGTATGGGGAAAGACCAAACATGAAGCAGAAATCTCCACCTGGAAAGCTTTATCAAGCTCTAAAATTTGCATGGTTGTTAATGGTAATTATACTCTTTCCCTATATATGAGCTGCTATCTAGTATCTGAGGTAGGATATTGAGTTATTCTATACTGGACATTTAATCTACATGTATAGATCAAAGGCTGTATCTTGAGAGTATTCTGTAAGAAAGCTTGAACCATACAGATTTTATTTCAGTGCTACAGATCCATACTTTAAACTTGTAATCCCAGGATCTAACAAAAACAGTTACTTTTTAATATTGTTCTTAAAATAGACATAAATACTTTTGTAAACACTGGAACCAGTGATGTATGATTTCCTTTAGATTTGTGCCTGCTAGTTAACTTTGAATGGAAGTAAAATATTTACGTTGGCAGTGGCATTATAAGGCCGCATTGATGTCTAAGAAATTGATTCAGATCATTGATGTCTAATAAATTCAAAGGATTCCTTCAGTTGTATCAGTAGCACAGTCTTTTTCCTCTGTTCCATGCCAAATCCACGAATTTGTTATTTTTAACTGTGGTATAGCCATGTATTAAAAAATGTAGGAAGAAACATAGAGAAATACTTATGTATGTGCACCATGTTTGTATAAAGCTTGCTTTTTCAGGAAATGAGGCTGTGGCAGTCTGTTTTATCTCCTCTGCTCTTGCTTTCTACAGTTAACTGCAGCAGCTGCTCAGTGACGCCTTTCTAGCAGATTATTCTTCCTTTGACTGTTCACGACCACTACTTATTCTAGACATTATGACCTAAGAAATTTCAAATATTATGAGACTATTCTACCCAGATAATATAGAAAATGTAACCCTATCAAGCTTAAGATAAAATAATTCAGTATTAAATGACAGTCATTTAAAACAGATTTTTATGTTCCATTTCATCAATTTGAAATATGCTTTTAAATGATTCACAACAGTAAGCAATTATGCAGTTTTGATTAAATCAAACTATATACATAAACAATACTGGCAATGAATCTGTCACCATTTGTTTTCAGTTAGCACACTACTAAGATGAATGCAGGAGCACTTTAACTTTCAGCTATTTGTTTATTCTCATTGAAACTCGAAATGTTTAATTCTATTACACAAAAATCTAAACAACATGTTGGGAGAAAGAAAGAAAAAAAAGAGTCTTATTTTCAATGCACCGTCAGGCGGATTTGGCTCATAGATTTCCATCCTGCAGTGATGTCATTTCTAGCATTTTTCCCTGCCTAAAGCATGATGCATCTGAACCAGCATCTAAAGAAGATATATTTATAAATGCAACTTACTTCTATATTGAAACTAAGATGGGATTGAAGGACAGCCAACATCTTACTGAAATTATTGGTTTTGGTAGCAAATGATTATTGCAGATAGTTCTACTTGTGAATAAATGCTCAGCTAGTTTTGAACATTTTTGACATGAATGTATACATTTCCATATGTACACAAACAAGATCAACAAGAACCAAATGGACTAAAAAAAGAAAAAAGAAAAAAAAAAAAAAGAAAGGTTCTGAACAAATTCCTCCTTCAAAGCTGATCTATTTCATTGTTAACTATGTAACCTCTAATAATCAGTTTTCCCCATCTATATTATGCTTTTGTTTAGTCTATTTGACTCTTCATGCTCTCCTGCTGGTCCAAAGAAGAACTTCCCAGACATTTGAGTTGTTTTAACAAGGCATTTGGAGTACTTGCCATGGTACGAAGTAAGTGAATTCTGGAAAACAGCAGTAGAAAATGGGCTTATTTTATCTTAGGTCCATCTAGATATACATGAACAAGAAGTGAAGCAGGTTACTTAGGTCTCAGGGTAAGAACAAGAATTTTCCTCAGAAGAATTTTTAAATCCATATGTTTTTAGTGCCCTCTGAGTGTCTGCAGTGCACTTGTTATGCTATTAATCATTCAAGACTCATGTAAACCCACATATCCCAGCTAATGAATTAATTTGTTGTAAAGCTACACTGAGGCTCAGCTGGCATTGATGTCTGCTCACCTCCCAGCTGCTCTCTGCTCACTAGAGAAAAAGCAGAGAGACAACTTCCTTCCCACTTGCTCAGAACAGCTACGGTACCACCCTGCTTGTGGGACTCCAGGTAATGTAATCAGGTCTCATACACACCACTGAGGCTGCTTGCTTCTTTCTAGTGATTCTTGGGGGAAAGATATTTGCCAGGGAAAGATATTTGCCAGGGAATGGTCACAAAGTGCCTCAGTAACCAGCAGCCATCATTGCCCAGCCAAACTGCTTTCTCCACCTTTGCAGTGACAGTATTACCTTTATTGCCTGAATCCTCTGATTCAGTTCCAGCACTGACGAACGAGGTAAACATTTTCCAAAGAAACGTATAAGTTTGTATCTGTGTCTGTTCAGTGAAAAGGTCTGAGGTTTGTCTCATTCCATTAACGTGAATGTAGAGAGCCATTTCAGACTCCAGTAGAGAATTTGAAGTCCTTTCCCACCCCAGTTCTTTCCAGCACTGCTTTACTGCTGCTACCCTGATGGCAGCTGAGCAGGTCAAGGCACCTGAGCACCCAGAGGAAGCTGAAAGGAGACAAGGTCAAGCCGAGTCACCATCCCTGGATGTCTTTAAAAGATGTTTAGATGTAGAGCTTAGTGATATGGTTTAGTGGAGGACTTGTTAGTGTTAGGTCAGAGGTTGGACTAGGTAATCTTGGAGGTCTCTTCCAACCTAGATGATTCTGTGATTCTTAATTTCCCCAGACCTTTTGGTTACTCTGCTGTTACTGAGCCTTTGATACCCCCTGCAATCGTGATGCTCCAGAAGAGACATCAAGATCAAAATAAACAAATAAACCTTAAAAATCTCTCTCTCTCTAAGAAAGAAATAAAAATAAAATAATATTAACAATAAAAAAAATAATAATTTTGTTGTACTGAAAGATCACTGGAAAATGACGTGAACATGCACCATGGTGCTATAGTTTACAATAAAGAAAATATCTGTAAATACAATGGCGTTTTGATTTTTTTCCACTCATAGTCTCTATTTTCAGTGATGTAACTATTTCCATACTTAACCTCTGTTTAACATTCTTCATAAGAGGTGGTAAAAAAACAAACAAACAAATAAACAAACAAACAAAACAACAACATCAAAAAAAGGAAAATGTTCTGAAAAATACCCAGAAAGTGTATTTTGCAATTTATTCATTAATATTCTCCAGTTTTAAATGATTTTGTATTAGCTTGGTTTTTGGGTAGCTACGGTGTTCAGAATCTACCACAGAATATAAATGCCATTATTAGACCAACTGATACAGCTGGAAAAAATGAGGTTTAACAACCAATTTCATGTTCAAGTCTGAAGCTGAAGGTTGAAAAATGGGTCCAAGTTCAGATTTGTTTGGTGAATGAATTAATTCCTGAGCATACAATGACATTTAACTGTTATTGCAGTCACTGACATATTTGGGAACTATTTCTTTCTGTAAGAAATCAAAACTACTTTGACATAATTTAGCAGGCCAGCCAGAAAATCAGCAAGCTTGTGAAAAGCCAGAATTTATGAAAGCTGCTATGTTCTTGAAAAGAGAAGTCAGGTAGGTAGTTCCTTGTACTTCATTCTGCCATTCTGTACTTAATTCTGTGTAAATGGAGAAGCTGTCCACAACTCTCTTCATTCCTTATCATAAGTGTTGGACCAAATGTAGCAGGTGAAGGCCATCGTGCATTCTGATGCATGTTCCCCGCATCCATAGTGCTAGCTTGGGAACATCTATAGCTCCATGTCTTACATATCCGACAGTGTTTTGGAATAGGTGAAGTTATTCTGTTCTAAGAAACTTACGTGACTGCTTTGCTTCATAAGAGCTTGTTATGCAACATTAAGTGATTTGTTTTTCAGGTTTTTGGACTCAGACTTTGGTTTTGCTCTGTACTAATCCTTCACAAAGTACTGATACAGCTAATTAATTCCTGTTTCAGTTGAGGCAGTGTAGTCATTTTGCCTGTTTCTCACCATGATGAAAAGGAGGACTGCATAAGCAATAAGATAGGAGGTTATTTATTTCTATCTAAAAGATGTCAACAAATTACAGAATACTGACATGTATAGGGTACATTTATGGATTATATTATAGCCTAATAGAATAAAATCAGGCTTGCTTTTAAAAAGGTGACTAAATAGGCCTGTCAAACTTTTTATGGAACATGAGAATGTCAGTCTTAAAATGTGATCTAAAATTTCAGTTCACCTTCTTCACTTTTTGTATTTGGCTTCCCATATTGCAATAATTTTGGGAAAAAATATCTAGAAAAAAATATAGCTAAACCATAAAATCATTTCGTACAAATGTTGTGCTAATAAACTGAATTTAATGTGACAGCTTCACATAAAATATCGAAGTGAATAGATGTGTCAGCTAGACAGAGAGTGGGACAGCAATGACAGTGGTGCAGGCAAGGAAACAAAGGGACAAAACACATAGACTAGTGTGGGAGAAATGAGAAAGTATCAAAGAGGACAGGAGAAGCAAACATTAGGTGTCAGAGAGGCAGAAATATCACAAACACTCATGAGCAATAAAGCATTTACAACTTCTGTTGAGAAGCTTTCCTGAATCTTTCCATGTATTTGCTGTTTTCTTGCATTTCTTCTGCTTAAGAAACTGTGCATAAGTATTTTTGTGTGCTTATTTTTAGAGAAATAGCTGTAGGTAAGAAGCTCCTTACACCCATATTTCTGAGTTGCTGCTTCGGGTTTAAGTGTTCAGCTGTGAGCTCTATAATTTGAAAATCTGTTACTTTCATATTGCTCTTTTATAGAAAATTCCATTGTTGAGAATAAAGATGCTCGCAAAAATTAGCCAAAGCTATTAATGGAAAGTTGTTCCTTAATATTTAGAAAATCGTAGAATATCCTGACTTAGAAGGCACCCACAAGGCTCATCAAGTCCAACTCCTGGCTCCACGCAAGACCACCCAAAAATCAGATGTTATGTCTGACAGTGTTGTCCAAATGCTTCTTGAAATCCGACAGGCTTGGTGATGTGAAGAACCTTTTCAGGTTCTTTTCAGTGAAAAACCTTTTCCTAATATCCAGCCTGAACCTGTGTATTGGGTTTACATAGCAAGGTTTTGGTAGTGGGGGGCTGCAGGGGTGGCCTCCGTGAGCAGAGCCCAGCAGCTGCGTCCACGTTAGATAAGAGAGTTTCAGCCAGCTCCAAAGGGACCTGCCACTGCCCAGAGTCAAGCCAATAAGTGATGTTGCTTGCACCTTTGTGACAGCAGATTTAAGAAAGGAAAAAAACCTGCTGCACAACAGCAGCTGGGAGAACGAGGAGTGAGAACCAGGCCTGCAGCCCCCAAGGTCAGTGCAGAAAGAGGGCAGGAGGTGCTCCAGGCACACAGCAGCAGTTCCCCTGCGGCCTGTGGAGAGGCCCCTGGTGGAGCAGGCTGTCCCCCTGCAGCCCACGGGTCCCACACGGAGCAGATCTCCACGCTGCAGCCCGTGGAGGAGCCCCCGGTGGAGCAGGTGGATGTGGCCTGGAGGAGGCTGCGGCCCATGGAGAGCCCCCGCAGGAGCAGGCCCCGGGCCGGAGCTGCAGCCCGTGGAGAGGAGCCCACGCAGGAGCAGGGGGTCTGGGGGGAGCTGCCGCCCATGGGGGACCCGTGCTGGAGCAGTTTGCTCCTGGGGGATGGACCCCGTGGTACGGAGCCGTGTGGGAGCAGTTCTTGAAGAGCTGCTGCCTGTGGGCTGTCCCTGCAGGCGCAGTTCGGGAAGGACGGCATCCCGTGGGAGGGACCCCACGTGGAGCAGGGGCAGAAAGTGACCGTGAAGGAGTGGTGGAGATGAAGCATTAGGGACTGACCGCAGCCCCCATTCCCTGTTCCCCTGCGCTGCTTGGGGGGAGGAGGTTTTTGCAGTTTGCTTCTAGTTTCTCACTGCTCTAGCTTGTTAGTAATAGGTAATAAATTACATTAATCTCCCTATGCTAAATCTGTTTTGCCCATGCCAATAATTGTTGAGTGATCCCCCTGTCCTTATCTCAACCCTTGAACCCTTTTCATCATATTTTATCCCTCTTTTCCTTTGAGGAGGGGGAGTGAGAGTGGTTGTAATGGAGCTCAGCTGCTCAGCTGGGTAAAAACACTACAACCTCCCCTGTCCCAGCTCCATGCCGTTCCCTCGGGTCCTGTCGCTGTCCCCAGAGAGCAGAGCTCAGCGCCCACCCCTCTGCTCCCCTCATGAGGGAGCTGCAGGCCGCCATGAGGCCTCCTGTCAGTCTCCTCTGCTCTGGGCTGAACAATACAAGTGACTTCAGCCACTCATATGTCTTCCCCTCCAGACGCTTTACGATCTTTGTTGCCCTCCTTGGGACGCTCTCTAACAGTTTTATATCTTATACTGTGGTGCCCTAAACTGTACACAGCACTCAAGGTGAGGCCACACCAGCGCAGAGCAGAGCAGGACAATCCCTCCCCTTGACCAGCTAGCAATGCTGTGCCAGACACAGGACACAGTTGGCCCTCCTGGCTGCCAGGGCACACTGTTAATTTTGTAATTTATTTGAACTATTCCCAGAGCTCTTTCTCAGTACTTTCCCTTACTTCCAGAACTCATTATCACTAATAAATTATAGTGAGGTGTCATCAGGAAGAAAAAGATAGCCTAAGAGCACTGCTTAATTTGTTCCGTAAGTGTAAACTAGTTGTATGTGTTCATAAAAAAATGTTGCATTTCACTTGAACCTCCGCGTCTGTTTTTCTGAAATTCACTCAGGTGCAGGGGCAGTTCTTACCTGGACAGCAGCGGGAACTCCATGGGAACTTCATAATCCTCATTAAAATCTTACTGAGTTTTATTTCTCCCTCTTGCTAAGCACGGATAGCACTCACATCCCAGTACAATGCCCCGCACCACAATATACCAGGACAACTACATGCTGCCAGTAGATAGCATTGCACAGTGGGAATCCCCACCAGCTAAAAAGTACCAGAGCCACAGTTTCAGTGTTATTTACCATATTATGACTGGAATTATTTTACTCTTTCTATTTAAATCCCTATTTTTAGAGCTTTTAATACTTGCTTCTGACTATTATTGGCATCCGACTGCAACATTTGAGCTCCTACTTCCTCCAGCTAAAACAGTGTTGCATGTATGTAGAATTGTTGCGTATATCAGAGATTTCTAAAAGTAGATGCTATCCTGCCATCTATAGCTTCTTCAGAAAGCTTGTAACTGTCTAAGTGTCCTCCTATTAGGGAGGATCAGAAGAATTCTGGAAAAGTCAAGTAGAATCTCTGGAAAAAAACAAAAACAAAAACAAAAACAAAAAACAACACAACAGATTCAGTCACAGGAAAATAATTTGTGTGTTACACATGTAGGTAGCAAGCTACAGGTTACGGACAAATGAAAAGACTAATATAAATAATTCCTTAAAGCCAGGAAAGAACTCAAATTATTTACAGCAGAATTAATTCCTGATTCAGGATTCAGAGGTCACATCTGTACTAGCATCAGTAAATATTCCAGGTCACCAGATCTCCATATGGAGTCAGTAGACAACAACCTGCCAAAATTTGGCATGGTTATGGTCCAGGTTGAGTAACATATCTCTCATAGAATTCATGGGTATTTTGAGTGTAGTATACCTCCCACATTTTCCCTCCCCATTTGGAGGCTACAGAATTTTAATTGCTGCTTCCTAACAGCCTCTGTGCCTGTAAATCGTCCTTGGCATGTTTAATTTGCTAGTACAGATATAGCCAGACCATCTATTAAGAGCCCTGTTAGAAGTATAGCAGATTTCAGACACCATCAGAACCACTGTGATTCTATAAGCTTACAGGGATTGCATTATACACAGACAGGAATTAAATGTAAGACGACTTGAAATATGGCTTGAGAGCATTCTACTGATTTATTTAAAAATCTATATATGTTGATTAGAAACCAGAGGAATGTCACAAACACAACCTTAATGTAAAACAAAATAAAGCACAGTAATTCTGCAGAGAGAGATTTTGTAGCATTCCAAGTACATATCCCTAGTATCATGCTCGGATTCTTAAAGATAAGATTTTAATTGTACTTTAGCCAATGAATTATTTCCAACATGAACACAAAGCAATAACAAAAACAGCAATAGGCTTACCAATACTTACAACTTTAATTTTCTGGTAAAGGAATATAAGACCATTAGTGAGCTCAGAACATTGTCCCTCTGGGGTAAAATAAAATGGCTTAATATTTTTGGAGCTGCTTGAAACATACAACTACTGTATTTTGCCAAATTAAAGTATCTTCATTTCATTGTGCTGAAGAAATAATCCCTCAAGTATTTAGAACATATAGATATATAACAATCGGTATTTTTGTTTAATAGTGCATAGAAAATAAGGATAATGGATTTTAGAAAAGTAAGCTTCTGCAGCCTCAGGGACCTGAGGATGAGATATACGGCCAAAGTGTTAGAGTGGCCGGTTAAAATAAGTTTCCTGGTTTACACAAGACGTAATATGTGAGAACATGGTCCACAGATCTTCTCTCTCCATTTTAAAATCTTTCTATCCGTGTTGGTAGCTTAACTGTTTGTACATTAGAGTCCTCTTAAACACCACCAAAAAACTCAGCAACTCTGTCGTTAGAGCAAAAGTGGAAAGGGAAAAAAATAAACAAACAAACAAAGAAAAATGAGAGCGGAAACAGAAGAAAGTATCTTTGAATGTCGGCACAGAGGAAAAAGCAATTACAGTGTGGAAGCAACTTAAATATAGCACTGGGAATGTAGCTGAAATAAAGATCTGAAAAGAAAAAAAAAATCTCTTCATGAATGTGAGAGGAGTCACAAAAAGCAACAACACAAATATATTTTTTAAAAATAAATTGCTTGCTCTCAGTCATTTAACTACCTTCAGTTAAGACAAGAAGAACAAGTTGCCAGACTGTGCCACAAAAGTTTCAAGATCATTGCATTCCTAACAAGAAAAAAAACTTTTGAGAGATCTTACTTTCATTTCATAAAGCAGGAAAAGGTAAGAAATATTTGAATTATTTAATAAAGATTTTTGTGATCTTGAGATGAATATTCAATTTTGATGAATTTACAGACCCCCACTTGGGATCAGATATTAATGGACCTCAGCAGCCTAAGACAGAGAGTGACATTAGGAGAGGTTGACTTAAGTTCACTATACCATAGAGAATTAAAAAACAGAACATTCACTCAGATCAGCTTGCATGTTCTGGCAAGGCAAAAAGGAGTCTGTTGCAGAAGAGAAAATCAGGCGCCCACACAGACATTTATTCCAGTAAATGCACAAAATACTAGCAGCTTAGCCTTTTCAGCAAGAGACAATTAATACGCTAGATGTGGAATGAAACACAGCTTCAGCATCCTGCTTTTAAATTGAACTGCTGTAACAAAGACTGTTGAAATGTTGAGAGTGGAACAGCATACAAAGAAGGAAAGCATAAGTCTTTGGCACACAGGAAGCAACAGTGCCCGGAACAACAGCAAGCTGTATAAAGATGGCAGCAGCTGCAAGCAAGGGAACTTCTGAACAGTGGGAATGATTTTAGATGCATCAACTTCAGTAGCACTTCTTCACAGAATTTGTTCAGGAAACTCTCAGTGTTGGATATATCTCATTTGATTTTAGATGTGTACTTGCTAGACATCTGAGATGGTCCCCCAAGTTACTCATGTAGGTAGTGTTGGAGAAATAACCAGTCTTAGAATTTGACTCCTCCTAAATACCTGTTTTAAGGAGAGACAAACTCCATCTTAGAAAAGACTATTGGCTTCCATTGGCTTCCAGAGACATCAATATGAATACGTTCAATGTAGTTTAGGTAACCCATATAATGTTAGTCAAATGTGTTTAATGAGAGCTCACGGAGACAGAAAGCAAAAGGTATACACAGAGAAAACATTAGGATAGGAAAAAAAGAGAACAAACCAAATGAAAGTAAATTAAAAAAATAATAATAAATAAAAGCTTAAAATTGGCAAGAGGGAAGACAATCAAATAAGTGAGATCAAGAACATAGATTTGAAAACTGTGGTATCATCAACACGTTTATGGACTGAAGACACACTAAAGCACACAACAAATAAGATATATCAGAATCTTAATCTTTCTGTGAAAATGTATTCAAGAAATGTCAGATATATGCTGCAAGATTTGCATAGGTTTGCTTATGCTGAAGAAATAATTATACCCTGCTTCTGGATTATTATTCACATTATCTCACGTTAGTTTGTTTTAGGGACCTGAAAAAGCAGCTGTTCAAGTAATCCAGCATTGATATCTGCTAGACATGGATTCCAACTTTGATAATGAAAGAAAATAACTCCTAGTTATATTGTTAAGAATTTAAATATATGGTACATTTTTAAACACAGCACAATGATTGTGTCCAGATCACCAGGGGGAAGATCAATAGGGAAAACCTGTTGGTGCTCAGGATCCTGAAGCCATGCTATAACACTTCCAAAGCTAAAAGCATTATAACTGCTACATAGGTTTTGGAGGAAAAATGAATTTGGGCCAGCTGATATAGTGTATGGTTGCTGGATCACTAATCTTCCATTGTATAATATTGACTGTGAAAGATACCATCATACATCTAGCTGTGATCAGGCATTTGTCTTGGTAATAGATGGCAGTACACATATACACTGCATATATGAATAGGAAAGTGTAGGCTTCCATCTTTCTTTCATGAGAGAGAACTTTATGATTGAGAGGTGATTTTGCATTACTAAGGCTGTTTTCTGGTATCTGCTATAGAATAACTTAACTCTGTGCTTCTGAGCAAATAGCTGGAGCTGCTGTCTCAGCCATGCACCAGCAGGCAGCTGAAAGCATGTCTATGTGTGCCAGCGACCTGCGCCAGTGAAGAAGCACAGGTATTGTGTGAGTAGCTGCCTGCTACTAATAAGAACGGCTTGATTTTATTAATAACAGCTTAATGACTGAAAGATGCTGATAAAGGAAAAATGTTATTAAAAGCTTGTCCTGCTGTCATCAGTTCACACTCTGAAGTTAGAAATCCTGAGCACTCCAGACTCCTTAGTTGTACCTAATCCACAGTGAATGAGTCAATTTAGAGAATAACATTTCAGTCATATATATTTTTAAAAAATGACTGCATCCCTGGATTTTAAAATTCTTGTAACTAATAAGAGGTACAAAACAACCATGAGCATAATCAAAAATATCAAGTGAAACATCCACACAGAGTTATACTCAGCTTTGAATTTTCAACAGGCTTTGAACTTTCAAACATTTTACACTGATGTTGAAATTTGCATCTCTTAGTAGTTCCAGTGCAACACAAAATTAAAAGGTGCCATTGAATTGTATAGGTTTACAACCTGTATATCATGGATTTTATAAACTGTCCCTTGGTTTCTTCTGTTTAAGGTCTAATACTGCATATTTTAACTAAGTGGCGCTTGTATTTTGTTACCCAGTGGTTCTAATCTGATACTTAAACTGAATTTATAACAATTTTCTTTTTCCACCATGAGGAGCAATAAGAGATTAGAGCAATCTTGGGGACAGAGAAGGTAGAGGACAGCTCAGCAGTTTGAAAGGACCTGAGAGATAGTGTCTGTGTACTTCTTTCAAGCCTATCAAGCCTGCTGTCATTTTCAAAATTACATTTTTTTTAAAAATAAAACTGCCTATGTGATTTTATTTACTATAGCAGAAGGAAACTGAATTCAATGACTGATGGGTCTGTTGCAGTCTTAAGAACCCTCATAAATAGCAGTCACATTTAAAAATAAACAGCCAAAAACGTTCATGTAGTCTCTGATGGGTGCTTCTTTTCGTTGTTGTTGACATATTTAAGAGTTCTTGAATTACAAACATTTAAATGGATTATCTCAAAAATATTTTTCATTTCCTAGTCATGTCCAAGGTAATAGCAAAGGATTTAATTTAGAATCTCAATGTTCTTAAACTCCTTACACTTCTCCGTCTGCTGTTTGTGTGTTCCATTAGCTGCTTTCCCAAAAGGTCACCTACAAACCTGTTTACTTTCACAGGATTACAAATATAGTCCGGTCAGAGAGCAGCAGTAATTACATCTCATCTTTCCTAATTCATTCTGTTTTCCTCTTCTTGCATATTCTCTGGGGATTTCATGATTCCTCTTGCTGCATTACTGTTATAAAACTAAAACGTGAAGGTTCTTCACGGTGCTAATCTCACTTTCCTCATTTTTTTTCTTATCTTAAACCTTGTAGTATGCTGAACATTATGATAGCCTCCCCAAGTCTGACTGTGAGCCAGTGTGAGAAAGAGCAATAATCTCTTGCATGGCACCTATCCCGGTATAAGTAAAGACATCCCTTTGCTGAGACACTGAAGTTAAAATCAATTCATGTTGATAGTGCTTTACGTTTACTCTTTATAGGTTATTTTGGTGATTTTTATTGTTTCTGCTTCTGTATTTCTTCTATTTATGATGATTATCTCTACATGAAAACACTTCTCTACATGAGACTCATTGAAATATTTGACCCTATTATCTTGTATTAAAACTGATAGTGTATTTAAATCACTTCTTCAAATAAAATTTTATATTAGTTTCAGATCATAATATTCTCCTTATCTATTGAAATATTCTGTTACAGTAGGCTTTATCAAGAACTTCTAACCACAGAGTTTTACAAGTTATGGATGCTACTTAATCCTTTAAGAATGATTTTGTTAGCTTTCTGATGTATTTTACACCTCCAAGATTTAGTTTCATCTTTGCCTTAAGCTCTCTGGAGCTAATTTTGTAGACAGTTCCCTCTGACAAGCAGCCCTCGGTATATTAGCATGGATGCCTGAAATGGTTGCTGTTTGCAGTCACCTCAGTTCAATAGCTGATTTGTATAAATGCATATGTTACGTGTGTTATGATAGAAGAAGCAATACTATGACAATGCAAAACCTTTGGATTGCTGGTTTATTCTCTCCAGCGGCTAAAAGAACTGCAGAGAGCCCCTCATTGTTTGGTACAGAATTGGATTATAGGTCAGAAATATGGAAACTGCTTAATCTATTCCCATCGTTTACAAAGCTGCCATAAACCCAAATGAATTTATGTTGAAGGATTATTTGGGAATACTGTCTTCTAGCAGCTTCTACACAAGATCTTTGTGACTTTATAGGTCATGTGGACAAGAAAGATGGAGATAAGGATAGCTAACGTCATACCAGTGATGCATTATGTGAATTATTTGAATAGTTTTCTAGTCAAGTGATCACTGTAATGTCTGTTAGAAGGCTCGGGTACTCTTCACAACTCTTTTATCCCTCTGTGTAACCTTAGGGAAATTGCCACATATGTAATTTCCAGAAATGCATAAGCCTTTCAGTGTTAATGGACTTTTTTTCCTAAGTCAATTAAGAGCTTACTGAAAGTTCTGTCTTCCAAGACTTTTCCTAGCAAGTCTATCTGCCCTTTCTAAGAGCAGCATTTTCCCATGCCATTCGTATTAAAACATATTTGTGTAGAGAATCATAAACATCAATACACTACCATAATACAAATAATAAAAAACAACATCAAAATATCCAGATTGGTCTAAATTACATTGTGGAAAGTCTCTGTACTTTGAACTGCATGAAAGCTTGAATTAAAAAAGATTACTCCAATTACAAAAGTTAAAATTCAAATCCTACACTTTTAATGATGAAGTGTTTACAAGTGTTTCATTCCTTTACTGTAAATGCTGCACCTAATGCGACTTTCAAAATTACAATGATCAAACAGATCCTGGCAATTACAGGCCTGTCAGTCTCACTTCAGAGCCTGGTAAAATTATGGAGAAGATTATTCTGGGAGTTAAAGAAAAGCATTTAAAGGACAATGCAAGCATTGGTCAGAGCCAGCATGGGTTCTGAGGAAGGTCAACTAGGGGAAGGTCATGTCTAAAAACTTAATTTCCTTCTGTGACGAGATCACCCAGCCTGTTGACCAAGGAAGCTTGTTGATGTAATCACTATGGATTTCAGTAAAGTTTTCAATACTGACTCTCACAGTATCCTTCTGGACAAAATGACCAGAATACAGTTAGATAAAAGCATAATAAGATGAGTGAACAATTGACTGATGGCTTGGGCCCAGAGGGTTCTTGTAAATGGGGTTACATCAGTCTGGCAACCTGTCACTAGTGGGGTTCCCCAGGGCTCCATTTTAGGATCAGTCCTCATTTTCGTAAATGATTTGGATGAAGGATCTGAAGGTTTTTTGAGCAAGTTCATGGATGATACCAAATTGGGTGGAGTTGTTGATTCTGTTGAAGGTGATGAGGCCTTGCAGAGAGATCTGGACAAATAAGAGAGCTGGGCAATCACCAACCGCATGAAGTTTAACAAGAGCAAGTGCTGGATTCTGCACCTGGGAAGGGGCAACGCTGCTTATACGTACAGACTGGGGGACGAGATGCTGGAGAGCAGCACCACAGAAAGGGATCTGAGGGTTTTGGTGGATAGCAAGCTGAACATCAGCCAGCAGTGTGCCTTGGCAGCCAGGAGGGCCAACTGTACCCTGGGATGCATCAGGCACAGCTTTGATAGCCAGTCAAGGGAAGGGATGGTCCTGCTCTGCTCTGCGCTGGTGTGGCCTCACCTTAAGCACCCTGTGCAGTTTTGGGCACTACAGTATAAGAAAGATAAAACTGTTAGAGAGTGTCCAAAGGAGGGCAACAAAGATGGTAAAGGGTCTGGAGGGGAAGACGTATGAGGAGCTTCTGAAGTCACTTGGTTTGTTCAGCCCAGAGCAGAGCAGGCTGAGGGGAGGCCTCATGGCGGCCTGCAGCTCCCTCACGAGGGGAGCGGAGGGGCAGGCGCTGAGCTCTGCTCTCTGGGGACAGCGACAGGACCCGAGGGAACGGCATGGAGCTGGGACAGGGGAGGGTCAGGCTGGATATCATGAAAAGGTTTTTCACTGAAAGGGTGGTTGGGCACTCGGACAGGCTCCAGGCTCCCCAGGGAAGTGGTCACAGCACTGAGCCTGCTGGAGTTCTAGAAGTATTGGGACAACACTCTCAGACACATGGTCTGATTTTTTTTTTTCTTTTTCTTTTCTTTTTTTTGGATGGTCCTTCTGGGACCCAGGAGTTGTACACAATGATTCTTGTGGGTCCCTTCCAACTTGGATATTCTATGAAACATAATTTTATGATTTAGTAAATATCAGCACATTGTTTATAATTTACATGCAGCATTTTTAACTGAGAAGTGGTCAATGGATTCTACATTTAAAATTTTCCATTTTTCTAATACATTGCATGTATGTTCTCATTCTTTCTAAACCTCATTCATTAAACACTTTCTGTCACTGAAAGAATACTAAGAGCACATCTAAAACTGTTTTAACAAGGCACACATTCAAACAGCTGCTTGAATTTTTTGTATGTGTTTTTGCAGATATATTTCAACTGTCTTATAATACCACAGACACATAAGAAATTAATTCCAGTCAAGGTGTGTCAAAAAAAATGAAGTTTTGATGTAGAAATCTTGCCAAACGAACTGTTGAGAAGAATCCCAAATTAATGGAAAACTCTCATTAGTACTGGGATTTCTGCATTATTTTCTGCCCCCTTTCATCAGATATTACTGCAATATACATTGAATATCGTCTCAGAAACACACTTGGTATCACAGAATGCACATAGTTTTGAAGGAAGCCTATATTTAGGCAGATACTTCTATTTATCTGAAATATGTGCCCAGCCTTGGCCTGTGAGGGCATCCTTGCAGGCAGCTGTCAAGCTGGGAGGCATCTTCTTGAAGGGCCCAGGCTCTCGTGCCATAAGAACAGAAGCTATTTCCATTGAGCAAAGGGTCACCAGAAGAGTTCTCTTCCACAGGACTCCCAAACTACACAAGAAGAGTACGGAGCAGAATGAGAGCTCTGCAAGTTTTGATGTTTCCTGGAAAGAAGGAAAAAGGAAGCTTTTGACTCAGTTGCTGCAGACCTCACAGTCTGCATTGCAGTAACTGGATTTTCTCTGTCATATGCTACCCACAGCAGGACTCCTGCTGAAGCTTTTTCTCAGATCTGTGCAGCTGCGGGATACATTTCATTCTGCAGTACAGGAGATTAACTCCATGTATTACAAACTTAGCAAACATATAGAAAGTAAACCTGTCGCATGTAACCAGCATGTTATTTGTAAATTCTCACAACTTGGTCAACTCAAAACAAACGCTTGCAAGAGCATTCAGAGGCTCTTCTCAAGAGCAAAAGGTCTTTCCATGCCAAGTTTCAGCAGTTGAAACCAGCAGCAGCGACAGTGGTGCTGTTAAAAAAATTGCAACTTTTTTTTTCTTTTACTGTGAGAGAAGCATATTTCACTGTTCTTTTTCACGGTGTTCTAAAAATGGTGAATTTATGTTAAAAGAGAAAGAACAAACCTGTGGGGAGAGATTAGGTCTAAAAAACTGTTCCTCAAAGTTTGAAGTTAAGGAAAGTGATGGACAACTGAAATATGTGCTTTGAGACTATATTGCAGTTACTGCTTTCTGCAATGAGAAATTGATTTTGAGCAGACCTTTCTGAAATATATTACAAATTCTGAAAGTGTAAGAAAAATCCATGGATTTTACTTCTATTGTTTAATTTTCAAATCAACAGAATTTATTTAAATATTTTGATCTTGAGTGCCTTACAGCATATCCCTGTACGTCAAGGAATCGAAATACAAAAGGGTTGGATTTTTCTGTTTGTTCAGGGCACACTGGGAAATCTGTGCACAGAAGGTCAGATATTACAGATGCTGTTTACTTGAGCCTCTGTGTACCAAAGGGGAAAAATAAACTCCCTGCAAATCTTCTCAGACAAAATATATATATATACTTTTTGCTACACTGGAGAGCACGTTGAAGGTAGAGAAAAACAGAAATAGTTTTTAGTTTGGGTGACTGCTTTTACAAGATTTTAACTAATTCTAAATCCACCAAATGAGTTACATTTAATATGACTACAAGCCTGCAGATATAGAGGCCTAAAATTCTTGTCACTGCCTGATACTATGTTCATCGTTAAGCATCTTTGCTTGTTATAACATTGAGAGAAATGTTATTATGCTGCCAGAAAGATGAAGTATTATCAGCAGTAGCAGAAGCAGAGGCAACATCCTGTGTAAAAAGAAAAAAAAAAAACACACTAAAAACCAACTGATGCTTTCCACTTCCTTTCTCCCCTACAAAAGTGATACTGTTTTTTAAAGGCATTCTGCCATAGTGAAAGATTGCAAGGCTCAGAAATTGCATATATGTTCTTTGTTCTTTACTACCAGTTTAACTTATAGCTAAAATCACAGTTATTCTACCTGCATATGTCAAGGTGCCATGCCTGCCCCAAGGATGGAGAGGATAGACCCTTTGGAGGGGTAGCATTTCTGTTGTCAACACCTCTGGCTAGGCAATGGAAGCTAGTTGGATAGTGCCTCTATACAAATTACCCAACTAAATAACAGAAGTAATCTTGTTAAAGGCTATTATTCAGCTATGCTAGCTAATACAATAACAAATCTTGCTTTATACATATATATATATACAAATTGTTTTAATCCTATACAATTTCGTTCCAGTTTTTAAATTTTTGTAAGGCACCTTTGTTTTTTCAGTTTATACTAGTTAATACACCATTTCAGCTAAGGCAGAACATAGAGAACAGAGTAACAATGACTGGTCATTACATTTTAGATCTAAATTATAACTCTATTATAACACAATGAACTGCAATAATGTCAGCAAATGAACACAGAAGCCCAAAAGTATTTTTCATAAATAACACTGGAATTTCAAGGGAGGAGTAGTCTTTTGGTACTTTTTTTTATTTTTATTTTTTTTTTTATTTTAATCAGGGCAGGTCTACTTCAAGATAACAGTGCAGCAATCATAAGAAATGCTCTACTGTTAATGCACAATGTATCATCTATAACATTATACCTACACTGGCTTTCCAATCACAGCTCCTGACATATTTTTGAGGACCAAGATTAGGCACTTATTCAAAACACTAATAGCACAAATTAGAGACAACAGTTCACAGTTCAAAACATAATTTGCAGATTCAAACAGAGATGCTATCAATGGTACACATAAAAGTGGGCTTGCAAATTAGAAGCAACCTGAAAATTTGGCCCTTTTCAAAACCTGATTGTAGTGCATGAGTTTGAATAATTTAGTGAAATGGTTGAATATTATTTGTTTCTAATATTGAAGGAAAATATCGGATTCCCCTGAACATTTTAAAGTAATGACAGTATCATCTGATCGTTGTCCCTGAATTTCATTTTTTTTTACTGACCTTGGTGAGGCACAAGTTGGGTCCTTTGACAAATGGGAACAGTTTCAAATACAAAGAAGAGAATTAGCGAAACAAAACATTTTTGTTTTGAAGCTCTTCAATTTAAATGACACTGAAAAACAAGTGGGGCAAAACCTCATAAGCCAGTTTACCATACTTTATGTGTGGGGTTGACCTGTTATGATAAGATACAATGGAGAAGTTAACTTAATAATGCTAGTTGCTTTTACAGTAAAGGAAAAGTGTTGTTTTTTGTGTTTGTTTGTTTCAAACACAATCACTTGACCTCTGTGGAAGAGGAACATCTTGATGTTGTGTCTTAAACTCCTTATAAGGATGCTCTGAGTCCCATTGTTATGCTATAAAGAACAAACTTCAGATCAAAGATGTACACAGTATTTTGTAGTTCTCCTTATTTTAAAATGAAACAAATGCTTTTTGAGCATATCAAATCATTTGGTTTAGGTGACATCAATTCTTTTGGATAAAATATTTACCTAATAGATTAATTATGAAACCACTAATTATTCCTCATTTCTGTAAGGCAAACTGTTCCTTTCTGCAAAAGCTGCAAAATTTTGACCTAGTGAGGCATTTCTGTCAGGCACTAAAAATTAACATACGAATTTACTGAAACACTAGCAAACTTTGATGTTTTAATTCTTTCTGCTATGAAATGGGATGATCTTTTATTTCAGGAGTAATCTTTGATGTTGGCAGTTACACAAATATATTAGGAAAATCCCACTGACAGGAAAAACTGTTGATGAATTACTGCACTGCATGAATAAATTCTTTAAAGTGCAGATGACTGACTCCCTGCAAATAAACATGTGGTTCATGTAAATTCCAGCTAAATCAAACTGGACAGATATGTTGCCTAATCAGTATCCTATGCCAACTGCATAGATGTATGGAGAAGAGGTTATATAGACATAGTTCTTTATGAGGTGGTTTATCACTTGTTCAGAGTGATAATGTCTATTTCATTCGGTGTGATATCATATTTTTAAACCTGTATATAATGAAACACATTACAGATACAGGTTACAGAACAGAGTAGCAAGATTATTCAAGACATTTTTTCAAGATCTTTTACTTTTTCCTGGTTAAAAGTCATAGCCCAAACAAATTAACCTGGCCTCAAGCATTTCCATCAAATTGCCAAATATTTATAACCTTTGGGTAGCAGAATCAGTCCATCTCACTCTTTCTATGAAAGTCACTGCAAGACTATGGCCTGTGGTCAAAAATCATAACGTTAAGTGGACAGAAGGCAGCCCCTCCACCTTTAAATTCTCCTCCTGCTCAAGAGCAGAGCAGAAACTTGGTTTTCAGGTCATCATTCATATTCAGACAAGCCTTGAGTTTTACTAATGTATTCTATATTTATCAAAGGTCTTTGCATTGAGGTTATACTGAGCATGAACTGTTGTCACTGGTGTGCTGTTCACCACCCTGATTTGTTCTTGTGGAGCTTCCTTCCAACCTTAGAGGAAAGGTCTAAGCAAATTATGCAATATTTTGATAATTTCTCAGGAGAGCATTCGAAGTGGAAAAAAAAAGTTTTAGTTTGGATTCACTTTTAAAGTAAATCTTCTGATTTAAAGTAAATCTTCTGACTTACCATCCTTGCGTCTGCACTGAGGAGTGCTTAAACTATTTTTGTATATTCATTCAAGATGATGTGTTAGCTGGAACTAAAACGAAAGGTGCTCTCAAGTGCACCTGAACTGCTGGAGTGTTCAGCTTAGGAGACCAGACTAGAATTACTCTCCTTGAAACATGCATTATGCAGGCATAAGGTCCTCACACCTGTTCTCTACTTCTGCACTGTATTTCCGGACCACGCTAATTATATTACTGATTGTATATTCATAGCTGTTAAATTCAAGGAGCGATGGAGTATTAGGAGATGTTTGTTTATTGTTCTTGTTTGTTTATTTACAACACCTAAATCTTCTGTTTCCTGAGACATACTCAAATAATTTGTCTGAAGTTTTAATTTATGAGGGATTTACTACCAATACCGAGTCTGGAGAGAATCTACTCTATCTGCCCCCCTAGCAGCTCATTCCCCTTTAATAGGTGCTTTTAACATTGAATTGTTCAGGGATACAGTCTACAGCGATACAAACAAAATTGCTTTGGCACAAGCCAAAGGGTCTCACACACAAGATGGATGTGGAAGTTTCTCAGTCAAGTGCTATCACCAAATTACGCTCATTGTAGAACTCTGGACTTGTATATCATGACTATTAAAACTGAAAGGTCTTTCTCACCTTGAAAAACATTTTTTTCCCCATATTAGGTACAGATACACAATATTTGCCCAAAGTAAATAGATCTATCCTTTGCTTCTGAGTGATGCATATGACTTTACTCAGTATTTCATCATATTTAGCAGTTTGGTTTTTTCTCCCTAATTTTATACAGCCTATGCTAATGTCTTTTCTCTTTACATAACCTATTATTTTTTTCCTGTTCTACTACAAATGTAAAATGGCAAGCACTATCTGCCTCAGAACAAATTAATTTCTGTACTAATTAATATAACAAATGTCTTGACCTAATTCTGTTAGCTATGTCCTGATGTTAGTTTTATTCCTCAGAATTCCTGGTTTGTTTATCACACTAATACTCCTCTAATGAAACAAAAAACAAACAAAAAACCCCACATCTATCCTAATTGTATAGATGGAAAACAGGGAAATCGAGGAAAATAAGTGCTTCTCCCAATGGCACCTTAGAGTCAATGACACTTTCCTAAGTGAAAAGATTTCTTCATTACTCTTCTTTAGTTCTCTGTATTGCAACATTTTCTCCTCAATATAGCCTTGCAATTTTAGAATCACATTTAAATATGTCATCATAGATTTAATCAAAAACTTTGTTGTGACTGCAGGTATCCTATAAAATAATAATAATTAGAAAAAGCATTTTTTTTCCCTAAAAATTCGAAAGGAAAAAAATATTTATTTTCCTTACCACTTATTGAGTTTTCTATTTTTCTGTAGGGGAATTCTGCTGTAAATGATTGCTGTCCATGAATGACAAATGACAGACACTGAAGTATCATACTTGACAGACAAAAAAATTCAGTTCCAAATGAAATTTGATTACTCTTCTATAACTATGTATTACTACCTGAATTGGAGCCTCTTTTGTTATTCTTCTTTGTGAAGGCACAGAACTGAACTTCACTGTGGCACTCTGAAAAAAGTCCAAACTATATACAGTGTGAGTCTCTGTGTAGATCTTCTTGAACTATTTAGTATCCCAGACTGTTTCCAGACATCTATAGTTTCTCAAAAACAAAACAAAAAAACCAAACCTGACACTTCATTTTTAATTCAGATTCCTCTTTCTTGACGCTGCTTTTCTCTGGACACAATCACTGGTACTATAATTGAGGCCAAGAACACACCCAAGCTTTTGAAAAAACTCTTCCTGTTTCCATCACAATGTTAATGCAAGTAAACATATCACTGCATTCATTCATTTTTAAACTTTGCAATAGAAGACTAAAGCAGTTCCTTAATTTATAGAACCAAAAATAAAATAATTGGCTTTCATAGCAGAAGAAAAAAATAAATAGAATGAAGAATGAGAAGAGCACATAAACAAAAGAAAAATAAAAGTGCTGTCAACTTTTCTACAGCAGTTTCTTTACTATACAAATGGCAAACCATATGATCCCCTTTCACTCTTCAGTAGATAAATTCTAAGTAAAAAAGAACCTTATTTATATTAATTTCCTCTTGCCCAAATGATCCTCTTACATGAAACATTCACAATGGCTTTTGTGTTATATCCTTGGTGAGCAGAGAATTCTTCAGCTCTCTAGTTTTCTGTTTATTGCATATTGCTTATCCATATATACCAAATTGGATTGAATTTCAGATCTGCCTAATTCTACAAATTCCAACTGGTTTCAAAAATAAAAGTAAGAGACCACAGAAGTGGACAATAATTGTAAAAAGAATCAGAACTCACTGTCCTGAATGATCATTAAAATTTATATAAAACATCAGATTATAATTATATGAAGGTTATTTTACCTAAATAATTGTCTCTTGCTTAAAAATTACAACTGAGTCTATGAAAAAGAGACCACTGACTTGATCAGAATACTAACAACACTTTTACACAAAATATAACAATTACAGTTGGATCTTTGTCTCACTGAAGCTCACTGCACACTGCCTTGAACATAAATGTTAATAAGAACTCAGAGTAAACAGCTCACCTCTGACAGAAAGAGTAGCAATTGAATCAGTTGCTAGTTTTATCTGTTGTCTTTCAGTACATTAAAAATTGCTAAGAAAAGCTGAAGGAACTGAATGGAACAAATCTTTTATTGAATATGCCAGTTTTGTAAAGGAAACCATGGAAAGGTGGTGGTGGGGAAACAAGTAACAAGTAATTATAGACATGGTTCTTTACATTGATTGAATTTAAACTTCCGCTGTGATACCAGATGCACTCAAAATTATATCTAAGCCCTATGTCTACTATTTAGATCCCAGCTGGAATCTACGAAACCCACATGGTTTTACGCTCCTTATACAGGATATCTACGTAGTTGCAGCATACAGGATACAGGTCTTGTACCTGAAATGGTCAAAGTCTGAGAACAAGATCTTATACAAAGTTCTGTGAATTCGAGAAGGCTCTTCCTAGTATTTTATAAAAGTTGCATTCAAAATTATTCTGGTAGCTCCACTTATGCATCCCCAGTTACTATTAATACTTTTACTATTAACATTTTAGTGTCTTCAACGGGAAACCAGTGGGTTTATTAGAGTAGATTAAGAGGATAGCTGCTAACCTCACGGAATATATATTTGGACAAGATGAAGACATCACATTTGGACTAAAGGAGGCTAGAGAGAGGTGGGGATCAGCCTCTTTGCCCAAGCACCAAGCGGTAAGTCAAGAGGAAATGGCCTTAAGTTGCATCAGGGGAGGTTTAGGTTGGATATTATGAACAATTTCTTCACTGAAAGGATTGTGAAGTATTGGAACAGGCTGCCCAGGGAACTAGTTGAGTCACCATCCCTGGAGGTCTTCAAAAAATGCGTAGATGTGACATGGTTTAGTGGTGGACTTGGCAGTGTTATGCTAAACACTGGACTAGATGATCTTTGAGGTTTTTTCCAACCTAAATGATTCTATGATTCTATGACTACCACTACTTACCTGCATTTTGCAAGAACCACAGAACCACTTGCTGGAGAACCCCGTTGTGGGTCTTTCACCGTTTACCAACACCAAAAGTCCATAATGTTCTTAGTTACTTGTCATTTGGGAGGACATCTGAATGGATACAGCTCAATAGAGAATGTAGTTGTTTAGCATCTCTTCGATCAATAGACCTCAAAGACTCCATTTCTTCTTGTTTCCATATGAGAACGAAATACATGAAATTATGAGAAGACCCACATTTGCTGCTAGTATGATGCTACAGTTCTTGTATCATCAGGGGAGCCTCTGTTCTTATGGACTGGGGAAAATAAAAATAAATAAATAAAAATAAATATATTTGCTCTGGAAGCACAGCTTTATACTATATATAGTACAGTATATACTATACGGAGTTCCTGATTTTCTCCATATAACACTTTGAACACTTCAACACTTCGAGTCTTCAAACACTTCAATATTACTTGGATGAAGATGGTTCTTCGGTTATATGGGAATTGAGATAGGTTCCCCTTGCATTAGTTTGGTTTTGTCCAACTGCTCATTGGCTAACAGGTGCTACATAAGGAAACTCACAGACAAGAGGTGTATGATACAGATCTTCAAAAGACACTGCTGCAAGAAGAGTAGCCAGCTTAAAGCCATCAACACCATGTTCCAGAAGAAGGTACGCTCAAAAACTCTGTCAGCTACTGAAGTCGTTTTACAATCCCTGGTCCAATGGGTTTGGTTCTCACTGTACAATTATATCAAACATCTCAGTCGTTTCTTCTGCCATGATTAATGGAGAAAGAGGACTAAGCATTACTACAGCAAAGCAGGTGAGCTTCTTCCTTCTGCTCCTGAATAATCTTAGTAAAGGATGGGGATTTGTTTGTTTGCTTCCTTTCTCTTAACTCCTGTCCTAGTGTGCCAGGACTTTTGGTCTTTACCTTACTTCAGAGAAAGGCCTGTTCCCCAGAAAAAAACACCTCTCCCCTGACATCAGAACTGAACCAGGTCATCTGTGTGTGCATTTGTGTGTATAAGGGACAGGGAATCCCCCAGAAGTTTTTTCAGATTCCTCAGAAATGATTATTCTGAAACAAACAAACAAACCCACAAACAAGCAAACAAACAAAAAAACTGCAGGGTTTTAGTCCCTCTTCTGTAAGGTTGGTTATCCCCTTGAGCTTTATTCACCCTTTTGTATATCTTGTTCCCTCAACAGAGCCGTAAGGTTTTGTTTAGCCCTTTGCTCTTTGTTGGCTTCTCTATAAATTCAAAGCTTCTCTCCTCTAATAAGGAGGCAGAGGACTCTGCTCCTTGGCCAAAGGACACTTCAAATAGGTTCTTCTGATTATTTCTCCTAATCAGTGAAACAGAGACTTCCCAAAGTTCTCGTTTGGCAATCTCTCTCTCAGATATTCAGCAAATCCTTAAAGGTTTGCTTACGTTGCTGTCATATTCCACCACTTTGTTGCATTAAACCACATGCAATTAATTTTGGCTTAACAGAACGCCCGTCATATGCAGAACCATGAATTTATTAGTAGTCTCATTAGTGTCTTGGCAGTCTAGTACAACAAAGACGTATTATTAATCCAGTTACAATGACACTAACACGTGTATTCGAAATTATCCAATTACTGCTAATCCCCATTAATCTTACAATTTGAGTTGTTACATACTGGCTTTCTGCAACCTAACCTTACCTCAGTGTTAGGCTTAACCATCCATGACCTTCTGCATCCTAAAATTGATCCTGACAGCCTCACTTTGTAAGGGAAAATGTTTGGACCAAGTCACCCATGATCTGAGTTCTCTCCAGGAAGTCTGATCTTGCTTTTTTTTCCCTGCTCTTATGTCTACTTAGGGTTCTTTTTATACATTTTTTGAACAGTATTTTTGACCACCCTGCCTATTCTTATTGTTCCTCAGGTTAGTAACACCATGATAATGATCACTTTTTTTTTTTTTTTAAATCTCCAGACCATTATTTAGACCATACAGTTGCAGAGTCAATGTTAAACTAAAGCAAAAGCAAGATGAGCAATAGCTCCCTAACTCTTAGGCAACTTTGCTGTTGCAGTTAAAACAGAACACATGATCCCCCAAGGCAATTCCTGAAAAGTCCTTGTTATTTGTTAAGTTTAATTGAAAGCCTGTGATCAGCTGCTCACAGAGTGTATAAAAATCCTAGTTGCCTTTGTTTACATTCACTTAATCTTTGTGTTTAATTACTGTGCAATCACAGGAAATAGGCTTACCAAACATTTTATCTGTTCAATGAGTATAATTGAACAATGTAATAATAATAAAAAAAATACAATTTCTTTGATAAAGGTAGCTAAATGTCTTTGGAAACATTCATTTGGTATGAATGTTAGACATTTTTCCCCAATATCTTAAATATAAATACAACTGTAAATCTTAGAGAAAAAATGGATTTAAAAAAAAAAAAAAGATAAAAGGAGTATTTTGCGGTGCCAGAACACATGTAGCAAATTTTTGCACTGTTGTAGAAAGATGAGCAGAAAAGGGAAATTATCACTGCAATGAACGTTTTCTTTCACTTCCTATTTCATTTTGCATGGGAACTATTAAATACAGACTCTTCTGGTATTTTTCAGGCAATAAAATCAGCAGTAAAATTCTTACCTTCTTCTAATTGTCCACTTCCACCACTTTATTTTTTAACAAAGCACATCTGTCTCAAAGGTAGCTGCATCTATGTCTCTTTGAAAATGAGCTGAAAATTGATTCACAAAGGTATAGTACAGTCATGCAGCTACATGAACAATTCAAGATATGTATTGCATTCTTAATTCTGTTTATGAATTGCCCATGAACAAATCAACAAACCCATAAAAATAATCTCCATCAGTACCAAAATTATCCATTGTACAGGGCTATGGGATTTTTGGCAGAAGTAGCCCATGAATTATCTACTCAGAAGTTTCTATCTGGTTTATTTATTGGTCACCCAAACCACATAACATTGTCTCTATTCATTGATTATAACTTACCTGTGCCTCTACCTACAATCAAATTTTTTTTCTTTACAAAACGCATTTTCTTTCTTAATTGAGTCCCAGCTATTTGCATACACTCATATGATTCATTGGTCAGATACTGTTGAAACATAAATAATGAATATAAGCAAACAAGCTACACCAAATAGCTTGCAATTAGGGTTATACATTTACTGCCAAATGTAATGAGCAGAAACCAGAACAAAAGGGAAAGCTGGAAGGGGCATCACATGCTATCCCAGTGATATAGACACTTTCCAAGATTTCTGTGTCCTAGTGCCTTTTCTCAGAACTGTGCCAGGTAATCACTGCATAAAACTGCGTAGTGAAAGTAGGTTTCCAGAACTCAGGTCGTCGCCCTCTCACAAGCTAAGCACTTGTTTGTGCTTTCTATTTCTTTTTTGCACATTCGTACAGTTTTAAAAGAACTTCTTGACATGTTGCTATCTGCAGAGAACGAGTACACATAAAATACTAGTTTGCAGAACATCAGCTCCTCCGTTTGGTAATACGAGGCGGATTTCAAGGACAGGCAAGTAAAAAAAAGTGCTTAAGAACAGATTCAGGAAATAGTACCGAAATCCCACTTGGTTCTACAGTACCCAAAACATTTGCCATTTGTCCACTTACTCCTTGCTGCTATTCCACTGCTGGTGATGAATGAAAGAAGTATACATGGATGTTTTCAGAGGTATCAACATTGTCTGATTCTGAAGTAAGAATACATACTGATCACTCCAGTATCTCTCTCTGAACACCTGCTGGGAATACATCTTTCAGATACCCAGTTGTTCAGATACCTATTTTTGATCATCATTTGTAATAACCTGCTCAGGGCAGCAATGATGAATTCCTCTCTTGTACAGCCTGAGATGCTGAACTCCTGATTGATGCAGTCAATATTCATCCCTTCAGCAGGAACAGACAAAATCGTACCAGTTTGCCTTAGCCAACCTTTGGCAGCAGGGTGCCCTGCTAAGGTCTACTGCCCCTGAACAAGGGAGTCAGTCAGCAGCGGGGCAGGATGGTTTGGAAAAATCTCTCCTGCCCACGGTTCAATCCCACTGCTGTAAAACCATGAGGTGCTTATTTCATCCACCCTTTCTCGGTGAACGCTTGTTTAAAGAAAGTTTTTATTTGCTTGTTTGTAATACAGCAGTGTCTTGCTTTCATTGGATGCTATGGCTAATTTTACTGCCTCTTTCCATTTTGCTGCTGTTGTATGTACAGTTATAGTTTCTTACCCTGTTCAACAAACTGAGGAAATTTCTGGGACAGGAAGTTACAGGGTATTTGATTCACATTATAGATTTGTGAGAACAAGGAAGCGTTTGTCTTTTGAAGCAAAATAACATACCTGTGAAATTTTAGTAATTTATCATTGTATATTTTAAGCAATATCTGGCATGTTACCGTGCTCTGATGGGCTGGCAAGTTGTTATGCCCTGTAATTTGTCCCTTAATCAAGAGCTGAACACCCATTAAAAAAAAAAAAGTGGAGAGTACATCACGATAGGGGTCTAATGCTGATTTTCAGTGTAGTAGAGTCTTCCTTACTCTTTCTCCTAAACTGGGGAATACTGGTGGCTAAATGGCAACCTCTCCATCAAAGACTGTAGTTTCCTTGAGGCATGTGGCATTTTTACCTTGCTTTACATGTGATTTTTAAGTGAGAAACTTCTAACTGGCATTCCTTAGAAAAGTGTGGTCTACTTCCTCATAGCTTTGATCTCTCTCCACAAAACTAAATGAATGAGCATTTATTTTGTTAGTACAATATTCAGTATAATGAAGTTCAGAAAGCAATTAAGTTTTACAGAAAGGCCTTTGGTTTTGTTTGTTTGTTTGTTTTTTTCCTTTTTCTGAAGAACACAGCAAATATTAATGTCTAAAACCTGTAACTGGAACATCTGCAACTTTTCATATTTATATTAAGACAACAACCTGACTTCAGTAGCTGTGCGGATGTTTATGTACAGAGAAATGTTTGTAATGTCTTTTTAAGACTTAGCAACATTTCCTGGAAAAATATAATTACACACTTTCATCCACTTTTCTTTAAAAAGCCTCTAACCCCGACATCTATTTGGCATAATAAAATAAATTATTAATTGTTTTAATGGAAATAGTCTTCATTTTTCATTCTGTAAGCCAAGCATCTGTGTGCATGCACTTTTATGTATGAATGCAAGTATATATATGAAAACAGAAGGAAATAAAGACAGATGTGTAACGCGGTATTTTCTGAATTCACCAGTTTGCATCTGTTTTCATGAATTCTGAATTTATTCAAACTTCACATACAATTTGAAATCTTGCTATCAACCAGGTTAAAACTTAATGAAACATTTTAGGCATTATCTAACAACACATCATGAGTTTGACTTATGCTCATGGTGTTTTACTGAAATCATATTTCGCATTCTCTTGACTTAATCTCTCTTTTTGTAACATTACTTTATTACTATTTTCTTTTCTTTTTTTTTTTTTTTAAATAAAATCTCCATGACTAGAAATTTCTAAATATTTTCCCTATTCCAAAGTATAGGACACAGTGTAACCCAGGGAAAAAAAAAAAAGTAAAACCTGTCATCACTACAAAAGCTACCTGACAGCTAGCTTCCAGTAGGTGTATTTCAGGAATGGTAAAAGCAAGGATTGGGTATGCAGTGAAACTGAAAAGTTATGTACAGAGGAAAGAGAAAAACACATATAAGCTTTTCACTAGTTACAAACTGAGCGATGCATCAACTCCTGAAAAGCTTACAGGTTTCGTAAGGTATTAAAGCTTACTGTCCCTTGAAAGTAAAGAAATTTATTATTTCAAATTAATTAATTTTGCAAACTATCACAAATTGGCTTAGCTTAAATAACATAAAAAAACTTATTTTTTCTTAATCTTCAATCAAATCATGTATTCCCACTTGCTTTCAGTACAGCAATACTACAGGAGAATATAATTTTGTGAAGTGCAGTCATTAAATAAATAAATAAAAATGGTATTAGTAGTTCCTTAGCTGTCTGATGCTATCCAATTTTCAGTGCATTACACAAATCATTTATGCAATTGTCAGTTTTCAGATAAGCTTCTCAGGAAGTTATATATTTTGTGCAAGGGTTATTATATCCAATTGACAAAGAGTATAAAATTTAAAGAGTACAGCTTATAGATAAATAGAAACATTCTGAAAAGGACAGACTTATCTCTGTAAGTCATTTTCCATATATATATATATATAATTTCCTGTACACTGCAATACTACTATGCCATGACCTTTGTATTTACTTGCATCTCTATTTTTTAATCCCCACTTATGCACCACGTTTATGAAAGAACATGAATAACCATGAAAAATATGGGCAGGATAACAAGTTTGTAATTATAGCAAAACTAGTATCTATACTAGCAAATATCCATATCTCTTCACAGAAGCAAAACTTTAGTAATTTCCATCCTTCCTAAACTGTCTAAGCACATTTTCATTAATAACCAATACCCTACTCACACATACTCACACTACTCAGAGGTGTGTACAGGCCAACAAAACATGCTGGGTGCATGGGAATCGCCTGTGACTTCTGCAAAGCACAACCACAAAGGGGCTAGGTGTGATGTTTCTCAAGTTAATCTGGACAGCCACTGTTATTTGCTGCTTCCTCTCAATCCCCAGCCCTGGGAGCCTGGGGCAATCCATCCCCAAACAGGCTGCAGCTCTTCTGCACAGCTGTTCTTTTTCCTTGGTCTTTCACCGTAAGCAGAAAGACTCACACCTCCCAGCATCAGCACACTCTGCACACACGCAGGTTTATATGGTTGTGTTAGGTTCTGGCCTGGACTCCCTAATGTTTCATACTGCCAGCTTGTCGTCACACACTTTTCTTCAGGCATGGAGTGCGATAAATGGCTTCTTCTTCCCTTTTTTTTTTTTTTTTTAAACCCACAGGGCAGAGTGGCTTGAGTATGAGCACTACCTGTTTAGGAGAATTACAGCAACTACTTGCTGCGTGGCAAACTCCAAGGCTCTGGGCATGGCAAAGAAACCCACTCAGGCACAGCTAGAGAGCCCTGCGCACATCTGGAGAACACCCAAAACCCCATAACCTCTCAGAGCAAACTGCCATCTTGTCCACCTCCCCACATCTTCTGTGGGGCTCTGGTACGTGTAAAGCTGAATCAGTAAACAGAAGTGACATGCAGCATGGCATGCAGTACTTGGTTGGGATAATAGGTGGTTCCAAGAAGTCAGGTATTTTTGGATTTGGGAAGAGAGTTGTTCTTGACAGAGTAAAGCACAGCAGTGTTTTGTAGAGTTACCTCCAAGGAGAATATGGTGCACTTTTCATTCCTGCTTTTACTACTGCTCTGCTTTAACAAAAAAACTTTTGCAAACAATAGACAGAGAACATCCTTAAAATTAACTTCACAAAAAACATGGCTTGCTCCACTCATCCCTTTTTCTTATGTATTTGTGCACGATAGCTTCTCATGCTTGCACAACAAAACAACAGCTTCAAAAGGGAAAAGGAGTGTCTTTTCAAAATTACAGTTAGGTAAGAAAACAGACGGTTGCGTGTGTGAAACTGCAATCTTGTTAAATAAACCAAGGGAAAAGTTAGGAGCAGAGCTTTTCCCCTGTGTCCCTTCAGAGACCCTACTAACAGATTAGTGTCTCAGGGATCACACTGCACCTCTTCTCCTTAGTTCCAGGCTCAGTGTTACACTGCAGGTCTACAAAAACTTTCCCAAAACTGATGGCCCAGGCTACCCAGGTTAGGAACTTAGCTGCTGGTAACACTGGGATGAAGGCTTAAGGTGAACAGAAGAACAAAACCCTATGGTAACATTTGGAGGAGCAGACATTTCCCTCTTGGATCGTGCCAAGATTAGCAGAGGGATGTCAAACCCCTCCTGGTTTTGATTTGAAGATGACTTCATCAGGACGCGCACCTTGTGGGATGGCCCTGTGTCACTGGGGCCTGCACCCCGACACCAGCATGGCAGGACCCCCTAACCCCAGCTCCTGCAGCTGCCCAGCACCCCCCTTAGAATCACAGAATCATTAAGGTTGGAAAACACCTTCAAGATCATCTGGTCCAACCATCACCCTACTGTCAATGTCACCCACTAAACCATGTCCCTAAGCACCAGGTCCAACCTTTCCTTAAACACTCCCAGGGACGGTGACTCCACCACCTCCCTGGGCAACCCATTCCAATGCCTGACTGCTCTTTCTGAGAAGAAAGATCTCCTAATTTCTAGCCTAAACCTCCCCTGGCACAACTTGAGACCATTCCCTCTAGTCCTGTCACTAGTTACCTGGGAGAAGAGGCCAAGCTCCAGCTCCCCACACCTTCCTTTCAGGCAGTTGCAGAGCGCAATAAGGTCTCCCCTGAGCCTCCTCTTCTCCGGAGTAAACAACCACAGCTCCCTCAGCCGCTCCTCACAGGACTTGTGCTCCAGGCCCTTCAGCAGCTTTGCAGCCCTCCTCTGGACATGCTCCAGGGCCTCGATGTCCTTGTTGCAGTGAGGGGCCCAAAGCCAAGCACAGTACTCGAGGTGCGGCCTCACCAGAGCTGAGTACAGGGAAACAATCACCTCCCCGGTCCTGCTGGCTACACTATTCCAGGATGCCGCTGGCCTTCTTGGCCACCTGGGCACACTACCGGCTCACATTCAGGCAAGCATCAACCAACAACCCCAGATCCTTTTCCTCTGCACAGCTTTCCAGCCACTCTCCCCCAACTCTGTAGCGTTGCATGGGGTTGTTGTGACCAAAATGCAGGACCCAACACTTAGCCACGCAGAACCTCACCCCATTGCCCTCTGCCCACCGATCCACCCTGCCCAGGTCCCTCTGCAGGGCCTTCCTACCCTCGGGCAGATCGACACTTCCCTCGAACTTGGTGTCATCTGCAAACTTACTGAGGGTGCACTCAATTCCCTCATCCAAGTCATCAATAAAGATATTAAGGAGGTTGGGCCGTTCCCCGGGCACAAGCTGCTCAGCCCGCCGGTGCCGTACCGGGGAGGAGCACAGCCGCACTCCCGGCTGCACCCAGAGCCCCGTCTGTCGGGATGCGGCCGCAGAGGGGAGGGGAGCCCGAGCGGCGGCGCCTTCCCCCCGGAGAAGAGCGAAGTTAAATAGGCAGCGCTCCTCCACCGCCTTCCTCTCTCCCCTCCCGGCTCGCAGCCTCCGGCGAGCCCCCCGCTCCCCGCCCACCGTGCCGGGGCCGCGGTGCGGAGCGGCGCGGAGCCGGGACACGCCGCTCGCCTCTCGGTGCCTGAAGGCGCCGCGTCCCGCCGAGCCGCCCGCCTGAGAGGAGCCAAGCCAGCTGCATGGGAGGAGATGAGCGTGGCGGGGAAGCAGCCGCCTCCAGCACCGCTTGAGCGCCCCGGCAGCCTCCTCGTCCCCACCTGGGCAAGTAGCCGAGCTCCCCGCCGCCTCGTCCCGGCACCAACTCCCGCCGCGCTGCCCGGAGGGAGGCGCCTGCCTGAGGGGAGAGCGGGGGGCAGCGGGGTGGGGAACGGGGCGACAGGGCAGCCCAGCCGCTGCAAGGCTGCCCCCTCTCACGGGGGGCTGTGGGCAGCTCCCCGGGAAGTTTTGGGGGCCCCGAGGGGAGGGAGGGAGGTGGCAGTGAGGGGGGAGCCGCCTCAGGCTGGGGGGCTCGGCGCGGGGAGGGGGGGGGGAACGGGGAGTTGGGAAATACTTGCGACTTTGGTGGCAGCGCCTTTGAGAAATCATTTATAAACGATGCCCTCTGATGGTGGTTTCTCAGCTGTCCTTGATTTATTAAATTAACGTCATCTAGTGTGCCCTCCGTACCTTTTAAAATAATGACGGGCTTTTGTGGTTTAGTACCGCACTTGTCTTGGCATGCAGGGTTGCTTTGTGGAAGTGTAATTGCAGTGTTTTTCAGCCACTGTCTAAAAAGTTGCATTCGTTATAAAATAGTTTACCGGTGCAAAAATAAACAGCCGATTCATTTTTTTGCCATGTCCTTCAAGCTATTCCAGTGACCACAATCTTGTGATTTATGAAGGAAAACTGTTATCTTCCTAGTGTTTTATCCGCCGCATTATTTAGGAGTCACCTGCTTTCAGCCACATGAAGGATGACTTAAAGCCGCGTTCTCCTTCACAGTAATTTCATAACTTCTTTGAGTCTCTGTAAGCTTGAGATAGAGGGTAGGTATTTGGAAGACACAGGTGGAGAAGCAAAGATGCAATGTTTTAGATGATACCTGAAATCACAAGCAGGTACAACTGCCTGAAGATCTGTGGAAACAAATTGTTGTCTTGTCCTAGCCCTCTTTTGCACTGCATGCATGTTTGCATCCCTCTTTTCTCTGTGTAGGAAGAGATGCAAACATTTCCTTTTGGGGTTCTAGAATTTCTTTAATTAAAAAGAAAATAATCGAACTACTATGCTGTAGGATCTTCTGTGTTGCAAAGCTGTTGCACAGCTCTTGATCTGCAAGACCTGTTCCTGAACTGTAAAAATAATTTGTGCAGCAATTACTTAAAATGTTAACAGCTGAGTAGGTTGTATGGCAGTTCAGAATATTTCAGCGTTAAAGGTGAGGAATAATCACTATCATTAGGTGAAATTTATGACTGGTATTCTTGTAGTGGTGTTAAATGCATACATTTAAGGCCAAAAGGACATGCTGTTCCTTCTGATACTTGCGGGACTTCTGCCTGTGATACTGCCTGGAGCAAAGCTAGTCCCCGAATGAAGGAGAGCTGGCCCCTTGGGCGAGTGTGGTAGGAACTAAAGGCTCATGGGTGTACAGTTTACCTGGACACTCAATGAGAAATAGGAACATGAATCAAAATCTCTGTCAAGCTGTTTCAAATAAATGCAGAACAACTTTGCCTCACTTTCCAGGGTATATGAAACATGATTGAAAGAATGCCTATATGCATAGTCTTTAAAAAAAAAAAAAAAAAGCCTTATAGACCTTAAGTTCAACAGGGACATCTTATGGCAGATATTCAGATATTTATTTATATGAGTTCATAACTGCATAGCTTCCCAGAGATATCATGTGCTTGTGCAGAGAAGTATACTCTTAACATCTTAAAAAATAAGGCCTTATTTTATGATTAACAGTGTGATAAGTGCTTGATTAATTCAGTTGCTTTAACACTACTGGAATCTGGGTCTGTTTACCTTGCTAAAATGAAAATCTAACATCTATTAGTATCAGTGAATGGATTGTGTTTGTGCAAGTTTTTCTCAGAAATAAGATATGACAACACCAGTTGCCATTTAACTACTAAGTACTGCATGCTGAGTCCAATTCATTGTTTGGGATGGTGGTAGCTAGGCAGTTTTGATTCTTAAGGGTACCTTTATTTTATTTTTTTTATCTCTGGAAGGATGACAGTTAATACTAGTCCTTGGAAAGTAGCTCAGCTTACTTTTAAATTGAAGACGGTATGCTATATTTGAAACATAATCCCCATTTATTTTATGTGTGTATTTTTAACACTAAGGGCTCTGTTAAGGTTTTTATTTTTCCAATGTGTCTATTAACTTCTTAAAGTGTAGATGCTGATGTTCTGTAGAACTGAAGTTTCAGTCAGATGTTGTCTCTAACGTTTTGATACTTGTCTCATTCTGGATCAGACACATGCTCGTATTGAGCTGATTTCATAAAGCTGTGTGTTTCCTTCATCTATAGTGAGCTTTTTGTTTGGATTTCCAGTATAATTCTTCCCCTCTTTGCCCCTCAGAAAATCTCAAGAGGTCAAATTCCTTAGGGATTGTTACCCACTACGTCATCATGTATGTGCCACAGTTTTACGTGAATTTTTCAGTCTCATTGTTCTTAATTCATTAAGTACTGTGGCTTTCATTGTATTACTAAAAGAATGAAAGGGAATGATAGCCTTGCAGTCACTCATACTATTGATATACTAGTTTTTTTAGAATGAAGAAATAAAAGTATATAGCTCATTTTTATGTATGAATATCTTGTCAGTAGTGTTTTGGAATAGGGAATATTTAAAATTCTGTTAGTTATATTACATGTCATCAACTAGTAAATTAAGTTTTCTAATAGCTTTTCTTGTGAATCTGTATGGAAGTTATCAGCAGACTTTTTTTGTATTTATTTATTTAGCAGAAACCCCAAGGAAAAAGGGGATGGGGAACTTTTTTGGATGGTGCTCCTCTCTGGAGTTACCCAAATTGAGATCTCAGTAAGAGGATGAAGTGCAACACATGCAGATTTTCTGATCCTGTTCCCCTCTTTTTTTTTTTTTTTTTCACTATGTCTATGTAATTCAGATACTTGGGTAGAGATCCTAATATAAATATTTCCTATTTATTTATGTATTTTTTAAAGTAAGGCCTGGGGCATTGATGTGTGTGTTTGTTCTTAAGTTCGGCACCCACCAACACAGAAACTTCCCGAAGGTGAACACTAGGTGTCATGTTACCACAAACATCTCTTCAGCTTGCCTTTTCCCTAGTCACCTTTTCAGGATCAACATTCAAGCTTGCCATTTTCCTAAAATAGATGGCCACCACTGATGTTCCGCACCAGTATTTTGGTAGGCTTGGACAACATTCAGCCATGCTACATGTGACCATAAGAAACACTGCTTGCTTCAACTTTCTTATGTTTATTTATTTATTTATTTATTTGTTAATTAGAAGTTATACCAGCACTTAGCATGGATTTCAAGTTTATTTCCAAAGTCTGTCTACACCACAAAATGAATCAATAGGATATACTTACTAATTGAAGCTTTTGCTACCGCATAGTCATTTTTGGTTATAATTTATTGCTGAGGAAACGCAGATTTCAGATTTTTTTTGTCAGGAATTGAGCTAATTTGACTCCTGATGTGGGGATGGAAAGCACAAGAAAACAGATGGTAGAGCTTCATGATAGGGAGGGGGTGTCCTGGTATTCCATTGCGTGAATTCAAGAGATTACTTATCAGTGCAACTTTTGTTGATTTCCCACTAATTTGGGAAGGATGTGTTTTTTATTGTTTTTTTTTTTTTCCCACTAAAAATCTGGAAAATAATAGTTTCAAGATCCTATTAAAAATTTACCAAGCTTTTACTAAACATAAGGCTGTGAAAATTTTTTCCCATTCCTTTACTCTTCAACCCTCCCCTCAAAAACAAAATCTGACTCCTGCTTCTATCTATATGTATCTCCATGAAGACAGCTATCAAACCTATAAAAATCAGATTCAAGCTTATGGTTTTAACAACTTAATGGAAATAAGCCTTGTGCCCACCTGCTGCTCTGAAAAACAATGTCTGATCTCAGAAAAAGAACAGCGTTGGTATTCTCTTTACACCTCAGATCCGTGTTTCATATTGTAAGCATTTTTTTTTCCTGATGTTTTAAACATTTTATGAGATGAATATAAATAGAATGACCTGCGTTTGGGCACGCGGAGACTGCTGAGAATAGAAGTGGTAGCAGAGCTCAGCAGGAGGAATAGTGCATGACCGTGTTCCTACAACGTGGACAGCTAATACTGCTTGTCCGTGACACCGTGATAACAGAGACAGCATGCAAAAATCAGACTGACTCGGGTTGGAAGGGACCTTGGGAGGTCAGTGAGTCAAACCTGTGAGAAGCAGCGACAGTGTTGAACTACGACTTAGCTGCTCGAGGCTTTTCACATTGCATCTTGAAAACCTCCAAGGATGGACACTGTCTGACCTCCCTGGGCAGCCTGCTCCACTGCTCGGCCATTCCCATGGTGAACTGGGAGGGTGCTGCTAGGACCTCAGAAGCCATCTCTTCTCCAGGTTTGACAAGCCCAGCCTCTCACAGGGGAAGTACTCCAGCCCCCTTGGTGGCCATCCATTGCCACTGGTCCAGTTTCTCGATATTTTTCTTGTCCTGGGGGGGACAAAACTGGATGCAGTGTTCTGGAGGTGCTCTAATGAGCGTTAAGTAAAGGGAAGTGTTCAGGGTGATCTTGCCTCCGTTGATGCTGATGCTTCTAGCCTTTGTGGCTGCCGTTTTTTTTTTCTTTGTTTTGTTTTTTTGGCCAAAAGCAAAGAAATGTTGGTGTTGACTTTCATCTGAAGTTAATATTCATTTACTATAAAAAATTTGCATTGTTGAAGTAAAATACTTGGAACGATTTGCTCATCCTTCACATTACCGACGAAGCTGACAGTTAAAGCCAACAGAGGCCCAAGACGGTGCTTCATTCCAGACGCCATTTATCAGCTTCACTCATTTAATCCAGAGGTGATATAAATATTTTTTTTGCCTGTTTTCTTTTAAAAAGGGGCAGGCTGATTCTTACGTTTTGAACTCCTCTGTACCCGGCTGTCTGAACTTTCTGTCTGAAGAACAGAGTGACTCCAGTGAGATCTGTCGTGCGGGAATCCTTCTGCCACTCCTTATTTATGTTTATCAGCAGGCAGATTTCTGTAATGAGATTAACAAACTCTCTAAAGGATATAACCTTGAAAGCTGGAACCCTTTAGCACAGCCTAATCAATATTATCTCATTTATTATCTCCTTGTGAAGTTCAGATTGTAGTAGGCACAAAACACATTTGTAGTATTTAGAGAAGATCTGGGCAGGAAAATCAATGCAGAACCTCAGTTTTGTATTGTGTTTGAAGAGGTGTGGTGCACGCTTGCACCACATGTGCTACTGTAAAGCCATTAGCCTTACAATGCTTTCCCCTGCCATCCTGAACTTGCGCAACTGTTTATGTCTGTTGCTCTGGGATTTTTGTCTTTGCACAGTTTGTATAAGATTTCAAAGTCAACAGATGAATAAAATCTGAGGAGAAACTCAACCTGTGACTAGACACACTCTGTGTAACACAATCTGCTGGGGAAAGTGCAGCCGGGATAGCTTTGAAGAAAGGCAGTTGTTAGCCACGCTGTAGCTGCATTTCCCAGACTGAGTAGCCCAGTTTCATAACACCTCTGTGGTTTAAAGCAGTGCTGACTTCCCCATTTTTGTGATGGAGCTGTGTAGAGAGGGGTTAGTAGACGCGGTGAGGATCACAGAAGCAATCTTATCCAAAGAGGGATGAAACCAAAGCCTGTTGGTGTCAAATCTTTATTGTCAACTCGCGATCATTGTTCCTTGCCACAAAAAGGAATTCTAGTTGTTGCATCCTTTTATGGGGATTCCCTTTTTATGCCCAGTTTTGCTGGAGGACTAACAACAAGTGGACAAGGTTCAAATGGGGCTCGGAGAAGCTCATTCTCTCTGTTGTGATGAACTAGAAGTAGAAGCCTGTAGAGAAACGGTTATGTTGGCTACAGTGTGTGTTCTTGTGGACAAGAGCTTCCTCAGTGATACTGTTCTGATTTGTACTAACAGTTATTAACATCTGCCTGTAAACTGGAAAAATTAGAAACAGTAAAACACTACTGAGAGTTGCAGATTATGCTGCCAAGTGGGTGGGCATTACTATTCCTACTTCACTCATGGAGAAGCTAAAGAAGTTTTAGTTAAGGTGTTGGGTTATTTTGTTTGTATTAAAATTTTGATTGAGTAAATTGTCTTTCAGTAATTTATATTTATTGAATACATGCAGAAACTTCCCTTAAGATTATATGGAGAATGATTTTCAGCTTTAATGTTTTCTTCCATATCTCAATTAGGTATATTTTTGGGGTGCTTGAAAAAGTCATGCACTGTCCTGTCCCATCCAATAATGGATATGGACTTCTTTGAAGAACACCAATTCATCAAACTGAAGAGCATAAACATACTTGTAAATGCTGCTCATGTGCTTATGTAAATCAGGAGTCATATTTTTGTCCTTACTGAAAATGTCGGTTTGTAATATAATTTATATAATAGCTAATATGTAACATGAATATGTTAAACAGAAGAACAAGCATGCACGTTAAGAGCTGTCTTAAATAACATGGGAGACAGTGATTAGTATTTATTTTGTGTTGTCTATGGAAGCTGTTTTTCGCTTCTAAGTATATGTAAGACTATCCAGTTTATTTGAGGAAAGCATCTAAAAATTGTTCTGATATTGCTTATAAGGAGGATGCATTCATATTTAAAAACTTTTCATTGCAAGCATGTATTGCCATCTTCCTCTCGAGCAAAAGCTGTTCATTCAACAGGCAAAGAAAGAGATTATTTATTTGTTTGTTTGTTTTTTTCCTCTGGCTGCAGCTAAGACGCAGATAACTGCAAGAAAATTCATGAGCACATATCTTTCCATGCAAATCTCATTTAACGGCATTAAGCCAAGTTTTTAGAAAGGCTTAAGAAATTACTTACAAGTGTGGTTGTGTTAATATAATGCAAGTTTCTTTTGTACCAATAAAATATTCTACTCTCTTCAAGCAGGAATTAGAATCTAGTTTTATGTGCTGTCTTTTCCTTTATTTTTTATGATACCCTTCTGTCTTACGCAGTGTTTTAGTAAATGTAATGTTAGTCATCGTTCTGCTACCCTCCATGAGCCCCAAGTGAATGGCAATATAAGGTTGTACAGCAATCCACAATATGGGCTAATTTTTAGAATACAGTTGAAGCATAAGGAAGTGTTGCCAGATCAGTCTGACATTCTTGTTTTGTGATATAGCTATTGCTTTTTATAAAATCCTTTCTTTTTCTAGTCTTAAATTGTCAGCGTATTTATCAGTTGCATCAGCACACTGTTTTATACAAGTATTTATTGTACTTTTCATTTAAAAGATGGATTAATTACTAAGGCATCTGGTGCATCATCTGGTGTATATGCTGGATGTGCTAAACAGAATAGTCTTTTTTAAATAAGAGAAAAGTGACATTGCATAAAAGGATTAGACTTTCAAGTGTGCTTTGAAGAGTTACTTTACAGTACTAAAATCTCCAAGTCTGTTCCGGATTTTGTGATCATTAAAGGAATCTTTGATTCTACTGGAAAAAATATGCATGCCTGTATGCATCTATACTTGTAATGTAGTCAAAACATGAAAAAAGATACACTTTTCTGACAAGAACTTTATTATATATGGGAAAGTTATGTGATACTTCTTCCTGCTACCTGATACTGATGCTTCCTGATACTGCTGCTACAAATACTTCTGTTTACAATTTGTAAGAGAAGGAGTTTTTACTGTCTATAGAAATTATGTCCTCCACGGTTATCATACACTAAATGAAGAACTTCTCAGTGTTCAGTCTATAGGTAATAGATATATGCTTAAGACAAACTCCATGCTTGTTTTACATTAGAAAATTACTGAATTCTACTGTAGCCAAAATTACTAAATGACACCAGTTTAAGGTTGAATTACTAATTTATCATATTGTGGCATCACCAAGGGAAGGATGACAGAAATTGAATATGGATCAATTTATTCACTGTTTGCAGTTTTACATCTCTGCTCCCAATTGACTGAAATTAGATATGTATTATCCTTTTTACTTCAGAAGTTTCAGAAGATGAAGCTTAAATTTATCCATCGTATCTTCCCTTTTCAAAAATTAATTTCTTCATTGAAGTTAGACTTCCAGAAATTTAATAGCTGTGGTTTTTGTTTTTCTTTTTTCTGTGTTAAATGTGGCATTGACAAAAACATGGCACTATCACAACTCAATTTCAGCAATCAGAACTGGGCATGTGGGATGTACTGGTCTCAAAAGACTTTCAAAAAAAGGTGATCTTTTCCAAGAAATACTGATTCAAAAAAGAAAGCAATCTGCTCTAAGCATCTCTCGCTTTGAGTGGGTCCTCCTGAGGATCCGTTTAATATCTTTATTAATAATACAGACAGTGGGATTGACTGCACCCTCAGCAGGTTTGAGGATAACACTAAGTTGAGAGGCGCAGTTGACACAACAGAAGGAAGGGATGCCATCCAGAGAGATCTGGACAGGCTTGTGAAGTGGGCCTGTGCAAACCTCATGAAGTTCAACAAGGCCAAGTGCAAGGTCTTGCGTCTGGGTTGGGCAATAGGTTGAGAGCAGCCCTGTGCAGAAGGATTTTGGGGTACTGGTGGATGAAAAATCGGGCATGAGCCAGCAATTTACGCTTATAGCACAGAAAGCTGCCTATATCCTGGAGTGCATGAAAAGAAATGTGGCCAGCAGGTTGAGGGACTCCAACCTCAACTTCCACCCTTGTGGGGCCCCACTTAGAGTACTGCATTCAGCTCTGGGGCCCCCAGCACAAGAAGGACATGGACCTGTTGGAGCTAGTCCAGAGGAAGGCCACGAGAATCATAGGGGGCTGGAGCACCTCTCTTACAAAGAAAAGATGAGAGAGCCGGGGTTATTTGGCCAAGAAGATAGAGTCCAGAGATACCTTATCTAGAGATACCTTTAGGCCTTCCAGGGGGCCTACAGAAAAGCTGGGAAGGAAATCTTTGTCAAGGAGTGTAGTGATAGGACAAGGGGTAATGGCTTTAAACTAAAAAAGGGTAAGTTTAGATTAGATACTAGGAAGAAATTCTTCACACAGAGGGCAGTGAGGCACTGGAACAGACTGCCCAGAGAAGCTGTGGATGCCCCATCCCTGGAAGTATTCAAGGCCAGGCTGGATGGGGCTTTGGGCAACCTGGTCTGGTGGGAGGTGTCCCTGCCCACGGCAGGGGGGTTGGAATTAGCTGGTCTTTAAGGTTCCTTCCAACCCAAATCATTCTGTGATTCTGTAATCTGCGATTTTAAAAGGGAGGTATTCCGGGAAACAAGTCTGAAATTTGAATTGTCAAAATGGTACCACAAGTCTGGTGATGTGGATTAGTGAAATGAAATTATTTAGATCTGCTTTACATACACAACCCAGAAAAGCTTTCTCTTAATCTTGACAGTCAGACAGTATAAATTGTAGCTTGGAAGAATGCTTCCTTCTCCTGTCTTTTACCACCTGTAATTCAACTTTCAGAGAAAGAAAACAAAAATCAGAGTTATGATTGTTACCAAGAGCAAACTTGCAGCTGTTGGAGTCATCTGTGACTAAAACCCTCAAGAATATTTCTTTCAGACGTCAGGAAGTAGGAAAGAATGGGTAATCTTGTACTGACTCTAAGTCAAAACCAAAACGAAACAAAACCTCAATGATTAATAATCAGACTCAACTTTGTTTTTATCACCTCTTCTTTTTTTAGTTTATTGTGTGACTAATTCAGAGGGGGTGGCCAGGAGCAGGGCAAACAAACTGCTTATATACCCCTCTATTTCTGTATTTCACTCATTTCTGCTCCTTCCTTCTTTATAATCTTTGTGTTGTACCTCAAACAAAGAGTTTCTGGCTTTCTCATTAACTCAACATCTACCTTTCAGAGACACTCTATTTCACTGTCACACTGGTTGACAAGAAGTAAACAAAAATGGAGAGAGGAGAAATATATATATAAAGAGCAGAATCATTACTGGAGGAAAGACTTAAGGGTAGTTGTTCAAGGGAGTGGGTGTGAAAGATGGAGTGAGAAGGCAGCCAGGAGTTACCTAGTCCTCAGGATTGCCTGGTGGTTTTTTTCCATGTGATTTGTATCAGTGTGTAAAAGGGAGAGTCCATACTTCAGTCTGATAGCTGTGTTTCTTCCTTTCAGCTTTCACTAGTTTGACAGACTTTCAGAAATGTCAATAAGGTTAACTTAATGTCTATTGGATGTAGGTTTCATAGCTAAATAAAATTAAATGTAGTAAACCTGCCTGAATTGACTCTGTAATTCTCATAATTCTAGTGTCATTTTAATCTGTCCAGGGTCAATCTAATTCTGTTCTGCAAAAAGATCTTGCTTCATCAATTTATAGCATAAAATGAAGACTTCATCATCTAAATTTTATAAAATTTCCCTTCTATTAATCTAACGTGATTCACTGCCAAGTGCCACAAAAAAGTGCAAAGAGTGCTTCATGTATATTTTTAAGCAATTAGTGTTAGTGCTGTCTGCTCTGGGAGAACTATAAAAATATTAGTTCCAGACTATGCAGCCCTACAAAAGTTATGACTTAGTGCAGTACGTCTAGCAGAAGAAAGATAAATAAAAGTAAAACAAACCCACCAGCATACTGCCATGGTTTATGGCACTGAGGTGTGAGATGAACATAATGTAGTTCTATAAATTCCTTTTGGTTGGAATTTATAAGTGGTAAAAAGTAGACTGTTTTCTAGAGCATCATTATTTTTCAAGAATTTCTGTGAAACTTTGGCAAACCGGCTCCAGTCCAAGAGAGCATTACCAACATAAATTAAAAAGTCTTGACCTAGGGAGGAGGGATCTTTTCCATTTAAATTAATAGGGATAAGAACAGTATTTCCTTCTACCTTACTTGTCTGACTGTAATTTTTGCTTTTATTTGTGGTGATGATGTTTCATGAGGAAGGCTTCTGCTCACTGAGAGCTAATGTTCTATCTTGTATTTAATTGGATGTGGTTTAAAAGAACAATCGAAGCAGAGTCTGTGTGCTCTTTATATGATCTGCAAGAAATCTGAGAAGTCCTCTCTTCAATATCATGGAAAAATTGTTGTCTTGAACATTATTCCACAGGATAAAAAATTAGATATGCTAATTGTAAATTACAGTCTAAATAGTCACTTATCAGCTTGCTTGATATTTACAGATCAAATATCTTGTGGAACTAATTTCATGTTCTTATGTGAAATTAAGGTACTTTAACTAATGAGCTCTTACAGACAGTTTTTATGAGTGTTTAGTTATCTGGAACTTAACAACTTGTCATAGTTTTTCAACACATAATGGTCTCCTAATCTTTTCACGCGTGATATTTAGATGTATAGCCACACCTCAGAGTTTTGTAGCTCCAGGCCCTCAGCTGCTTTATTTGGTAGTATAGATTTTACCACTTGGACTTGTCCTTCTCGCTGTGGCTGTCCTGTTCGTCAGTGACATTAACCTGATGTGCTCAGAAGTCTCTTAGTCTTGCTGACCCTTTTATTCAGGGGAGTTAACAACCAGTGAGCTGACTAAAGAGCTGAGAAGGAAACTGTTTTCAAAACAAACATGTATTTATACACTCTGTGGCTTGCAGAACAAAGCATAGAACTGCAGTGGAAAATACTCCCTTCCGAAGAGTCTTTATTTCATCCTAAGAAACGTGCATCTGTATTTTACCTTGGATTAGGGATATGCTTTTCAAGTGAATCTCATTATTGTCCAAATTTACTGCCCTGCAGTCTGCATTGTAAAGTGGTTTGGAGTGCACCAAAGGTACATTAGGCATTGGTAAGTAGTGCATCTGAGTATGTTTAGATTTGTGGAGTAAGGCAGAGGCACTGAACTACATGAATAACTGAGGTTTTATTTCAGATTAGCTATAGCCTGATCCTGAGGACTGTCTACCTGTTAGTGGAGCTCACGTGCCCTAAGACCATGCTACAATGCAAACCGCAGCACAGTTAAGTGGGAACAACTGGGAGAGATTTACTTCAGAAAATGTACTTCAGATGTGAACTAAAATGCTAATACCTAGCAGAACTTCTTTCATCCTGAAAGATATTTCAGGAAGGCACCTGATAAATAGCAGCCACTAATGAGGGTTTGGTCCAAGGGACTATGCAAGTCCAAAATAGAACCTCCCCGAAATGCTGACGGTTGAAAGGCTGGGTCCTTGACAAGGAACAGTTTTGCTCTGCAGATCTACTTCTCTTCATTAGTAGTCTGTCTGGACATAGTCTCAGTAAATTTCATTCTATGTTCATATTCCAGCTGATTAAAAGAGGCAGCCTTCTTATTATCTGCTTTTTGTTGTCTCTTGTTTTTTACCCATTAGTGTACAAATGAGGAGAGTGCCTGTCTCTTCCTCGCCTTTGCCAGCTAAACTCACTCTTTCCTTAGAACCTGCAAGCTCTAATACAGCATATGTAAGCTTCAAGCATACATAGCATTGGAGATCAGGCTGAATGAATAAATGTTGACAGCACTTTCTCTTACTCCTTATTCTGACTCTTTTCCAATTTTCTTATGTTTGAGAAGGCCAGATTTTGAGTATTATCCTTAAATGTGCTGAGATGTATGACAGAAAATATTTCCTCAGTTTGTGAATTCCATTAGTTGCACAAACTGAGGAACTTTGTAAAGCACAGAGCTTCTGCTTCTTGAGGTGGCAGAGCAGATTGTTAAAGAATATTCCAGGCAGTAGACATGGCTCATTTCTGAGGCATGGAAAACACCCTCTTTTTGCTAGGGGAAATTATTCCTAATTTAAATAAATTAATCAACCAGGAGAAGTTAGGAAATAAATTAAAAATTGAGGGGGGATTAGACTTTAAAAAAACATTTTGAAAAGAATGTGCAGGCTCTTTAAATCTGGTTTAGAGCATCTTTTCACAAGAGATAGCACCCACAATCTAGCAGTAAGGTAGGGGTTTTTCTCTCTGCAAAAAGTAATATATAAATATGACTGCCATCCCCAGTGCCGTAATGACTGAATTCACAGTTATTCTTAATTCCTGTTGCAGGTTGCCAAGTCTTACTAATATCTTGACTTCTAGTCTGCCAGTCGCCACTCTGATTATAGTGATAGTGAAGGAAAGTGAAAATATGGCACAGCTGTTGGTTTTGTTTGTTTGTTTTTCATTATGAACAGGCAGACTTTCTGATTTCCTGAACCTGCAAAACTTTCTGATTAGATCAAGTTTAAGGGGAATAGGCATGTCTCTGATTTATGAATTACCTGTGCCTATTTGTAAACATTCCTCAGCCGTTTGTCTGTTTTGATGTTGCACTTTGGCTGGTGCTTTACACTGCTTTTCTTGCTTGTGCTCTCTGGGATGTGCTTCAGGTTGGTAAGGTCGCTGCTCCTGCCTGCCACACGGCCACCCTGGGCTCCCGCTCACCCTTCGTGCTGGAGCAGCCAACTCTGGCTGCTCCCTGGCACCTGGAGCTCCAAATTGATCATTTATCAGATTAATTTTATTAATTTGCATTTCTTCATTCCTTTGGATTTACTCTTTTTATATATTTTGTTTGTTTGTTTTCCCTGCATTTAAGGTTTGCTCATACTTTGGTCTTTTAAGTAGGATATTTGCTCTGTGCAGCAGCTTTCTGTGTATCTGAAGACTATTAATAAACTGAACAATAATTGAGACTATTAATTTTATAGCATAAGCAGCATCCGTCTCCTGACTCCTTCAATTATGCCTTTTCTTTGCTCTTGACTTTCTTCAGTTGGCCTATATCTGTCTATAAAAATGCATCATTGATTTATGTTCAGCTTGTGATTTTCCTTAATCATCCAATTTCTTTTCTGGTGAAAGGGTACCAAAGTTTTTTGTAGCTGTTTCTTTGTGTTAGAATGTGGTTTTGTCTCCTTGGCTCTGTTAGGTTGTTCTTTAGTATCTGTATTTCTAGCTTTTGGAGGGCAAAATACCTTTATATGATTGCAAAGTGAATGCTGTTCTTTTTTATAGCAGTGATACCAGGTTCAATATTTGAGCTACTTGTGTGGTTTCTGTATTGCATGTCCCATAAAGACTATTCAGAACCATACACACCAGCCAAGTCCGCAGATCCAAACTACTCTTGTTTGCTTGGTGCATGTGGGAGCAACAAGATTATTAACTGCTGCTCAGTTTACTTCATGAATTGTGGGGGAGAATCATTCTGCTTGATTTTCTGCTTAGTTTTTCTTCAGCAAAGTAAACCTGGGAATTTGTGGTTCACGAATCGGGAAGCCTTTCAGGAATGGAATGTCATACAGAATGCCTCTGTCACCCACGTGCATTTATGTGCATATATTTTGTATTTTTCTACTTTGCCAGGGTAGAGCTAAGTGTCAGAGCTGGGACAGTCTGCCTCTTTAAGGTATCAGAAATATCTGCCTTGTATGTGAGGTCATGATCCCCTGATCCCTTAGATTTGGTGGCCCAGGGCTTTCTCCAGTTAAATTGTGGAATCCGTCTCCTTAGACACTTCATGGTGAAGTTCAAGTTTAAATTCTAATAATTGTTTCTAAAAAGAAGAAAATGAAGAAACACAAGGAAATGAAGGCAACTCATCAAAAGTTGCGTTGTTTTACCAACAGCAGTCTTTTCCTTTAAAGGAGATCTGTAGAAGAGTACAGTTTTGGGGATTATGAAATGTTCTTCATTCTCTCCCATTTTTTCTGAAGATTTTTTATTCCTGGAATTATTTTATGAAGGAGAATGAAGGAAGCCTCAATTTTGAGAGTAAATTAAATAAAGATTTGTAATGATTTGTAATGGTGAATTCTGTAGCTAATTAGGTCCAGTCTCTCCAACCAGAGTGGAGACTGGAAAGTTTAAATCTTGGTCTTACTTGCATAAAGGGTCTTGTGGACACACATTGTATATGTGTTTTAGCCGCTGACAGCCTGATACTTAAAGGGTTGCAAAAGATGACTTACCCACAAAATGCAGAGCTGGTGTTATATATTGCTTTTGTGTATTAGTATGAAATAGGGAATGAAATGACAAGTTTTTCTTGTTTTGTGCTACTTCATTTTTTTGGCTAGTTTCGCTACACTTTATGATAAAATACAGACTTAAATACAATCTTGAAATTTGTCTGAGCTGCAGAAGTCTGTAAGAAAGGATTGTTATGATCCCTGTTCATCCAAGGGTGAAGAAACCATCTAACTGAGGGAAAAGCTTATTCATATGGTAATTGTTAGGGCAGAGATGCTACTTGTGCCAGAACTCATTCTCTTAAATAAACCCCTGCTTTGGTACAAGAACTCTAATCTACTCTCAGATCAGAAAGGATTGTGCTAGAATTCTTATCAGAAGGCTGTGACATTAACTTTTCTAAGTTAGAAGTTAATCTATAATTTTTGCTCAAATGTTTAACTATTCATTTCTTGAAAATACAAAGCTTGGTTTTGAATATGCTGTTTACTAGTTTTCAAAACTGCTCGTAGAATAATTTTTCTCCAATTATTTTAAAAGTGAGAGCCTGTTCATATAAGGTCCTAGTGACTAGTGAGGGGCTGGAGGCTTTGTTCCTTCAATAGGCAAGATAAAAACAGTACAGAAAATTGACTTAATTGTAACTGAATCTCTTTGAGGTATATCTGGAAATTCTTTTTTTTTTTTTTTTTCCCCATTATTCCTTGTTAGAGTAACATAGGAACCAGAAAACCATTCTCAGCTCAAAAATAAAATAAATAACCTCTGTACTACAACCCTAACTCATTTATTTAGTAGATTCAAAGGAATCCTTGTAGTCTCCTGATCCACTGCAGCAATTACCTGCTGAACTGCTGGAGAAAATTCTTCCCCATAGGAAAAATGCAGCAATGCTGCTATATTTATGTGTGTCTCCACTCAAATACTGAAACTATTGCCACTGCTACTAATGATGGTGCTGGCAGAACCATGGAGAACAAGATCTGTGTGTGTGGTTACAGAAGGACAACAACACGGTGGAACAGTTTGCACAACTGGAGCACTGGGGAGGGTGGATACCAGCTCTTCAGGAGGGACAGATGGATCAGGAACAGTTAACGTGCTGGGGAAGATGGAGAAGGAAGAGTTAGCTTGTATATGAAGGAGCAGCTTAGATGTATGAAGCTTCTGCATGGGATGGAAAACAGGCTGGATGAGAATTTATGGATGAAGATCAGGAGAGGCCAATGAGGGTCACCCTGTGGTAGGAGTGTGTTACAGGCTACCTGATCAAGTGAGCACAATTCAGCTTATCGGGGGAATTTATATCCCAGAAATCCCAGCTACAACACTGAAAGGTAAAGGTATTCAGGAAAGCCAGCAGGTCTGTAAGCAGTAATGTCCATCACAATACTCGGGATAAGTAGACTTTGCTGGATAAGAGCTTGGCTGAACAGAGAACTCATGACTAAGCTTCAGTGCAAAAATACAGCAAAGATGGAATACAAAGGAGGAATTTATATAAAAAATAAATAAATAAATAAAAAATTGCGTGGTTGTGTGGGAATGGTATTGGGACAGCAGAAGCTCAGCTAGAGTTGACTTGCAAGGGATGTGGAGGGCAGCAAGAGCTTCTACCACTGCACTGGTAATAAAAGACTAAGCAAGGAAAATGGGGGACTGTTGCTGATTGGGGCAGGTGACAGTGGACACAGACAAAGCTGAGGTACCTGATGCCTTCTTTTTCTCAGTTTTCATCTGTCAGGTATCCCAGACCTCTGTGCTTTTCAGGATAATTTGAGGAGGAGAACTACCTGTAGTGGGTGAGGGGCAAGGCCGAGTTTGCTTGCAAGAACTCATCCTGTACAACTCCATGGGACCCGACGGGCTACATCCAAGGATACTGAGAACGCTGGTTGATGTCTGTGCAAGGCCACTCTCTAACATCTTTGAAAGATCACAAACATCAAGAGAGCTCCTGGATGAGCAGAGAAATGCAGATGTAACCACCTTAAGAACAGGCCTAGTGGGCCTACAGGCTTTTAGCCTCACCTTGGGCCCAGCCAAAATCATGGATGAGTCCCTCTTGGAACATGTGAAAGAGATGTCATGAACATGAAGATGAAGAAGGTGATTGTGAACAGTCAGTGTGTATTTATCAAGGCTAAATCATGCCTGACCAACCTCATTGACTTCTGTGATAAAATAACTGGATTTGCGGACAAGGGGAGAGCGTAACAGATGTCGTTCACCTGGACTCTAGCAAGGCTTTTGAAACTGTCTTCCACAATATTCTTGCATCAAGGATCCAGCCACATTATGGTCTGGATGGATGGACAACTGTGGGGGTAAGAAACAGACTGAATGACTGGACTCTTGGGGTGGTGGTTACCAAATTCTACCAGTCTTGGGTGACCCTGCTTTGAGTAGGAGGTTGCAATGGAGATCTCCAGAGCTCCCTTCAGCCCTCAGTGATTCTGTTATCCAAACAGTCTATGTGGTGCCTCTAACAAGTAAAATATAAGTAATACAACCTGGATAGAATTACAAAATTAAAATCTAGCACTTTTGTTACAGATATTGTGCTAATAGTATAATAATATTTGATTTTGTAGGTAAAAAAGAAAAGTCATGTTACATTGTGGAGTCTCCTTCTCTGGAGGTATTCAAAACCCGCCTGGATGCCCTCCTGTGCAGTGTGCTCTAGATGATCCTACTCTGCAGGAGGTTTTGACTAGATGATCTTCAGAGGTGCCTTCCAATCTCAGCCACTCTGTGATTCTGTGATTAAGGCTCTTGCTCCTTCAGAATTGCTGGAAATAAAATAGGACAAAATGAAATTTAAGCCCCAGACAAAACCTGAGAAAGCTACACAATAAAGTGACTATTACTCCAGAAATGCCACATCAGACAGATGCTTTTTTGTATTGAAGAGTAATTAAGAATATTTTATTTTCTAATACAGAAATTTACCTTTTTTTGGTATATATCAATGGTATAGAAGAAAGTATTTTTTTGCAGGCTAATGTTATGCTTTCTTTTTTTTTTTCTGTAATGTGAACTGTGTGGTGCTTTTCTGCAGCAATTCATTTATTAAAACCTTGAAAATGCAGGCATTCAGTAATGAATATTTGTTTTCATATTAACAATTAGAGTAGACAAAATTTATTAAAGATGTATTATTGGGGACAGACAAAACTACATTTCAAATTCAAACCCAACATTAGTTTTGTTATTACAGTTTTTAATTACTTATTATCAGATCTTTTAAAATAGTATCTGAGTAAATCTGTCATGCTGTCCAGGATTTTCGTTTTCACAGAAGTACACAAATCATGAAGCAGCTGAACAGCATTTGGAAACTGGAATTTTTTTTTTCCTTTTTATTTATTTTTTTATTGTTATTGTTTCAAAGCAGGACACAAAACCAGCAAACCTGGTTCATGACCATGGATGAAAAACTACTAATACAAGATGTAAAAGGAAAGATATGGATGGAGCAAAATGTAGAGAAGAAATAGTAGGAAAAAAAAAAGTGTGGCGTTATTTTCAGCAAAACTTTCATTTTTCCTTTTGAAACTATGGTTGTCTTGGTTTTCTAGATATAACTGAATTATTTATCTCGAGCAGTAAAAAGCAAAGCAGATCTCTTCTGTATGAAATGAAGGATGGATATCTGAGAAAATAAATCTGCAGTTACTTCACAACTTATATTAACAACTAAAGCTCCACTGAGAACAGATTTTGAACCGGTTGAGTATGGTCAGTGACCACCGACGACTTTTTTAATAGTCCCTTCCTCTGGGAACCTTTTCCTTACTAGGGATACATATATAATGTTGCATGTAAAGCTTGTTTCTAAATAGCTCCATACTCTTCAGTATTAGATGAAGTCCTTCTGTGTTAGGCACCAGGAAATGGAGCTTTACACAAATGCACATATTGTCCTGCATTCTCGGAAGTTTTTCCAGGCAGTTTCCAAGAGTGCCTGTTTACTGGTGTCAAAATTGCCTTCCAAACTATGTTAAAAGCTGGTTTTAGTGTCACGTTCTAGATTCAGTATACACTTTGACTCTTGCCTTTGAAAACGTTGAGTTCCAAGAGTGTCATGTTCTTTCAGATATATGTGATGGGAAGTCAAAGCAAGTTTTATTGTTTGTTTGTTTGTTTGCTTTACCTCTTCATTAATGTTCTGTAGACAACGTCAAAAATCTTTTATTTTGGTTATTGCATGGACCTACTTCTGCAACGTAATTTATAGTAATTGGATTATTGAATGACTATAGTAGTTATCAAGAATTGAAGTAATAGATATAGGCAGAGTAATTTCATGCTTTTCAGATGAGATTATATTACATTGAGGATAGGTCACAAATGACTTCATGACTTCACCACTTTTAATTAACTTTAATATCTAAGAAGAAGGAAGAATCTTCCTAAATTGTCAATCTTAGTAACTTTGGTTGTTATTTTACAGCTAGCAGTTTTCTGTACAAAAGATTTTATCTTGTAATTTTTTTGACGTATTTCCTTTTCATTGTCTTTTCGAAATGCTTCTCTGTTAAACTGAGCTGTCCTTGAAACTGAAGTGGGTGATCTGTGAGACTGAGGTTGATTGTTCGCCAACCTGCCAGTCACTTTTCTGTTTGTGAGGGGACTGTTATTGAAGCTTTGATGCAGGCATCTTGATGTTTTGTCTGTGAAAGCCATTTAATGTGAGGCTTGAGATCTCTATAATAAGATTGATGAATTTTAGGGTTAAATATCAGGCCTCTACTCCCTCTTCTAAACCATGGAAATTTGCTCAAAGGCAGTGCTTGTGAAGTAGGCAGTGCAGTGATTGTTGCTGCCTTAGTAATCTTTCCAGTTACACCCCTTGCTAATTTCTTTCCCTTTAAATTAACATATGCACACCACTAAATTTAATATTTTCACAGTTCTAACTTGGGTTCTTCTAGACTCCCGTATCATTTACATAAATCACTAAGGCATGCAAGAAGCCTCATCCCAGCATGGCACAAATCTGCAGAGGAACTCATTTTAATCACGACATGGCTCTGTGCTGTACTGGCTGCATCATGCTGACAGAGGTTAGCCTAGCTGTGGTGAAACTGCTTAATTTTCACAATTTTGAAGTCATAAACAGAGCTTACTTCAAAGCTGAGATAAAACACGGTGTAAAATCTCAGTCACAGGGTGACATTTTGCAGAGTTCTCGTGCCTTCGGAAACAGGAGAGGTGCATTTTGGCAGCAGTTGAGCGGCAGAGCCCTGAGTCTCCAGCAGGACACAACGTCTCTGACCAGCCTCCAATGGGGCCTCCTCTGCCCGTGTCCCAGGAGCCCCATTTCAGGCCGGACCTGCAACCACTGCCCCTGCATAAGCCATGCCGCCACTGCTTGGCACCAGCTCTCTTCCTGAGTTGTCGTTTGGGCTTCCTGCCTTGGCATTGTCGTGTCCCCATGCCTGATGTTCTGAGGTCTGTCTCCGAGACCACCCTCACTGCCAGCTCGTCTCCCCCTGGGGTGTACCCCTTCCTCCTGCAGCTCCCCGACATCAGGTTCCCGCTGTGCAGGAGCTGACTGTGGCAGCTGGCTGGCTGCCACTGCTTTAGTAGTTGCCTGAGGCTGCATTTATTCCTGTACCAGCTGGTGTTTTTTTCCTCAGATAAGGTATAGAGTGGGATAAATGGCAAGCAAGCAGTATTGATTTTGTTTACATGTATAGAAAATATATGCAAAAAATACAACTGAATTAATGTCATTTTCTGCCCCCAATCTTATTATATTCTCTGAAGTTATGAATTTCAAAACAGTAGGACAAGAAGGGAAGGTTTATAATGAAAAGCTTTATTAAGTACATTGCCAGTCTAGTAATCTTTGAGGAGGCTGTTTACAATAGCATTTCTCTTGTACATTATTACTAACTAAATGAAATAATTCAGATTGCAATAACAAGTAATTTTTGTAATCTAATCAAACCATTTCACTTTTGGAATGTGTTTCTTCTGGAATGTATGGACAACCCATTACCAATTTGGCAAGACAGATTTATTACTTCTGGCTTCTCTGATAGGTGTCATGTTTCAAGCAATAATGAGTCTGTAACTTCACTTGGCAGATCGTTTAATGATGTGGTGACTACGATTTTTTCCTCTGGTAGGGATGCTAATGCTATAGTACTGCAGCTTGAAGTGTTGCCTCTTGTTCTGTCATTAAGAACAAATGATACTAATTGTTTCTGATTCACTTTCAAATGTATAACAGGACATTATAAAATAGTTGTCAACTCTGTCATCAGAATTTATTTCCAAACATGTCTGTGCTGTTCAGTAAAGGTCTGATAAAAAGACAACAGTGGTTGGAGATAAGAAGTCAAGTGAGGAATATTTTGCCTATGTGTTTCCACAGAGAAGCAATGCTTCTGGTTTCAAATCTCCTGTAGTCTGGAGGAAGCTTGACCAAAACCCAAAAGAAAGCAATGTGTATGTTTTATATCGTTTAAATAATGGAAATTTCTAATCTATCAAATTTGTGAATAATACAGTGTATCTGTTTTAATAATTTCAAGTTGTTTCTGTAGACATAACGCTTTGAATTGAAAATTCACAAATTCATCATGAAATAGGTTGGGAGATGGCAAACGAATATGGGAAAGGTGGGGCTTGCATTTGTTTTTTGTGGGAGCCCAAAGGTAGCATCACAACAGTCTTACAGTTTTTAGCAGGAAATTCTTTCTGAAACCTAGTAGCGTCAGTGACAATGTTGTATTAGTAATTGCCATCCCACTGAGATGAACGGTGATCCTTGTATGCTCTTTTCAGACTTCTTTTTTAAGGCTGCTTTGTCATTCAAAGAGTGTCCGTGTTTGCGCTGGACTGCCATATGTTCCCTAGCACCATACAGAAGTCTTGAATCTTAACCAACAGCCATTCTGTGTGCAGGCACTGCAGTGTCTGACTGGCAGCTGGCAGCGTGGAGATGCTGGAAATGACAGTGCAGATGAATTCAGAAAGTCGCGTATCACTCTTCACTGGATAGTAAAATAATCAGGTATTTTACTTGGTATGGAGAAGCTATGCCGTCCTCATTTTAAAGATAATTATAGTGTGAAAACAGTTATTTGTAAGTATGAATACTGTTCACTGCGATTGATAATGCTTCATTTTATGCTGGGTATGCAAACTTTTCATAACCTCCTATGATCAATGACACTTGGTTGAATGCTCAACTAAGATACATTTCTATCGTCCTCTTGTCAGGCTCATAAGACTTTAATATTAAAATAAAGACAAGAATTTAGGAAACTAGCTACAGATGAGGAAAGCCTGAAGCTACTCCTCAGCACTTTTTGCAATAAGTGACAAATAAGAAAGGGATTATGTCTCATTTTTGTAGGGCATACTCTGTGTTAGCATGGCTCTGCAGTCATGGTATGATTAAAGCTAAAGACCACAGCGAGTGCTGAGAATGTAAGGCATCTGTAGCACAAATAAGTGTCAACTGGTAGCTGTGTGATGACACTATATCGAGGATTTCAGGATTACTGTCCCACATGTTGCATGTAAAAGAGATTAAACAGCATGGAATATGGTTAAGTAGGTGCAGGTATATAAAATGCATGAGAGAAATTCAGTGATACTCGTTCAGTGAATGTGATTAAAATTACTGAGGAAACATGCTGAGCTACGTGTTCATGTAGACCCTACCCTCTATTCTTCCAAACTTTTTACGAATTTTATAGCATTGTAGGATCCTGCTGTCTATAATAAGATATTTCAAATCAGACAGACACTTTATATTTTCTGTTGTTGAGCAGTATAAGGCTGTAGAATCGGTCTCCTTGCTTGATTGAGGAGGGTGGCTTTTCTTGAGTTCCTGACTTCAGGAGAGGGTTAGCAGCTCTGTGTTCTCAGCTCAGTGCGTGTGTGTCCACCCATCCTATTGGAAAGACCTTCAGTATTCCTGTATTCCTCAGTATTCCTGTTTGCACTTTGGGGCATATCTGATGCTTAGTGTGCAGGTGCCTGGCAAAGTCTAATTTGCTTGCTTGCCTCCTTCTTGTACTAAAGAGGACCTTGGTGCCCCCGAGGTGCATGAGGTGAGTCATGCTAGGACACTGAGTTAGGTTTAACCTTCTTATTGAGGTTATTTGCAGACTTTATCATAGTCTCTGTTAATCCATATGCCTTCTTTGAACCTGCAAAGTGTGTGTTTAAATACACAAGCCCCTCTGTTAAAACAGTCTTGTCATTTTGAAGCAAGAGAAGTCATGTGTTGTTACCAAAATATCAGGAACAAGTACAAGTGTCCTTTTCATCTATTTTTCAAACTCAGATTTGTCTGGTTTAATCATTTCAAAAGGTGTATGCATATGTGTGTTGGGTTGGGGTTGGAGGGAGCTGGAACATAATCATGGAAGTGGAAGGGGAAAGAGGTGAAGGAATCTTTTTCGTTTTGGAAATAATGTAGAGATTATCAAGCTACCATTATGTAAAGAAAAAAATCACTAAAGCTTATGTTTTAGCTTTCAGCTACAGTGGAATTTTGTACATTTATGTGAAATGCTCTGGTGCAGTTTTGAAATACTGCTCTTTTTTTAGCTGTGAGTAAAGTTCTAAGAGCAAAGCCAAAATTCAGTTCTGTCATGTGAATAGTTGTATACCTTTTAGTGTCCATTGACTTCAGTAAGAATTGAAATTGCTTCCATTTGAGTATGTTACAGAATATGAGGTCTTTATATCAGAATGTTACAAAAACATATTTTCTGGGACAAATGTTTCTTAGGATTTATTTGTCTTCAAGAATGGCATATTTTGGAGACTAATCAGTTAGCCAGTGTCATCTTAAAATGCCTGATTCATTTGAAATGTGAATCAGTCCTTCATTTTGAGCCTTAATTCAGATTACCTGTGGGTTTGAGGATATACACTTGAGTCTCTCATTTAAAGTTTTAAAGATCAAAGAGTTGCTGTCTAGCTTCAAAGTATATTGCTAAAACCCTCCATAAACAATTAAAGCTGACTCAAGTGTCTCAGGAGTAAGACTCCTTAATATATGTACAACATAGTAGTTAACAAAATTAGAAGTATCTTAAGGGATGGTCGCAGTGCTTATGTTGTGCAATTATGTGGAGCATAGTTGCAAGTCTTACTAACACAATTAGGTAAAAACTACCGGAGGAGACAAAGTAAAGGTTGATTTGTCAAAATAATTTCTTAAGAATGCAGCCAGGAAACTGAAGCAAGATTTATCTTTTTCCTGTTTGTTTGCTATCCCTCATGAGTTGCTGGGTAATTGCATATGCTGTAGACTATCTGAAAGAAGCAGGGTATTTTTTTAAACGGTGTTTCCCTGGAGCCGTTTTCATTTCATAATGCATATAGCTGCATTTGACTTGATTAAATTGAGTAAATGTATATCCGTAGATGAACTTCATTATTCATGGCATGGAATAGTGATGGTTTGACACTCACATAATCATTTGGGAACTATAGTGCTTGGAAGGTGGGTTAAGACAACATAATTTTTATGAAAATGATACAATCTGTTAAAGCAACATCTATATAAGCTGTACACGTACTTTCTATTTAAATTTCTTGAGACACAATTATGACACTATTCATTTCTGTCTCAGTCACGTAATCCTAATTTCAACAAAATTATATCTACCTTAACACGATATGCAGCAAGCTTCTGTTTCACTGCCAGATACACTCCTCTGTTACTGGTGTTATTGAAAACTTCCCTGGCAGCTGCTTCATCTCGTCTTTGCAGGACTCCTCATGTATCATCATGTGTCTTCATTGTTCTCTCTCACCTTGGTCACGTAGTGCTGCAGCTTTTTCACCTGTTGGTTAAGAAATGTCCTGTAGACTGTGGCTGCGTCAGGTATCAGAGCATGGTTTCATGAGTTACAGGCTCTTTTGCACCAACATGGGGAGGTCCTGTTCATAGCCATATGAACAGCTTATCTTTTGTCTTTTTGCTATGCTTAGACAGTAAGAAGCAACAAGCACAGAAAACATGGATGTCTCCAGAAAAGGGTTTTCGTGGAGGAACTGGGGCCAAAGTTCAAGTTGGTGAAATGCATGCATACTTTAAACATCTTGTAAACTACTGTTACTTTAAAGCAAATAAAGTGTTCGAAATGGTGTAAAAGAATTGAATTTCAACATAGAATGTGTGTGTTCTTGACTACTTCTGTTCATGTAAACCAGACTTTCTAAATATCTTGAAAATGCCATGTCACTGACAATAGTCACAATGAATTACTGTCTTTTCTGAAATAGTCATTCACTAAGTTTGTACTGCGATTATCAATAATAATAAGGGAAAAAAAATAGAAAAATTGGAAGATTGTACATGTAATTTTTAATGTTAATGAAAACTTTTTTCCTCCTTTTCATGGAAAATTTAAGGCCAGCCAGAATCTGTGTGAGGGAACATCATGCTTAGGCTTTATATGTAGTTATGATGTGATATGATAAACTGTGATTGTTTGTCTTATCTTAGTGTATCATGTCTGTGCCAGATCTTATACTTATCTCTTAATTGGATTGATGGATTGAGAGGAGGGAAAGATACAAATATGCTCTCATTTTCCTGAAATAAACTTTCCCTGCAAGATTCCAGGGAAGGGAGTGATGGAGCGTGACCTTACACGAGAGTCTCAAGAATAAACATAGTAAAAGCCAACAAAGTGTTAAGGAAGAGCCAGTTAAGCCCTTTTAGGTTGTCACATAAAACAGTGAGTGGGTGGTCTTAGTTTTTCTTTTTTAAAAGTCTGCCACTAAATTGTAACTCAAAAATTCTATCACATGCCTGAAACTCTTAAGCTGTAAAATTTTTGTTACTTGGAGAATGAGAAAGCTCAGACCTACAGCTGCGGTGAGATTCAGGCATAGGAGCACTTCCATGTTTTTCACTGGTGCTACTTGAGTGTCCAAGTGTTTGCTAGTTCGAGGTTATGGTTGTCAATTGCTGTGTCTGTCTTTCAAGTCTAACACAGCGGAATAGCAACTGTCAAAAACTTCTTGCTTGTCATGTCACAGATGGGTACTATTTCCACCTGGCTCACGTTTTAGAAAATGCTGGTTTTTTGCTGAGCACTGTAGAGAGTATTGAAAACTACGATTTAAGTGTGCTTAGTAAAAGACTTGAGGAAGAGAAGAACTACTACCAGTGGGCAAGGATCGAGTCTGGCATTGCTTTGGAGAACCTGTCCCATACAAATCTTTGGCACATGATGGGCTGTATCCAGGAGCACTGAGAGAATTGGCTGATAGCCTTGCATATCATTCACGCATGTCAACCATGATACCCCCTCATGTTCTGTCATCTTCAAAAGGCTGTAGAGTTCAAGGGAGGTCCCTGATGACTGGAGGAAGGTAATGTTGCACTAGTTAAAAAAGACTGAAAAGAAAATATGGGGAACGTCAGACTGGCCAGCCTTGTTTTGTTCCCTGGGAAATGATGGAGCAAGTTCTCATGGAATCCGCTTCTGGGAACATGAAGGAGAATGGTTGGAAACATGTCACAGAGCAGTGGACATCACTCATATCAACTTCAGCCAGGCATTAGATACTGTCTTCCAAAATACCCTATCCAACAATCTGAAAATCTGTAAATCTGTTATGGTTTAGATGGACAAGTAGGTGAGCGAAAATCTGTTTGGGATTAGAGTTTAAAGAGTCGTACATTACACGGAGGTTGGTAAGTGCAGTTCCTCAGAAGTCTGTTCTGAGACCTGTCTTGTTTGATGTGTGCACTGGTGACCTGGAAGAGATGACATTGATTGAGCTCTCACATGACACAAACCTGGACGGATTTGTTGCTGTTTTTGAGAACAGGTCTGGCAGACGGAGGGGCCTGGACAAGCTGGAGGAGTGGAACAACAGGAAATTTTACAAAATTTTGTGGTAACAAAGCCAAGTTGTGCACCTGGGAAGGAAGAGACCCTGGCAACAGCACTCAGAACATTGAGCCTGAGCCAGCAGTAAGCCCTAGCAGCAGTAATGGCCACCAGCATCCTGGGCTGTGCTAACAGGAGTACAGCCAACAGGTCAAGGGAAGGGATTATCTATCCTCATAACTTGGCACTTCTTAGACTGCATCTAGAGCTGGGCCCTCCAATACCATAAAGAAATTCATAAACTGAATGAATTCTGTGGGGGCCACCAAGATGTTCAGTGGCTGGTCACCTGTCTTACGAGGAGGTGAGGGAGCTGGTCTTTTTCAGGCTGGTGATAAAAAGGCACTAGGGTGACGTAGCAGCAGCCCCCCAGTACTTGTGAGGATGTTATCAAGAAGGTGGAACCAGGAAAGACAACAGGCACAAGCTGCAATGCAATTTTTCTGAGTGCATGGCAAAAGCAGAGCAAAACTTTTGAACCACAGGGGCATCCAAGCAGTGGGGTAGGTTGGCCAGAGAGGAGGCTGTGCAGTTCTTATCCTTGGTAGTTGTCAAGACCCAGTTAGATGAAGCCCTGACCAACCTGGTCTGACCTCATAACCGACCCTGCTTTGAGTAGGGAAGTTGGACCAGGTGACCTACTGAGATCCCTTCTAACCCCTTTGTTGTTTGTTGTTCGTTGTTTTTTCAATAGTTCCCATGAATATTTAGGTAAAACGTAATGATGTCATCAAATTATCAAATTTAGATTAATGGTGTGGCAGTAACTAGAATGATGCATTATCTGTGCATTGTAGAGAATAATGTACAGTTAAAATCAACCTCATTCCAACAGCAAATACCTGTACAAGCTGTGCTAGCTGGAAAAAGTGAAATAGTTGAAGACGTGAGTCAATGGGGTTAAGGTACGCCAAATGCTGTGCCCACCTGTAATCTACAAAGCTTTTGTATGTGTTCTGCAAAAATGCTTTGTAAATTATAGTGATTTTTACACAAAGGAAAAATATTTATCCATCGGTATTGTGGCAGTTAACCTATGTGGCTGTTCTTGTCATGCTGGAACCCAGATCTTCGGGGCCCCTTTCTTTCTGTCAGTGAAGACGAGGAGAACTCTGCAGTTATGCATGCCAGATCTGATGGTCTCTCTCCTGACCCCTCAAAAACTATGCAAACAACCCCCACTAGAAAAGCAAACCCTTCTTACCCTGCACAGCAGCTGAGTGGCACTGCTGTGTTTTTCTAAGGGCCCTATGGCTATTCTGGGCGATAAGAAAGGAGATACCAGATGTGTCGCACTGCTCACATCCCCAGGGTTCTGTGGTAGAGGTGCATCATATGAGGTCTGTCTGAAATCCTGAAAAAAGTGTTAACTCACATTGCTTTGAGAAAACATTGTGAATATAGGTATAGTGCTGCTTCATATTATTGCTATGAAAAACATTAGTTTTTCTGATAGTGTAGTGCTATAAAATTATCCCAATTCAGATGCGGGGGGGGGTGGATCCCAAGAAGTTCTTTATTTACTGTATCTTGTGTGCCATGACAGCCCTCCACTAACGTGTATACAGTGTGTTTAAGGCAGCATCACTTACAGCCTTACTGATGTGGGGTCAGGGCAGCAGAGTGCTGGGCTTGCCGGGCTTCCCTTGTCTATGGAAGAGGCAGCAGGAGAGGGTGGCTGTGCAAGGAGCTCAGGGGGTGTTTCTAACTCGTTAGGAACATGTACACTTTCTGTAATGGGGTATAAAATGATGCACATTGGTTTTGCATTTTTTTTATGTTCCTCTGAACCATCAATTAATAGATGCGGGCTATACTGATATCTGCACTGTTACATTTATATGCAGCGTTATCCCAAGAGTTCAGACAGTACTTTGTTTGAGTTCTGAGAGGCAGACGGGTAATTGCTTGAGGTTCAAGAAGGAAAAAACAGAATGGTAAGAAAGTTCATTGCCTATTTTCTCCTGCTGTGAGACAGCACAAGAAAAGCTGTTACAGTTCTGGAGAGAATATTTTCGTCAACCTCTAGAGATTATATGATCACCGTTACAGACGTATGTTCCTCACAAAAAGTGCAAATAAAATTAATTGTGAATTTCTAAGCAATTAAGCAGATAGTTGTGAAAGCCAATTGTTGATTGATTTATTTATTTTTAATTTAATTTTTATTGCTTTAAGCCTCTGTACGTGTTTGGAAACAGGATTTCCACTGTGTGAAGATTACAGACTAAGATATGGTCAATGAGAAAATTTTGATAGCTAAAGCTCTTATATGTAAAATACCATGCAGCCAGCTTGAAACGAAGCTTCAAACAGATAAGACTGTGCACTGTCACACCAGTGCCTTCTGAAGAGAAACTCATACATCACATTTTTTTCAGGTCATCCTGTTGCTAAATCAATTAGCCACACCACTGAATTCTGACTTCCTCTTTTTGGCTGTCTCAGTTGCCCTTGTTTGGATATACTGCAGATCTGCAAGACTTCTGCAGGGCTTCATGTAACTGTGCAGATCAGAAAACCACACCTAAGTCTGTGGTATCGCAAGAATTTATAGCAGAAAATAGCATCTCTTCTGTCTCCATTCAAATATGTAATCATTTCAGTTTGTTTCTCTGGTGTTGAAAAAGGAGATGACAATGGAGAAGCCAGGTTGCAAGTACTACTGATACGTTGATAGACAGGGCTGTTTAAAGACAGATAAGTTTTGCCTGCGTGTGCAAGACCACAGAATGTATTAAGAAAGAAAATCAGCACTTTTTGCTATTAAAAATAATAATAAGCAAGTTTCTGAGCAGCAAATATGCTGCTTAAGTAAAAATGTTTGAGAATGCCATTTTTACCATGATCAGGTGCCATCAATTAATAATATATTAGTTATTTGGACATTGTTTACTTCTAAGGTTGTAGGATGTGGATACCTGAGATCTTAGACAACTGCTCTTGGAAAATAACACAAGTGAGGTTTCTGTAGCTCAGTTTCTTTCTTAACTTCAGGTAACCTGTAAATACCCTTATGATCAGGTGGGGATTTGCTTCTCCTCATCTCCCATACTTTTTCTGGAAAGCTGCTGTATCATTTGATTAGAAATACTAGTATTTTTAGACCTGACTGTTTTATGCCTATTAGTTTTATGCTGATAGTGACTTTAGGAGAAATAAAAATCACCAGACACAGAGCAGATCTTTCTCGCATATTTGTGAGGAGCAACCATACCCTTGGTTTTCATTTCCTTGCTTATAAATCCATTTTATTTTTTTTAGATTTATGTGAAACACAGTTCCTTCCTCCGATTTTTCTCCTTGCCAGCTTCTATATCTGTTATAATATGACTTCATTTTTCTCAAATATAGCCAAACTTTTGGGCATGCAGATAACATTTTACCAGTGTGTACTCATCTGTCTTTCATCTTTATCTGATATTACAGATTATTTGTCTTCTTTCTTTTTTTTTAGCTTCCATTCTCATAATACTACGGCTTGCAGTCCTCTTCTGTCTGGCACAGCTGAGTCTTTCTTATCCTTTGACTCCAATGTATAAACTTAAGGAAGAAATTCTTTCTTTGTCCTTGCTGTGTGGCCCTGCATTATGTCCTAACTAATTTTATATCCTACCTTTTATACCAGTAGTCAAGGCTTTACCTTCTTTCTGGAAGGTCCTAACTGGTGGTAACCATCCATTTTACGTTATCAGTAGATTCTATTAGTGGTTTTAGCATTTTTGCTATCATCCTACTTCTCTTTACTTTCTAAAACTGGAGACAATTGTATGCAGACAGTGAAAAAAGAAAGTAAGTTAACGTAGGGATTTGGAATAAAAAGGTTTTATTTTCTAGGATATCCTCTTTATCCTCTCTACAGTGATGTTAACATGAAAGATTTTAACGGCATTATTTTTCCCCCCAAATTAAAAACAGAATAAGAATTAAACATAGTATCTTGTATGTAAGAAAATTCTACTTGTAAAATTGGATTTGTAGCCCTCTGGAACTTGAAATCAAGATGAATGTGGAGAATAAATTATTAGTTGCCATTACAGACATCAAAAAAGATTTATATAGTTAACTGCTGGTGCCCTCCTCTGAAGGAGTCTGTATGCGTTATCAGAACATGTGACTGAGATATGGTAGCCATAAACATCTGATTAAAAGAGATGAGCAGTGGGAAAAGTTGATACACAGTCTGTGCAATCTTGATCTAAGTGAAATTGAGCAAACTGATGTATAAAAGAAGAATCAAAACATCAGTATCTCTTGTACTATTGAAAATTCCAGTATTCCTTGCATATGGTTTCTGTCAAGGTATTTGGGATAATGCAAACCCAGTTTCCCACACTGAACAGTTATATCACTTAGCTGCTTACTGATCTTATCTGTTTGAAAATCATGCAAAATCACATTAATAATCAAATCTGGTAATAGCTGTCAAAGTGAATGTTTCCACTTACAGGGAAGTGAACGTGTTGCCTTTCTGGTAAAGGTACAGCCTCAATATTTAAGAGAATTGTGAATTTATTGCTTCCTTCAGCCCATTTTTTGTTGTTTTTTGTTGGTTTTCTCATAAAAGGTAAATTTTGACTTAGAATGCTTGCACTGAACCACAGTTACTTTCTACTTTAGAAATTTGTGAACATGTCTGAGCAAACTACATCTGTACCATTACTTTCTAGGATTTTTCTTGTAGATCATTTTGGTAGCAAGGTAGAGAAAGCTCGTTCCTGACTTTTCAGTAGCAGGCATTCATGCCCATCATTTTTCTTTTTTCTCTAGGTACTTACACGGCAAGCAAATAGTGCTTCGTCTCACAAGTCTATTGTGTGAAATGCTTTCAAGGCTGTAAAACAATTAGTCATTGTGTGAAAGGGACTTATAAAGTACATTACATGAGTGATTGCTGGCATGTAATGTGTTTGTACTTTCTTCACATACTTAGGGAGACAGTATCTTTCTTACAGACTTTTCTTTGTCTCTTTCTCTCTCTCTTTTTTTACATTAGTGAACTGTCCTTCTGTTGCATAAACAGAGAAATAACCGAGTGTTCCAGGTATGGAAGTCTTAATCAGCTTAAAATAGAAAAGTTTAAATTAATTTTTGATGAGTAAGTCTTACTTTTCCAAGAAGATGAAACATATGAATGCTTCATTTTCTGTAATGCTATAGTATTGTGGCTGTCACTCAGGCTTTTCTTGCTAATCCAATGAAAGTCTAATGTGTTACGATTAAGTACAATACTTCTGGCAATCCTTTAAGGCGATATTATGACTAAAAGTAAATTAGTTATGAAAATACTCTGTTTTGTTTTAATAAAAAACGTTGTTTCATTTAGAAACAAATACCAAAATCTCTGTAGTGAAGACTGCTTTAAAGAGACTTTATTTTATATAAAAAATTAGTTTTTGACAATAAACATGACAATACTTTCTGGAAGAACAGAGCAATATTATCGTAGTGAAACTGGATGTTTAGTTAATACGAATCTGAAAGGCTTATGAGTTATACTGGAGATGCTCATAATAAACAGCATTTTTATATTGTTAAATAGTGATAAAATAGCAAAATGCACATTTTAGAGAAGAAAAATATATTCATGCTATCAATATATTTCATAAAGACATATTTTGGTATAGTGGCTTTTCACTAAATAGGCTGTTAAAAAGCTTCATAAACTAACTTATTGCTCTTTTGTTCTTTCATCAACACAGTTTTTACAGCGGTGGAAGAAAGGTAGGGTGTATGAAATCACTATTGGTTCCTAATTGGCAGAGGTACTGGATGGCTGCTCAAGAGCTAAAAGGAGGAGAAAAAAAACCATGCAGACAGTTAATGTGTTTCAAAGAAAAGCTGGTATGTTTGTGAGTGGTATGCCTGGGAGAGATCTTAGTTTCACTTGTGTTAGTGAAGTTCCTCATAATGAAGATGCTTTCTGTTCATCTCTATCAGCAGACCACTGGCACAATGCTGCAAAATGGGTATAAATGCTCTCACTTTCTCATAATCACTTCCCAAGTTTTTGGTTTGTGGTCTTTCAAGTTTGTAAACAGGGGTATTTAATTCAAGTCAAAAAGTCCTGTGTTTTACCATTTATTCTAGCTGTTGGCTGTTTGCCAGACAATTTCCTAAAGTAATGCACACCAAAATACTGCCTTGCAGCATGTCTGAACATCAAGAAAAGTTTCTCATGATATTTTTCGTGTAGAAACCTGTGCTTCTACATTTCTTTATTGTGTTTTCTATTTCTGAACCTGTTTTAGTTACTTCTAACAAGTAGGTTTTGAAAGTTTTTTTTTATTTGTTTCCCAATCTTTAAAAAACTCTGGTTTTGTGAAAAAATATATATACTTTTTTTTTTGGGGGGGGAGGAGGGGGGTCCAGGCATTCTAGGAGAATGACATGACAAACAATTCTGTTCTGTCACTTCCTATCAGATTTACTCCTTTTATTTCCTGCAGAGGAATTCCGTTCTCAGTTCAGGAAGGGCTGTTTTCAATTTTTCTTTCTTTACTGGTGAACTAAAATTTGCAAAGGTATCTAGTGTTTCACATGAAACTTCATAAAAATAGTAAGCTTTGAGCTAGAAGAAGAGGTGTGAAGGGTTTTTTGTTTGTTCTGTTCTGTGTGACAGTTTTTTGTTTGTTCTGTTCTGTGTGACAGATGTGTGACTGTCAACTCTATTTCATCAAAATGCCTCAGTACAGCCATTTGTCCATCATTACACATTACTTGTAAAGATCCTTGTGGCTTTATTAAATTCTCTAAATATAATATGCTCTTAAATAGAGTTCCTTTACTTAAGAACGGATAGTACTGATATCAACATTTTTTTTCATCTGTTTGATGCTATCAGACAAATTCGAATACAAGTGCTAGGGGTACTTGATACCTAGAATACTTGTGGTCCATGCGTAAGTCCTCTGAAAGCCAAGAAATAGTCTTGGTGTATATGTACATATGCAGTGTCTAGCAATAACTAATATGAAACTAGAACCAGGCGTTGGAACTCAATGATCCTTGTAGCTCCCTTCCAACTTGGAATATTCTATGATTCTGTAATTGTTTTGGACTTTTTTCTGTATTATACTGAACTGAATGTTGAGTATGCAATCGAGCCACTTAGGCTCTCAAATTTTATTTAAAGTTTTGCATTTTATAATGCCAATTTAGCATGTCTAAAATTCAGCAAGAAGTAAAATGCAATCAGGAAAAAAAATCTCTACTGTTGGGGAGAGCGTGTGTTCTTTGTTTAATTTGTTAAATGATGAAAATTTATGCATGCAGCGGAAACTTGATAATTTGCGCTTATCATGTGCCCACTCTAATTCAGACACAATGCTTGACATCTTCATTCTTTGTAAGAAAAGATTTTGCAACCATGCTTTGCTTTAGGTCTTCTGTTACCAAGTTTTCAACTTTCTGTAAACTAGATCATTATATTCTGAAGTCACACATATATAATCTTAAATAATTAAGAAGTAAATAACCAACAAGTACATTCTCACATATTACCATACCGTTTTTTGAGTTTTTGATTCAATCTATATCTAGTTCAGTTTGCATTGGGAAATTTCAACAATGAGTTATTCAAATGTATGCAAATTGCACAAATTAATTGTTCTAAAAGTGAAAGTAGGCCAGATTTCTGGCAACTCCACACTTAAGCTTGAGTGACTTCTAATTAAAAAACACTTCCCTAATAAATAAATAAACAGAATCAGAATGAAACATTCTGAAATATTGTTCTAGATAATTGTTCTTTAATTCAAGAAAAAAAATATGCATATGTGTATCTATAAATAGTGTTCTTGCTTTAGTTTGAGGCAGCTTCCAGCTATTCAAGTGGTTAATTGCATTGATCAAATTTATCATCCTGTGAAATACCTATTTAAAGGCACTAAATGGCCTTTAGGTTATTAGGCAACATGTGCTTAATGTATTGGATCCGTTGAAGACAAAGCTTGCCGAGGTCTAGCTCACAAATTCACTTTGGTCAGATGTCAGGTTTTTAATTTTGGCTGCGCATTGCAGAACCAGCCCGATGTTGAGACAGCAGTGATGGACTGGGCCTCCTCACAGCCTGGATCAATGTCGGCAGCTTAGAAGGCCAATAACTCAGCCCAAGGAGTCAGACAACTTCATGTTCTGGCTGTGATTGCTTTCCTGCTGCTGAAGCCTCTATTTTCTGAATTCCTGTGTGTCTCTTTTTCTCTTCTTTTCCCTCCTGTCTACAGGGTAGAGCAATGGGAATTGGGCAGGCCTGCATCTCTGCAGGGCTTTCTGGCCCTGTCAGCAGGGTTCAATTCTTGGACTAATAAGTGGGAATGAATGTGTGAGTGTAATAGAGGATTACTTCAGACTATGAAAGTATTCACGGTGTGATGTGGTGTGCTTGTAGTTTTGTTACCAGAGTGATAGTTTGATAGATTTTCATTGTGTTCCTAGCCATAATAAAAATGACCTACCTGTTGTCAGAGTTGGAACATGGTGACTTCAGCAGGTGATGATGGCTCACAAAAAAGATATGCTGATACTTGATGTCCACATTCATATGTAAGTCCTATAAGTGCTTCTGGTCTTTGCAGATGTATGGCATTATTTGATCCTGCTGGTCTTCTTGCCCCAGGTCTGCAAAATGATGGGTGTAGGTGACAGTGGGTTTGTCCCCAGTGCAGCGGTAGACATGCTCTGCCATGTCCAGATGCCTCCACACAGTGTTGACTTACCTGACACTTTCAGGATGACAAGGTTGTAGTAAGCAGGAAGGTGATGCAGACTTCTCAGGTAGGAGAGCAGACAGTAAGTGCTGTGGTGCCAGCTATATAAGTGGTAGGGGCATCTTTTTTTTTTTTTGTAGCAAAAAATTTTGTGGCATTTTTCCAGCTCACGTGAGAGGGGGGAGGACCCTTGAATTGGATTTCTCCTGTCATGTGGAAATGTGTATCTGGTAGCTTACTGTTGGGTATGGCTTGGGTAATGCATTAGAGGTGTGAAGATGCTGTGTCGAGGGGATATCTCATGAACTAGTACTTGCTCCTGGTGCTGAGAAGTGACAGCTTAGGTTTTCTACTCAAGCATGCATCAGAATACTTGCTGGGTTCTTCACTTATATCCCTCCACAAATTTGCTTTCTGTTGTACATGCACAAGTACCTAGTATTACTAAGATGCCTGTAAGTGTCTTTTGAAGATCTGCTCTTTGCTGCCACACTGCAGGACACAGGTCTCCTGTAGGCCTGGCTTTGTCTTCTGGTTCCATCCATCTTCCCCCAGAAGGCCTTGAATGACGTTGGATACATATGGGTGGGCATCTAAATCAAGTCCCCAGCTTCAACTGTTTATTGAACAGGTGGTTTTCTTTTTTACTTTTTTTTTTTTTTAACACATTTTTTACTCCAGGTCTTTGTTTTAGTGATTTTATTTCAGTATCGATTGTCCCGGCAAACACTTTTAATGAGAAATAAGTCAGTTTGAGACCTAGATTTCAGCAGCTGATGTGAAAATGGGATTTGGCAATTAACAATTAAGTCTAATGCAAACAGCAGCACAGACATTCTAGATTTTGTTGGATTGATGAAGACTGAAAGTTGAATTTATTCGTAAGACAGTTTTTACTGTGCTTTATTTGTATACACAGCTAGACCTATGGTCAGATGTCATGTCATGACAGGAAACTAGACCTTTTGTTTCTGTGCAATAAAACTGTCACTGAAATAGGTGAGCTGTTGCCGTTGGATTTCAAATTTTCTCTAAAAACAAATCATGTAATAAAACCCTAACTGTTTATTTGCCAAGAGGTATATGAAGATCCTTCATAATTCTGCATGAAGTTTTTGAGGTTGATGAACATAATTGTCTTAAATAGTCCTTTGAATCCCTGAATTTTTTTGCATCCAGATATATAAAGAATGCTTATTCCTAGCTATTCATTTTCTTATATTACTTCTGTTTTACATCAACATCTTTATTTTGCTTGTTCAGCCCTTATTTTTTTGTTTTGTTTATTTTGTCTTGGTGCCTTTTACTTTTTTTATGTATAGTTTCTATATCTGCAAAACGTAAACATCTGATCTTCAGTATCGTATTATATATTCACAGTAGAACTTAAATTTTAGTATGGAAAGGGAAAATGCTGGTAATATGGAAGTAGTTGTTTTCTAATCATGGTGGCCTATAAACTAAACATTTGAAGAAGACAAAAGAGAAGAGGATGCTATAGAGTCTAAGGAATTAGAAGTGTAGGAATCAAAAAGAGGTGTTGCAGGAGCTCGTCATAGACATTTGAACTGAAGCCCATTGGAGACAATGGGGAAACATCCCAGTGAGGTCTTTTAGTCAGGACTTAGATGAGATTGTGTCAGCTCTTAGAGCCGCATAACCACTGGGGTTACCTCATCCAGTCCAACTCCTTCAGTGCAGGGTCAGCTGGAGCAGGTTGGTCAGGGCCATGTCCAGTTGGGTCTTGAGTATCCCCAAGGCTGGACAGTCCACAGCCACTCTGCTTAAGTTGTTCGAGGGTTTGACCACCCTCACACTATCAAACCTCTTGATAGTACCTCTCAGTATTACCAAAAGTAGGGCCCGAGCAATTTATGCTGTGTTTGCTACTTATCCTGATACACAGTAAGACTAAAATCAGTCAAATATTCTTGGTCATTGACAGAGAGCAGCGTTGCTCAGAAACACCTTTTTATGCTTTGTGAGTAGTATAGAGAAGTGTCAAGACTGCTTTGTGCTGTTGGACATGAGAAGGATATTGTTGCTGGTGCTCTGGCAGAACAGAGTGGAGAGGAAGGCTGTACAGAGATCTAAGCGACTAAGTTTGTGGGAGAAAAAAATACGACTGTAAAGAATAAGGACAAAATGCTTATATATCTTCAATGAAAAAGGAGTTTGGAAAGCTTTAGTGTTATTTGGGAGTAAGAATGAAAGAAAAGTAAGAACATTTGAACAGAGCACTTCTAACGTGCTTGAGGGGAGGAATTTGGGTGCCAAGAACCTCAAAAGAAAGAGGACTGCTCTAATTACTGTGGTTCAGGTGGAAGAGGAATAGACAGAAATTTACATGCTATTTTTGTATGTTTTCCAAGTGTTTTTCGTGTCCCCGGGGTCTCCTATAAAATCATATCCTCCTCTGCAGAAGGAAGGATAATGGAAGGTGTTTGACAGAATGGTAGTTCTTTGTATTTTATTTTTACTTCATAACTTTTACACTGTAAGCAACCCTTCAAAAGTATCGGTATTCAAAGCTCCATTATTTTTAAAGAGCAGCTAATCACAAAGGCAAGTGGCATAAGAAAGAACATACCTGTTACGTACCTACCTGTAAGCCTGCTGCCTGAACAGACAAAAGGTTGACATATAGGTTAGGGTGAAATTCAGCTCACCTTGCTCGTACAAATATTCTATATATCTTCAGGGTTTTGGGTTGTGTTTTTTTTTCTTTTAAATCAAATCAGAAAAACACTTCTTTTTTCAGCATGGGGGAATCTCTGTGTTAAGAGTGTTGCAATGGAGGTGGGCAAACCCATTATCTTTTAGCTTTCAGCGCCATGTGAAACAGTTCTGAGTGTATGTAGTATTGAAGTAGCTCAGAGAGCGTAAAAGTGACAGTGGGAATGACTGCAAGGAAAGTACATTCTTGATCTGTTTTTGTGATTTGAATCTGAATCTCTGAGGATCATCTGTGTGTAAAATGTAATTACAGCTTGACTTTGAAAGAATGAGGAGATTGAATAGAGATTTTTAGTGTCAGCTGTTGAATGATATTGTCCAAGTAATTAGTGGTTTTGATTGACACAGTTTTTAGATTTTATGTAAAACACATTCTCAGTAAGAAAGCTTGTTTCATATTTTCTCCCATCACTTTTACCCTGAGTGAAAATTTCATTATAATCCTAAGTTCATGACTCTTACCCTGTGTACAGTATTTTCAAGGTATTAGCAAGTTGTGTGTGTTTTACCCTGCGGCCATAAAATGGATGATGACAGTGAGCTGCAAAGGTTAGCCTTTTATGCTGAAGTGTTCCATTTTCTTTATTTCAGCCTTAAAACAATACTAATAAAACCTGCCTATATAATATACTACTATTATGTCTCTATACAATGCTAATAAAAACATAAATTTTGTTTTAATTTGCATTTCTGTAGTGAAAACAATCAAACCCGTTGAAAGAAGAGCAAATTTATATTAGTTTATTAATAGTCTAGGATTCCTTAATACAGTAAACCAAATGAAATACAGCAATGTGATAATTCCTTCAACTGTTGTCTGCAGAGTAAGTCTGAGAATATATAACTGGGTGAATTTGATGCTGCATTGTTGAACATACGAGGAATCTGTAGTTAATGAGAGAAAGAATATACAGAGAGAATAGTATCAATATAAATACATAGAGAGATAAGCAGAATGTTACAAAAAAAAGCTGTTTCCTTTCCAAACAAAGAATTTTTATTCTCTTGCATTGCGCAGATTTCCTTTCCTTATTTATATATATAAAAGGCATTGAAGAACATATACAAGAACAATAATATGCATTTAAAAAAGGAAATCTAAATGCAAGCTTCAGTGTGCAAAAGCATCACATTATATACCACACAAAATAAATGGAACAGAGAATACTAACTCTCAGAATTCTCAAAGATATATATTAGCTGTCATATATAAAATTGGAAGTGAAGGGGATCATTTCACAAAGACTGGATTAAGTCATTATTCAGTACTGAAGTTTTAGACGAGTACAAAAATGGTTTGTATGGCATGGTTGGGGTAGATACGATAATGAACTTACTAAATGTTTCTTTTCATCTGGAATACTGTATTGATAGAGTAGTCCTTATAAAGTAGCAGTATTATATTTGGGTAAACCTGCTCTGAGCCAACTGCAGTCAGTGAAAAATTTTTGCTGGCTTGAGTTGGTTTATTCAAAGAAATGATAAAAACAACATTGCAGATTTGATTATAAGCATACAGTTACTCTACGCACAGAAAGAGGGTAGAGAAGATTTTGTCCATGAGAGAAAAGTTAGTAATTCAGCAGGTAAGATCTTTGTCACTGATTTTGAGGAAAGTTGTTGTTTGCATTTTCAGCTAGATGTCTAATAAAAATATAAATATGAGCATGGGTAAACGTGGAGAGAAAGAAAAATGGTAGGGAAAGATGAGAGGTGACTGGAGAGAGATAAAGATATCACTTGTTAAATAGAAAAATGTGTACCATTTGTGTCGTGGTTGCTCCCAGGAGAAAAAAAATGCTTTATCTAAATAACTCGTAGTATGAGTTCTGTGTGAGAATATCTTGCATGTCCTTGTATTTAAGGTTAAGTTTATTGCTTCCACCAATGCAGAATTGTATATTTGCAATGCTACAGACTGAGGGCTTTCTTTTGGGATCAAAAGACTCAGTGTAATTGAAGGTAGGAAAAGGAATAATTAAGATGTTAATTGATGAGGCTGTAGGTGTGGGGTAATCTTTAACATTTACATTAAAACAATAACATTTTATAGCTTCTTAGTGTAGCTGACAGAGCTGTTCTGGACTCCACTTCTGAAGAATCTTTGATGGAAGGGGAGACAATTTACTGACTGGTCCAGCTCCCATTGAGGTTTTTCAGTGCCAAAGCAATAGAGATGTATTAGCATCCTTCAACCAATTATCTTTATTGAGAAACATAGTACTTCAGACATTTTGGGGCTACTCTCATAACGTAATGTTGCTTCTCAGAGCCAGGCTAGCTCAAGTACCTCTCTCTAATTCTACTGAGACCCTAAGCATTGACTTCTGTTCTTTCCAAGCTATAAGGCACCCTTTTTGGCTGCAATGTAAAATACCTGTTTTTAAGGTATCTAATTCAAAATCAGGCCTTTGAGACTTTGATAGTTTTTTTTTTTTTTTTAAATTTCTCTTAATTAAGCACCTACTTTATTCTCCATAATTATTAAATTAAATGGATTCCCTGGGATGCATTCCCACAGAGCAGTTCTTAAACAAATCCTACTTGACTGTCATGTAGAGTTTCAGCTGGTTTCTGATCTTTGCGAAGGTACTCAAGAGTTTGCTCATGAGGACTTTTGCAGTAATATGTTATCCTGTCATAATAGTCAGGTGATTTTTTTTCGTATGTACCAGGATTACATATAAAATGTGGTTTTAGGATTGATCATAGAATCACAGAATGGCTTGGGTTGGAAGGGACTACCAAGATTGATACCATCTATCACCCAGTTCCAACCCCCCCGGCCATGGGCAGGGACACCTCCCACCAGACCAGGTTGCTCAAAGCCCCATCCAGCCTGGCCTTGAACACCTCCAGGGATGGGGCATCCACAGCTTCTCTGGGCAACCTGTGCCAGTGCCTCACCACCCTCAGAGTGAAAAATTTCTTCCTAATATGTAATATAAATCTAACCTATTTTAGTTTAAAACTATTCCCCCTTGTCCTATTGCTAAAAAAGCTTTTTTTTGTAAGCCCCCTTTAAGTACTGAAAGGCTATAAAGAGGTCTCCCCGGAGTCTTCTTTTCTCCAGGTTGAACAACCCCAACTCTCAGCCTGTCTTCATAGGAGAGGTGCTCCAGCCCTCTGATCATCTTTGTGGCCATCCTCTGGACTCACTTTCAGAATGCACTGTCAAAACTGAAAAATTTCAGAAAAGGAAAAATGCAAAAAAAAAAAGTTTTTATTGAAGTTTTTAATTTGTCTTCTGTTCCCTGTATCCCAAAACAACTGTTTTCTTGTAAAGACACCCAAAGACCTCATCTGTCTCAAGTGGACCCAGTGGTATGATATACTGACGGTTTTGCAGAACCACAGGATGGCTGAGGTTGGCAGGACCTCTGGAGGCATCTGGTCCAACCCCTGCTCAAGCAGGGCCACCCAGAGCAGGGTGCCCAGGCCCGTGTCCAGGTGCCTTTTGAAGATCTCCAAGGAGGAGACTCCACAGCCTTTCTGGGCAGCCTGTGCCAGTGGTTTGTCACCTGCACAGCACAGAAGTGCTGCTTGATGTTAAGGTGGAACCTCCTGTGTTCCAGTTTGTGCCTATTGCCTCTTGTCCTGGCAGCCTGTCATTGTCTTCTCTGGACCCTCCCTTCACATATTTATTTTTAAAGGGATATTTTAAAGAGATGAACAATGTCTGTCTGCTTGGGTGTTGACGAAGGTATGGCCAAAGCTGTTTTCATGACATTTTTCAGACTGTGGAACGTGTCAGCATATAAGGCTGTTTTTAAAGTATATATTTTGCCTTTTATTTTTATTTTAATGACTAGCTATTATGATTGCTGTTTAAAAAAAATACTCTGTAATGAGAGCTGTAACTTTTTATTTCTATCCAAATTGTGAATAATTTATTCTTCATGATAATTTGGCATTGTTCCCCAGTTTTTGTTATTCCAAAATAATGCAAATAATTCAGAATCACCAAACCATTTCTGTGTCTTTACATGTGACAATATCCCTTCCTGGAGTGCCAAAATAAGTGTTAGCTCAAAAAACAAATTGTCACTTATTTTAAAACAGCATCTAAGATCTCAAACTGAGATTAAGTGTTTGCACAAATGTGTATGGAAAACATTGTCAATGGAAACATTTCTACTTGCAATGAGACAAAACTAAGAAGGGAATGGATTTTAACTGTGTGTGATTCAGAATAAGCTGTTGTTATTTATAGCTTGACAGTGCTAGAAATTAACATGGCCCCTGTCACAGTACTATAAATTATGTTCAACCCCTGTCTCTCTTAAATCATATAGCTTCAGAAAGAAAATCTAATGTTTCAAAAAAAAAGGGAACTATTTTGTAACACAATCACTTGTTTTTTTTCTAAAACCTTGGCTTTTTAGTTATAACATTTTTAAGGAAAATAGATACAGATGGCATTTCAGCTGTTTTCAAATATTATTGACTAAAATTCACTAAAAATACATATATATAAAGTGTATTTAAAGTCAGATCTAAGATAAATCAGATTTTTATTTGCACATTTATTCAGTTTCATTATATAAAACAAGATTCATCAGTGTATCACAGTTTAACTTCCCTGTTTTAAATGTTGTTGCCTGTTTGCCAAAAAAATATATATATATTTTAAATATATACCCTTGAAATTTGGTATTTTTTTCTGTCATGAAAAATTGTATCCCATTGCTAAGTCTAGCTGGCCTACCCCCGCCCCTGATTAATTCAACAACTCTGTTTAATAATAAGTTCATGTAGGGATGTTACTGACAAATAAAAAAATAAATAAAAAATCCGGTGCTGCAACTAATTGCTCTTCTGTACAAAACATGAACAAAGTTCACATTGCTGGAATATATGAGATTATTTGCTGCTGTGAAACTCAGTTATGTGGATGTAACATGAAATTATGGCTACTCTTTGGATAAATTTGAACTGTCTTGCATACTCAGTTTGTGATAGACTGAATATTTAGTCTGAAGTACAGTTTTGCTGTCCCACAGAAGGATGCTTAATGGCTCTCTTACACGTGTGGACTCTGATGCTATATCGGTGGCACAGTGGGGGTCTTGTTTGTCCTTCTGCAGCTTTATGAGCTCTCAGAGCAGTGGGTTGAGGCAGGAGAACAACGTTGTTCAGCTGGTGATGCCACTATACCTGGATGTGGATCCTTCCTTCCAAAGCCCTTTGTGCAAGGGCTTGGAAAGTGCTGACTTTTTTATTTATTTACTTTTATTTTTAACACTGACTTGCTAATAAAGATGCCGTAACAAAAGCACCAAATAGAACAAAAAACAGAGGTAACACTCTTAAGTTAGGAACTGTTTCAAATAAGGTGCATTTATTATAGGCTTTTGCTTTATATAGTATTAATAGTGTACGCAGGGGCAGTGCCGTGATGTCTTGCCAAGTCATACGCACCTGTCTCCTTACTTGGGTACAAAGACACGGCATCTTGCTATACCGCTAACTTCCAGGGCATTGCAGCTTGGTAGCTGACAGCACGAAGCCTAGCAGTGTTTGAACCAAACCAGCTGGCACTGGCCTGGACGCTTCTCAGACAGTCAGAGGTTAGCAGGAGGTGGAGGAGTTCGGATGAGGTCCCCACGTTTGGGACACGGGAAGAGCTTAACAGTAAGGACACAGCCGTGTCAGCAGGGCTCCAGGCCAGGGAACAGTCCTTGGCACATTCAGTTCATGAGTCTAGACATGGTTTTTGGGCTGCAGCCATGCTCAGGGCAGCGGCCAAGCAGAGTAGACGGAGAGCGCGCAGACTGTGGACCTCTACAATGTCAGTCATAGCTTGAGCGAGAGCTGTCTGTGTTCTTCTTCACCTTGCAAAGTTCTTTGCTGTGAAAACGGAGCAAGTAAGCCCCTGCCTGCTGAACAGGCAGGGCATCTGCACTGGGCAGTGGTGCGCAGTGGGCAGCAAGCTGGGAAACCACGCTCTGGCCTTGGCACGGTGAGTTTCTCTGCACCATGTCCTAGGGGTGTGCTCATCACTGTTAAACAACTCTGGCATCTTTCAAGGGCCGGGCTGTGCTTGGATAGAGGTGCATAGGCACCTTTCTAGTGCCATAATCCTGCTCAGGTCTCCCCCTCCTTGAAGTCTCCATGAAGAGGCAGGGCTGCTGATGGTGTGAGCTGCTCTTTTAATGTCACCTGTTGCTCATTCCAGATAAGGGAGGAAAAGGGTTGGGCAAGATAAATATATAAGGTCTGATTAGGAAAAGGTTAACATTTTTCAGCTGGAGATCTGGTTTTCCTGCAGGCTGGGGGCTCAGGCCATTTTGTGAGGTGATGCAGAGCTGCTGGCAGTGCAGGGAAGTGAGGACAGATGATGGTGCAAACTGAAGGTGGGACCAAAACAGACTGAGAGCAGAGGCTAGAAAGGATGGCATTGCTCTGAGGTCATCAGCTGTGACTTAGTTGGATCAGTCACCAAGTCTTCTGGCCCAGCCTGGCCAGGCACCCAAGACAGGTGCAGTTTTGCATGAGTGAGTGTTTTCCCTTGAATTCTGCATATTTCTCTTGTTCTTTAAGTCATCCATATCAATAAAGCTATACCGAGTGTAGCTTATTTCTTGACTAATTACTTCTTCAGGTAACATAGTTTTTAAGGTGATGTAGAGTACAGGTAGGTAGCTGTAGGATATTCTTAGAAATCTTTAGGAATGTTCTTGAAAATTATTTTCTGAGTCTTTGCACTAGCAACAGAAATAACATTTCTAGGTTTTACAGTCCCTTTGACAGTAGATAAGGCTATTTTATCTTATACTGATACTGTAAGTTTAAGATACTAGAGAGGTCTTTAAAGTGCCATTATATTCAGAGAGCTGAAAATTAAGCTGTACCAGGTGATAATGGAGTCATGTAGAATTAGATAACAGCATGTGGTTGGGTCATATAAAATGGTGATGGGAGAATGATATGTTGGAATGGTAACTCCTTCCATGCATCTATAATATTACATAAACATGCAGTGCTAGTTACGCACAGGAGTGGAATTACAGTAAATTAAAAAATCTGCATATGTCTCAGTTTAATGGATGTTTCATTATATTTGTTGTTTTTCAGCAGGTATCATCTGTTTTATTCATTTTCTTTAACCTTGAAACCATAATGCCTGTGCTCTATGTTGTGCTGTCTTTTTCAGTTTGTACGTAGATAAGGTAAACTTCTATATTTTGCTTCAAATCACAAGCTCCACTTTTTTTTTTTTTAATAAGAAGCAGAAATTAATTTGAATGGACTTCTTTGAAAGACTAACACTTGGGGAATTGGTAAGATGGCTTGTGTGGATGAGTGGAGTTCATAACTCCTTTCAAATGAACAATTCTAGAGTCGTATAGGCGTAATAAAGAGATGTTAAATATTTTGTAAGGACTACATGAAAAGGTCTACGGAGTCAGACTGAAGGATGACAGAATCTAGAGCTTAGCTGGCAAAGGGACACTAAATAAACTTTGCATAGCTATTTGGCAAGCTGAATATCTTTCTTGTCAATATATGCCCATCTTGCTGTCTTTGAGAACTAAAATGTAATCTTTGCTTACAAACTGTTCTTTAAAATTAAATGAAAAACAGAGATTGGAATTGTCCATAAAAAGGCATTTGTTGCAGATGAAGCCAATGTATAGCAATGCATTTTCTACCCTCATTCTTAGGTGCAATTTTGAGCAATGCTTTTGCTAATTGAGTATGTAAAATGCTTAGCAGTCCAGATATATAGTGACTGTAGAACTTCTGGCATATATTAATAAGTAGGATTTTTTAAAGAAAAATGTTGGAGCCATTAAAAATGCAAATGGGCTCTATTTTGACTAGTGTTCATTTTGACTCTGCTTTTGTTTGCTCGCTTTTTAGCTTTGAGATCTTATTAATCTTTTCAAGGAAACTTGTTCACATCGATACTTTGAAATTGATAGGTAAAAACTTGATTGCTGTTTTTATAAGGTCAGAGCATGTTATACTTCCTTAATATGTTGCAATAATTTTTTGTATTCTCTGATACAAACAAGAACTCCTTGGTAGATAACCATAAGGAGCATAATTTTCGTAAACATTTAATGCAAATGCTAAAATACAAATATTTAGTGAGTTATATATCATAGTAGAGGTTATAATTCCAATTTATTTTAAATACTTCCCTTTGAAAGGGCAGTGTTCCAGGTGTCTCATAGCTTTTTTTCTTTATTTTTTAAGTAACAGGTAATTCATAAAATATTTGGAAGAAGTGTAAATACTCTGTGCAATTTAGCAAACAGCACACACTTTGAGTTAACTTCTATTAAAAAGGAAGAATATTTTCTGTGTTGTACTTAAGGTTGATGCAGTTGCTGAACTTTACACGACTACAAGGTGCAGGTGAGTAAGCACTGACAAAATAAAGGAAGGGATGGAGAGTTGATGTTGTGATGAAATTACCTTGGGATGAATGAGGGTGTCACTCAGCTCACTTAGAAGCAGCTCGTCTCTTTTCTGCTCAGAAGTGGATGGCCCCACGTGTACCTCCCATTAGGACCAGTGTCCTTGGTCAGTGCTGTCACCTGATCTGTACTGGGGCATTTGCTGGGAGAATGCTAATTAGCACTGGCCAAACTGTACCAAGGAGTAGACTAACATTTAATTAGTATGGGTGACTTCTGTGCATGTTCTGTCCCTGGTGCTGAGAGAATGGATGTGCTTTGGGAGAAGTCATAAATTTTCTGCGCAATTTGTCATCAGTTTTAGCATATGTCTGACTCAGATTGCTTCAGCTTGTAATCACTGGTTGACACTAAATCCTTCTTCATTTAAAATGACAGGCTTTCTCTAACATCTTCATTTTTTGTCACTTTAAACATGCCGCTATTACATTTCATGCTAAAATTTATTTGCTTGAGCTCCTACCAAATCTGTAAGAATCGTTTTGCAAGGGGTTTCCTGGGGTTTGTTTTTTGCAACTCAAATTACGTTTCTAATATTGTATGTGGTAAATGCTGTTCAACATGAGAAAGATCTGACAGTTATTTCCTCATTGTTTATAGCTAGAATAGTGATACCTGATAAGAAATTTATAAACAATCCATTTATTCATTTTGTTGGTTCACGGATGTGTCCCCTTATTGTTTCCAGCAGATTTGCATTTAGAAATGGTTATATGTAAAGAGCAAACTCTCCCTGGAGTTGTAACATCCCAACATCTTTTAAGGTCAGTGTAGCAGAGGATTTTAAAAGCAGTAACTGTGGAGTTCATTGCAAGCATCTAAAGACTTAGATTGCAAGCCCCAACAAAATGAGTAAATTCAAATAAATACATATTAAATGCTCATAGTGAATACAGGAAGTATGTGTTCCACCACAAAATACTGTAGGTACTACAGTAAAAATCATGCCTACTAGCCCCAAAGAAACTATTGTTTCTATCTTAGGCATAATTAAGTGGTAACAGGATCACAGAACTGTTTAAGTTGGAAGGGTCCTCTGAAGATCATCTAGTTGATGGTCAAAACAGAATCGACTACAAGAGGTTGTTTAGGGCTGTATCCAGTTGAATGCTGAGTATCTCCAGCTCTGGAGACTCCTCAACCTGCTAGGCAATTTGTTCCAGTGTTCAGCTAACCTTTCAGTATTAAAAGGAAAAAAAAAAGTTTTCTCATATTTAAATTAAGTTTCTTGTATTTCAATTCGTGCTCACTGCCTCTTTGCTCAGAATCTGTATGGGTCTATCTTCCCTAGTGCCTCTCTCAGGTAATTATATACATTGCTAAGATCCCCACTGAGCCCTCAGTTTCTGGGCTGGAGAGTCCCAGCTTTGTGTGCCTAATCATGTCAGATGCTCTCGTCCTTGATCTTCATGGGCCTTTCCAGCACTTGCTCCAGTATGTCCATGTCTGTCTCGTCTGGGGAGACTCACACTATAGCCAGCACTCCAGATGGCTCGCCAGTGCTGAGTGGAGAGACAGGCTCACCTCCCTTGACCTGCTGGATAGCCTTCTTCATGCGGTCCATTGCTGCTAGCATTCTTTGCCACAAGGCCACATTGTTGGCTCATGGTCATGAATTATGATCAACTTGGTGTCCATCAGGATTTCCAGGTCTTTTTTCTGTAAAATTGCTTTTAATACCCAGTTGCTCTTATGCTGTATTGGTGCATGAGGTTATTCCTTCCAAAGTGCAGGGCTTTGTGCTTTCCTTTGTATTTCATGAGATTTGTATTCAATATATTTGTTTTTCTACAGCCTCTCAAGGTCCATGTGAATGGCCCACAAACATCTTGTATGTCACCCTTCCTGCTTGTAGTCTGCAAATTTGCTGTGGGTGCACTATGACCTATTTTAAGGCCATAAATTATCAAGTTAAACTGTATTTGCCCTAATATCTGCCTCCCATCTACTAGTGACTTGCTTCCAGTTGGACATCCTACTGCTTGTCACCACCCACAAGCCCAGAAGTTTGACGATCTTTCAGTACACCTCACAGGAAACTTGTTTAGTCTGCATCTTGCCTAGTGTTCCTTTTTGCTGCTTATATACATATAGAAATCTTTTTTGTTGCCCTTCACGACCTTCACCGAAGTCAACTGTCAGATGGGCTTTAGCTTTCCTTCTCTTCATACTTGGACAGTGTCTCTATAGTCCTCCCAGATCACTTGTCCCTGATGACACCTATGCATGCTTCTTTTTCCTGTTGCAGTCCAGTCATTCACCTGTGCAGCCTCCTGCCACCCTTGTTTGACTTCTTGCTTGTCAAGATAGACCATTCTTGAGCTTGGAGGAGGTGATCCTTGAAAATCAGCCAGCTATCTTGGACTCCTCTCTCCAGGACCCTATCCCATGGGATTCTTTCAGGCTGGTCAATGAACAGGCCAGAGTCTGCTCTCCTTAAATCCAAGGTTAGCATCCTTCTTTTTGCTTTCTTCCAGATCCTGAACTGCACTATCTCATGGTCACTGCATCCAATTCTGGCTGTGGCTTGCACATTGCCAAACAGAGCATGTTTGAATGTGAAAGTTGTGAATAGAGCTATACAAGAAGTCTGTTTGAGATAAAGTTTTCTCCTTTTCTGTTGACTTGTAAATGTAAAGTTTCTGTATGGCATGCTCTGAACTAATTATGAACTCCATATCTCTGTAGAGATTTTATTAAGTTGTATTTAGGTGGAGATTTCATTAATTCTAGATACTTTTTGATTGAATCTTTTGTGCCAGACACTTGTAAAAAATAATACAAGCTTTGTCAGAGTTACTTCAACTATTAAATATCTCATATCTTGTGAACTATTTCATTTTGGTAGCACAAATGCAATTTGCAGATAATTGTCCTGTCACAAACTGTTTTGACACTGAGGACAGCAAGTATGCCTTCTATAAAGTGAAGGAAAGATTCTTCTCTTTTCTGTATTTGTTTCTTAATAACCAGTTAGAGCAGGGACCACTAGAATAAGATGGACAACAATGTTCTTTTATTAGATGGAAGAGCTTTTCCCCCCAAACCAGAAGCTGTCAAGTCCTGAAGCTTTTGAATCCTGCTAGAAACTAAATTCTACTCTTATTGCTGCCAATTAAAATGAAAAATTATAAAAGGTGTTATTGCTGGCTGTTAGTGTTCTGTGCTTCACACTGTATTTTTAAACTGAACAGAATTCAATATTTGGACTATATTTTGGTTTAATCTTCAGGTAGGTAATGGTATTATTGTAGCCTATTGCTTTCTGACACTTTTAGTGCCTCTTGAAGAAATGTGTATTCCTGTATGCACTTTTTTTTTCAGGGAACAAAGAACATGTAAAAGGTGTACTGCCTTCTCTGCTTTCACCTGATACAACCTGAAAACTGAAAAGTTGTTGTCATGGTTTAACCCCAGTAGTCAGCTAAGCATCACACAGCTGACTCCACAGGGGAATGGGGAAGAGAATCCGAAATTTAAAAGTGAGATAAATGAGCGTGGGTTAAGCTAAAACACACTTTAATATATAAGCAAATGCTGTGTACATAAGCAAAGCAAAACAAGGAATACATTTGCTACTTCTCATCAGCAGGCAGATGTTCAACTACTTCCAGGAAAGCAGGGCTCATCACACATCATGGTTACTTGGAAAAACAAATGCCATTGCTCTGAAATACCCCCCCTTCCTCCATCTTTCTCCCAGCTGTTATTGCTGAGCATGAAACCACACGGTGTGGGACATCCCTTTGGCCAGCCTGGGCCAGCTGTCCTGGCTGTGTCCCCTCCCAGCTCCTGGTGCACCCCTAGTCCCCTCGCTGGCAGGGCAGCAAGAGGAGCAGAACTGTTTTTCATCACAAAACAAACCATAGCACCATATTAGCTTCTGTGAAGAAAACAAGCTGTTAGCCAAAACCAGTACAGTAGTTCTAATTATTTTTTTTTCTTACCATATTGGCTGGATGCACTTTGGTGTCCTGGTCATAAAAAGGCCCTTGAAAAGGTTTAGATTATTTAGTTTATTTACTTGAGAGAGAACCAAATGTTTGGTAGGTATTCCTTCAGGAATCATAGCTCTTGCTGGGAAAATATTAAGGTTTTGGTGATTTATTAAGGCAAGTGATAGCATGTAGATTTAAGCAGAGGAGACTGTAGCATTTAGGAGGAGCAGTTCTGTGGGAGAGCTGGAAAACCAAGGTTGCAGAAAGAAAAGAATGAGATCATGTAATGAAGCTTGTTGCGTTTTCATCAGTGAAGTCAAACCCTGGGAATAAATGAGAACTTCTTGCCATGTTTTTTGCAGGGAATGGTACTTGCTCCTTGGCTGATGTCTTAGACTAACACTTCGGACTTCCCTTTACAAAGGAAGAGGTTTCTGCTTGTTAAGGTGAAAAGTGAAAGTTTGGAAGGATTTTTGTTTATCTAAAGGATAGGCCTAGACTTGGTGCTTGCTTTGATCTTGCTCCACCTTCTGTGTGATGCCAAAGTCTAATTCAGCTAGATTAGCTGTGGAAGAAAAATTCCTTTTAATATTTCCAAGGTAAATAAAATAAAGAAGCAAACATGGGGAAAAATAGAAGCATGGATGATTTAATAACAACTAAGCTAATTTTCTAATGGTGAGGGTGTTTTGCTAATGACTGATGGATAAGCAAATGCAGAGATCTTGCACTGAGAGAAGGTAGACTGGTCTCAATAGTAACAGTGCTTTTTGCTTCTAGTTGAAGAAAGGAGGAAGAGGAGAGGGTGAAGGAGCTGCATTAGAATGAGATGACTTGCTTTAACAGGTTTGATAAGAAGTGTTTATAAATTCTTAGTTGATGTTTTCTGTATCATGTAGTTCCATAACAGCATATATGATTATTTATATTTCGTCGAGAGGGTGGTTGAGCACTGGGACAGGCTCCCCAAAGAAGTGGTCATGGCACTGAGTCTCCCAGAGTTCAAAGAAGTGTTTGGACAGTGCTCTCAGGCACATGGTCTGATTTTTGGGTGGTGCTGTGTGGAGACAGCAGCTGAACTTGGCTTGATGAACTTTGTGAATTTCTTCCAATTCAGGATATTCTATGATTTTCTTCACGTGTCTGTCTTAAACTACATGCCATTACATCTTTGTGAATACACTTGATGAGCTGGAGGCAGAATGTAGGCATATGTGTTAGAGAATTTGTCTTTATTCCTCCACCTTTTTCTCTTCAGTTTTAATAGTTTGAAGATTATTGAATTTATCATTACAATTAATCTAAGACGTGTTCAGGTCCCCTGGGAAGACTTATTTGGTAAACATAAGCAAATACTGATATTCTTACAGCTTAGTTTGAGATTTGGTATACCTTTTTAATAGGAAATTGCTGTAAATGAAATTAAGAGGTATTTAGGTATTTAGTCTTGAACTTATTTTAAGCAGGAAACAAGGGGGAAAAGAAGAAAACTGTTGAGGAAAGGCTAAAAATTCCAATTTCTAACAGTTTTGAACTAAGAGATTTTTTGTAAATTTCAGTTTGTGCATAACTTCTGCAGAATGGAAAGAAATTCTCACCAATGTGCTTCTTGTTTCTGCGCTAAGATTAAGGTACAATTTACTATAGTTCGATGTAAACAAAACCAAACTAGCTTTATTCCCTCCCTCTGGAGCTGGTTGCATGTGGATTGTAATATATGGTAGAAATGACGTGCGGACAGACAAATAAAAAGCAATCTAAAAGGGCAACGAAGAAAAATAATGTAAATGATGGAAGTTGTTACAAATAACTGCCAACCAAACTGCTGGAATGCCATGCAGATTCTGCCAGGTATCATCTTTCTGCTTCATTGGTGATGTGTGCTGCAGTACGGCGAGCCAGCCCAGGCAGTGCTTCTGGGCTTTCAGTTCAGCTGTCTGCTTTTGCAGCTTGCTAGTATGATCTTGAGCTTTGTTTTGGCATGGGCTACATGGTGTTCTCCCATCTGCCATCCTGGGCATGCGGTGGGAACTAACTGGGACAGGGACCGCTCCCAGTAGGCAAGAAGCATCTCATCTTCTTGTCTGTAGGGCGAACAAGATAAAGCAGTCTGGACCTGAGCTATTTTGGCCATTTGGCCTTGGTGACGGAGGACAATCCTTGCTTTATTGAATTTATTGGTTTTTATCCTGTTGTGTGAATGTTATCTTCAATGGGAATAGTCAGAAGATCCCTGATAGCTTTTACTCTTTCTGCTGAGGGAAATGTCAGGGTGATAGTATTTATATAAGACTACTTCATGTTTTGTATGATATCCCCGATGAGTATAATAAATCTTAACAGTATAATAGAAATAGAATTTTCCAATCATTACATAGTTTGTGTTCCTGAACAGGAGAGTTGTGATATGAGAGGGTACATGAGAGCAATACAAATTCAAATTATTGGCTTGTGATAACTGTTGTATCCAACTGAAGAATTTGATTACACCGTTGAAATAATATTTGTTTTCCCAGTAGGTTCTAAATTGATCTTTAGTCATTTATTGAAAATGCATTCAGACTGTTAAAGGCCTAATTTTGTGCTAAGCAGATTTTTGTTGTGATACAATATATGATGCGTTTCTGATCACATTAAGATTGTCAAAAATTAATAGCTAGAAAACTAAGCCAGCCTGAAATACTTGTGAATTTTTTATAATTATTTATTTCCAAAAACAAAGTTGTACCCTACAATGAGAATGCTGTTGACTACCTGACAGCAGCCTTTCTCTCCAGGAGAGTTTAGAGGATTACCTTAACTGTTAGGGGATTAGTGCGTCCAAATAGAAATGATTTGCATGCTTTATTTTACGCCAGTCTTGATGTTCACTTGGAATGTTAAATCCTGTGGTGTCCTTCAGCACAGCAATGGGGGGGGGGGGAGATGTCTGCCCCGCTAGAGGCAGTTTGACCTGCTAGAGGCATTTACCTGGACCTCGTGGGCTGTTCTGTGCTCAAGTCAAGGTGCCTGGGTCCTGAAGTTACCTGGGTTTCTGGAGAAGCACGTAGGCCACTTGGACCTGAGTTAGTTCTCTGCTTCCGTGAAGCAAACACTGTAATGGAAGTCATAAGATGATGCTATTTAGGAAATAGTAGTATTGGAATATCTCAACTCGTATTTTGACTTTCACAGATGGCTGAATGCATTTAAGAACATAAAATACTAAATTCAAGTACCCGTAAAATGCTAGATTTGGTTTTGCACTCTTAAGGAAAAGTGATGTTTGTTTAGAGAGGTTTTGACTGAATAACTCAATGTACCAGTTAATCACCATGATTAATGCAGTACTTAGTGGTGTTTGTCTATGTAGGCTTTATGTAGAACTTTGTAGTAAACAAGAAAATGCAAAATGAAACCCTGAAAGAGTTCTCCCTAAAGGGAAGGGGTAGCACGTGCCCTCTGAAAGATGGTTATTTTGACAATAGGGTTTGTTTCAGGTGTAAACAGGAGGGACGTGTCCATTATGATGTTCTCAGATCTGAGTTATCATATGAATATTGTTTGACAACACTTCAGGCAGTGAATTCAATTTAATAATGCATTTGAGGATTTACCCAATAGCTTATTTTCCCATAAATAATGGCTTTTTAATCTTCAGAGATCTTGTAATTCTAGTGATCCGAACTTTATTTCTGCATTACGCTGCAGTCAGTAAAATACATCGATATAAAAGAGTAAAAATAATCTTTACTATTCTTCTAATTATATACTATATATCATGTAAACAATTTTATCGTTGTTGATCATTGTCAACTTTTAACCTATTTTGATTCTCAAAGATGCGTTAGGAATACTTTGGGTAGTGTGCCTGAATCTTACTTCTCCTTGTTAACTTCAGTTCTATATCTATATTTTAGAAACTTTTGATCAGCAAGAAGGAAGTGAAAGAAGATTAATAAATTAATGTTCATTTTATGCAGGGGAATTGACAGGAAGGACTGCAGAAGATAAGAACGACAACAAAAAAAATAATCTAATTGCTTGCTAACTTTTATTTCCCAACTCCATTGGAAAGCAGCTAGAGGGTTGCCTCCCACAAGGAGAGGCAAACATGTCCTGTATTTAAAATAGGAAATATGGGAGTCTCATGTGCACAGGCCAGTTTTGCTTGGTATTCTAGACTTAGTAACAAGCTGTTCCTTGCCATGTGAATAATTTTGTTATGAAAGAGAACCACCACTAAATGAAACGCAGGAAAGGGAAAACCCCTTTTCCCAAGCACGTTTGTGCCTGCTACATAGTTAATCTCCATACTAATTTGAAGTATATTCAGCTAAGATTTGGAGTTTTTAATTGACAAAATATTTTCAGCAGAAGTGATCATTTGGCACTAAGTTTATAGAACATTAATTATATTACAGTAATTAATTCTACCTCACTTTGAGACAAAAGCTGCGAAGTATGTGCCAGCATAACAACACGTGCAGAGTCTTCTGTTTATGCCTTGGCAGAAGTTACAGTTCTGCTTTTGCTACTTCTACACCTGCTAAAATGATGTGCTCTTATGCTCTTAGGTAAGTTTCTCTACAAAGTTTGTAGTGTTTTTATATTCTTCTAAAGACTGTTTATCCAAAAACATTTCTTCCCCACTCCTCTTTACTTCAGCAAAGCTACCAGTGATTCCAGTGGAAATCAGACTGCCCGAAGGCTTCACGGTGCCTGTTACAGCCTTACTGTGGCAGCAAAGAGATGCGTCTTTGCAGAGGGTCTCGGGAGAGACTCTTTGCAGTGTAGCAGAATTCAGCAAAACCTTCTCCAGGGTCTAGAGAGAGCTCACCAATAGAGAGATGCCTCCGTGGCTCCAGAATGTTGTTCTGATAATATATTCAGTATAATCAGTTCAGCTGTCCCGGCATGTATAACCATCTGCTGTCATGGTTCACTTATAGCCCCCAGTCACTCTGCTGTTTTTCCTCATGTTTTCAAATAGCTCTAGCACAGATATCTTCAAAGACTGAAGCCTCACCAGGAGAGCTGCAAACAGCCATTTTTCTGATGACTCTGGCTACTACACCGTGTAAAGGTTTACATACCTTTTTAGACAACTTACGTTCCCAGGCTGGTATGCAGTTCAGGTTCTAAAGGGTCCAAATGCAGTTTCCTGGGAAAATGTTTGTTGGGTTAAGCACTTTTAAATTGAGGTGAAAGTAAGGCAAAAGGGGATCTAGCAGCTACCTCGATCTGTTTGAGGTGCAGTTACAAATCTAGTAGAGTCGCAATCATTGGGTTACTGCTAGGTAGTGGAATAAGGGCAAAAAATGCAACTTGGGTGGTTTGGGTTGAGGGTTAGCAAAAAAAAGATTTCCTCTAGAAGATGGGGTAGTACAGCACTGGAGAAGTTTACTTAGAGACTATAAAACCTCTTTCCAAGGAAGATTTTCAGGATTCTCTTAGACAGCAACAGCTGAACTGGTGGCCTAATGGTGGATGTAGTTCTGTTTAAAGCTCAGGGTTGGACAGGAGACCTCTAAAGGTCTTTATTGTTGGCATGATCCTGTAACTTATAATATTGAAGTGGATCAGCCAGACCTCAAACATGTATTCCCTCATTTAAGCCACTTGCTCAGTGAACTTCCAGGGGAGGGACTAGGCCTGGCATTTTTCATTCTTCTGATGCAGGTATTCCCAGGTCTTCCTGTATCAGGCCTGACCTTTGAAGATTTACAGTGTTTCCAGTGGAAAGCAGTTTTAACTATTTTTTTTTTCCAGCTTTCTGGCACTCTGATAAAAACTTTCCCTGCAGTCATTTAGTTGCTAATGCCAAAGCAGTAACAGGAATGTATGGGTAAAGCAATACTGGACTTTAGATGGGGAAAGGCTACTTAGTGAAATGCAACACAGAGGGGGAAGTAAATACAATCTTCTAATACAACTCTTAGTCTCTTGGCGTCAGGCAGTTCAGATTCTGAGCAAAATATCTTTCACTTGCTTGTAAAACTACAGGTGTTAGAAGAATCCATTTACCTAACCAGAAGCATACAGGCATAAAGAGAAGACAGGTTAAGCAGAGGGCATCAGGGAAAGACTCGTGTTTATTTTATGGTTGGATGGTGCATGGGCAGCAATATCGAATTATAGCTCCAGATTACATGAGCAAAATCCCTGAATTAAATAGAAAACAAGATGAAAAGTAAATCTAGTTGGATGAATAAACAGTGTTGTCTTCTAATAGGAAACTGTTTTGGGGGACCAGCAGGTTTTAATTAGTCTTTAAATCTGAGGAACTAACTACATACACTTTTCTGGAATCTAAATTTATTAGCACATAGTACTTGTATATAGATACCACAAATTTAAGACTGCACCCATTCTCAATTTCTTTCTAAAAACTACTGAAAATATTCTTTTAAGGGGATGTAGTTTAAATGATTTGAAGACTGGGGAGGGTGACACCTGGAGGAAAAATGCTTTTTGCTTTCCTGTGGAATAATGCACAATTTTGACCAAGCTTAACATCTCTAAGTGTCTCTTTTGTTGGTGATCATTCTAATGCTGGGCATGGGCATTGAGAGCAGAAAGTCTGTCTTCCATGCTTCTGTACTGTTTAATACAACATAGACAAACATAGACAGTGGATTGAGTGCACTCTCAGAAAATTTGCAGATGACACCAAGCTGAGTGGTGCAGTTGATACTGAAGAAGGAAGGGATGCCATCCAGAAGGACCTGGACAGGCTGGAGAAGTGGGACCACACGAACCGCATGAGGTTCAGCAAGTCTGAGTGCAAGGTTCTGCACCTGGGTTGGGGCAATCCCAGACAGGAGTACAGACTGGGAGAAGAACTCATTGAGAGCAGCCCTGTGGAGAAGGACTTGGGGGGTTCTGGTGGATTAAAAGCTCGACATGAGCCAGCAGTGTGTGCTTGCAGCCCAGAAAGCCAACTGCATCCTGGGCTGCATCAACAGAGGAGTGGCCAGCAGGTTGAGGGAGGTGATTGTGCCCCTCTGCTCTGCTTTTGTGAGGTCCCACCTGGAGTGCTGCATCCTGTTCTGGGGCCCCCAGCACAAGAAGGATGTGGGGCTGTTAGAGAAGTTCCAGAGGAGGGCCACAAAGATGATCAGAGGGCTGGAGCACCTCTCCTATGAAGAAAGGCTGAGAGAGCTGGGGATGTTCAGCCTGGAGAAGAGGAGGCTCTGGGGAGAACTCATGGCAGCGTTTCAGTACTTAGAATTACTTACTACTTTCAATACTTAGAATTACAAAATACTAATTACTTCAGATTAAAGATCAGGAGGAAATTCTTCACTGTAAGGGTAGTGAGGCACTGGAACAGACTGCCCAGAGAAGCTGTGGATGCCCCATCCCTGGAGGTGTTCAAGGCCAGGTTGGATGGGGTTCTAAGCAAGTTGGTCTGGTGGGAGGTGTCCCTGCCCATGGCGTGGGGTGTGTGGAACTGGATGATCTCTTTAAGGTCCCTTCCAACCTGAGCCATTCGATGGTTCTGTGTTTCTGTGATTCTATGAGAGAAGTTTATACAGTCATTCGATCATCTCTTTGAAGGAATATATTTCTAATACTGAAAACGTAATTTTCTCTGAAGAACATATTTTTCAGACTTTATGCCTTTTCTTATCCAAATTCGTGAACCTTCTTAGAACACACTTTCATATCATGTATGTGATGGAGCAGACCACCAACTACTAAACAGCGACTTCTCTGAGTAACAGATAAATATAGAAAGGCTTCAGGCATTCAGCAAACCACATTGAAACACATTTCATCTTATGCTGAAGGAAAGAACTTAATCCTTAGCAAGTTGCATGGTTCTAACAGATAAAATTAGGTTACTTAAATATCACTTTGCTTGTAAAAACCTGCTTTATTAAGAGCAGACTTTAAAAATAACTTTCTTGAACGTTCCCATTTCACGTGGGAATTTGATCCATTTAGCAGCTACTCATGTGTGATTATTGGCCTAGTAACTGTTCACTTAAGCTGTAGGTTTATAAATATGCATATGTTTTAGTTTTGTATTATATTAGCTGCCTTTTTTGAATACTTAAAGTATTTTTAAACTATGTGGAACCAGATACTTTCATTATTTTTGTTTTTTTTTCTTTGAAGATAAAACATAACTGCTTTAAAAATGGACTGTGGATATTTAAATGATTCAGAACAATAATCTCTTTTGAAATAGATGATTTTGCATTCCTTGCAGATAGACCTGTCAGTGAACTAATGGGAGATTTGTTATGTGGAGAGCCGGGTTTTGTGAATAATGCCTTGTTACTAGTTCAAATGAGCAGTCTTAATGGGGGCGGGCAGGAATATGTATACATATACATATATTATTCTTTAAAGCAAATGATTTAAAAAAAAAAAGACCCAAACACATCATACAGCAAACACTAATGGTATTCAGCAGAGATGGTGTGGGGGAATTTCAGATCTGGATTTAGAAGGATATGTAGGTGTCTATCTTCACTTGAGATTTGCCGTTTTCCTTGTCTACTGGTAGCTGCAAAATATGTATTTTATTAACTTTTCACACAAGTAGTTGAAGAAAATAAGCTATTCTTACATTGCTTTGTTACTTTCTTTTGGATAGCTAGAAATGTTTATCTCCTATAGCCAATTTCATTTTTTTTTTCCAGAAGTCTTTTCTTATTGGAAAGTCGTAACAGAATAGGGAATGCATTAGTCCTGGTAGTAAGGAAATGGGATGTTTTCTGTCTGTTTGACAAGCAGTGTTTTACCTCCCTCTGATCGCAATTGATCTGGCTAGTTTGCTCACAGCCAAGCAGATACCTGGATGAAAGGTTAATGAATCTAGAAGACAGCAGTGACGCAAGCAGCACAGGAGGGGACCCTTAATTTTGGAAGACTTCACGTGGTAATCATAAAACCCCAAAGTAGACCTACTTTGTAATTTATAACTCTGGCTGCTTCTGGAGACTCAAGCTGGTGGTAGCTGCTGGGAGCACTTTGGATTTTGTTTTGCAGGCTGTTTTTTCCAGCTAACTTTGAATGTTCTGGTTTAAATGTCTGAAAAAGTGTGTGCGCACCCAGTAGGTACGGATTGGTATACGTTCAGTTAAGTTCAGATACAGGATATGTAACTGTACTTATGTGTTAAAAGTTTATGGGATTGCTTTTGGGCAAACAGTATAGTTGGAAATGCTTCTCCATGTTGTCTGTATTTGCATGGTCTGCAGACCAGCCGTTCTTAACAGCAGAGCACTTGGTTCCGAATCAGGAGTCTTGCTAGGGTAGGAAGTGCACACCTGTATCACAATAAATGTTTTCATTGCCTGTGACAGGCCACAGGTTTGTCTTTCTTCACTTCGCTTCTTCACAGTGGCTTGTCAGGCTTGCTTCATCTGACCTTAAGCTTGCCTGGAGCTCTGTTACAGCTTGCTCAACTGTAATTGCAATCATGTCTTAAAAACAAACAAACATGTTAAAAAACAAACAAAAACACACAAAAAAACATGTAATTGTTATCTTATTGTTGTGGTTTAACTGGGCAGGCAGCTCAGCACCACACGTTTGCTCACTTCAAATTCCCCGTGCAACGGGGAAGAGAATTGGGGGGGAAAAAAAAGAAAAAACTTGTGGGTTGAGATAAAGACAGTTTAAGAGGAAGGAAAGGGAAGGTGGAATAATAATAATGATAAAAATATGCAAAGCAGCTCTTCAAGGACTGCTCCCACATGGCTCCATACTATGGGGTCCAGCCCCCAGGAGCAAACTGCTCCAGCACGGGTCCCCCACGGGCGGCAGCTCCCCCCAGACCCCCTGCTCCTGCGTGGGCTCCTCTCCACGGGCTGCAGCTCCGGCCCGGGGCCTGCTCCTGCGGGGGCTCTCCATGGGCCGCAGCCTCCTCCAGGCCACATCCACCTGCTCCACCGGGGGCTCCTCCACGGGCTGCAGCGTGGAGATCTGCTCCGTGTGGGACCCGTGGGCTGCAGGGGGACAGCCTGCTCCACCAGGGGCCTCTCCACAGGCCGCAGGGGAACTGCTGCTGCGTGCCTGGAGCACCTCCTGCCCTCCTTCTGCACTGACCTGGGGTCTGCAGGGCTGCTTCTCTTACATTTTCTCACTCCTTTATCTCCCAGCTGCAGTTGAACAGCAGTTTATCCTTCAGTCTGCTTTCCCAGAGGCCCAAACAGTGCCTCTCTATGGCTCGACTCTGGCCTGTGGTGGGTCCCTTGTGGAGCCAGCTGAAACTGGCCCTTATCTGACACAGGGCAGCTGCTCGGCTCTTCTCACAGAGGCCACCCCTACAGCCCCCTGCTACCAAAGCCATGACAGGTGTGACCCCAGCTGCTTTGCTGGCAGGGCAGCAAAAGAAGCAGAAAAGTCCTTGGCTCTGTGCAAACAGTGCTGAGCAACAACTGGAACGTTTGTGTGTTATCACCACTGTTTTCATCCAAAATCCAAAACGCAGCACCGTACCATTTACTAGGAAGAAGATGAGCTCTTTCCCGCCTGAAACCAAGACACCTATCCTTTTTAGGTTTAGCCTAGTTTTGTAGGATTATCTAGTGAAAAATCATTTTTTGTGTAATTTCATACATCTTTTGTGACTAATAATGCAGTAGGAACAAGCTGTTACTCTGCTTAGGATGAACTGTCTCCATAAGAGAAACGTGTATCTTGGAGGAATAGAGGTATGCAATGACAGCAAGGGAATTAAAATTACAAGCGCAGAGAATGATGTGCAGACCCCAGGGTGATAAACAGTTCACCAGTGTTCACTTACTGATCACAGAGGGAATGAACTCTGGAATAAAGAATAATTGGGTTTAGGAATTAAAAAATAATAATAATCCAACATAGAAAACATAGTAAAGCAGATTGTTTGTTGGTTTGGATTCTTATATTTCTTATGTCACTAAACAAATTACAATTAAATCTAGAAGTCCTGCTTACCTAAAAATGTTCCACTGCAGTGCTTAGACTGCTTTTAAGATGAGTATGTGTTCTTGTTACTTTTTTTTTACCATCTTGCATTTGTGTAGGGCACAACCTTATTTTTTACAAGTGTTCTTTTTCTAATCTACCTGTTTTGCATTTGTCTGCATTATGTGGTAACATCAAGAATGCTTAGTGAATTTATGAATGTTATAATCACAAAACGTGACTTTTACCTATCAATTACCTAAAGCTTACTGCAAGATTTGTTAACATAGCTCTTACCTCAAACCTCCCCCTTTTTTTTTCCCAGATCCCTGTAAGCATCTTTGTCAAAGACTGAGAAACAAAATACTCTTTGCAAATGAGAAAGTATTTATGAAGAAATAAATTTGACAGGAAAATGTTTCAGCTTTTTCTTAAACAAAAATATGTTACTATTTACTGCCTTGAGTCCTTGTAAAAGTCTAATGTATTAAATAACAACTACATACATGATTTAGACCCACTACATACGTGATTTAGGGTTCTCTATAGTTACCATTCCTTTCTGGCTATATGATCAATCATTCGTAAATTTCCATCCTGTGTTTTCTGCCATATACTAACTGACCAAAAAGTACTGTTGATTTTGTGCATACTGACATGGGCAAAGTAAATTTGAAGTTGGATATAGTTTGTCTGATTTCTCAAAACTTAAATGCTAGAGTACTAGAAAATGTTTATTAATATATTAATATTTACTTTAACTACATTAGTAGATGTGGGTTGCAAGGGTCTTCATCACACGTACTCTAGCATGGTCTTCTGTGTATTCTTTATGAAATTACAATTGCAACATTACACCTTACAATCTTGCATTAGTAACTGAGTGGGGCATGGCAGTCAGTTTTCTGCTTACCATTCTTCATCTTTAGGTTTAATGCCTGCTTCATTCTTACTGACCTTTATCATAGCTGTTAACTCAGTGAGGGAATACAAAATCATTTCCTAGTAATATAGACTGAGTGCTAATACAACTAAAACTCCTTGTACCGTAAGTATTTTATGGCTACACTTACGCATGTTGCGCATAGTGTGCTTCACAGTAATGAGAAAAGGATAATGGATTTGGTGTGTTATTGTGAGTTAACAATGCCATAAACGCTCTTCTAGGAGGATAACATACGTAGTATGCAGAATACATAGTATGCAACTTGTCAGTGCAAACTTCAGGGAGAATATAATGACTGTGTAACATCTTTATCTTTTGAATGGAAAAGGTAGGGATGTGAATGGTATCCTGTGGGGATGGAATATTCTTTGAAGAAGGAAAGCAATCTGTGCTCTGAGCACTTTCAAAAATAGTTCAAATAGTTTCAAAATAGTTTCAAATAATTTTCTTTTATTTTAGAAAAAACAAAAAACAAAACTTCCTAATAACATAGTTGCCGCAACTTGCAGTTATTGTGGATCCATTGTGAAATGGACTATAAATAGGAACATGAGTCTATGTAATAATATTACTGTTAGCTGAAAAACTTATTGGGAGTTTTGGCATTGCAGTGTATCCCCTAAGCACAAACCCAAGTTGAAAAAAAAATTGAGAAGGAGTGGGCTATTGATAGGTAGCAAATTCCTATTTATTGTTTGTTACACAACAGTGTTTAAACAATAATGCATTATCATAAACTAGCTTTAATAAACATTTTCACTATTGATTGGTCTTTATCTGATGTCACGCAAAAGTTCAGGTACCTTTCCTGTTTAAAGCCTTTTTAATCTGCCTATATGTACTTCACAAAGTGTTTACAGCAGAAAACTGTATACCTCACGGATTTTATCTGGCAAAGTAATAATGGCTTGAAAAATGTTCTTCACCACTGAGGATAGGTTTAAATATTTGTATTGCTCTCACATTTTTGTTTATTTTTCAAAGGTGTCTTCAGATTGCTTTTTAGGCTAGTCAGCTCCTAGTTATACTCGGCTTTTCCAGAATAATCAATATGAAGTCAAATGTTTTTAATGGAGCTGTTTTCTATACCAAGTACTCTGAAGCACAGGCAATAGTAATTTTTTATGTATTCAAGAAATTTAAATATTTCATAGGCAAAAACTTATCTTTTTTCCATTTATTATAAGTAGAATCTATTATATATTGTGCTTTATTTATATTTAGTATTTTATTGTTTTTTTTATTTTGTCTTATTTTTAGAGGGTTTTATGCCCGAAAAGAAATTAAACTAGATTCACATAAAGCAGTGACTTGGATTTTTGGATATTTCCCCTTTTCTCTCCAAAAGATCTTAGCAAGGGAAGCTTTTAATGATTGTTTCCATGTAGCTTAATTAACTTAAAGAGCTGAGGCTTCTTTTTTCCTCCTGTAGACAGAAATGATGTAGGCTCAGTAGACAGCAGTTGCCAATGGAAGTGTGGCAGTTTTAGTGTAAATGTACCTCTGCATACCATCTTGCTCCATGTCTTTGAGCAGATACAGATCTCTCTACCAGCGTCTCTGTCATTTGATAATGCATATTCATATGTTATAAACAGAGGTGCCATGAATATTTAGAACGTGTGTATATATGTTCATGTATGCCTACATATATATACTTATGGCTGAGCAGAGGAAGAAAATTTTATCCTTCTTTTTATGTATTGATGCGAGTCCAATTTCTCTGATTACAGCAGTTATCAGTTACACATGTAATATGAAAGCATAGATATTTGATCAGTTCTGATGAAAGTACCTATGGATTTGCTCCTTTTGTCTTGTTAAAAGAGTAATCTGAATTTATTCCTTACCTTTTAAGTTGGCAAATACTTTTACACTTCGTGTCTCATAGAATTGCATTCTATATTTTAGCAGACAAATACAGAGATTTCTTATGTTCAGCTTGCGGGTCCTTTTAATTTTAAGTTACTTTTCATGTTTTTTAAAGTGAGAAGGTTTCCTAGTGGAGGGTTGTTTGTGTTTTTTTCTTTATAAACAAACATTTCTCAATAATGTGTATCAGTGACTGACTGAATTAATTTTAACTTATCCAGGAGAAAAAAAAAAGGGGGGGGGGGGAGGGGGGAGGTTGAAATTTGAAGCATTTGGTTTTCTGTGATACAAAATTTTGATAGAGAATTAAATTCTAGAAGGTGGAGCAATATGTTCCCCTGTCTGAGCAAGGTAAGACTATGATGGTATAGATTTTTTTTTTTATGTCTTAATGCTTTCAGGTGATTTTTCTTTGACTTCTCATGCCACAATTTTTCACAAGAAAAATTCTCTATCAGTCCTCATTTGTACATTTGATATTCCCCTTCTGACACTTTCTGTTCTGCTGAGGGGGTTCTGGAAGTTTATTCTGAAATCTGAAAGATAGTGAAGTTTTTACAGAGTTAGTGAGGATTAGTGATTGGTAAAGGGGGACAGGGTAAGTAAAGTTGATCTCTTTCTGGGAAGACAGGAAGACCTTCATGCTGCTTGAGAAAAGCTGGTAGAGCAATCCACCTGTATTTTCCAAACCATCTTATATCTTGGGTGGAATGACAGATGGTGAAGTTAAGGTGAGAGATAGTGAAGTAATAATGAAGGACCTGGTCTTTGGGAGAGGAAACGCTGGCCTGCTCTGGGACCTGCTGCTGAGGCCAGAGATCAGTATGGGATGATGGCTTGCTTCTGCTGCATGCTGTCCTGGAAAGAAGAGAGGTCCAGGAGAGCTGGTTGATTTATTTTCTTTTTCTAGGGATCATCTCCTCAAGGCTTAAGAATGGTCCATCCCAACAAGCAAGGAATCGAGCAAAGATCCTCGTCTGACAGAGGAGCTTCTCACTGAACTCAAACTTAGAAAGGAAGTGTACAGAAGATGCCAACAGGGACAGGTGGCCTCAAGAGTATAAAAATAGTTTGTGTAGGGACAGGATTAGGAAAGCCAAAGCTCATCAGGAGTTGAATGCAACGAGGGTTTTGAAGGGCAGCAGAGTGGGCTTCTACAGCTACCTCAGCTGCAAAAAAGAAGACTAGGGGAAACATGGGCCTATGGCTGAATATGGTGGTGAACTTGGTGATGTAGGATATGGGAGAGACAAAGATACTTAAATGGCTTCTTCACAGTGATCTTCCCTGGTAGGTTGGGCCTTCAGGAATCCAAGGTCCCTGAAACGAGAGGAAAAGTCTGGAGCAAAGATGACATTCCCTTGGTGGAAGAGGATCAGGTTAGGGAAAATTTAAACAAATCGGACATAGACAAGTGCACGGGACCAGATCGGATGTACCCAATTGTTACCGTTAGCAATTTGGCCAGTGTTGTTGTTGGGTCGCTCCTGAACTTGGAAAGGTCAGAGTTAGTAGGGGAGGTTCTTGTAAAGGAGAGGAAAGCAAATGTCACTGCTATTTTCAGGAAGGGTAAGAAGGTGAATCTGGGGAACTACAGGACAGTCAAGGTCACTTCCTTTTCTGGGAAGGTGGTGAATTAAAATAAATAAATAAATAAATAATCCTGGAACCATTTCCAAACACATGATGGACAAGGAGGTGATCAGGACCAGTCAGCATTGATGTACAAAGGGAAAATCAGGCATGATGAACTTCATGACCTTCCACAACTGTCTGTCACTCAATTGCGAGGGGTTGGAAATGGATGTTGTTATTTTGGCTTTAGGAAGGCTATATATTTTCTCCCCATTGTCATACCTAAACTGATGAATATGGATTAAATAAGTGCACAGTGAGGTATGTTGAAAACTGAATTAACTAACTGCTGGGCTTAAGGAGTTGAAATGAGTAGAAAGTCCAGCTGGGGACTGATCACTGGTGTTCCCGGTGTTTGGTATTAGAGCCATTACTATTCAACACCTTAATGACCTAGATGATGCAACAGCTTGCATAGTCAGCAAGTCTCCAGATATAAAACAGGTAGTGGCTGATAACACCAGATGGCTGCACAGAGGCATTTACTGGCTGGAGAAATGTGAAGAGAGGAACCTCATGAAGCTTGAGAAAGAGTAAATGCGAAGTCCTGCATCTGCGGAGGAATATCCCCAGGCAATAATACAGGCTGGAGGCTAGCCAGCTGGAAAGCGACTGTGTAGAAAAGGAAGAACTCTGTGGACACAGAGTTGAGTATGAGCCAACAATGCACCCTTGCAGCAAAAAAGGCTAATGGCATTGTTGGCTGCATTAGGAGCAGTGTTACCAGCAGGTCAAGGGAAATGGTCCTTCCCCTCTAGTCAGCACTGGTGAGGCCACACCTGGAGTGCTGTGTCCAGTTCTGGGCTCTCCAGTACAAGAGAGACATGGATGTACTGGAGGAAGTCCAGAAGAGGGCCACGGAGATGCTGAAGGGTATGGAGCAACTTTCACATGAGGAAAAGCTGAGAGCTGTAACTCATCAGCCTGGAGAAGAGCAGACTTGGGCAAGGGGAATATTCTCGTCAATATGTATAGAAACTTGATGAGGGGGAGTAAAGACAGAGCCAGGCTCTCTTTGGTGTTGCCTGCTGACAGGCAATGGGCACAAACTGGAATATGGAAAATTCTGTTTATATTAAAAAAAAAAAGGGTTTTACTGTGAGGTTGGTCAGACACTGGAACAGTTCAGGCAGAGGTTGTGGAATCTCCATCCTTGGAAATATTAAAAACAAAACAAAAACAACCCATGTGTGCACACAAACTGACTGGACACAGTCCTGTCCAGCCTGCTCTGGTTTTCCACGTTGTGAGCAGGGGTGGAATGAGACGATCTTTAGAGTTCTTTTCCAACCCTAACTCTACCATGATTGTTTTGGTGGAGTAGAATTATGTATTATATGTCCACCTAAGTAACCATGCTTTGTGAACTCTGTTTAGGTTTTCATTTTTTCTTAACAAGTCACAAAGCCTCTTTTGATCCTATCCTGCAATGTCTTGTTCTTTTGCCTGCTTTCTCAGCAGTTTTCTACATCCCTTTAAATCATATGCCCTGAGTCTGCAATACATCTGTGCACTTTGCTACTTGGAAAAGTGGGCAAAAATCGCTGTAGGCCACTTGATGCTAACTCCCACAGTCTCCAAATGCTAGTTAAGATTTAAGAAATGCTGCTGAAGAACACAGAGAACAGAAGCTACTCTAGCAGGATTTTATTAGTGTATTCTTTTGCCACTATATGAGAGGAAATCAGTGCTAATTTGTTTTGTAAGTGAAAAAGGCAATACATGGCTTGATACAGTTAATGTCTCAATATGTCACAATCCACTTGGCCTGTATGTACTTTATTTTCTTGTCAGTTAAGCTTTCATTTTCAAAAATAACTTCTAAAATTACCTGCAGGTGTTGACTCTAATGTCACTATAGTGTTGCATTGTTCTGTTTGGCAATAACTTACACAAAGAAAATACTTTTTTCCCCCAAAAAAAGAGCAAAAGTATAGATTTTATTGCAGGAAGAAATGGTGTAAATTTGTCTGTCATCCTTTCAAGCTTAGTAGTTATGAAAATTTTGACCTTTTAAATTACAGTTGCTTCAACAGCTACTCTATTGTCTTAAGTTTTTTTTTTAGCATTCCAAGCTGGCGTCAGGCAGTCAGTCCTATTATCTCCAGTTTGAAAACCACAGCAAAAATAAAAATTTTCACAGAACTTTTTCTTCTGTATCAATTTAGTAGTATGTCTCCTAGCAAAGGAGAAATGTAAAACTATTTTTGTAGAACAATGAGTGTCAGTCTTTGTAGTTATTAGTAGTAAATTCTAATTTCATATGCGCAAGTTTAATGGTGGACTGTGTGCTTTTAAAGTAGATTTGTTTTTAATAGGAAAGGAATCACTTTAGAATTTTTAATGATGTTGAATTGTTCTAAAAGCATTTTTAGGTTCTTGAACAAGAGAATAGTTCAGCTGGTAAAGAGAATTTTCTTTCATTCCTTTGACTTTACTCTGATTTTGTCAGTTTTTTAGTTTGAATATATAGCCGTTCAGAGTATACTTGCATAAGAAGCAAGATGCCTTTGTCATTTTAAACATCATACGTTTTTCTCAAGAAGAGAGCAAGAGGCACAGTGCACTTCAGAAGGTTCATGTCTGTAAGATTAGTCTTTGAAAAGTAAGTATTTAATATCAGATGTTTTAAAGTGCTGCAATATATGGAAAAGAGAAAATTGAGGCAATATTCAAAGCAAATCAGTGATACTTTATTAATTAAACTTCAAGCATTTCCTAATCATCAATATTTAAGTATCCAGGAGTGAGGCTTGGAGCCTGTCTCATTTTGTCAGCTCCAGCCTCAGTGAACATATATTTAAATCTTCTCTGTTTTTCTTTAAGCTTAAAATAAAAACTATTAAATATGACTTATTCAGAAGTTCTTAGTACATAGTACCTTCCTTGTACTGACAGTATCTCCTACCCTTGTGCCATTATCAATTTTAATTTAACAAACTTTTATAACAAATAATAAATACAATATTAGATAAGTTTGGACAGAGAAGTACCCACTGGGGAGTTCTGCAAGTAGTATACCAGTAGCTTGATACTTTCTCCTTTCAGTGCAATGTTACTATTTGCTTTACTTGTCTTCTGCTTTCAATTTTCTTTTACTGACATCTAGGCAAATTAGTTCTATCAAATATTTCTCTTATAGAATGATAAGGTACCAAGTTAAGTTGCATAATGTAGCTTTTATGTTTGTTTTTTTTTACCGTATTTTGTTTTTACACTGTTCTTTAACTATTGCCTTTACAAATTGTACTGAGTCCTTTCATGATCAGTGAGGTCAGAATATGATGCCATCATGATCAGTGAGGCCAGAATACGATGCCATCCTTGCCCAGATCACTTTCTCCCTTCCTCCCAAATGTAAAAATGCAATGTAGGCACTTCACATACATGGTAGTCTTTCTAAGTCTTTATAAAGGAGATATTTGCTTGATTATTGGTAACATTTATGCCCTGTCTGTACCAGCAAGGAAGGGTATAACAGATTGCTCATGGGGTAACATAACTTGTGTTGGTCATAGTGTTTTTTTGGTAACTGAAACATCCACTAATAATGCAAGCTCACGTCTAAAATATTGTTAATCTAGCCTTGGGAGTGTTATCTAGTTATCTAGTGTTATCTAGCCTTGGGAGTGTTAACAGTCAGATATTTCTTGACATGGTTGTTAGTTTGCATTACATTATTCTGGCTGAGCAAGTAGAACCAGAAAAAAACACACTACTTTTGCTTATTAACATTGCCATATATATATATATGCACACATTATTAGGTATGTGTGTGTCTGTGTAAATATATGTATAGGTACACATGCGTAATAGTACAGATAGAAATGATGTGAATGCAATTACCTCCTTTTTTTCTACCTCTCCCCTTAAACTTACCAAGAAAACAAACAAGCAAAAGCCTTTCACTACCCTGGAGAGGAATATTCTCTAGAACTATGCCTTTAGAAAATAAAAGGGATGTGCATAAAGATCCACTGCAGGATTCAGAAAGCACCATACCATTATGCTAAGTAGGAACAGAAACCGATGTCCAACAGAGTTGCTCTTCTGTGGTGTCCACAGCCCAGTTCATCATCTTCAGGGCTCAGAGTCTCATTGGAGTAAGTAACAGGATGAAGCACAGAGTCCAATAAACTTTATAGGAAAAAGCTCTTCTCTACACATGTACAGGGATGGAGGCATTAGAATAAAAGCAGTCATATTTTTCTCTAAGTATATTTTACACTTGGATCTTATTTGCTTTGTGTCTTGACTGCTAAAAATGTACTGTGAAAGCAAAAGTTGTTTTGAAAGACTTTACTTTTTTTTTTTTACCTAATGCTTTTTATTATTTTTTTTAATGAACTTTCTGTAGCTACTTGAGCAGGTTACAGTATAGAACTAAGCTGTGAGTTTTGTTTAACTTACCAATATCTTATTCTTCCTCATTCAGAACATTGTCAAGGATAAAAAGTCTGGAGAGAATGTGTAGGTTGGGCTTCATTAGAGTGCACACATGAAAAATAAATAAAATTGAAAGGTGACACAAGTTAAAATCAAGCTCTCCAAACCACTTACTCTAAACACAGGCCAATATTTTTCTTTCTTACAGTAACGTTTAGCAGATGGGTATAAATGTAAGTTGCTATTATCCATAGTCTGTGCCAGCAGGAGACCATTTTCAGTGTGGAAGCAGTATCATTTCATCAGCAAAGAATGTTTTCCAGTTTGCTGAAGGTTTTGAGTTACAGCACTTCACTGAAGTAGCCAGATGCCCCGTTGTTGTGGTTGAACCCAGCAGGCAGCTGAGCACCACACAGCTGTCTGCTCGCTCTGTCCCCCTTCTCCCCACCCAGTGGCACGGGGAAGAGTATCCAGGAGGGAGGAGGTAAAACTCATGGGCCGAGATAAAAATGGATTAATAGGACAGAAAAGAAGATGATGATAAAAAGATATACAAAGCAAGTGATGCACAGTGCAATTGCTCATCACCTGCTGACCAATGTCCAGCCAGACCCTGAGCAGTGTCTGTCCCTTCCCTCAGCCATCTCCCCCCAGCTGTTATTGCTGAGCGTGATGCCACATGGTGTGGGACATCCCTTTGGCTAGCCTGGGCCAGCTGTCCTGGCTGTGTCCCCTCCCAGCTCCTGGTGCACCCCCAACCCCTCTCTGGCAGGGCAGCACGAGGAGCAGTGTGTGAGCACTGCTCTGCAACAACTGAAACATCCATGTGTTATCACCACTGTTTTCACCCAAAATCCAAAACACAGCACCATACCAGCTACTATGAAGAAAATTAACTGTCCCAGCTGAAACTGTGACACCCTTCAACCAAGATTGTTTTTTGGTCTGGCTATCTTGGAAAATGAGCAGAAAATCACCACTTCCTGGAGAAAGATCCTAACTGTCTTAAGTGTAATTAGAGGGAACACTGGGTCTGGAACAAAAAGTGCTTCATCTATTATGATATTGTTGTAATAAAGGCCATTTCTTTTATTGCTTCTGTAGCAATAGAGTAGACATTTACATTGATTCAGAAACGTGGGTAATGACTCCTTAACGTGAAATACTAGCTTCCTTTAACAGGAGTTTGATTTGCATTCACAAATACCTGGTACTCTGCAGAACTGCTAGTCATTAAAGATCCTTCCCTACAGATGAGGGAGTAATTTAGAAGTGTATCATATATTGATTTACCGTGCAGCTTCTGTCTAGGAACGTAGTAGTTGATGTATAATGCGGTTGTTAGTGGTGTAATTATAGCAAGTGGATATCCTTATAGCAATGTTGAAAAACTATTTTGTGGATTTTTATGATAATATGATTGAAAGCCGGGTTTGATAACTTATGTAAGGAAATTTGTAAGATGGGGTAGGAATGTTAAGCAAGAAATTGGAAGCAGATGAAGAGCACTTAGACTGTGACTCAAGGTATTTTATATTAAAGGTACTGTAAATGAGAAAGCAAGGATCATAAACAGCTCAGAGATATAAATAAACTATGGTCATTTACTTCATTTTTATTCATTGTTTGAATTTAAGAAGTATTGAGCAGAATTTGAGTAAAATATCTGGGGTCTCTTAGGTGAAGAATGAAGTGATGAATTATCTTTGAGTATTTCTGTATAGGTCTAATTGTATAAGATGCTTTAAGAGTTTAAGACTGATTCTGGACTGAATTTGGGATTGTAAAACCAGACTTTTTAAGTATAGTTTGTATATTCATATGCATTTGCATAAAATATATCATTGTAATTATATTCATTAGTATTTATATTGGTATAAGGTACAGGTGTAGGTATAAATCACTTGTGTATATGTATAAGTTGCATAATTACTGGGCAGGAGTTTGAGTTTTGAAATCAGCGTATATACTCTGGTGTTTCTTTTGTTTAATAGATTTTTTTAGTAAGTATACTTAGGAAACATGTTTATTAGGGTAGAGTACATGTACTTTTAAAATGAATTATTTATATGGAGACATTACTGCTGAAAGTGTATATCTATTAAAGAAACATTGCATGTCCAACAGGAATAATGAGAGTTGCTTGCAGTCCTTCATTATGTTAAAGAACTATTTCCGTGAGTTTTCTAAGTGTATTGTGGAATTGTATAAATTTGTTTACTTAGCACTGCTTGGAGATAAATAATCAAAATGAGAGACACCACTGAGTAATTTTGTTTTTATAAATAGGGAAAGATTATTGTTATGTTATTGTCTGTACTATGTCTAAACTGAACCACCATAATGTTCATTCAGTCTTAAACTAAAGGAATAAATGTTTCAAAATAGAATACTTTAAATAGCTAATTTCTAATGCCACAAGAAAACGATCCATTAAAAATAGCTGTCAGTGTTTTGAGAAGTTTTTGTATTGATTCATTTGAAGATGATGCTACCTCTTGAACTGGAAACACTTCACATCAAACATTAAATAGAAGTACCAGTTTTCTGTTCAGTGTCCTTTGGGACAATTGTGTGAGATTAAACAGGGAAAAATAGTGTCTCATTTTGTTGCAGATAAATTGGTGTTCTTAATCCTAATTTAGACATCTAAGTGCTCATTATCTAAAGCTAAACAAATCATCCTGCATCTTTCTGGAAGATGGAGTATCATCTGTTTACAAAAACAAAACCAAACCAACCAAACAAAAAACAACAACAAATGAAGGTGATCTGCCGTCTCTTCCTGCAGTAGGAAGGTGAGTCTCATTTTGTATTTGTTGCATTAGCAGTTAGGGACATTAAGACGTGATGCTTTCCTGACCTGCATAAGCTCACATAATTTTTATTTAGCTTTTATTTCTTAAAATAATTAGAATTAATTAAAAGATGTAAACAAAACAAAAGAAAGCCACTATTTGAAAACTAATCTAGACTCTGAAGATCTTACATCTCATTCAATAAAGTTAATCCCCGTTTCCAAAGACTACTACTGCAGTGAAGTTTTACAACTTTCTGGAGACCGGGAGCATTCATTGTGCCCAATCCAGGGCATTCATCTGATAGAAATTTAATCCTAGAAAAATTTGGAAGTGTTCTTTCATCAGTGTGATGCTGAAGCAATAGTATTAGTACAAAGAGGCAGAAAATGGAGGGAAAGAAAAGAGTCACATCTCTTTCTCTAGGTGCATTTAAGCTGTTGTAAAGACACAGGTTTTTTGAAGTGCCATTCTAAATAATGCAGTCAAGAGACTAATTTTAAGGAAGTCCTTCATTTGTAGAATATTGGGAAACTGGAGGTGGCCAGGAAAATATGGCTAGTTCAAATTCAGAGGGAGATTTCAGCTTCTACAGGAAGTTAACAGGGCAGAAGAAAGGAAGGGCATCTTATGGCTGAACTCCTGCCTTCTTAGCTGACAACTGATTGGGGTGCCCTAGGCTGTGCTATGAGTGGTTCATAGGGTAAAAACCTAATTTATGAAACATGCTTAGTATGCTTCATGGTCAAGGCTCGCATGAATCCATTGCCACTTTGGTTCATTGGCACTCTGGCTCTTGTCTGCCTCACAGCATTTGAAAACTTTGAGGCTTTTGTGCTAGTGGAAAGTACAGGAAAACATGTATTGTATGAAGCCACATAATTCTTTATTCTTTCTGTATTCAAAAGTAAAATTATAAGCTGCATGCAATTTGATTATTTACAGTTCATGCTCTTACCTCTTTCGCCATAGTTGAGCAGTTGCCATGGTTCCTATTATGCTGTCTGCTTTGAGACAGACTTCGTAAAGAGGCATTAAATGGAGCTGGGCTTCTGCAGTGTACTGCTACATTTGTAGTGCTCTCAGCAGCATCTGGAATTTATCTGTATTTTCCATAGTCTCCCCTCAATAGGGTGGAATCGTCAGGTCAGGGCTCAGAAGAATTAAAAATAATACAGTGCAGGGCCTACTCTTCGTTTCAAAGGGTTGTGAATGGGGATAGACAGTAAACACAGTTTGGTTTTGCAAGGATGAGAAGTTTGTTGCAATTTGAAAAATACCAGCTTCAAGGTGAGAGGATAAACCTTGGAAAAGGAGTAGATCTGTATGCCCTGTTACTGTGCTCACGTCCTGTGTAGATGGTGGAGGTATCTGCATCCAGTAACTTCTCATGGAGAAATGAATGGAAATGCATTATTCCTTGGAAGTTGTGGACCACTACACACGTCAGAACCAGGCTATGCCTTGGTTTAAGAAGTTGCTCTGCAAAGACAACAGACACATTTAATTCATGGTCAAAGACCAGAATTCAGCATAGTTCTTGTGTCTAGTGTAACAGTTAACTTTTTAGTGATTTACTTCTATATTAACTGCAATGATTTATTTTCTGTTCTGATACAGTTCTCTTATAAGGGGAAATTGTTGGCTCAGGTTAACTTAATTAGCTCTCTGTTTCTGCCTAGAAAATACTGCTGATAGTTTGATTGTTGGATGTTTTTTATCAAAATGACTTAGATGCTGAAACTGAATGAATTTAAATACAAATTACAAATGTTTTATTTACTCCACTTTGTATGAAAGGGGTTAATGATGACTAGCTCACTTTGATTTGTTATATCTTTTAGCATTTTTGAACTCAACTTAGTTTTCTTCATATAGTATGCTTCAAAAATTTGCTTAAAGATGTTGCCTGCTTTTCAAAAAAAAAAAACTGTGTACACCTGAATATATTTTGGAATGGAATTGTATGGTTTGTATTATTCAGAAAAAAAAAAAAGGTAATTAGACAATAATGGCTTTGTTTTGCATCTGTAAGAATTCATGAAGAGCACTGTACTATTTTTGGCTATCATATGCTTGATATTTGCCTGCCTGTTTCATTGTAAAGAGTGAAAGAAGATGGAGTCAGTGTTTGAAATGAGCAGTTATAAACAGGATTAAATATGACTGCTACAATCCACAAAGCACCAAGGGGCTTGAGAAAACAGTGGAATAGTAGTGGATATGGGAATACTGCTGGCCTTGCTCCAGTAAGGCTGGCAAACCTTGTTCTCTCTAGGTTTCTTCTAGGACCAAAGAGGACAATAAAACTTCTAATGTTGGTGCTACAAAAGTGGGGCGGAACAGAGTGTTGCCATGAGGGGAAACTAAGAAAGACATGGAAGTGCTCAGTAGAACAGTGTTACTATAAAACTAGAGATTAGATGCCGGAGATGGATGTAGCTGGGATGAGTAACATTTTTTTTTCTTGAATATATTAATCTTTATTGAGATCTGGTGAAGAACATCATATGGGTATTAAGAGCATCTGGGTCTGTTGTGTTTACACAGTTAACTTGTTCCTAGAGTTTGTCTGAATTATGGTTCTGCCCCTCTTCTCTCTCCCATCACTTGGGAGTCAGACAACCAGACTTGTTGCCTTAGGGATGTGCTTAATAAGAGACTAGTTTAAGCTTACTTTACTAATTAAAATATAATTGCTGTCTCAGTTTCACAAGTGCAGTAATTAAATAGCCACAGAGGTATCTGGCACAACACTGCTGAGACCATTAGAGGAGCAGTCTTTATACAAAAAGACTGAGTTTCTTTGAGATGACTGTATAACTGTCAGTGGGTGAAGTATGTCAATTACTTTGCAGAATACATATATGCCTTTGTGTTGATATTCTCCTTTGTTATTTGAGTTTATGGTGATGCCTTGTGATACTCATAATTTTTTTAGTGTTTTGTTTGTAATTTGTATTTTTTTTGTATTCATACTGAGTTGCTGCAGGAAAAAAGGATCCTAGGTTTCTGAACTGCTTGTTTGTAGTACTGGTTGGTACATTCAATAGAGTGTGTGTATATATAAAAACATACAATCTTAAGGCACAAAGACAGATTTTTAGAGATACGAAAATCAGAAGGTTGGTTGGGGCAGTAAAAATCACTTTGCTTAGAGAAGCTGAGTGAATTTCAGCAGATAATGAAAAGCAAATTCCTATTTTTAGAATAATGGTTTATTCCATATGATACCGAGTAGCTAAGAAACTGTTTTGCTAATTTTATTAAGCTATTTAATGCTGGACCAATCATTTTAAATACTTTCACAATCAGCTTTTGTATGCCACCTATTTTCTAGCCTTCTCGTGACTTGGAAATTATAAATATCCTACCAAGGGAAAGGTAACTTAAGAGTGAATAAGTGGCTGCAATGCTTAATAGTTTCAATTAAAACACTGAGAAATTTTTTTTTTTAATAACTAGTTGATTCACACATTTAAACTATTAGTGAAATCTTAAAAGCATTAATCCATTTGTAGGCTCTTCTGAAAATGTTGACAATATCATTGCATTTCTACTAATTACCCATTTACTGATTTTCATGTCGGGGTAAGTTAATGTGTCACACAAGTTCAGATGCTGAATCTGTTACCTTTTTATAGGTGTCATTTGAAATAATGTAATTACAGTTGCAAAACAAGTTCTCTTCGTCACATTGTTTAGTGAATCATTAACCTTTGAATTACAATTTTTATAATTATGTTGTAGTTTATATTACTGTCTATGATATTTGGGAATATCAGCATTACCTTTAGCTGCTTTGGAAATCATGCGGACTGGAACAAATCTGCAAATGTTGGCTAGAAATCAGAAGTTAGATTTCTGAGGTCAGGAAACTTCCCCCTCCCTTTTTAGCCACACAGACTTTGTTCCCTGTGCGTGTATGATAAAAATCTGGAGTAGTTTTGACTTCCCAGTTAATGAATTAATATAAAAGTGTTCAAATGAAGTAGGCTGGGGATAAAATAGAAAACTTAGGAAATGTCACTGTTTGCTGCTTTTATGATTCCGTTTTTCTTCCCTTTTGTCTATTGCCTTTCATTACAGATGGGACACTTCTGAGGAATGTGTTGTTTCCATGGGAGTTAGGTAGCATGTCTTATGTTCTGCAAGTCCTGACCTAGCCTCTGCATCAACACTTAATGTTAATTAGAACAACCCTCAAGTTGTTCTGAGTAGGCTATTAAGGCCAAAATATTTCCTGCCAGGAAAGAAGATGAGAGGTTAAGAGAGAAGTGGAGAGGTAATCTGGAAATGCTTAAGTCCACTTCTGGCTTGTGAGAACTACCATCTCATTGCACCCAAGAATCTGCCCTTTCAGTGAGCTATGGGAGATGTGACAAGAAAAAATGTACGAACCGTGCTCAGTATTGCCAAGTGCTTATAAAACATCATAAATAATTCCTACTTTCTTTCTGTACTTCTAGCCAGACAGTCCTCTGAGCAGTGGCTGTCTCTCTTCTAATCCCACTGCAAGCACACACTTCAGAACACAGCTGAAAAGCTGAACTATGCAGAGCTGCCTGTTGTCGGAGTGAAAAACCCACATATAGAAGTGGCAATTCTTTAGCAGAAGTATAACAAAAATCAATTTGTGCATGAAGAATGATTCTGTATGCAAAGGATGGGGTGGAGAAAAGAGTTACTTAGCTCAGTTGTTCTCCCATAGTTAAATAAACAGTGAAAAAAAATGAATTTTTGCTAAGCCTAGAAGTTCTGCAGGTATGTAAGAACCCTTGCGCGAAATGGGTTAAGAGGGTAAACAAAAGGACTAAAGACAGGTTAAGTTGATATTCAGAAATTTCAAACTGGTCCCAAACAAGTTTCTGCAAACTGCATTGACGGAGATGTATTTTCCATCATACAGACTATTTTTGCTTCAGTAGTGTGAAAATATGCAGGGAGCTTATGCTTTCATCACTGACTTTTTGTATGTATGAAGATAAGCATTGAATAAAATTAGAGTGAGTGGAGTAATTAAAACTTAATTGTAAAAATGCTAGAGACTAGCTGTGCAGGAGGTACCAGTGGGCTGAAAGGTTAAGTATTCTGCTAGTGAAAAGTAGTTGAAATATTCATCTTCAATGTGTTTTCATGAATGACCTTGGAAGGAGAGCTTTGGAATCTGCCAGTTAATCAACAAAGCTACTGATGATTCAAAATAAAATACGTACCTGGGAAGATAACAATAACATAAACAGCCTCAAAGACAAAGTCATAAAATAAAATGGGATGAAGCTTAATACTAAAAAGTGTGAGGTCATTCATGATTATTTTTTTTTTTTTTAAAGTATATGTATGTTGCTGTTAACTATGAAACTCGGAAATTGCCAAAGGAGAGGTGGAGCAGGGTTAGTTTATGTTCGCAGTTGCAGGATGGTGGAGATGCACTGTTAGAATTTTGTCAGGGAAAAGACAAATACAGTTCTTGACTGTATCAAATAAATTATGTCCAATAGTGATGAGAGAACAAATGCTGTTCTGGAAATCACATACAGTGCTGGATCAGTCATCTGTTTTGGAAAGACTGCTTCAAAACAGAACAGGTATAAGATGAGCTCCTGCGGTTATTAAGGTAAAGAAAAAACATCTCACGAAAGATGTCTGAGTTTCATGTTGCTTTTTTGCTCAGCCAAAGGAGGTCTGAGGCAGAAGGTGGTAGTTCTCTATAATTAGCTGCTGGGCTTGGATAAAAAATGGCTTTTTAGAGTGGCTCTTCAGAAACCCAAAGCTGCTGGAGTGGCTGGGGTGAGCTGTTTGTATCGCTGTTAGAATGAACATGTCCTGTGGTGACACAGGGTAGTCTGAATTTCAACAAAGAGCTGGATCGCAGGTGGATACTTGCAGCTGGGCAGTGCTTTGTGCTTGCTTCCTACAGGATTTTAGGAAAATAATGTGAATGGAGTGAAAAACTTTTTTTTTTTTTCAAAATAGTGGGACTAATTGCAAAGGAGTATGTACTGAGTCAGGATTTTTGAAGGCCCTGAAAAATGACTTAGACCACTGTTTGATCTAGTAAATTAACCATGCTTCTGTGAAGTGCCGTAGTCTGAAAGCAAACGTTTTTTAGCAGCTTCGTTTGTTATGCAGCTCTATATTTTCTTCACCTGCCACAGATCCAGTGAGGCCACGGAGACTTGAGGTAAATGCAAAGCATGCTTTGAATCTCTCGAGGCAGTAGGAAGGCTGGGAGGGTGGGGTGACACAACAGGCTTAACAATGGTGATTGCAGTGGTTTGCACACATGGTTGCACACGTACCACGGCAGAGGATAGCAAAGCAGTGCTTTTGCTTTTGCAGGGGTTTCTACTTTTGGGGTTCTGCAGGTGCATCCCTTCCCACCAACACGACTTGTGCGAAGCAGTGGTGCTGTTAAAGCTACCTGGGCAAACTAGGTAGAGCTGAAAATCAGGTTGTGGCTAGCTGGACAGTTGCTCTCACTGTTAGTATGTGGTTGCAGAAAAACTGCAGATAAACTAAACGTAAGGATACCTGTGTCTGCTAATCTGTGGTGAGCTCATTGCAGTAAAGCTATGCTATGCTAGTTTACGTTCCAAGAAAAATGCCAAAGCTGTGTATGCCAGTCACCAAATTTCTAGTAGGTCAGTTTCAGGATACGTAGGTAAAATAACTCTTCAAAACACAAATACTCAACAGGCTTTGCAGGTCACTTGAACGTTAAACAGGTTTCTTTTCATTGTTTTTTAGCATATTTTTTCAGAAATATATGGGAGGGTGCTTTCTCAAAACTTCTGGAGGTTGATAAGATAGTTCAAGTTGAAGGGATCTGAGGAAGGGTCTAGTTCAGCCTCCTGCCAGAAACAGTGGCAGGTCTGAGATTAGACCAGGTTGCTCAGGGCTTTTTTCAGTCAGGTCTTAAAAACCTCCTATGATGGAGATTGCACATCTTTGCATGATGGAGATTGCAACTTGCTCCACTGCTGGACCACTCTCAGGGGGAACACGCTGCTTTGTCCTGTCTTTTCCCAGTTTACACCCATTTCTTCTTGTCCTTCTGCCATGCCCTACTGAAGAGTCTGGCTCAGTAATCTCCCTGCAGGCACTGGGGGCTGCTCTGAGGTCCCAGGGAAGCTGCAGCTGCTCTAGGCTGCTCAAGCCCAACTCACTCACCTCTCCTCACAGGGTCCTTCATCTCCTGCAGTGAAGTGAAGAAAAAAGGCAGTTTCCACAAAGAGTAAGTGTCTATTCATGAAATAGCATTTTAAAATCAAAAGTAGCTACAAGAAGTGTTTGAAGGAAAAAAAAAAAACGTCCTTTAATAAAAACAAAACCCCCAAACCCCAACTCCTTGCAGGTCTTGAGAATGCAGCTGAAATCACTGCTTAGTGCCACAATCTGCCATGTACATTAGTCAGACATTATAGCAAAAAGAAAAACCTGTCAAAACAACTTTCCTTTTTTCTCAATGGAAAATTTGACAGGCTTTTTTAAGTAAATGGCACAATTTTGCACAAAGTGCTAGCTATAGATATATAATAAAGAGTTGCTTTTTCTTCAGAAAATAGTAAAAGCTACTGAGTTCTTTGGGAGACCCAACGCAAACTTCTAAAATTGAAGAAAAAAAAAAATCACGTGCTACTTAATTACCCCTTCACTGTCTTTCCTTAAGTAAGAAACATCACTTTTTCGGCATTTTCCATACTGGCATTATCTGACTATATATGCTACACTGGAAAAGGCCACAACTATTTCAAAACAAGGACTAGAGGACTAGTTTCTAAAAATTTCTACTACTTGTGTTTTTGTTTTTTCTTTTTATGTGTGTGTTTTTGTTTGTTTGGTTTTATTTTTTTTAGTGATTTCACTTTAGGTAGTGCCATACTATATAATGTCCTATTCACTTCATAATTTTTGTTTTATAGTTGGTTTTCTCCTCTTGGTCTGAATAAAATGGCTAAAAAGTGACACAACTGTAAAAAAAACAGGTGTGTAGAAGTCACAAAGCAGCTGCACTATGTACAGTGTGTTTCCTTTTGTTTAATATCTGGTGCAGAAATTAGTAGTGCATCGGAAAGTAAATCATATTCAGCTTAAAAATAAATAAGAGGGAGAAAAGTTGTGACATAGACTTTTCCAAGGTTATTTTTTAGATACAATCTTCTACTTGGGTTCCCTTAAAATCCCTTCAAACAGTTCCTTGCACCAATTCTGTTCCATGTTTCCTTGTGAAAATGAAAAATCAGGATTTTATTGTCTGCACTTTGCAGATAAGGCTAATGACTAATACTTCCAATGGAAGTGCCCTTTGTGAAATAGCAAAAGGAGGGGTGGAAGCAAACGAGAAACAGAGCAAGGCAATAGATAGGAAGAGTGATGTGCTGAAGCAAAATAGGTTGAAAATCTGGCAGATGTAATTCGGAAGAAGGAATCCTATAAGAGCATGAAAACAGAAGTAGGAGAAATACAGAATATTATGAGCAAGAGACAAGACAACCAAAAGGATCCCATGAAAAGGCATGGATGAAATTCACCTTTACCAGCTTGTTCATCTTGCTCTGCCCAACTAGGGCAATAAAAGCAAGCAAACAGAAGTGTGAAATGACAACAAAACATGACCACCCTAAGTTGAATCAGGGCAACTTTGAAGGAAAACAGAACACAAAAAGACAAGTGCTTTCTTGATTCAGTGCTTTTGGCATAGCAGCTATTCACAATTTTCAGAAGACAGCTTTCTAAAAAGTGCATTCCACCAGAGCTTCTCTTTGACTTCCCTGCTGTATCTGTATTTAGAAGTAAACGTGTTCTGAAGCTCAAAAGGTGAAAAGGTCTGCTGCACATAAGCATGTAGAAAGATCACACTGTGGTCTAAAGGTTTCCATTAATTCACTTTGACTTCTTAAGGAAAGATATTCGGTTGTGGGTATGCGTGCATACGTGCACCTAGACAACTTGCCATGCGCAGGATCCTTAGGGCCCACTGCACACTCAACAAAACTTTTCTGCATTATTTCCTTCAAGGATTGTTTAAAAATGTTAGTGGACTAGTGAATGTAAAGTATCTTAAGATTGTTCTTTAGAGTGGAATTTTGTTCTTGTATTAGGCTGTTTTTCTTAATGAGGCTCTGCTATAGTCAGTCTCCAGAAGTAAGATTATAGCTACTACTCCTTCTCTTCCATCAGTCAGACTGTTGTTGCTTCTTACTGATGCTAATCAGGGTGACGGGGCCTCACATTATTAGGAAAACTTGCTGACACATTCATTGAATAATACATTTCCTGTCTGGAATGCTGTTGGAGGCTGTACAAACATGTGTGGTGGGACTTTAAGAGTGCTTACACCTGCATGCACACCCGTGTCAAAGAAACCCACTTAATTATGGTTTGCAGAGATGGCAGACGTAAACGGGGAGGTGCCTTATTCATAAATTATTTTAAAATGATTTATAGTGTATGTATTATGGCGTTGTTACTTTTATCATTGATAATTATGGTTGGAATGGTAAAAGGCTCAGATGATATTTGATGAAACCAGAATCACTGATTATTTCTGCTATGTAACTCTGAACTCAAATTCTGTTTTCAATATTATTTCTTCCTGAAGTATTAAGTGTTGTTATACAACCAGCTGCTTACAGTTGAGTATGCTTTATTCTCTCGAAGGTGCAAACAGTTATGTGAATTTAAAATAGATGATTTATTCCACAGTAACAGTGATGAATGTATGGCTTATCACTTCTCATAATGTATCTCTGTTTACTTGAGGATAATAGTATACCAGGAGGCAAACTGCCACAGAGGAGTTGCTAAACTGTAGACTCCTACCTAGACTTTTTCATGTTTTCACATGCTGAGAATAGAAGCCCTCAGATTATGACTGGGAGTGGACGATTTTATTTTTATTTTACTTTTTTCCTATTTAAATGTAAAGCAGTAGAGATGGAGGGGATACCTAATGGGTTAGTGGCAGAGTGAGGCTTTATAATGAGTTGCAATTTTTAATCCTTCAGTCCTGCAGAACACGACTTTTGAAGGCTGTGGATGAACTTTGTCTCAGGCTCTCTGGCCATTCTCACCTTACTATTGCTTTGGTAGGAGTGCAGTGTATTTGTATTATGCTTTCTGATTCAGTAGGTTTTAATTTGGCTATAGGGAGAAAAATGTTGTCTTTTGTTAGGGTAAAGTGCAATCACATTAGAGTCTTTCCTGTATATGCAGCATTATATTACTGTATTTGTTTATTATTAGTGGTGCTGCTAGGTTCTTAAGTTTTGGTGGTATATTTTGGAAATGCAAACTTTTTGATACAATCTTAGATAATTGGCATTTCTCACCTTATTGTGAAGCATAAGGCATTAATTACACTTAGAAAAAACATGTAGGACTATAGAAATTATTAGAATATATAATTAGTGAAAAAATTTCAGTGTAAAGTCTGCTGGTATCTGTTTTTCAGTCTTTGCATACTGTTGTGATATAGCACATAGCTTAATATTGCAGATTGAAGGGCTTTTTTTGTTATAGGCTTGTATCAAATATTTCATGTGGACTTTTAGATACTCTGATATATTGTATAAGTGATTTGGTCAGATATAGTACACTTTACAGAGAGGTACACTGTCCTCTTTGCAGTATGTATCTTAACTTTTTATTACAATTCCTACTTATACTATTAATGAAATATTTCTATGAAAATGTTTTTCTTAAATATTTGAATCTCTTTGATAATTTAATAATGGAGGTACTTCAGACCAAGATATTAAGAATAACATAGGTGCGCTTTTCTGTATCTGTACTCGTATGACCAAATAACTTACTTTTAACTAGAAATTCATTTTAAACAATCAGGTAGGTATTTGTGCACTCTGCTATCATGGTAGTGCAGTTTTATCAGACATCTAATCCTGTAAAAGGGGAATGTGCTGAACTTCTTGTACACTGGTACAGTGGATGGTTAAGAAATGTAAAGCCTTGTGCTCTGGCACTGTTGTGGTCTTTTGTGTCTGGTCAGATAGGGGATCATGAAAGTGTATTGCCTTAAGTGTCTTCAGGTGACAACTGGATTAGGCAAATAAATACCATAAGGCTGATTCACATTGATTCTTGGGAAATTTTAATAGCTAACAAGTTCCTCTGTCGTGTTCCTGCCTCCTCCACACACACACAGCTGTGTGGGTTTACAGTATAAAAAGGAAGTAAAGCAAGCACAAAATGATGAGATGACAATGTCATGTGCCCAAACAATGTGACAGCTAGTCCGTAGTTACCCTTTCATTAAATAACTTGATTATAACTTTTTAATACAACTTTTAAACAAAGTGCAAATGGGTGGAATACAGGCAGCCAGGCACAGGGATTTCACAGAGCTGCTGCTATGCACAGTAAAAAAATGGGAATCCAAGTGTTTAATTTTGGAAGGAAGAAGATTAATGAAGAGAAGAATGCTGATAATTATAGTGCTGATACAGTTCTCTTTTTCCTGCTCATTCAGCGTGATGTTTTACAAATTGATCAAGTGACAGAAATATGAAATCCAGTTACGTTCCACTGTATTACAGATCAAGTTCTTTCTTGACCATCGTTTTATTAATAACCCAGTATGAGAGCAATTGGAAACTGTTACATTACTAATATTTTTTGCATGCATAAAGGTAGAGCAGAGCTAAGAACAGCCTCAGTGTGCACTGGTTTGCTATCCTCCTTTTTCTTTAAACGATTCACTGTAAGTATGTCAATGTCAATACTCATTGTCAGAAGCCAATATGCATCTATAACACAAATGCTTCCAGGTTAAATGCCTTCAATGCAAAAAGCCTCTTACTGTTTCTTTTGATAACAGATGGATTGTACTTACAAGCTACTTGGCTAACCCAGCTGTTGCAGTGTAACACTGCTGGGCAGCTCAGCAGGACCATGCAGCTCTCTCACTCCCTGTCCTCCTCCATAGGAGGACAGCCTGCTCCACCAGGGGCCTCTCCACAGGCTGCAGGGGAACTGCTGCTGCGTGCCTGGAGCACCTCCTGCCCTCCTGCTGCACTGACCCTGGGGGCTGCCGGGCTGCTTCTCTCACGTTCCCACTCCTCTCTCCCAGATGCTGTTGCACACCAGTTATTTTTCCCTTCCTTCACTCTGCTCTCCCAGAGGCACAACCAGTGTCATTCACTGGCTTGGCTCTGGCCAGCAGCAGGTCCCTTTGGAGCCGGCTGGAGCTGGCTCTGATCTGACATGGGGCAGCCCATGTTTGGGCTGACATTGGGGCAGCCCATAGCCAGATTGACTATGTGTTGGTGAAAAAAATGACTCTAAAACTGCAGAGGTTGAAGCCCGATGAAGGTAATGGATGTGATCTGGGAACGCCTGCAGATAAACCCTGGTCTGTGTGTCTTTTGTGACTGTGCAGACTTCAGAAGTACAGGGAACGGTGACAATACTGCCTTGGCCTTCGTGCCATTACTCCTTCTGCACTTACAGCATCCCTAGGCCTGCGAGAAATGCGTTGTTTTTTGATGTTCATGACTGAAATAGCAGCCAGCAGCCAGGTTGAGCATGACTGAGTAATAACAGATAAGCAAGAACTGCGCAGAGGTCTTCAGGGGATTTGGAGAATGAGAAGAGGGCTTGATTTTTGTACTTTCATGGCAAATTGATCTTTTCGGTTTCAGATATGGACTCTTGCCATCTGCACAAGGGCATCCTGGAGATCTTGAGCGGAGAATGTCAGTGTTGTGTATGCAGTGTCAAAAATTACTAGTCAAAGGAATTTTCTTTTTCCTGCCATCATAGAATAATACTATTTGTGTAATTGAAATAATAGAAAAGAGCAACCTCATCCATAATATATATATATTGCATTTTATTATCCTGCTCAGTTTTCTCTCCTGCTCTGGGTGTTTTAGTCCACGTTCACGATAATGCACCTTTCAGGATTAACATAACATCTATGAAATGTACAGAAGTGGCTAGTCAATTTGGTTTTGGTGGGATTTTGGCATATTTTAGCTGTGCTTTAAAAGCATAATAACCAGAAATATGTATTTTCCAGCTTCTTTTCAGACCATATTGGACTAGATGATCTTAGAGGTCTTTTCCAACCAGAATGGTTCTATGATTGTATATAGAAATATACGGATACAAATCATGATGACGCTGTTTTGTCAAAGAACCTTACTTTTTTTTTCTTCTTAACCCCAAATTTTCAGTAAAAGTTTATTTGTCTATAAAGGACAAATAATTTTCCAAGAGATTTCAGTAATGGTAAAATAGTGTGACAGCCATATTTTTTTTCCCATCTATCTTGCAAATAATAATGATAGACAGGAATTTTAAAAAGTATGTCTGTCCCCTTCAGTTGCCACTTTTCTTCACTTCTTGACTGTATTTTGGCTGCAGTACTGCACTTTAGCTGTCACTTAAAATTTAAAAATTCCATCTTTACTTCGGATTTAGTTTCTAAAAATGCAGCTTATATTTTCAGTACCTTGTACAGGTAATATACATTTCAAATGCCTTTTACTGAAAATGACACTTGTCCATCTTGTCAAAGTTTGACTTGTATTATAATTGATTGGTGCTGGTAGGGAATATTCTCCAAACTGGACATGTACTCAATTTGAAAGTTCACCCGTAAAGTTTAGTCTTGATTCCTCAGCTGGACAGATAAGAACAAATGAAATTTAATAGACTTTTCAAACATCAAGTTGTCTTTTGTTTTTGTAGAAACAATAAAGATAAATTAAAACGAAAGGAAAAGGTAATTCCAAAATAAAGCAAAATTCGTGATGAATATGTTTTATTTGTTTGCATTTTTTTTATTCATGGATATCCCTTTCCAGAGCGTTTTTTGTTTGTTTGTTTTAGTTTTTGTTTTTAACTCTGTCATCCATGTCATGTAATACTTGTCAGTATGGTTTCCCTAGTCTCTATCATTGCATCTCTGCAGATGTGATATAAAGAATGTTGATATAAAGTCTTCATTAAGAAAACCAATTACGTTGCCTGTGTTACAGGAGAACAGTACAAATTTCCTAAAGGCGGCTGTTGTATCAGCTCACTTCAGGTGGTTTCTCCTTTTCCTTTTAAATGTTTGGGATTGTTTAGATCTTAAAGACGACATTTACTTTCCTTTTGTTCATTAAATGGGACACGCAAGACATAAGGGTATCTATTTTCGATTTCTAATCCACTTACAGTAACAAGGTGTTTATGAATATTTAAAGCCAATGTCTGCACTCACCACAGTGAAAACCCAGTGGAAGAGCATACAAACTTTATGAACTCAAATCAAACTGGACTCTGAAAAGGGAAGTAACAGTCCTGCTTTATCAGCATTATTAAAGACAGAATTGAGCTCATGAAATCACACTGAATTAATCCTTGACAGATAACTGCACAGTTACGAACAGTGCTAGCAAGTAAGTGGAAGGGGACAATTAATGGACAATTTAAGTTTTCTAGCCTTGCTTCTGAACAGTTTATTTTGGAAAGATACGTTTTGAGATAATAATAATTTAAAAAAAAAATCCCTAAAACTTCTTTTTAAAAAAAATCTTGATAGCAAATAAATTAAGGTTTGAGAACTTGGATATAGCACCAAAATTTATGTTTGGACAATCCATATAGTAGGATGTAATTTCAAAGCACGTAGAAGTAAAGCAAAGAAACTTCACTGTATGCAGGTTGTTTTTTTTTCTATGGCATAGGTTATTTTTTAACGTTGTTAGTGCTGTATTTAAGCAGAAACTGCTTGCAATGGTGGTTTAGGACTTCATATTAAATTTCATTTTTCTTAATATTTTTAATCTTGTGCATAAGATTATAATCTTGTTCTGTCCAATATAAAAATGCATATGTTTATCATCAGATGTAATCAAAGTTTTAATGTATTTTTGCTGCTGTTTATTGCACCTGCTTGTGCATGGTGCTTTCAGGTGCATAGTGATAGCTATATACGTTTTTATATATATATATATTAATTCAGGCTGAAATCACTATCATTGCTTTTCCAATAAAGAAACACTACTAAATTTCATAAATCTGTTGAAGAACAATCTGTTTTTGATTGCACCTTTCATTCCTTGAGTTAGTTTGAATAGATAGCTGAAGAGAAAAATTTACAGAGTTTCAGAAGGTGGAAGATGCAAACAGGAAAAAATAAATTATCAGATTTTGAAATTCTTCTGGTCATGAAAATAGACATGTGCCATTAAGATGAGCGTCAGGAGTGAGGACACACAGAATTTTTGCATAAATACAGATGCAAGTAAGGGACCTGCATTTTAGAAGTTGTCCTGTCTATTTATCTTAGCCTTTTGGTGGGAGTGTATGTCTTTGACCAGATAACCTTTAATCTTGCTTTCTTCGTTATGTTAACCTGTTAACCTTTTATGAATCTGCCCTCATTCATTTCTCGTGTTGTAGTAAAGTGCTCTAAAGGCTGTTCTTTGGGCTTCATTTTGACCTTAGTGTTAGCTCTTTCATAAGTGTAGTTTGCTAGTGAGTGTCTGAGCGAAGAAATAAGGTCTGTTCATTTTTTTGGTTGTCCTTATCCTTTCAGTATGAGTATGTTTGAGTACAGGTATGAGAAGCTGTCTTTCTCCCTTTCCTTGGAGGGGTATTGCAGAGAAAAAGCTCACTCTCATTCTTTAAATCAAACCAAGAATGAAGCCGCTTGTTTATTTAGAAATGGTAGATAATTAACTGATGATACTGCCTGTTCAGGATGAGTATCAGCAATACAGCAGATAAAATACAATACTGGATACTTCACAAAATGTTAGGAGACCCACACGTTTCTGAACAGTCCCTATTTATGCACCACACACTTACATCTCATGCTTTGGGTGCTCAAGCTCCGTGTGCCCTGCTGCACCCCTCAGCCCACCGGGGCTCACACCAGTGCCAGAGCCCCTGCAGGGTCCCACGGACACACCGACGTGTGGGTCCCCACGCGTGGCATCACCAGCTGGACACGGGTGGCTCACGGTGGCCTGCAGTAACCTGATGATTTCAGTCTTAGGACTATACTTCAGCAGTGTTCTGGTTAAATCCTGAATACGCACTGCAGTGGTTTGCTGAATCGAGCCCTGACCAAAGCTTCTGTCATTGACTTTGCTCACTTTTTTTTCCTGCAAAACTTGGGCATGCATAATGGTTTTATTTTGCCTTTCACTATAAACACACATGAATTGTATTTCTTCAGGACAGTGATAACTCTGCATTTTAGCCATTATGTATCTGCAGATTCTCATTAGATCTGAATTAATTAGGGTGATTAGCATTTAACAAATTTGCCTATCTGTGATGAATATGGAAAGATTTCTACTTTATTGCAAAACCTAGTCTTACTGAGGTTAGTGTTATATAATATTTATAACGTTCTCTTTGTTTTTAAATTAATATCTTAAAATGATTCAAAATACATTTGTCAGCACGCACTCGCTCTGACCTCCAGTCTGACCCACCCCAGTAAGCCACTGTTAGGTTATAATTAAGCTATTGAAATAAATCCATCAGAGTGCTGGGCAAAATTCAGCTATCCGGGCAGCCAGTGTGCAGAGTCTTCATATTTTTTTTGCACATCAGATCTGGGCTTTGGTCCAATACCTCACGAAGACCTGTAAAGTTTTGTCACAAGAGTGAGGCTTTGGTATGAGGGTATCAATTACACTGATGTGCTTTACATGGTGTGGAAGTGGTTATATAGGGGCAGAGACAGAATGGAGGAGCTTCTGAGGGATTTACCATATAGGTGATCTGAGGTGGCTTTCTTTTCCCCATTCTAAAACTATTTTTGAATTCATGTGCAGCATCTATCCTGTCTTCACTTCTTTGCCAGAAAAAAAGTTGCAGTGTGTGAACAAGTAAGTTTTTCGCATGGTGCTCCTAGCTATCTTGTTGGCTACCGAAATGCAGTGTAAAAGTAATTATGGAGGTGTTGACAGACAGTGGGATTAAATGTGGAAATTGCATGTTGGAGTGTAATTCAAACTCCCTGCATTTCACTCAAAGTCCAAACCAAAGTGAAAGGTATACTGAAATGTTAGAAACTGTCCTTTAATTGTTTTTTCTGTGTTTCTGTCCAGGTTACCCATTGTCTCTTTCACATAAAAGGAATAGCATCTTCTATAATCTCCCCTGATTTTTTTAACAATTGTTCTATACATACATAAAATCTTTTTTATTGATAGCTTGTGTTTTGAAGGCAAAGAGGGAATATTGAAAGGTCCCTTCTACGTAGGTAGGCATCATTCACTGATGCAAGGGAGTTTTGCTCACATTTACATAGTGATGATAATAATTTATTTTTAAGCATTGTGTTGTTGGAACATTGAGAAGAGGAATAATGTCCAATTTGTATGGTGTACAGGAACAGCTCACAACTTGTTTCTTTCTATTCTTTTTTTTCCCAGTAAGTAATTTGTCCATCCTCCTATATTTTAACGTAGGATACTGATGTACTAAAAACTAAGCAATATGTGTAGTGTATTTTAATAATAAAATTGTTTCTTAATAACTATTACAATAACTTTAAATATGTGAAGTAAATAATCTGTTGGAAACCTGAAACATCTTAGGAAAAATCAGCTTGCTGAATTTTTTACTGTGCATAGTCTTTCAACTATAGCAAATTTGGGGTGGAGAAAATGTTCATTGTGTATATAATTATAAACTTAGGAATTAAAAAGATGAACATTTAATAATACTTAAATTTTATTATACAAACAAGGTAGTTTTTCTTACAGAGTTACAGTTCATAATCAGTTCCTTGCTGCTATGGATTTCTGCCATAGATACTACTACAATGTAACTAGCACAGTGGATCTAGACAGAACGAATAGAGTAAGTGTTTAATGAAAGCAGTTGAGATCTGTCAGCCAAAAATCATGAAAATGAAGCTGTAATGCTTGCAGACATTAGTATTGCAATGTTTCTCATCTGCTGTTGGCCATCGTATTGGATAGGAATGAGGTGTTACGCATAATAGTACATCCGAGAAGTCATTAAGCTGAGCAGCCAGTCTACCTGTTTCATCAAATACTGTTCCTCATGTCTCATTTTGGGAAACACTGTTATCCTAGAGCAGAAAATATGAAGGTAACGCAGATGTAGAGGGCCGAATCCTACTGCTGATCTTCCAGAACCTTTTTAAAACCTAAGAACAGACTGTAGAATGCACAGAGTGTTTTTCATCATTCTAAATATATTTTTTCCAATCTCAGGTTTAGGAAGTGTTGTCGCACTAATGAAATTCACATTCAAATTCATGTAGTTTAAGAGGACACAATTCATATCTGTGTGGATGTGGTTCAGTTAATACTAGAATGGTGTTTAATGCACGTCAGAGTATGAACCATGCATCTACCCAATGCTTTCTTCCTGTCCACTTTGTATTGAGCAACAGTTGTACCAATGTGAAAGTGAGCTGTGAGAATTAACAAAACATCTGCCACACCTACTGTTACAGACCTGTGATTGGTATGCTTAACTACTTTCTACCTTTTGTCAGAGAGGAAAAAAAGTTGTTGGATTTTTAGTTCCATACAGATTGTTTCTGTCTGTCTCCTTGTCTGTCAAGAAACGAATCTCTTCTGGTTACAGGCTGCGTTACTGTTTCAACAGGGATTTAATTCTCTTTTCTCTGTCTCTTTGCTTATCTTTTTTCTTACCAAACTACTTACTACCTGGATGTATGAGAACAAGGCTATAGGAAGATAAAAAGACACAAAAATATATTGTTTTCCATGGAAGAAACAAAGAAACAACAAACTGTAAGAAATATCCAACTTGAGGCAGTATACGTGCAGCAGAGAGAATGATGCCAGAAGCTCAGCATTACAGTGGAAAAAAAAATAGGATTATGTCTGTTTATATTCTAATTTGGCACTCCTGTTTTGGAATTCAGTGCCAGTTATATGAATAACACATAAACTGTAATAGGAAGGCTTATAACTAAATTCAAACATTCAAAAATTTAAATATTCAGAAGAATGCTCATACTTTTATTTTTGTCTGTAAAGTAGTTTGGGATCATGTTTTTAGGTGTAAACAAGACACAATTTCTGAAACTAATGTCCTGATTTAAAATAATAATAAAATCCTTGCACTTTTTGCATTTCTGAAATATGAATAAATGTGGGGAAGTCTAAGTGAGAGACATTGGTATGCTGAAAGGCAAATACCTGTAGCATTTCTTAAGCAATTTTGCTTTTACTGACTGGAAAGAGGTCTACCAAAAAAAAGGAAACCCACCCTATGTAATAGGACAGTCAATTTTGTGATTTGGGGAGTAGATATAGCAGAACCCCCCCCCCCCTTTTTTTTTTTAATAAAAGAAGGGCTTTGTTAGAGAGATGTTAGGAAAATCAGGAAATAATATATTATTGGAGATTGCCAAGATGGAAGCTTACTGCTGTTCTGAATATAAACAAAGAAAACTTCATTTAACTGAAAATTTATCTTGTGGGGAATGCTTATTTTTATTTAGGACAGCTTATGGTATCTGGCTTTATCGTTTCTCCATCTTTGGGTAGGGAAGTTGTGTAACTGATCGTAGTTGTAGTTGATTCAGTATCAAAATTAGAATTACAAAATGTTTTATAAATATCTAATTTATTTCAAGCAATGGAAACAGGTGCTAGCAGCAGAGCATCAAGATGTATGTAAAGCTGCAGTTCATGAATTAACATCTGATTAGCAGGGCTTTATATAATTTAATATTTTCCTGAAGCAGTTGTTTGAGGAGGAGGATTACTATATTTTTCCCCTCCTTTGTATATTAAGATTTCTAGTTTGGGAACCATCAATTAATGTCAAAGTGTAGGTCTACAACGTATACTGTCCTCTAGTTAGGGCAATATAGCTGTTTTAAATATCACCATTCAATGAATTATTAAATCAGGTTTAAGAAATCTCTCTGTAAGCAACTGTAGTGAAGGGACAAGAAACATTGCCAAATGTGAGAATTTCTGAATTCCATTTAGTTAACAGAGATGAATACCCTGTTCACTAACCTAGTCTAGCACTCAAAGAAATGTTCTGAAATAGAAGCTTATAAACAGTAATTATAAAATAATAATAGTAAGAGTTAAATAGTGAAACTGTATTTTGCATTATAAAAGTAGTGGTTTTGAAGATAATATGTATTATATGTTTTTCTAAAGAACATGAAGTTCCTAGGCTAGACAACTTTTCCCTGCTATAATTAATTCCTGGCTAGTTTTGAAGAAACTCTTCAGACACCTACACTTCAAATGTACTTTACTGTTAAGTATTTAAGCTACTTTTTTATCTACTAGTATCTAGTTATATGTGTATATAACTTACTGAAGATCTATGGTTTCCTTGCTAATTTTCAGGGTTAAAAAAAAAAGTTTGAATGTGGTAGAACTGTATACTTATTCTAGTTATGGTATAGATGTTACAGGTGGGACAGTACTGGGTCTTCAAGTCTTCACTTGCATTTCACGTCCTGCAGCCTCAAGATAAAGTTTTTCACTTTTCCTGAATGATGATAAAGTTATCACTGAATAAATAGGTGAAAAAATGTGCTGCCGGTGGAACTGGTATAGTTGTGCTGGTTTAAATGAAGCTATGATAGGATTAGCAGCTCATCTTCATCACTCTGTGAAAATTCCACTACATATTAAGTATGACTTAAAATGTCTGAAGAAATGGAAAAACATTTGTTTTGATCTTTACCTGCTCTTCACAATTAGAAGTGTTCAGCCTTGATGGACCCACGTTAGACTGTAGAGCTTAGTGATATGGTTTAGTGGAGGACTTGTTAGTGTTAGGTCAGAGATTGGACTAGGTGATCTTGGAGGTCTCTTCCAACCTAGATGATTCTTTGATTAAATGAAAAGGACATAATCTGGTGTTTCTGGTTGCGCAGAGGAGGCCTATGATTTATGAAGATGCCGCAAGATTCTGTTGCTTTCTTCTTTCCTTTTTTATTCTTTGTTGTTTCTGCCTCTTTTGTAGTGTATCAAACACAGTCCTCTTTTCTTTCTTCGGTGCCTGTTCTTGCCATACCTGTTTCCTCTTGCTTGGTAACGGAACTGGCCTTTGCTAATCAACAAATCATATGCCAGTTCTTGTTTTCTTCACTATACTTTCAAGTTGCATTTTCTAAAATTTTATTTTCAAAAGGCCTCATTTAAAAATACAAACAAACAACAACAAAAAAAACCAACCAAACAGAAACAAAAACAACAAAACACCCTTCCCTAAAATTCAACTTGTGTTTGGAAAGTGTTTCCACAAGATTTAAATTACAGTGTTTCTATGTTGGCTTACTGGTTTGTGATCGATCTTCAGAGGGTGCTTAATCTCTAGGAGTCCTTTGGAGATTGCTACCTTTGTTCCCTAAAATCACAGGGAGGTTAGTATAAAGATAAGATTATCTCAGGGATTTCAGAAATGTACCCAAAATATAATGGGGATGAATTTGTACTATGTTATCTTAGTACCTTCAGTAAAGACAGAACAAGGGCCTTTGGTCCATAATTAAGGTACTAGTTACTATACACAATGTACAAATAGTAAATCTGCTTGGCTGGATAACTAGTTATCTCTTTCCTACCCTCATGACTTCTAAAGATTTCTGCTAGTATTATTTTGATGTTTTAAAGGCACTGAAGCTGATTAGAAACCATTAACTGTTCCAGTCCTAAGATATGTTGAACATACATTATAGAAAATGAAAAACTAATATTGAAACTGCAATTCCAATAATGTTTTATTTAACTAAGAACTGCATTTTATAAGGTACATACTTAGGAAAATGTTCCTAGATCTTTTTAATCATTATGAGGTCTTACTACAGTTCCTACATTAAATCAAATACACCCACAGATGCTGAAAGCCCTTTTTTAAAAAAAGTAAATAAATATCTATCAGGCAGATAGTTCATCAGGTAGATGACGCTGATATCTTGAATAACATTTTAATGCTGCTAAGGTTCTCTTTGTAGCCTGGGAACCTACAATTTCATCCATCAGCTGTTTTAAAGTTGTTGCTGTCTAATGGTAAATGAGCTGTTTTGATTCTGTTTTGAGGAATAATTTATAGTTTCCAAAATAAGATTTTTATTGAGTGAGAAAATACCCTTATGTTACAGGGCTCATTTCCATGCATTCTGCACTCAAAGTTTATAAAGGAACACCTGGCTGAAAATTTGAGAATAAAATTTCCTGTTTTTGATAGTGCATTAAAGAAACTAGGCAATCTCGAGTCTTTCATCTTCCTGGCAGATGTTTTTTTTTTTTTTTTTCATTTTACCTTATTATCTTGAATGATTTTCTCTTACCTGAGTCCCGAAAGTCCTATTTTATTCACTTACTTAATTGCATATTTTATATGAAAAATCTGTGTTTAGTCTAGAGTGTTGCCTTCCTGCCTGTGAAGGAAGAAAATGATCAACAGGAGCTAGGCTGCTTAGCAGAATCCAAGATGGCACCTGGATCTTTCAGGATTTAACTGTTGGGTCTAATCTACTTAGTTGAGCAACATCTTGTTCTCAACTGCTCTTTTCTTCATCTTACCTGACAGCCTTAACTATTGCTTAGTGTAAAAGATACTTCAGGAAGCTACTTTGCCAGTTGATTTCTTCTTCAGCTCACAGGAGCATAGATGGAGCCATCTCAGAACAGGCAAATTACCCATTGTATCCATTATCTTCTGTATGATGGAAGCAGATTTTATGACTATTAGAAGAAAACAGGAATTATGTACAATTATGAAGCAGTATAACATGAAAAAAACTTCACAAATTTATACTCAGTTTATGAACTTAGAAGTGGCTTTTAGGCATAAAATTGAAAACAAGAATTTTTGCAGCTATATTTTTGGAACATTTTTAAGTAATCTCAAAATAATTTAAAACAATTATCTAAAGCATACATCATCTTCATATAAAAACATGGAAGCTGAAACATAAAGCTTGAGAAGACAACAAAAAGTCTCCAGGAGGACTGATTTCAGGCATTGGAATTCTTGTTCCATGTGAAGATCTGAAGTGACTGTCCTAGTCTACTCATAGCAGTATGGTGCTGTCAGAAAACAAAATTGTCAACAAGCTAAACTGCTGTGTGCAACTCATAACAGCTAGTCTTTTCTCACTTTCCAAACAAGGTCATGTAAAGGTTAGCTACTTTAGCCTATGTATATCCCATATATGTTTTGTTTTGTGTAGAAAAACACACACACACACACACACTTGCATGGATTGGAAACCTTTTTTTACTGAAACAGTAGGATTACTCATCAGTATGTTCATTGTCTTTTTCCTGAGGGAGAATGGCAAGAGCTGGTGCTTATTTTGATTTTCTACATACTTGTATTTCAAAATTATAGTGTAACCAAATTGGTTAGGAACTGCTTATAGGCTTACTCAGGGAAAGGAATTAATTCTTCATTTTTATCTTCTCTCTCTCTCTCTCTCTTTGTAGCCAGAACTTTGGTATGCCTGGTTTCTCTTCCATAATTATTTGAATGATATGATAAGAAGAACTCTGAAGTAATGTGTTTCCATAAGTATCCACAATTGTAACATTCTCCCAGTTTGATTTTATATGACTTACTTGTTCCTATGTGGAAAACACACATCTCCACAAGATTCTTAAATTTTGACCGGAGTGAAAACCACCATTTTTGCACAGAACATTTTGGGAAGGATTTTCCCCCCGGATGGAAATATGCATTAAGTATGAGATCAGATATCAAAACATTATATTTTATTGTCCACTTTATCCACTACACATATATTTGCATGCCACTGTTACATTGCAGAGTATTCTTTAAAATAGATTGCTAATCTTGTAAGAGATTTTTTTTTCCCCACAGCCTTTCATGTGACTATTTCAATTTAGTAGATTGTCTTGGGTTTGTTGATTCCCTTTAACCATTTTACTTGATTTACCATTTCAGGCTCAGCAGTGAATAATATAAATAAGTTTAAATAAACATAAACTTACAACTGTTGGATCATAGTTCTTCCAAATGCAAGAGCTGTCAATTCTTCATCTACTGTCTGTTTCCAGATAAGAATCAATATTTACCTTTAAGATAGTTTTAAGAAACATGTACAGTATCATCATCTGATATGATGATACTATAAGTCCATTTATTTTCCCTTATTTAATCGTGGGATACTGGAAATTCGAGATCCTCAAAGGAAGGAAAAATGCAAAAAGCAGGATCCTAACACCAGACTTCAGGCAGGCAGATTTTGGCCTGTACAAGGATCAGCTTGGAAGAACCTCATGGGTTACAGTCTTGGGGAAAAGAAGGATCCAGGAGAGACTCCTCATTGATTTTCGAGGATCACCTCTTCAATGCTCAAGATTGGTGGTCCATCTGATGGAAAAGGCAAAGGTACTCAATGCTTTGATCCTTGGAAAGATGAAAGAGCACATTCTCCTGCAATCAATTTCCAAGCATATAATGGACAAGAAGGTGACTGACAGTACTCAGCATTGGTATGCAGACTGGGTTTATGAGGCAAGGGGTTGACAACAGAGGGGTCTGCAGAGGTGGCCTCTATGAGCAGAGCCCAGCAGCTGCCCCATGTCAGATCAGAGCTGGCTCCAGAATGGACCCACTGCTGGCCAGAGCTGAGCCAGGGAGCAACATTGGGTGGGCCTCTGGGAGAGCAGACTGAAGAAAGAAGGGGGGGGACAACAACAACAAAAAAACCTGCTGCACATCTACGCTGGGAGAGAGAAGTGAGAAATGTGAGAGAAGCAGCCCTGCAGGCCTCAGGTCAGTGCAGAAGGAGGGCAGGAGGTGCTCCAGGCACGCAGCACAAGTTCCCCTGCGGCCTGTGGAGAGGCCCCTGGTGGAGCAGGCTGTCCCCCTGCAGCCCATGGGTCCCACACGGAGCAGATCTCCACGCTGCAGCCCGTGGAGGAGCCCCCGGTGGAGCAGGTGGATGTGGCCTGGAGGAGGCTGCGGCCCATGGAGAGCCCCCGCAGGAGCAGGCCCCGGGCCGGAGCTGCAGCCCGTGGAGAGGAGCCCACGCAGGAGCAGGGGGTCTGGGGGGAGCTGCCGCCCGTGGGGGACCCGTGCTGGAGCAGTTTGCTCCTGGGGGATGGACCCCATGGTACGGAGCCGTGTGGGAGCAGTTCCTGAAGAGCTGCTGCCTGTGGTCAGCCCCCACAGACTCAGTTCGGGAAGGACAGCATCCCGTGGGAGGGACCCCGCGTGGAGCAGGGGCAGAGAGTGACCGTGAAGGGGGAGACGAAGTGTCAGGGACTGACCGCAGCCCCCATTCCCTGTTCCCCTGCGCTGCTTGGCGGGCGGAGGTGGTTTTAGTTTCTTTCCTTTGTTTCCCACTGCTCTAGCTTGTTAGCAATAGGTAATAAATTACATCAGTCTCCCTGTGCTGAGTCTGTTTTGCCTGTCACGATAATTGTTGAGCGTAACTGTAACTTTTAGAAAGGTTTCCTAACGGTCTGGTAAAGTTTTTATTTTTGTTTAATTTTCACCTTTTTAACGTGATTTTATGTTGCTTTTGTGTGATTGTTTCTTTGTTGTTTTTAGTAAATATTTTGATAGTTGTCTGAAGTATTTAGTATTTAATTAGGTCCATGATATTATGAAATTGCTTTAAAACAGTGAAATTCAAAATAATACAACTGAGATTCTTTTTAATGTCATATTCATATCTTGAATGAAGAAATTGCATATGTTTATTGTATGATAATCTACCCCTTATTTGTTCAGCAACTGGAAGGAATCGTTAATGAGTTATGAAAAACAGCATATGTTGTGGAGTCTTGATATCTGTTAACAAAGGAGTTCAGACTGATTCATCTAACAAAAAACTTTGAAGAATCCTGAAAGATGTCCTTCTGCATGAATTTTTACAGTTATAGTAGTAACTGTGTTATGGATTTTGCAATTTGAAAAGCTGTCAACATTTCTGACAATTTCCGCTAAATAGCTTTCCGATGAAAGCCTGACTTGACTGGGAACTTTCAATTGACTTCAACTTCATTGAGACTAAAATTAAATCCATGGTATTTTGTGGTCCGTTTGTGTTAGGATGCTGTTTCTTTTTATATAAGAGGAAATAGCTTGGTTTCAGGTATAAGGAAAGGAGATAGATTATTTAGTATTTACTCCCAGGATTTTTAATGGCCTAGTAAAATCTGTGCTGATCATCTGAGTACAGAAATGTGCATCCCTGTAACGCAAAAATCCAAGGAAGGTAATAAAGGCTGAAGTAAGCCTTTGACATTTATGAGATGGGGAAAACCTAAGCAGGAACAGGGGGGTGCCTTGCACTGACCCTTCTGATCAGAAGATCCTCAGTGCCTCACAGGCATAGGTTTTGTGAAAAACACCGTAAATTTTCACTTGCAGGGGTAGTTAGATCTAAAACTCAAAAGTCAAAATAGCTGTTTACAGAAAGGCTGAAGGAGTAATATTCTCACTGTTCCATCTCTTAATATTTGTATTTAAAAAAAAAAAAGTATTGTTTTTCTACTGTACAGAATAAGGATAATAGAAAGTACCACAGTATGTAAAAGGAATATAAAACACACACATGTAAACATATAGTGATGCAGGGGTAAATGGGGTTAAATAATCAATGATTAACAGTGATCCTTAGGGTGGCTGGTGCATCTGTGCACCAGCACACATAAGGAAGCAAGTTGTAGAAAGTGGTGGCACAGTTTCCCTTGGCAGTCACCTCAGTGAACCTTCTGACAGTGATCTCTGCATTGGTGCACCTCGGGCAGAATCCTATTTAGCGCCAGCTGTGTTTTGTGGGCTTGTTTTTAGTTGGGCTTTCAGTTGTTTTGGTTAGCACTACTGCAGAGTACATTTTGTAAATTCTGTTTCCATTTTTCTCACAGATTTTGAATACCAGCCTTGAGTAGAGTTAACATTCTCTTACGGACTAGTAACCTGGAGTTGCACATTCTTGCAAAAGATAGACATATTTGTTGATGGACAACTACTCTGTTGAAGCATGCAATTTTTAAAAGTTTGCCTTTTTTTTCATTTTTCTGTATATTCCTTTTTCAGTTTTTCTCTCTTTCCTTGTTATTACTGCTAATTCCTCTTGATGCTCTTCCTTTTATTCTATTCTTATTCAAAGTATTCTGTATTCTCTTCTTTTTTTCACAAGATTTTGTCATGCCAAGAACAGCTCCCCTGTCTTTCTACACCTGTGCTTGTACTCTTGTAGATTCCTTCGCAAATTACAAACACTCTTGTCTCTTGCCCTGCAAATCTCACTTTTATACTTGTATAAAAACCTGAAAATGTCAGTGGTTTAGGAGTATATACCTTTTTCCAGCCAAAGTACTTCACAAATTGTTTTCAAGTGTGTATAACGCAGGAGTTTTTATTCAAGCTGTCACATCACCAAAATACTTGTGGATACATAAGCATTGTCTCGTTGATGTTTCCACTGTGAAATATCGTTAGGATAATCAGGCAACAGTTCTGCTACAGCACTGGCATGATTATATGGTGCTGCTGATGTTGTTACCAAAACCACTTTAATTGAGCTACCTGGGAAAACTGGCACTCACTTTGTATCCCTACCTGGCAGGATATGTCAGTGTCTGTGTTATTTCCAACTGTGCAATGCTTTAAAAGAGGATCACCTGAGGTAAATTGCTGGCTAAATGAATTTTTGTTTTTCAAATTTTTGTCTGTTTTGAGGTAGTGGAGAAAAAAGTAGAACATGCAAGCAGCATTGTTGATTTTTGTTGTTGTTTTTGTTTGTATGTTTGTTTTTGGTCTATTACCTTTGTTAGGAAGAGAAAGAAAAGACACTAACTCAAGAACAAGCTCACATTTTATATGCTGTGCACTTCTGTGCTTGCCTTGAATACTGTGCAATGCTTGTGGTTGTGACCTGTTCTATGGGAGGTGTGTTTTTGAAATTAATTCCCACGGGTTTCTAGACCAAGTACACACTTCTCTTCAGTGAAATCTGTCAGCTATATAGATGGACTATCTTTATGCTGAATGGTGCTGAGTACTTTTGTGTTGACACACTGTAATTGCTTTTTCATTGTGTCTTTGCTGTGATAGCTTTCCTTGGAATGACTAGAAGCCTAATTTTTCTGTTATCTGTCACTTTTTTTTTGGTGGCATTGTTGAAAAGTACAGCAAACAACCACAACAACAACAAAAAACGGGTGTTACCACATTTAAAATGGCTTTTATAATATCTAAACATTGAAATTGCTTTCTGTAAATGTTATTATTTAACTCATACAAATATGAAAAGAAAATAAAGAAGATAGTTGGACTTTCTCACAAGTAGCAAGAATGCAAATAGGATTTAAATTCTGTGGGATTTCACGTTTTGTAGGCTTTTGTTTTTTCCTCCCAAAAATGAATCTCAAAATGCTTAAGCCACATACTTTGAGGAGAGGTGAGATCTGCCATTTGAGAAGAAACTTGATTATAAATGAGGTTCTGCATAAGATATTTACAAAACAGTTTGAACTTGGGTAGCGTTCTTGTCATGATACAGTTGTTTTCTGTTCTGAGACTTATTAAGCCAAATTCAACACAGAAGAAGCACATTCTTTTCATTTCACTGGTTTTATTACCTGCATTTATGCAAAGTTGAATTTCACAAGTGGCACTAGTTCTGGATTTCCATGATACTTCAGAACACTGTTTTCAGTTCTCAGATTGTTATCTCTGGCTTCAGATGCATTTTCATAAAGGAATATTCTTTTTAGAATCAGGCTCTTCACTACTTTATCAACCATGATCTAAAATAATTCTATTGAAGTTTTCAAATTGTTTATCTTTGGTTAAGTGCACTCAAGTTACAAAGTTACTCAAGTTACATTACTCTGATGTAATGAATCTGTAGTTGTTTAATCTGATCTAGATACATTATGACTTGAAACTTGCTTGTTAAATTCTGAACTCATCTTTCTGCTTGTTTTGTTTTTTTTTCCTTCAGTTATCTTTACATATCTGTATAATATGTATATGTATACATACATTTTTGAAGACTTTTTTTCATCTAAGTAGCTTTCTACAACAGTAGTAAAGTTTATTCAGGAAGATTCAAGAACAGGAAAATAACAGATAAAATACCAGCTTTCTCTCCATCTGATTGTAGTTTCTGCTGGTTTCTGGCTCTGTTAAAGTTCTTTTGCTTCCATGTTCTGAAATTAAAATAAATCCTCTTGATCCCTTCTTTTTGTCCCTGCCATTTGTCAATAAAATGAGTTTGCTCGTTACTGTTTATACTGTCATCCGATGGACATCTTTCCCTGACAGTAAGATTAACTTAAGGTTTCCTAAAAATCTTGAGTTAAAAATTCTCATACCACTTGTCTGTCCGACTTCCCTTTCCTACTCCTCCATGCTAAGCACCAATTCATGCTTAATTTTCTGCAGGAGCTCTGTTTTCCTGACTTGCTGCTGTTTCAGGATGTGTTTAGTAAAGCTGTTACCCCACTCCCTCTGTAGTCTGCTTTCTTCATGCAGGCACAGCTGAGTGACTGCCTCCATGCTGCTTAGGGTCTGCTCAGAGCTAGTTCAGCTGCCTCTGCGCTGCTCTGCAGCATGCAGTGTGCACTATTGGCAAGCAATAGTGAGTGACAGATGACACTGGAGGGACAATTATGGATTAAAAAGCAAATTCTATAAATTTCTTATACTCTGAAGCATATCTGTTTTGGTAAGAATTCTGCCAAAAGCCTTGAAATTTCCAGCTTTATCACCCTGCTTATTTTGAAGTGCTTTTGTACTTAATTGTAGTCGCATCTTTTTAGATTTTCTAGCAGTTTTATTTTTCTGCCTTGTTAAATGTGTATGGATGTGTAAATGCACATGAATAGGCATAAGCCAAATGGTTTTAGTGCCTGTGTTTCAAAATCAGTTGTATACGCTGGCCGTAAATCCATGAATTCTTCAAATTGAGAAAGATGTGAATTAAGTTTAATGTGAAACTGCCAGTTATATATATATATTAATTAATCTTCTTGCTTTAAAATGCCACTTTCTAAAGGATGCCTATTAAACACCTTGAGTCTGTTATTTATTTAGTCCCCTTCAGTAAGCTTAGTACTTTATTTCCCTACTTGGAGTTGATTTTTCCTTTCCTATCTCTGATATTTTCAGGTATTTTTCCATCTTCTGCATTTTGTGAACATCTCTTTGTTTATTTATTTGGTTATTTTAATTTTATTTTCAATACCATCTTTTGTTTCACGCTTGATTCTGAAATAATATTGAAGTGATATATATTAACCCACTGCTAAAAGTAACCAGTGAGTACCAGAGTAATCTCTGTGTGCTTACCATTGATGCAATGATTTAATAAATGTAATAAATACTGTGGAGCAGTCCCAGCAAGCTCAGAAACTAATTGCTTAAAATCTTGTTTATCTTATCCATTTGAAAACATCCATTCTTTGAAAAGTTTACAATGTACTCAACAACTGTATAAAAATAGCATATTTGGATTTTTTTTTCTATTCCTTATTCCGAAGATATTCTCAAAATCGGAATGAAACTGTAGGGTTTTGTTGGTAGTGTACTCTTGCTGCAGGAAATCATGGTGTTCCGTGACTTAGATGTAAACAGACTTTCTTATCTTTTTTCGTGGCATGAAATGCCACCAGTTTATAAATGAGAGTCTTCTCCACCTTTAAATAATGACTCTCCAGGTGCCGCTGTCATTTTTTGCTCTTGTATATGAAATTTCTATCAAAGGGTAACTTCTTATCTTCCTGCCTGGCTTCCATCTTAGTCATTCTCTGCCAATTCCATTACTTTTCACAGAGACTTATAAATTTGTTACAGAGTTTTATTTTTCATATCATTTATCTTATTCTTTTCTCCTCTACGTGTCCCTAAATTCTGTTTTTCTTCATAAATTGCAGTAATTAAACCATTGTATTCCTATTGATGTTATCACCCATATTCAGTAATTCATCCAGTTTGTTCTACTTTGTTATTGTTCAGTCTGCTAAATATTAGAAGTATTAAAAAGTTACCGCACATCACAGTTCCGTTTGAGAATTGCAGCCAAGAAGAAGAAGGTGATGTAGCAGAGGATAAACATAAACATGCCATTAAGTCTTTGGATTAAATTGAACTGTCTCATTACTTTCCAAGGCAGCAGCCAAATGCATGGCTAAAAAGATTTTCATTTCCAATCACTGGGTTTACCTGAGCAACTGGACTGTAAAAACAATAATTACAGAAGAAAGTAAATATTTTTCCCTGGACTTACTCTAATGCTTAGGGAATCTTTAAATCCTATTGCATTCTTGTGATTAATCTTTACCTAAATCTTGCTATGTCCAGTAGCACTGAAAGCCAATACAGTATGAGAAGTTCATACTATAATGGTGATAGATTTTTTTTTTTTCTTTTCTGTAGCAGAAGTCACTGTAGGGTGAAGAAACAGACTTTTATGATCAAGGGGCTGAAGCATCTCTCCTACAAAGGCAGGCTGAGGGAATTGGGGTTGTTCAGCCTGGAGAAGAGAAGGCTCCAGGAGACCTTATAGCGGCCTTCCAGTACCTAAAGGGGGCCTATAGGAAAGATGGGGAGGGACTCTTTGTCGGGGGGTGTAGGGATTGGACAAGAGGGAATGGCTTTAAACTAAAAGCATGTCGGCTTAGATTAGATACAAGGAGGAAATTCTTTACTCTGAGGGTGGTGAGGCACTGGCACAGGCTGCCCAGAGAAGCTGTGGATGCCCCATCCCTGGAAGTGTTCAAGGCCAGGCTGGATGGGGCTTTGAGCAACCTGGTCAAATGGAAGGTGTCCCTGCCCATGGCAAGGGAGTTGGAGCTAGATGATCTTTAAGGTCTCTTCCAATCCAAACCATTCTATGATTCTGTGATAATAGAATAGAAATACATATATATACATGGTAGAGCTTGAAAAAGAATGAATGTTGTAGAGCTGTATCAGTGTTAAGGGGAAGGACAGAGAAATGAATCAGTAGCCATACTTAATCTAGAATAAGAAAATAGAGTGAGTCACTTTGAATTATACTCCCAGTAGTGTTTATTAAGGTAAGAAGTTCTTCATTTACCTTTTGATACTTAAACAGGAGTGTCTGTGTATCAGCTGAAGTCCTACTAGAGTAGGCTGATTGGTACCACTAATAGAAATGATGATACTGATTTTCTGAGAATCTCCTAGCTGTTTCTTAAATAATCTCCAAAGACTATGTTCTTGTGGTCTTTTTGGTCTATTACTAAATTATTTCATCTGAAGTGTGAAAGTTATGCTTTCTTACTTAACTGGTATGAACATGCTGTAAGCATAGGAGCATCTTTATATTCTTACGCTACTTAATTTGTTGCCTGAAAAATGAGGCTTAGTATCTTCAATTTCCTTGAAGATATTATCTACATAAAATAAAATGAGACGTCTTTTCCAATAGTTTCTGCCTTGGCTATTTTCCGGGGGTAGAAACTGAATTCTAACATATTCAACTGTGTAACACTATTATTTAGCATTGATTAGAATTTTTATTTTTAAACAGGCAATTTTAATTCAACATGACATTCTGAAAGTTAATTTTCCAAACATGCATTACAGGATTCAAATATTTGTGTCAGATGTTTTGAGAGGTGCATGAAGATGACAATAATCAATCATATGTAATTAGGTGGTGACACACTGTGCTTGCAGTAATTAAGCAAGACATTACCGCTTTACTTTCTAATGACTAAGATCACACAGATTGAGAGCCAGCTGTTAATCACTTTTCTTGCAAGGCTAATGTCGTTAACAGAAAATCCCAACAATCTGCCCTTAAAGCTATTTTTAACAGAGCTCTTGTGTTGGATAATCTGTGATGTAAGCAACAAAATGGGTTTTTAAAGTTTGTATTTTGAGCATCTTTTCCAACTGGTGTTGTCTTTAGTTAATACTCATCTTTGTAGATTTCTGTATGCTACAGATACTTAGGAAAAACTTCGTTATGAATTGCTAGAAATTATTGTGATGCTGCTGGTAAAATCTACTACAAATTTGTAATGCTAATATATATTTTGCAACTGTATATAGTGAAACATCAATCCATAATGTCATTAATAAATGACATTAATGTCATTAATAAATGCAGACATAAAAATAAGATCAATATTTATGGAAAAAAAGTAATTTTCAAGGTAGATACTTTAGTTATAAACTGTGCTTTGGGGGAAAATGTACTGAAATTTTTCAATATTTGTTGCTGACAATTTTTATTTCTAATTCTTATCATATTGTATCTATTAAACACCTCACACTGAAAGCTTACAACATATTGTAATTCAATTTGTTTAGCCTTAATTGACCTGCCCTAGCATTACTGATGTCCATCAGATATATTCCACTAGCTTTGGTGTGTATATAAATCACCTATCTAAAAGGGATTATCAGGAATTTGTGATATTCTCCATTAATTGGTAGCAGTACCTGTGGGCACTATGAAGTATGATAGGGTGTTACAGCTCTAATAAAAACGTAGAATCTAAGGTCATACTTGAAATGCTCAAGAGAATTTTTAAAAAGTGAGAAAATAATAAATATTCTTACTAGCTACTTATTGAGGCTATAGAGCGGGTTTTTTTGCTTGCCTTTTTGCATAGTTTTTGGTGAGTTTGACTTGATGCTTTGTTTATTTTAAACAGGAACTGAAAGAAAATGTGCATGTTCTGCATACATCTTAAAAGTTAGGCAGCTGTAAAGTTGGTTTGGATGTTTGTATGTTCTAGATACGTTTTTTGTTGTTGAAATGTTGTGAAATAATCTACTGTCAAACATTCACATTAGCAGTTGCTTTCCAACTGGAATGAAATTCAGATTTAGTTTGGTTTTGCTTTCGTTTAAAATATTTCCATTCAAATTGCTTTTTTTCCATTCAAATTGCTCTTCAAACCTGGATGGAAGTTGATGGGCTGGACCCCTCGGTCAGGCACAAGTTTCTTGGTCCTCTGAGCTGTTAGTGCTGTGGTCCCCACTGCAGGTCTTGTGCTTGTTGTGAAGGGAGATGGAAGCACCTGGTGGTGAGTTACATGTGCACATGGAGGGGGAAATGGGGGCTGTAGACCCTTCCTGAAGCACAGTGTGGAAGGCATAGGTGTGTCCACCGTAGTCCTGGCCTTTGGACTCCAAAATTGGTTGAGCTAGAGCATCTCCTGACAGTGCCTCGGGGCCTAACAGGTGTAACGGCACTGCCACATCCTCTGTACTTGGAAGCTGGATGGTTGTGGCACTGGTGATGGTGGGCAATAGTAATTTAGAGCAGAAGGGTGTCTGGAAATTTGTGTTCCTTCTTATTTTCCCCCTCTGCAATATTTCATGTTAGGAAGCCAGAAGTCCTTGACTAGGAGGAGGGGGGAAACCACCCAGCAGAATCTTTTGGTGCTCTCTGACGGAACATCCATATTTTGAAACAACTTTGGATATTAGTGTCATGTGTGTAATTTCCTAACAAATATTGTAATAAAAAAACTAGGCAATGTGGAATTTTTCATATAGCTTATATTCAATGAGTCTCACAGGTCCGTGATTTAATGCCTTTCATGTACCAGCATGTACTGGTGTAATTCTTTTTTTTTTTTTTCCACTTTTCCTTATTCAATTAAAAACAGCAGTCTTGAACTACTTTTTCAGATATGGGGCAAATGCATACTGTTTTGACATCCATAGCATTTTTATGTATTTTTTTAAACTTTTTGTTAGAATGCATGCACGCTCTGCCCCCCAGTATTAGGGAATCCTCATGTATCTGAACAATCTGTTTAAGGGATTCACTATCATTACAGTCAGAATTCCTTAAAGGAAAGAGGATTAAGGTCTTGGCAGTTGTGAAGGAGTGTTGGTAGGCGTAAGAGCTGTAATATGCTAAAGCTGAGAAAAAGCACAAGTCCATGTGTATTAAGAGGAGAAACATATTCTGTAAAGGCACTCTCTGTAACTAATTACAGGAAGATATAATTAATCTCTGTCTTGTATCTACTTTTAGTTTTACCGCATGGTTCTTTGTGTGCTTACAGTACTAATGGAATCATTAATTTTCTGCATTCCACAGCTGCGTTATCGCTCACCCTACATATCTGCTCTTCTTATCCATTCATCCCATGTTGGTCTATTGAAAGCCTGCTTGTGTTCTTACTCAAGGCCTCTTAAGCCTGGAATTAACTTCTGATCATGAAAGGCAAAGGTACAGTTCTTTTTAGGTTATAGTCCTCCTTCAGATTATTTGTTATTAGAATTATGATTATCAGACAATTTTATTTTAAATGTCATACATCCACTGACAAGGCCCCTAAAAGATAAACTTCAATTCTTCTACTTTTATATTTCATCCCTTCTATATCAGTTGCAAGTTGTTCAGTGCGGGTGCCCTTCTGACGCCAGTCAACCTTCCTCCTGGATGCAGAGGTTCAATCATATGCAAGAATGTAATTCTCAATGTTAGTGTCAGAGATAAACAGATGTGAAATAAATCATCTTCAGGATTTTGCCCTGTGAGAGGATTAGCACCTGTGCCATTTAGGCAGACTAGTTAAAACATCTTAAAAGAAAGAGATTTCTGAATTATCTTCTTATGTGATTGTTCCATTTGCCTTTGCAATATGTTTTTAAGTACTTAAAACTGTCATTATGTCATCTTGTTTTCTGTCTTTAAACTAAACAACCTTAATCAGTGTAGAATTACTTATGGGTTCTATTTTCCAGGTTTCTGATCACTTTCATTTTTTTTGTGTTTCTAAGGACTCTTTTTCAGTTCATTATCTCTTTTCTGTAGTGTAGTCATGAATCAACACTGTCATAATACTGTATGAAAGGAAATGATATACTGAGATGGATTAAATGCAACACTGATGATGGATTACTTCATGGACTTGAAGTTATTCCTCCCTCATTCAGTGGTGTTGAAGAATGTTTTGTACTACACAGCTGAAGAAGAACCGTGTTTATGTTTGGGTGCTGTCTTGACAGAGCGAGAAAAAGCAAATCTGTAGGAAAGAACCCAAAGGAGAGCAATCAAAATCTCTATGTTTGCCTTTATTGCAATATGATATTGATGACAATATTTTGCTGTTGATCCTCAATGCTACATTTCCTTTCCTGAAGAAATAGTGAAAGCTTTTCTTTTTCTGTGCAACTTGCTGTTCCTCCTAGAGTGTAGCAGCTTGTGCCTTCTAACTATTATGCTTCATCCTGTTTCTTTTTTGTTATATTTTTTTTCATCAGTCAAGGCTATTTTAAATTTAAATTGTCCTGCTCTGAGAAAATGTCTTTGTCTTTTGATCACAATAGTAGATGTGTATAAAATGTATCAAAGGAATTATGAGAGAAAATAAATTTGAGTCTGCTGTAATTTATTGGTCAGAGCACAGACTCTGTGGGACAGCCCAAAGTGTTCTTGCTGCCTAATTTGAAGTATGGTAGGATAAAAATGAGTGACTCCTCTTTTCACATGCCTTCAGCAGATGTCCCAACCATGGGTATGCCATAAATAGGAAATTTCAATGGAATGTTTTTATGGAAACAAAAAAATTAAACTGGATTAGAGAATTTGTTCACTAGACTTCTGAGGTGTAAATATTGCTTGTAAAGTATTTACATGTGGAATTTTAAATATGATGCTTAAAGATTTGTCCTTAAAATGTTGAAAGTGTATAAATTTATAAATGCATTTTATCAGTTAAAAATCAAACTACCGTGTCACTGAAGCTACATTTATTGAGGATGAGAATCAGCAAATACTGATTTCTGCAGGAGGATCAGTGAAACTAAATGGACAGGTGAAAATGACTGTTTAAGTAAAGTAGGGGAAACTCCAGAGGAACTATTTTCATAAGGGTCTAACAAACTAATACTCCATTTAGTTGGTAACAGATCACATGTGGTAAAATACATAGACAGCGGGAAGAGAGGTTTGGATTTACTGAGAACCTCACAGTCTAATTCAAAATAATATCACTGCAACACATGCATTCTGACATTCCCTCTACATGCATACAAATACATTCTGTGATTTTTTTATGACTCTCATATGAATTTTCTGATGGTCTGTGTAAGAGCTTTGAACATGTTCCCCTAGTCTTCAGTTACGAGGATGAAAAGCCTGACAAATACTGCTGCGTCCACCTGAGAAACAAATGGCCATAAACAAATCAATAGTTTCTACAGAAAACCCAGTACACCTCAACGCCACTTTTACACTCTGCCTATTTTTTTTGCAAGCTTTTTCAAAATAAAACTTAGAGCAGGGAAGACAAGTGTTTTATGTCAGTTAGACCAAAGTTTGGCTTAGAGATGTCTAGTTGGAAACAGAATTTGGAGCTCTGAGATTTAGTCTTTAGTGCTCTGAAAGAACTGGGGTATTTTGAGTAGGGTATCAAAACATTATTGCAAACGGGAGTGCTTTAAAGCAAATACAATGGCTAGGGATATGCCTGGAGTAGACAAGAATAAAATGATAAAAGTATTCATCTGCAGTTTTAGCTCCCTCTAGAGAGTGCTGTTTTCTTTTGTGTGGTATTGACAGGTTTGGGGCTTGCTTGAGAAAGTAAGTTTCAGTAATTTTTCTTTCAAAAACAGGATAGTGACTAAGCTTTCTTAAAAGTCAAGTCTGATGTGACAATTATGCTACTGTTCTCCTTTATTTTCCCTCTTCTTCCCTCCACATACATGTGCACACACACACACATCCTCCCTCTCCATTTCCTGAGTCCAGTGTCTAGAAAATTCATCAAAGGTATAGAAACCAACATTTAATTTCCTCATTTGCCAATTGAGTTTTAATTTATATTCCCCTATCTCTCATTGTAAGCACTTAAATCTTATGCAACTCTCTGCTCTTTCTACATGTTTTTTCTTAAAAAAAAAAAAAAACACATGTAAATCTGGTGTATAAACTCTAACATCACTATGTCTGTTTGGAGAGTTATTTTGTTTTTCAATCCTCTCTTTCTGGTACCAGTTTTTGGAAGAGGTACTGTACAGAGAGAGTTTTTTTAAATGAGAATTCAGGACGAACCTAGCATAGTTAAATTGGTAGATATACAAGTACATGCAAAGACTAAATTCCCATTAAAACCTCTTTCTTTGAAGAAGCACTTTGGGCTGAAGTTTGCCTGATAGAGTTGCTTGTATCATCTTTTCAACACAAAGAGTGAACAAGGGAATGTTTGAACTCTGATTCACAGGCATTTATAATGGTCTAAAAAAAGCAGACTTGAAAGGCTGAGAGAAATCTAGATTAATCGTATTGATTCTGAAAGCAAATAAGGTATTGTTGCATGTCATCGTAGATCACATCAGGAGTTAGATGAAGTGCGAGGTAGGTATTGGATTTTAATAGGAATAGATGAGCTTCAATGAGACTTTCAGTTTAAATAATGTGATAGAAAATGCTAATGTATTTAATCAGTTACTCTGCATATTTCATTCATTACTTGATTGTTACAATGAAAGTTCAGAGTTTTTTCCAATGTGCTACTTCTAAACCTGTGTAACAGTTACTAGCCAGAGAAAGGTCTGCTTTTAGACTGTGTAAAGTGCTCGTGTAGGGTGTTGCTCTCTCGAGATGTGTCTGTCAAGCACAGTCTGGTGTGTCAGCAAAAGTAACAGTGATTGCCGGTCCGAGTGGATGCCGTGCAGAACCTGTGAACAGCAGAATGGTGTGGGGAAGGTGGTTTTGCCAGGCAATTCTTCTACTGCTCGAAAATACCTGCTGTTACATGGTATATAGCTTTTAAGCAGAAAGCATTGACACAAATTTTGTATGTTTTCATTTATAAATAATACTAATATATCATTCACACATGCTGGAAGTTTAAAAAATGTGAAAACCTTGGGAATATTGAGACACGTCAGTTTCCAAACAGGCAAGAATGATTAAAGGTTACACCCTCGCTGAACTTGGTTTCCTTCAGGCATTCCCAGAGAACACCGTGGGCAAGATTTATCTGTCCAGAATGAGAGACCTGTGTCTGAGTTGTCGTTTATATTTATTTTTTTAAGTCACAGTAGAGAGCTGTGATGCAATTTGTTCCCGTCTGGATGTAGAGAAGGGATCGTGTAAATCACGTTTCAGAGGTGTCTGTTGCTCACCACTGGCTTTACAGAATCTAAATGACCATCCTAGATGTGAATTTCTACCTTTGGTGAGATTCTTTTCAAGCTTAAGATACCCACGTGTGGATGTCTGCTGGCATGGTCAGTGTCTACAACCTCGTATAATAGTGGAGGTCTGGCCTCATCTCCAGCTAGAAGGACCCAGATCTCCCCTAACACTTGTGTCAGCCTTACATTTGTGGATATCTTGGATATCCTAAGGTGTCTTAAATGGCAGCTGTGGCCGTGAGCATGTGCTGTGTGTGTACTTCAGGGGAAATTTAATTGCTTCACTTTCCATTTCCACCAACTGCAAGGGAGTCTTTGACACTTGTTGATGCTTAGAGCTACACCACATCTGAATTTGAGTATTTAAGTGCCTTAAGTTTAAATGTTCTTTAAAGATCAAAAGTTTTTATTAACAGACACCACAGACCCTTCTCCTTGGTTCTGTAGAAATGAAAATAGTATTATAATGTTCCATGTTAGATTTTACTTTTAAATCAAAGGACTTAAAAGTACACAGGGCATGTTTCTTCTTTAATTCATTACTCTGTTCTTTATGTAATATACTATTTAATGAAATTTAGAGCAGTCTTTTGAAAACAAATGCTGCAGCTAAACCTTAAATTAGGCATGATTATTCTTCATTTGTATACAGAAAAGTGCAGTGATCTGATAATATTGTTATATACATTATAAACTAATAAATATTATTCTTAAATATGATCATCTGTTTCAGAAAAGATCTGTTGTTTTTCCTCTTCTGTGAAAAGACTATAAAGCTATGGAATTGTACTACTCTTCTTATTTTAACAAATAGCTGTAAGCAGTCCTAAATCCCCATTTTTTGTTTAAGGAAATAGCTGACTGAATATTAATGGTAAATTTGCACATAAATGAACAAACCAAAGATTAAAATAGATTTTATTTACAACTTCTCATGGAGAAATCCTTTTTAATACCAAAATCCTTGACTATTCAAAAGAGTTTACTCGATAATAGTCCAGTAGTAACTTCAGAAATATATGCCCATCTTGACATAAAAGAATTGAAGCCCTGTAGCACCTGTATTTATATGTGGTTACAGTGTGTATATTTGTGAGTTTCACAATATGAAAACCTAATATTTAACCATAATAAAACTCCTTGTCTTCAAGGCAACTTTTATAAAGGATGCAGAACTTTTTGTCACACAGTGGAAGGAACATCTCTGAGTCAGAAGTAGTGTTGCACATCTCTACTTTTTTATGGAACAGGAAAATGCATTCACGTACATTTATGCATACATTACTTATCTGCTTATAATACTGTTTCTTGGTAAGTCATAGAATTAAAAACAGAACGTGCTTCTATGACATTCCTTTGTGGAACAGTACAAATGTACTGTTTTATGTATTAATGCCTATTTCAAAGGCAATTTAGCCCACTTTTTACAGCACAGAAGAGGCTTTTTATGTCTAATCCATTTGGAGCTTGAATAGCAGACCAGTTTAACACTTTCTGTAAACGATGCTTCTTTATATGTGTTTTATGCATTGAATGGGATAGAGGTTGTTATTTATCATTAAGAAATGTTCATATACTTAAATTTTTGTTTCTGTGCCTTGCTTTCGCAGACTAAAACTGGTATTGCTTTGTTGTATGACGAAGTGTCTGAAAATGCTTATGACATCCGACTGAAGCTCACAAAAGAGGTATTAACAATTCAAAAACAAGATGTCGTCTGTGTTAGTGGAAGTGATCACAGTGCAAATGTAAGTGCTTCTATATCTCTGTGCTTTCGACTGCACTTTAATATCTTCTACAGAGGTCAGATTATGGTATTGGAGTGCAAGACATTTTATTGGGTAATAGAAATATGTAATGATGAGTTGTTTTTTGTGCATACATGCATTCTTGTGTGCAAAAACTTACTTTTTTTTCTACCAGTGCTATATGTCCTTTATTCTGACAAATATAACCGTAACAGTAGAGAAGATATCTATGAATGATGAGAATACAGCATTCTTCCACCAAATATTGTTAGGCTATTAAATGGAAAAAAAAAAAGTGGAAAAAAAAAGCTGAAAAAAAAAAAGCTCTGTTTCCTATAGAAAACATTTTAAGAGAAACTGATACACCGAAGTCTTTTTTTTTTTTCATTGGAGTATCAAGTATGGGCAGTTGTCTGTTCAAGACATGTCTGTTATCCGTTCACAGATAAGGGCACAGAGGCGGCTGAGAGAATACTTGACAGACACTTATTTCAATTTTTTAGGCAGAGATTGGGCTTAATTAGTGCCAGCATGTGTATATATTTATATGTCTTTCTGCCTTTTCTTCCAAATTCAGTTATGGTACTTTTTCAAAAACATTTTGCACCCCTAACCTACAGAGGAGTCTTCTGTATCACCATTTCATAATGTCACTAGAAAGACTAGTAGCACTTTGCATAAGACATACAGCAATGTTCTCTAGATTATGGGTGTTCCCAAACACTGTATTTTATTTCCTCATATAAACAGTGTTCCTCTAAAAACTAAGTATAGGTATCCCAAATGTTATTGAGTGAAATAAATTTCATGAACTGTAATGGTATTCGCTAGGATGAACAATGCATGGCAATGCACCTCCTTGGAGAGGGCCAAGAGGGAATCTTCTGTCTGCTTGCTGTATTGCACATTTCAAATAAGCAAAAAATCTGGCACCAGGGGACAGGAAGTGAGTTTGTGATACCCTGCTGAAAATTAGGAGCCAAAAAGTATATAGGGAGTATAAGTATATACATATACAGATACATGTATGTGCGATTATGTGAGAGAGTCTGCTTATATACCACAAAAACGCATTTCATTTCTGTCAAAGTAAATATGTATATATATAGTCTAATGTCACACCAAAAATTAATTTGAAACAAACAGCTTTTAGTGGTTGGTAGCATTTTGTACTGTGGAACTCAATGGAACATGACGTGCTCTTAAAAAATAAAAAAAAAAAAAAAAAGGTTGCATCAGTTGGCAGGTAGTGGGAGACCACTCAGTGAAGTGAGAGACATGTCACATGCTGGTGGGTTTGCTGAAATAAATATAAACCTAAGCCAAAAATAATCAGCATGCATATACTTTGTGCTTCACTGGGATATGTGAAATGCTGCAGCTTTTAACTGCAGACATTGTTGATAGTGTTGATAAGTTTTATACTAATTACGATTACAATAGTTATAATAATATGTGAATGGCTGCAATATATTGTGTTTTGTGCAATATATTGTATCTGTGCATATAAGCGTATATGATTGCACCGGACTTCGTGGTATTTAAATGCCTTGTGTATAAACTTCCTTTCATAGGAAAAGATTTGAAATTCTATCCTACCTAGTCTTAGGCTAATTCTTGAATGAATCAGCACAGGCTGACTGGATCTGAGGAAAAGTTGTATCAAAACTATATTTCTATTAATCATCACTCATTGATCTCTCATAAAAAATAAAGAAGGAATGGTTAACCCAGATATTGACTTAAAAGTGTCAAAATTTGTGTTGATTATGATTTTGATACTCTTTACTTCTACGTTTTATGGATACCCTAAATAGTATTTCCTGGAGGAAGACAGAATAGAAGGACAGGCTCTGCAAGTGTTATATTAAATCCATGTGGGCTTCTTTCATCAAAGTTTAATGAGAAAAAATGGATTAAGTCATGACTTCAAGGCAATATTTGCTTTTTCTATATTATACTTTAACAAAATAAAAACTTTTGGAGAATTAGCATTTAAAATAAAGGCCATTTAATATGAACCCTGTTTATTTTACAGGGTATGAATTACTAGTATGTAGGAGCTCAAAAGAAGAATTTGAAATCAGGCTGAAATAGCTGGTTGTTCTCTAGAGCTATTTTTGGTAATTCTGAAGTCTTAAATTTATAGCTACACAAGCTAAATTCAGAAGAGATAAATGCTTTACTTTTCAAGTGGTTCAAAAAAATAATTTTCATTCCTCGTCTGTATGATTCAAAATATTAATAGGAAACTGTAACTTGAAAGTCAGTTCTGTGGCAGTCGTGAACAATGAGTTTGACTGACTGATTTATTCTCCTTTCTATACTTTTCTTTCTCAGTTACTCAGAGTTAATCTGTATTTGCACATGGCCATTCATCAGACTAGTTCCTTTGCAACAAAAGTAGAAATAACGTTTGTTTTTTCTCTGTAGTCTTCTCAAACTCATAGAAGGAATTCAGAAAGATTTTGCTTTTAGAGTAACTTTTCTTCTTAGGTGGGATGTATGTGAATAGAGAAATTGAAAAATAGATCTCTGTGTCTACTTGTGATACTGCTTTGGTCTCCAGCCAGTTCTGTAGGACAACATTTGCTTCCAGCCCCAGTTTAGCTACAGGTTCATTGATCCTGAGGACAGGATTTGCAGATGCTTAACTCAGATCTCAGCTGGCCCCACGCAGCAATGAATGCTGAGGAGTGGCGGACACCAGCAATCACAGGTACTGCGGTGGTTTGGGCTTTCAGCAGTACAGATTATTCCCAACAATCTCATATTGATTGTACAGATAAAAGGCTGTCACTGTAAAATACCTGTCTTTTACGAGCATCATCTTGATCTTAACTTATTTCATACTATGCCACCCTGCATTCATTCAGGTGCTATTTTTATGCACAGAGAAAGCTTCACCTGTGATGAGAAATTGTAGAGCTGTCTTTCTATCATTTGACTTGGATGTACAGTAATGAGAAAGAACATGGTTTCTGGAATTCAAGATGTGTATAGAAGCAAATGGTGTAAAGGCAACTGTTTATTTTCCTTAGTTTTCAAGTTTTTCCACAGTAGACAAGATGGCTTTTAAATATCTGTAAAAATCCTTCTGGAAGTGGAACAATTGTAGGAAATAGCATTTTTCAGTGTTTGATTATATATTATTACATTTATGAATCATAAAGCTGATTATATGTAATATTTAAATGATTTATATCTATATTATTAAACATCTGATCTTTCCGCCGAAATGTATTTCAGAAATTCAAGTTTGGAAAATCCAAACATTCTAAGCAAATCTTCCTGACTATTGTGTTTGGGGTGTTCAGACCCGTAGGAAATAGAAATGTGTAAGGGTGCATCAGCATTGGTGTGCACTCATAGAAACAAAGCATGGAGATATTGATGGAACTGGTATATAGGGAAAAAAAAAAAGAAAGAAATTTTAATTAACTTCTAAGTATTTTTTGAGAAAAGATTTGTTTCCTAGACATGTAGTTTAATAATACTCACAGAAAGGAGTCAATTGTATGAAATCCAGGGAAAGATCCATTGTCAGTTAAAGAAGAAACAGAGAGGCATTCCTTATTTTTTTTCCTTTTCATAGTATGCTTTTCCTGTATAGTGTGATTTTCTATAACTTTTTGTCATTTACCATGTTGAAACTAATTTCTTACACATTCTCTATGTCTCACTCCCTTCCTTAGTACTCTGTTTTTCTTCCATGTGTGTTGCTACCATCCTTTTCATGTTATCAGCCCACAGTTTTATGGCTTTCTTCTTTTCATAAACATTTTTTTTTCTTTTAATTTGTATTCTATTTCTGCATCTTTTTTTCCCTGACGATTCTACTTGCAAAGTAAGAAAAAGAAAAGAAATGTATCGGGCTTTTTACAATGATTCCCTCTCTCAGAGCTGAAACATTTCTGACTTGTGAGTGGACAGGCAGGTTTCTGAGGCAGGCTCCTGGCTTCTTGGTGGGAAGAGGAGTCTTCAGAGGCTTGTGTGAGGCTAATAGAATTAGAATGACAAAAACCTTTGCATCCTCGGTACCCAGTTGTCCAGCTTCACAAGTCCTGTCTTAGCTGGAGTTTGACAGAATAAAGTGAGGTAGGTGAATAAGGTACCTTTCAACTGAACTATTCGATTTGATTTGATTCTAAATGGAGAGGGAAAAAAAAAAAAAGAAGCAGGACTGGAAGTTTTTTAATTCAAAAAATAGAAACAGGGCCATAAAGTACCATTTCAATCCCTGATGAGACAGCTATATCTTTTTTTCTTTATAACTTAGATGCTACAGACACAGAAGAATGTTATTTTAGCATACTTCTAGGGAACAGGTATTAAGGGCTAAAGTTTATTTTTTAACCCAAGTAATTTTTTTTTCCTGTCAAGATACCACTGGAACAGGCTGCCCAGGGAGGCTGTGGAGTCTCCTCTGGAGATAATTCAAGGCCCGTCTGGACCCTACCTGGGCAGCCTGCTCTAAGGAACCTGCTTTGGCAGGGGGGTTGGACCCGATGGTCTTCTGAGGTCCCTTCCAACCCCTACAATTCTGTGATTCTGTGATAACTACTGTTACTACTGTATTTTCCCAGAACCTGTTCTGCCATCACTGGTATGGTATTTTAGTCTGAAATAATTTTTAAAAGAGCTTTTAAAAACAGGTAAAAAATATTATTTTTTTTCTATATTTTGAAACATCAAGTGGGTGATTAAAGGAAGACTATTCTTTTGAAACTAAAATCATTTGTATGGAGAAAATGCATTATTTAACCATTTGTTATTTGTTTTAACAAGTTGGAAAACTGACCTAGATATCTAAAAAAAAAAAAAAAGCAATCAAGTAATTGATTAGGATCTTTATTATGAAAGCTCACAAGCTGCTGTCATTTTGAGAACAGTTAAGACTGAGTATCACAAAATGAATGATAAATATGAGTATTCATCAGCACGATGAAAAAGACAAACTTTAATAATAAAGATAAAAGGAGTAAGTAGCTTAAGTAAAAAGAAAAATAACTGTAACAAATCAGAGGAATGCAAAGGAGACTATGGATATCCCTGAAAAATAATCTTTTGAAGGAGAGTCCAGCTGAGGGTGAGCATTCATACCAGCAAGATAGAGAGGAAAGGCAGCACAACACTGATGTTACTATGTGGTAAACCAGGCATACATACAAGTATGTATCCTTTATTAAAATTTCAGTTCATCTATTGTACATGGAGACATGGCAGACTGTCAAGATCAGTAAATTGCAATCGTATATATTGTGAGAGGTTGTATGGCAGTTTAAAGTCTTTAAAAGCTAGAGGCAGAATACCTGCAGCGGAAATGAGCATTTCCAGTGATGGTATGTTGGATAATGATGGATGCAAGCTCTGCTGTTCATCTTCATCAAAACAGCAGTCATCAATTGAAATGTTGCACAAAGTGAATGCAGATGAAATTATTCAAATAAAGAACAGGTGTTCTGGCAGGAGTTAGCTATAACTCATGTTATAGAATGCCTTTTGATTTGAAAGAAATCAGATTTTTTTTTTTTTTTTTTTGAAAAAGAAGCATAATATTATCTTGCCACAGGTTCCTGTGTATGTTAGTAACTCTGGAAATCCATATCTGTAGATGATGTCCTCTATATTGTCAGTTGCAGTAGTCTAGGTCCTTCATACTGCTTACCAAAGGAAGCTCTTCTCCCAAATAAAGCATTTTACAAATCTGGAGATGTACCTGAGGATTGTTGTGAACTCATACTGACATTGACTGTTTCATTCAGACACGTTTAATAAGATCACTACACCCTTGAGAGTAAACTGCAGTGGGGTTTGCCACGGTCATCTTTACTAGAATATATCACAGAATTTGGATTGAAGGGGACCTCTCAAGGTCACCTAATTCAACCCACTGCTCAGAGCAGGACAACAGCCCAGGCAAGTTGCTGAGGGCTTTGTCCCTTCAAGTACAGAATATTTCTGAAGATGGAGATTTCATCACTTCCCTAGGCAGCCTCTTCTAATGCGTAATCATTTTTACTGTGAAATTCTTTACAATTATGCTCAATTGGAATTTTCTTAACTGCAAGTAGAAACTTGCCTCTCATCTTTTTGCTAGGCAACTCTGAGAACAATCTGATTCTTTTTTCTGAATAATCCTCCTTTAGGTTGGCAGGCTAAAATAAAACGAGTGATTTCGTTTTACTCTTAAAAAAAAAAAAAAAAAAAGAAGACTTTGATCTACGGTAACAGAAACAGTTAAAATAAGATAAACCAATAAAAATATCATACTATACCATACTTATTAAGGATTCTCTGCAGCTGTCCTAGATCTCAGCTAGCATGTGAAAAGATTTGCTTTGTGTCTGTACGAAACTCGACAGCTACTGGCATGCCTCAGTCAGTTGTTATAGATGCACTCACTCTTCTTGTTCCTTTGGGGAAAAGATTACATCCTGTGCACTGCAAAATGTTGAAAGTTTCAACTCTTTTCCATTCGTAGTAATCTTTTGCTTTCTGTCTACCTGTTCCCTAGTATAGCCTGCCTCCTCTTCATGGAATTGTGGAGTGAGGCATTACATGATGTCATGGAGGATTAATTCATGCCTGTTTTGAGATTTATTGAATGGTATTTCCGTTGTCTTCATAGTTCCACTGTCCAAGATGTTAGACTTTCATTTTAATACCTGTATAACTATTTCTAAGACTATAAAGATACTTAAAAATGACACAGACTTGGGACTAAAGTTTATACAAACACTGTTTTTGAATTTTATTATTTATTTATTTATTTATTAGCAAAAGGCTTTTCCTACAGGCTAGGCATGTTATAACCAACAGTATAGCAAATGCTATTTGTAGCAAAGTTCTTCAATTGACATCCCAGCCCCAATATTGTTTTATGAAAAAGCGGTTACATTAGTTTTCAGTGCATTATTTGATTGTTCATATGATCAATTATAAGATGCTGGTGTTTATAGTTCTGAAGAGGGCAGTATTGACAACCTGTGAAAATGCACAGATGTCTGGCCAAAGTGGCTAACTGAAATTTACGTTTTCCTCATGCTCCACTGATCTCATCAGATTTTTTTGTTCTTGTGGTCTTTAATAAAGACTATGGAACATATGGTAACATAAATAGTAACAGCAGTGGCTAAAGAAACAATTAAAAATCGGTGCTTTCTGGATAAGTTAAGCGTTCTTTCAACAGTTAGTTTCAAAGTGTAGTGGAAAAAAGAATCTCTGTATGACAGTCCTTGATGATGGCACTGTAATTCTTCTGACATGCTGCATGATATGTCGTATATCTTTACGTGCCAGCATAAAGCTGTATGGTTCTTGCTGTATCATGCCTAAACTGTTGGACAAGGTGATTAACCATAACCCGTAACCTTCTCTTGTAAGGGCTGCTGAGCGCACTCTCCTAGGCATGGTGTTTCTTCTGAATTGTGAATCTTGCCAAGAGCAGCCCCTGCTGTAGTCTAAAATCCACATTTCTAGGAAGAGAGACGGACAAAAGATTGTCTGCAGCTTGCAGCCACTGGGAAGGTGGAAATGCCCTGCCAATCAGTGTGAAGTGGGGGTTGTGTGAGCAGAAGTGTAAATCTCAGCACATGGCAGGATGCTAAATGCATGTAGCTCAAGTTGCTGAGGAAGCTCTGGGAATGCAGAGACGGAGAGTGCGAGCTGAGAAAATCCATATCCATAGTCTATCCTCATCTTTGTTGAGGAGACAACTTCCTGCGGGATTTCAAATATCCTTCTCCATGCACCATTTTTTGTTCCTTTCAAATATACAGCAACTGGCAGGATGTCTGCATTTTATCTCACATTTCACTGGGTCTCGCATTCTCACTGGATCTGTTTCTTCGATCGTTTCTTATCTCCTAACTTCCTTGTGGTAGCTTGAAGAGTTGCTGAAAAAAAAGATAAGATATGGCTGTTATTTTAAGTACCTATCTTCTTTTTCCTTCTTATATCAGGCTGTTTCTTCCCTTGCATCCATGTTTGCAGACTTCTCTCTTAACTCTTCATATTGAACTTTTTTGGTTTTGTGCTTCCTTTTCCTTATATGTTTCCCAAGGGCTTGGATGGCAAACTGCTGTTATTGCCACTGTTGACCAAGACTGGCTTTTATTTTCTATTGTGGATAGAAAATATTGTGGATCCATCTATGGATGGAATCTTTTCCAAATATATCCATTTATGTCAATGCATGTGGAGCACTTCAAGCGCATTCACCTTCTGAAATCCCTTTAGTGCATTGTTCATTAAGGTACATAATATTTTTTCTAATGAAAGATCCTTTTCCACAAGTGCTGGTCCTGTGCTTTAACAACCTGGTAATAATGACAAAATGGGCAGGCATTACAGGGGATATAAAATTTTGCTAAAAACCTAACAAAAATAAGGACTGTAATTGCCTTCTCACATTGCCCATTAAGCTCCAGTCATGCCACTTCATATGAATGGAGATATAAAAGACCTTTCTAAAGAGAAACTTTTCTGTCAAGTCATTGTGCTTTAAAAGAATCTAGAGTATTTTTATGTCAAGAGCTATCTCATACCTAAAAGACAGGTACTTGATCATATAGTTTTCCAAATTACATTTAAAAATATCTATTCTTTCTGAAACTTCATTAAAACTATAAGATTGTTTTCAACTATTTTTCAGTAGATAGGCATATATATTAAGATGGTTTTGTTGTTGTTAGTGATATTTATTGTTTGTTTGTTTGTTTTAGGGAAATATGCTTAAAATGAGGGTGGCCATTCATGTTTTTTTCCCAAGAGGAAAAGATTTCAAAAAATAATTTAAAGCCTATTGGAAATAAATCTATTATTAAAAGTTTTGAATTTCAGTAGCTGTTATAAGCAGCTTTACACCTACAGATACTAACTAGTCTATATATACTATAATCTATACAGGTATTGACATGTTCGTTTATATGGTGTCTGCATTTGTTATGTTTGTTAAGTTTAAATCTGTTACATTTGTTAAGTTTATACCGGATCTGTTTTTCAGCATATTATTGTCTAGAATCATTCTTGGAGTTCTTGAAAGCTTCTGCCTCACTGGTTCAGCAGTGATTGCTGAGACCTTTCAAGACCCTCCGCCCCCCAGGTATAGCTAGCTACATGTTCTTTTTCAGCACAGAGGCATCTGCATCTTAGGCTGGAGCAAAAGTATTTCTGCTTCTTCATATCTTTAACAACTTTTTCTGCAGTGCAGTTGTTTGCCTCAGTGCACAGAAGATGATATTGTTCCAAAATAAAGAAATAAAGCCTCTGTCCCTGAGCTGTATATGCTGATGAGGTATGAACCTGGTGGTCACACTCTGGCTCTCCTGCAGAGTAAATGCTACTCCATGAGAGGGGTAGTGACTGAGACAGACAAATCAAGCACCTAAATATTGCTTCTAACCAAAAATTTAAATTCTGTCCTTCCACTGTTGCAGCTATGTGAGTTTAATCCATAGAAATCTGCTTTTGTACCTAGCTAGCAGTCTTGGTGGTTGTAAATGTTAGTCTTTCACAAAAAGTAGGCTGCTTTCTTAAACGCAGTTCAGTTGTCTTTGAATGTACAAAAAAAAAAAACCACTTCAGTCAGCACACGTATTCTTCAATGGTTTTGTTCATTGGAACAAGACGAAAGTTCCACTTGGGCATGTGTGATTAGGGAATATGGATTGCCTTTATTACTGGCTTTTAAATTCTATATAATGGAGAAGAAAGAGTTGAGACCTTTGGCAAGGTAAGAGTTGGAACAGTTGATTGAAGTAATTCAGTCTGAACCATGACATCCACGCAGGTATGCCATTAAGGACAATCAGATAAGTTTTCTGTGGTAAAAGGAATGCTGACTAATTTGGAAGTTGTCGACTAATTTGGAAGTTGTTTTCAGAGATCTGAAGATAACACAGCTGAAGCTGTGACTGGATAACATTGCTTAGGGATAAATGAAAAGGAACTATTTGAACAAATCATTTTTTATAATAAAAATAATATTTGAACAACAGGAACAAATTTGTGAAAAATTAAAAAAAAAAAAGAATCTTCTACCTTGGAAGCAAGGAAATAATCTTCTATATGGGAACTGTTGTTAGCTCCAGAATATCAACAAAAAAAAACCTCACTAGTTTTATTTTTTATTTTCTTTTTATATTTTTGTTGTTTTTTCGTAAGTAACATTTTCATTTAAAAATGGAAACAACCCAAATAACATGAACATAAAACAAGCTTTTTGTTCTTTAAAGATACCTATATCTGTTTGCTTAAATTTCAAGCACTGTATAATGCAGCATTTTTATGAAATAGATCTGTTGTTAATCCACATCCTTGAAACATGTATTATTATAGTGCTATATTAATTGTTTAAAATATAAATCCTATTACTCCTATATTTAGAAAAATTGTAGTCCTAGTTGGACTTCTGCAGTGAGTATTTCTGTGTTTCCTTCTAAAAGATTCCTTAATTGCAAGTTTTATTAGAAAATGAATGTTATAAAATTTGGACTACATATTGACAGTAGAACATTTAAGCATTACAAAAATGAAAATGGTAGTAGCCTTTTCAGATTTGCAATTTGTCATTCAAAGAGAAAATAATTTTCTAAACTTCATATTCTTCCACAGTAAATTAAGTCAAAATGAAGCAGCCATCTTACCCAATCAAAGATCTGCTGGCCATACAAGCAGGTCAAACCTCCTGTCAAACACTTAGTGGGTAAATCTGCCTTCTCTTTCTTTCGCTGGTACTTTGACACTGGTCAATGTATTTGCTTATAAAAACCTTGATGCTAGGGTTGTCATACCCAAGTTGTTAATCCAATTCTTGAACTTAATATAGGTATGACAGAGGCAGTATCACTTTGAGAAGCATATATGATAGAATCCTCAACAACTTGCAGCAATAAAAGGTCACAGAAAAATAATAATAGTTCATGTTAGTATCCTGATCAGTTACAGTTTTAGTAATTACATCCTGTCTATTCAAGTGCATCCCGAAGTTCCATGTAGGGCACTTATTCTTTCTCTTGTTGCCTAGAAGTAAAAAATAAAATGAAACAAAAAAAACCTACTATGCACTATGCTATAGGAGGTACATAATTGTTGAAGGAGTTGATCATTACAGTGTACACACTTAGTACTTTGGAAACCTTTAAAATGAAGGATTAAATAAATTCTAGATTTTATTGAAGTGTATAATTAGCAAGACAAAGTGCTAGTTAAGAAGCATAAAAGTATTAATTTCAGCTTTTCTGTTCAGATTGATGATTATTAGCACTTTCTAAAGAGTTTTTCTTGCCTATAATAAACTAAAATGACACAGCTATTGTACAGTCAACTGTAGCTCTGCTTTTTTTTACTGATAATGATGGTTGTCTTACTTTAGCCCCAAATAATAAATAAATGTCTGAAAATAAAAAAGATGCATAACCTGCAGACAACTAGAAAATTAAATAAATCATTTGTCTGTTTGATTGAGGCAAAAACACTGTATTTTAATCTGCCTATGTGCATGAAATTATCAATAATATCGCAAAAAAACCTTTCATTTCCTGACAAATCTTGCAATTCAGTTTTGGCATGAAGTTCTAGAGTAGAATTTTCTTTCATAATTGCTTGCAAAGCTAGTATGGGTTTCTGTCCAAATTTTGCTGCCATGAAATTTCTAATTTATAAGAAATGAGTTCTGAGTTCAGAACTGAGTCAGACATGACATCTTCTAAGTACAGTATCTTTTCTCCGACGGTAGCTGTTGATGTGTCCCTTGGAAAGCTGATAAGACAAGAATATGTGGTACTTCTTTTAAAAGTTTTCCTGCCTCAAGTTATTCCTGAGCAGAATATGGTTTTGTATATTTGTCTACTTTCCCCATGATTATGTGTAGACTTTGAACATTCAGATTTTTTTTCTCACCAAACATTGCACAAAGAATCACTTTTTTTTTTTTCTAAACCTAGTTCCTAGTAGTATCATTTGATGATGTTTTAGCAAACCATTTGATACCATTTCTCACAGCATTCTCAGTACAGATATACTGTCCACTGGGTAAAATTTGTCTGGATGGCCAGTCCAAAAGGGTCATTGTGAATGGAGTTAAATCCTGTTGGTGGCTGGTCACAACTGGTGTTCCATCAACCTTACTGGCCTTTTCTGAACCTTTTTGTGCAGTTTTAGGTATGAGGGGACCAGAATAGTATGCAGTATTCAATGTGGGGTGAACTTCAGATTTTTACATTGCTGTAATAATGTTCTTTGCTTGGTCTGTGTCCTTTTGCTAAGACTTCCAAAAATTTAATTTGTGCTTTTGACCACTGCTGAACAATGAACTGATGATGTCGTACAGTCATGGAATGGTTTGGGTTGGAAGGGACCTTAAGGATCATGTAATTCCAACCCCTCTGCCATGGGCAGGGACACCTCCCACCAGACCAGGTTGCTCAAAGCCCCATCCAACCTGGCCTTGAACACTTCCAGGGATGGGGCATCCACAGCTTCTCTGGGCAACCCGTTCCAGTGCCTCACCACCCTTATAGTAAAGGATTTCTTCCTTATATCTAATCTAAATCTACCCTCTTTTAGTTTAAAACCACTCACACTTGTCCTATTGCTAAACTCCCTGATAAAGAGTCTCTCCCTTGCACTTTAAGGTCTTGTTAGACCTTATTGGTCTTCATATTAGAAACAGCTCATTCAGAATCAATCCTAATGTGCATTACATTATGTAATAATGTACATGGGAAATGTACTTAATAATGTACATGGGAAAAATAATTTCTTTCTAGCATTTATCTACTATAGTATTGTACTGCTGGTTTTTTGCCTGATGACTGTTTAATAAGATCTGCAAATAATTTCAGTTCACTCATCCTTCCTACCTCAGTAAGCAGTGATGATAATCTCATTGCTCATACCTTTAATTATACATATATATATATATATCTTTGCAAGTAATTTAAATAATACAGGTTACAATATAGACAGCAGTGGAACTTCACTGGTGACCTTCCTCCATTGTGAGAATTACTCATTTAATCCATCCATTTGTTCTCTTATCTACTTTTTAACTAATTTTAGTTAGCAGTATATCTGTGCAAGGCTTTTCGCTCATGGCTCCTTTGTTTCCTTAAAAGTAGTCTTTGTCAAAAGTCTTTGAATAATTTAAGCTTATTTTATTTTTTCAATAAAAAATCTAGTGTGCTTGTTGACCACGTCAGAGATTTGTGGTAGATTTGGAAGGCATTGTTCTTTAAAAAAAAAAAATGCTTTCTCTTTTTCAAGGTAGATTCAAGTGTCTAGCAATTCTGTTCTTTGTTACAGTTTCTCTTACTGTCTGTAGATACATACACTTCTTTTCCTACAGTTCTAATTTGTATAGCGCAGGCCTTAAGTTTAAACCTTAATTGAAACATTTTATGAAAAAAAATGGAATTTTACTTGTAGTGTTGTAGTCTTTGAATATCAAGGCTTTCTTGAGAAGTAACACTCCAGTGCTATTACTTCGTTTCATCCTTGAGTTCCTTTAAGATCAGGGTGAATGGTATCTGACCCTGGTGATTTGCTACTGTTATTTAGTCAATTTGCTTCTAAAGTGATTTTAAATTAAGACAGGTCCATACATCCTTTGTGCTACAAAAAATGTTGGAGGAACATTTCTAGTTTCTTTTACAGTGAGACCTAATGAAAAGTGTTTATTTATCTTCCCTTCAGTACCCTTCTTTCCTCTGACTATGCCTTGATCATAAATTGTTCCTGTGGTTTCTTTGGCAGACCTCCTGCTCCTGATAGATTTGAAGATTTATTATTAATTGTGGTTCCTTTTGGCAATTGTTGAAACTGTCTTTACTGTTGCTGCCCAATTCAGTTTTTAAATTTATTTGCTTATGTTCCTTTTTCTCATTTTCTTTTTAAACATGATGTCCACCACTTTTTACATCTAATAACCTCCTGTTTAGCCATGTTTTTTTTCCTTTTTTCTTAGCTAAGTCTTTCTAATAAGTGGCATTCAGTGGATCTGTGTGGTAGCCTTAAGAACTCCTCATGCTGCCTATGGAGTTTTACTTTTCTTAGCTGGCTCCCCTTTATTCTTCCTTTCAACAACCTTCCTGACTTTTGAATAGTTCATTTTTGAGGATCACAGTGGTATAAATGTTGAATAAAAAGTGCATAGCAGTTACCATTACAGAGTAGCTTTTCATATGTAAAGGTTTTAACTAATTCCCAGCTAATGCATTCTCAAGGCAGCCAAACATCTGCCAATTTCCTTTTCTGGAAAAAGGAAAAGAAAGGAAAGGAAATCTGGCAATTTCCTTTGCCTTCTTGCTTTCCAGCAGTAGGTGGACATTGACATTCTCACTGATTTCTGTTCCTTTGTGAAAATTTTAGGTTAGTTTCATTGCGTGTCCCTGCAATCAAAGATCTGATGGAAACATTATTCTGCCACCTCTATAAGTGAACATCAATTATTTTGTTTAGATTACATTTGTTATACAATATGTGTGCAGACAGTTCTGTTTTCGTACAGATCTTCTTAACCATGCTGAAACATGTCAGTTGGATATTTAATCCACAGTTGTATAACAGATTAGGGTGTAATACAAACGATTATTGATAATGTCATCAGTTAGTCGTCGTTCCTAATTCTGCACAGCTGACAGCTTGAGGGAAAAAACAGAGGCAAACAGGTAGAATTACCTGTATGGTAATCCATATTCAGGAGTTCTGCTACCAGTAGTCAGTCAAGAGCACAACCAGCACAATCTGCTTTGGCAGATAAGAGTTGTTAGCTGGCAATAGAGATACATCATCATTTAGAACATATTAAGAGAAAATTCTTCCATGTTGTTTGGACCAAGGACTTTGCTCACTCTGTAACATCTGCCAGAATTTTGCATGCTTTTCTATCAGAATTTAAATAACATATAATGCTCACTAATATGAATTTTATTTTGAATGTATGTTTTTTGCTGTACATGACTACCAGTATTGTAGGGATATGTTAGAAATACTTTAATTTAAATCTGTGCATGTAGTTCTTGTATATTGATGCCTTTTTTTTCCTCTCTGTTTATAAATTGTAAATAAGTTTCATCATAGAGAGGGGTGCACTTTGATTTGAATGAAAAGTGAAAAATAGCTTCCAGAATTTTGAGTTACAAGATGGGGAAGAATAAAAGCAAAGAAGGGTCCTGAGAAGAGAAAAGAACCTCAACAGGAGAAGTGAGAGGAGGCAGGGAGAAGTGGTCAAATGAAAATGAATAATTACTCTTTAACACATTTGTCTACAAAACCTGATAACTAATTTGGTAGTGTCTTGCTTTCAGCAGGTATCTAATGGTGAATCCCCCCCTAAATTACTTACAGATTTTTTTTTCTTAAGCAGTGGGCATCTGTACTATGAATTTAAGGGTCCAAACAAATGACTAAATGGAAACCAACCTGTAGTGACCCATGTGAATTTGTGGGCTTTTTTCCCCATTCTTTTTTTTTTTTTTTAATTTTTCTGCCTTTAAAACAAAGTTGCAAAGTCAAGTATTAGAAAATAGAATTATATGGGCTGCTCTCTTTTGAGTCTTGGCCCTGTGTTGATTTTTTAATGTTGGAAGACATGCAGTGGATTAGTTGAAGGGTAGTCCCAACACCTCGTGAATGATTCTTCTCTGGAAACAGAGGTGCCATGTGGTCCTGGCTGTATCATATACATCCGACTTTACACTGCTGATCAGGAATTAGGTGCTTCTCATCATCTGGTATAAAACTAAGATGTGTTAAAGTGCTGAGCATTCAAAGCTGAGGTTGCAATTTGTCCACAAGACATTTCAAACAGATAAAGTTCATACAAAAATTAAATACTTAAAAAAGCATTCGGTCATTTCAAATCAGTAGAACAATTCATTGACCCTAAATCTTTGTGTGTCTGCATTCCTTCTCTGTAAAAAGAGTGTACTTGTAGCAGGCTGTGAAACTAATTTCACTGATGTGGAAAAAACTGAACACTGTTCCGGCTACTGCCATAAAAAACTCCATTGAGTATTTTAGTAATCCTACAATTAGAGCTAAATTAAATCTTTGTTCATGAAATAACGTGACAAATTGTGCTTTAAATAGAGATAAAAGAAGAAATATCTGTGCATTGTAAGGTCTCAAGCTCATATTACTATTTTTAAAAGTGTTTTTTGTTGTTTTTGGTTGGTTGGTTGGTTGGTTTTTAAATCCAGTTAAGGTGTATCATGCCACAAAAGTTTAAAATCATGTCTTGTGTCTGTATCCTGAATGTGTCTGTTTTGAACTCAAGTCATTGAAATTTTCATTGCATCAGTCTGTGTGATTTGGTCATCTTCTGCCAAGGAAGATGCTTTAAGTCTGTGCTTGATCATCCCTGAAAAGTGCTTTGAAAAGCTAAATATATTTCAGTCCTGGTATTTGTTGCATTTCTAGACGAATGTCTCAAAGTATTGGGCATTCTGGTGGCTCTTGCCTGCTACCAGTGCAATTTATTTGGATTATTTTGAAAATGAGCATATCAGTACTGGCTGTATTATTTCAAGTGTGTGGATATCTTGTCAGAGAAATAATTTATTTCTCCCTACTCCTAGTTACTAGTCTTTTGATGATATAAAATTACACTACTGCTTTTGGCCATAGCTTTATGCAGGAAAGTCATTTTTTCTTGTACTGAGCATGACTTGGTTGAATGCTTTTCCCTATTTGTTTGAACTGTTTTCCAAGTTACAAGAATGACCTTAAATGACCTTGAATTGCTGTATACTCGGGCTCTGTTCTGTTCATGATTACCCTCTCACAACTGTTGTGTCACCTACAAACATCATTGCAATTAATTTAGGTTTTCTTCAGATCACTGATTTTTTTAATATATATTTTTAAAACGAGTACTGTCACTACCTCACCAGATGTCACTAAATAGTAACTCTATCTTAATTACATTTTGATTTGAAATCTTTTAGTCAATTTAAATATGTAAATAAAAATAATAAAAATGTAATAATATAGTAAAAATATAGCATGTTATTTTGAACAGTTTTATGTTTTTAATCACCTTTTTCTGTGTTATCACATCCCTTCATTTTAAGGGTTGTTACAACACTGGTACTCTGTCATCAATTTCATTTGAAAATATATTTTCCATAACGTTATTCCCCTTTAAAATTATTTACCTTTAATTTTTTATGAACTAGGCTATAGTTATTCCATAACGGAATGGCTTATGTGTTGTCAGAGCTATGATTATCTGACCTTTAAGCATTAGGATATAGTGAAGATCCACAGCTCTATTTATAATTTTTCAGTATTGGCCCAGTATTATATTTCTTCTAATTTTCTGGAATTGGACACTATTACATTTTTAAAAATTCGAAGTCAGTAAGAAAAATCTATGTATAGGAAACGAAATGTGGTGTTTGGTCTTATATGACTATTAGTTGCAATCATAGTGAATTATATGTGATCATAGGATTGAAAAAGTTTGTGTAAATGATCTTGGTTATGACACTGCTCAGGTTACGACATTTTAATTTGCAATATGAACATCTTCAAATGTAGGAGATTTTTGCATTTTTACAAGTAGCTCTGATTTTAAAAGCTGTTTTGTAAGAAACTTTTAGGTACATACTTAATAATTTCTCTGAAAGCGTTCTTCAACAGGAATATTTGAAGCTCTGTAATGAGCTATGCTATGAGCTATGAAAATACAAATGCCAAAATTAGAAAAATATCTTATGCAAATAGCGTGCTTTGTAGAGCTATAAACTAATTTATAGAATCAGTATTATCATGTGAAATGTATCTACTGTATAAAAATACGAATGTTAGTTACAGTTGAGTGGACAAGATGGCATTACGTAGTACCTTGCTTGTCTTTTATAAAAGGGCCAAGGCTATCCATGTAGTGTACGTGTATTTGAAGTCCAATAATGCTCAAACAATAAAGCTGTTAAAGCATTTATTCCATCATTCTTATGCGATGGGATATATTGTGATAATTAGTTTACAGGTTGTGAGTATAAGTGGAGAGAAACAATAATTAAACAGGATTTATGTCATAGAAAATGTCTCTTCTGACTATGAAGGCAGAAACATGTATTCTAATTCAGATTGGATCTGAACTTTCTCAGTGCATTTGAATATTTTGATTGAAAGTTTTGAGTCAGTTCAAAATGAAGAAATGTACCAATAAAGCAATTTAAATTAGTGCAGATTTCAATAAAGCTGTATTATATGGTCTGAGATTGAAACATATACAACTTTTGATTTAAATCAGGTACTATATGTCAACATTTAAAATAGTTGTCCATTTTTAGCACAGACTACTGTACTATAATGTTCATGGTAATAGAAGAAAGAAATTTTGAAAATGTGTGGAAGTTTGTTGTTGCTGTTGTTGTTTTCCCATATGCATTTGTTTTTCCTTTCTAAAATGAGGGTGAAATCAATGATGCATTGTATTCCCCTTTTCCCTGAGTTAACATAAATCTAAGTATGGCAAGTATGGTGGATTTCAGAAAATAAAAATAACGTGTTAATGTGTGCTCATGGGCTTCAGTATTAAAATCAAAAAATCCATTTATCAGAATTAGAGAAATTATAAAATATCTGATCAGTAGGTGTACATATAAAAGTAATCTTGTATATGATTTCTGATATACAGAATGAAAAAAAAAAATAATCTTACATGTTCAGTTCCAGTTCTTGAAAGGTTGCATTATATGCACTATTGTTCAGTATGTTGCAAAACAGTTCTCACCAACTCTGTAATTATCGTCAATGGATGAATTGATATCATTGTGTTGTCAGGCACCAAGATTTGCACATTAATACAATGCCAAATTCAGTGTACTGTTAAACATATGATAGGTTGATACAGAAAAGTATTGATAAATGTTTATCTTCTTTATGCAGTTAAACATGAAATGCAAGAAAATAACCATTTGAAGCAGACAATCACAAAAAGTCTTTTAGCATATGCTGCAAAAAATGGCATATGACAGAAGATATGGATTAGAAGACATTGGTATATATGATTGAAATATGGGAATAAATATAACGTGCATACCTGATAGCAACTAAAGAAGATAAATCAGCTATGAAAATATGCATCCCAAAGCTGTTCATATAGTTTTACTGTGAAAACATTTGTCAGAACAAAGCAAAAGCATGTAAAAGTTTCTTTTTAGGAAGAGTATCACATCAGTGGTAGAAAAACATACTAAAAGTCTGCATGCAGAGTTCATAGAAAAGTTCTGTTCTCCGTGCTAAGGAGTTAAATAAGTGCCTATAAATCGGTGTTGAATGACACTTCAAAACAGAACTTTATTTAGTTTCCAGGGTACCTTTGAAAATCATTATTTTTTAAGTAGAAGGAAGTTTAAAGCATCTTCTGTACTTATTCAGATATTGTGTTTTCACCTAAATGTATTTTTTCTACAATTTTTTAAAGCACAGAACTGTTACACTTCGTAGACAACCAGTTGGTGGCTTGGGCTTAAGCATAAAGGTATGAATAACTTCTTGTTTCTTCTTTTAATTTTCAGTAAGATTAGTTCACTTCAGCCTTAATTGAGATCTCATAGTTAATATGCATCTTTTACAGGGTGGTGCTGAGCACAAAGTGCCTGTCGTCATATCAAAAATGTTTAAAGACCAAGCAGGTAAAATATATATTTATGTTACTTAAATATATAGTACTGTAGTGTACATGATTTTAAAAAAAAAAAAAAAAAAGTTCTTTAAACTCAGAATTAATTCTAATTAATTCTTCCAGCATCATACGGTCTTTAAGCCTTTCTGTAAATGTCCAAGTGATCCACATGCATGTGTATTGAATTTATAATCTTTTAAAGTCTTTAGGACCTGCACTTGAAGTTGTACTGGTAAGTAATAGTTTCACAAAAATATTTTTACTACAGTAATACAGTTGTGTTGTAAACAAAGCCTTTAACATTACTTGTGAAAAAAAAAAACTATGATATAGTGCCTATTGATGCACTTAAGTTTAATAACCCAAACGATTAAAAAGAAATATAAACTGAACATATCTTTTCCTTACACAGTAATTCATTGTATAGCATGACTGACTTTGCCTAGTTGCAGAGGGTGATTTGTAATGTTTGTTACAATAACATTAGATCTAAATTGGTGTAGCCCAACACAGTTAAGTATTACATTGGCATTTATCTAGCAAAAATAACCTTTTGGGGACAATGATAGACCTTGGACTGATCTTTGAAAACTGCTCTGGAAAATAAAGGGGACGCTCAGTAAAGTAGAACAATTGCATGTGAGTGGGCAGTGCCTTGCAAGATGGCCTAAGGCTCTTAACGTGTTTTCATTTCGGGTGGACGTGGAAATGGGGACTAGTTTGTTCTTTGCTGAGGCAATTTTTACATAGATGAAGAAGTATTGTGTTCCTATGATAAACCTTCTATGTATTTCCTCTTCCCTAGAATAAATCTACATATTTCATGTAACCTTTTATGCAAGAAAAGGCAGAGCACTATGTTATAATACCTAGTGCATGCCCTGCTCCTTAAAGGACTCAAACCGTTGACACCATCTTTCTACTCATCAGCCTCTCTTCTTGCTGTGCCGCAGTGGAAATTGTGCACATTTGCTTTTACTTGGCACTGTGTCCAACCTCATGCTTTAGTAGATCACAGACAGTACTTTTTCTTCTTTGCATTTTCTTCTGTGGGCCCATGTTTTGCTTGAAGTGTAACATCTGAAGTTGGTAATCCAGTTTCAGGTGATATCTAGTGAACACTGAATAGATTGTCTATGCCAGTATCCAATTAGAAAGACTCCTTCAAGTTCCCTGTGTTACGGCACTTAGATATATTTCAACATGATGATTCTCTTCTATGATATTGTTTCTGCAGAAGAAAGTGAATAGATGTTTTTATGCCAGTTGTGTTTATGTAGATGGAACAATAATAGGTTCCATGAATACACAGCATAATAAACCATATCAAGAAAGTAAATACATAATAATAATAAAAAATACTAACATAACCATTGAGGTCTAAGGAATGTAGTTTATACAATTAATCACCAATGACGGGAAGATATCTACTGCCCTTTTTAGGACACAGTGCTTTGAATCAAAGTTAGTTCTGGTTTTATATATCAAATACTTGAATGCACAATTTTGTGTCTGGGCAGTTTTTCATGAACTGACTGTGTTTATTTGTGGAGTAATGAGTGCAACAGCAACTTTATGGTGTCAGTGGGTTACCGCATATTTGAAAATCAAAAGATATTTGCAAGATCTTGTAGCCTTTTGTCCAAGGAAGCTCTAAAGTGAGTAGCAGTTATAACCAGAGACAATGCTGCATCACAATAATCTCCTATACAGTGTTCATGGCTGAATCAGTGAATGGCATAAGGACACTGGCATACCTGACAAAGTATGAAGAAAGCTGTATATATACTATCAGTTGCATCTCTGTCATGAAGATGAGAACCTTGGCCCTGCTTTCGGTGTGGGGGGGTCTGGAGCAGGTCAGCTCCTGAGGTGCCCTTCAGCATAAGTGATTCTGTGATTCACTGAGCACTGCAGAGTCCTATTCTTATGATGTGTGTAGCTGAGTATCCTGAACATTGAAAGGAATCAGATCATTCAGGCTTACTTGATGTACAGTGAACCTGTAAGAAAATATGTCAGATCCATTAAAAGTACTTAAAGGAATCCTCATCAATAATATAGAGATAATTGTACAAGCTTTTGTGTGATTATATTTTTCCATCTAGTGTCCGTTATTCCCATCTGTAATTACTAAAATATTTTTATGAACTTGTGGATTCTGAAGGGTAGAGGCAGTAAATAGTTACAGACTTAGAAATGTAACTTGATTGTAGGTGCAAGTGACTTTTATTGCATACATTACTGTATATATTAATTGTAAAAACTTTTATGTTCCTCTGGTCAAGGAATTGAATTTCTGTTTTACGTTGCAGAGTTACCAAGTTAGCAGTCACATTTGGTTACCTTGATGCAGCTTTCCGTTTTTGTGAGCACTGCTGCAATAATCTGACTACTGCTGTGAGCTCTGCTCGTATCTCATATAACCTGTGGAGTCAGAAAAGCAGCAGTGATGAAACAGAACAGTGGGTTCAGATCACTGAGGCATGACAAAAATAGTTAAATAAAATAGAATAAAAGCTGGTGTAATAGGGATAGTTTGCATTTTGCCAGTTTTGCAGAGGATCCTCTCTTGAGAGCCAGAACTGGTTAAAACTTTAATTTGAAAGCATTTTCCCACCTCCTGTGATAAAGGGTGACTTGTTATTTTATGTGTTTAGCCCATTTCTGAGGGGAGATGCCGTATAACCTGGCAGGATTGGAACAAACTCAGGACATTCAGCCGTTGAAACATTCTTGGCTTGAAACAAAGAGCTTGGCGCTCTCCAAACACGGACTGTGTCCAAATACCACATCCTGGCTGCCTCCATTCAGGACCATCTGTTTGGAGGACACAGTGCCAGTTTGATGAGGGCTTACAGCAGTTTCACTTACACATATATGCCAGGCAAAGATGGTTTGATATGGAAGCATATGTGATAACGCCCGCAGAAGTATTTTTTTCTATGCTGACTCCAGTCATCCACAAAGGTGGTGCAACTAGAGTAACCAAGCCTAATATGGATAAATCATTGGGCATGATGTGAGATTACAAGCAAGATGCACAGCATGTTTGTATTTGTAATTTATATTCTTCATCACCTTGGCTTCATCAGCCTTGGAGCTTCACCTCAGCAAGGTCAAGATTAAAGAATAGTTAAGCCAAGATGGAGATAAGGGTTGTGGTAAATGGGGCCACATCTGGCTGGCGGATGGTCACTAGTGGGGTCCCTCAAGGCTCCATTTTAGGGCCAGTCCTCCTCAATGTCTTTATAAATGATTTGGATGTAGGACTAGAAGGTGTTTTGAGCAAATTTGCCGACAACACCAAACTTGGAGGACTTGGGGACTCGGATGAGGGTGGAAAGGCCTTGCAGAGAGATCTGGACAGATTGGAGAGCTGGGCGATCACCAACCACATGAAGTTTAACAAAAGCAAGCGCCGGGTCCTGCACCTGGGACAGGGCAACCCTGGCTATACGTACAGACTGGGCGATGAGATGCTGGAGAGCAGCCCCGCAGAGAGGGATCTGGGGGTTGTGGTTGACAGCAAGTTGAATATGAGCCAGCAGTGTGCCCTGGCAGCCAGGAGGGCCAACCGTATCGTGGGGTGCATCAAGCACAGCATCGCTAGTCGGTCGAGGGAGGCGATTGTCCCGCTCTACGCTGTGCTGGTGCGGCCTCACCTCCAGTACTGCGTGCAGTTCTGGGCACCACAGTACAAAAAGGACATTAAACTGTTGGAGAGTGTCCAGAGGAGGGCAACGAAGATGGTGAAGGGCCTAGAGGGGAAGACGTATGAGGAGCGGCTGAGGTCACTGGGCCTGTTCAGCCTGGAGAAGAGGAGGCTGAGGGGGGACCTCATCGCAGTCTACAACTTCCTCGCGAGGGGGAGTGGAGAGGCAGGTGACCTATTCTCCGTTATCACCAGTGACAGGACCCGCGGGAACGGTGTTAAGCTGAGGCAGGGGAAGTTTAGGCTGGACATCAGGAAGAGGTTCTCCACCGAGAGGGTGGTCGCACACTGGAACAGGCTCCCCAGGGAAGTAGTCACTGCACCTAGCCTGTCTGAATTTAAGAAGAGATTGGACTGTGCACTTAGTCACATGGTCTAAACTTTTGGGTAGACCTGTGCGGTGCCAGGAGTTGGACTTGATGATCCTTATGGGTCTCTTCCAACTCGGGATGTTCTATGATTCTATATTTGTGTTCATAAGGAGGTCAGAATGAATCAAAAACTTTCATTATCTGTTATGAAAGTGAAGGCTAAATACAAGGCTATCTTTAAATATAAGATAGAACTGATTTGAACATAAAATTTTTGAAGTTAGATGATACTTAATCTATGTACACTATTTCCTAGTATCACCTACATATTAAATATACATACACTTTTGAAGGATTATTCATATTTTCTGTGTGTCATTTTTAATTATATTTGTCAGTGTTATTTTTCTTTATTACTGAGTAGCTGATTATATTTAAAGGTAACATTGACTCATCATTATCTCTACTGGATCCATGCCTACAGCATTAAACTTAGTTTCACAGGACAGCGAAGAATATTCTTTGCATTTTTGATTTATTTATTATTATATTGCATCCTTGAGACCAGCAGTTCTTATGGTAGAAAGGATATCCTAGTGAACTGTTGAAGAACAGTCAACAAGCAAAGTGCAGATACTCTGGTCCCTGATTCAGAAAAGTATTTTTGTTCAACAGAATAGTTAAGAGCATACTTAAGGTCCAATTATATGAATAGGAGTCAGGAGTCATCGTATATTTAAGAAGATGCATATAGATAGATAAATTTTTGAACCGAACACTTTATACTATTCGGATTTGTTTCAAGGATTAAGTGCTGAAGCATGGAACATAAGTTACTGACCTAAACCTTAAGAATTCTTTGGTTAGAAGGATGCAAATGGTCAACTTTTATGTGTTTATCTAACTGAGCAGGTATATAGTTTAAATCTAATCTGTGGAATATTTTTACAATGATAACGTCTTCATTATTACAATGAAATATGTATTTTTATGCATTTAAATTATTTCTAAAAAACAGGATGAAATATTTGTAGTTTTGTTTTGTTATAGAATTCGTCTTCGTTTTCTTTTTATAGCAATTAAGACCGTGATAAATCTAAAACACATTTTTACACAGAAAATTAAAGCATTGTCATGGGTTAATTTGAATTTGTTTTCATTCATTTGGTTTGGCTAAAAATCAGAAACAGTGAATTTAGTGTCCGACCCTAGATTTAAACAGTCACTTACATACTTTCCCAAGGTGAGGTTCTCTCTCTATATATATTTATGTATACATGCCTGTTGATGTATATAAAAAAATGTGCATTGAGTTCCTGATAAAGAATAATGCTTTTTTGTTATTTTTTTTGTTTGAAATTATATTCATAGGGTATGTTAATAATAAAATTATTCTTAATGAATGTGAAGAAGATCGACTTTTGATTAAAAAAATAATTATTTTTTGCTTGACAGCTGTGTTAAAATGTAAAATGTTTCTGGGATTATTATTTCAATTCCTTAGGTTTTTATGGTGAGTATTCTCTTTGAATGGTGCATTTTGCAGTTTCTGAAGCAAAAAGGTTGATAAAATCTGAAAAACAATATCTGTAATTTCAGTGGACCTCTGATATTATGGTTATCATTTGTACTCCAAAATTCATAGAGAAAGGTACAAAAATATTGTGTTAGTTATCATCTGTTGCAGGTAGCAGTTGGGTGAAAAAACTGTGACCTTAAGATGCCCTTTAAATGTACAATTTCTATTCTTTCTTCTATTTACCTTTTGATCTTGAAGGTCTTTTCCTACCTTTATGATTCTATGATTCTGAATGACTAACAGTGTAGTGCCCTTATGAAATGCAGAAATCTGATGAAATACATTTAAAGTTACTTTTTGAATTTACCACTACAGTCCAGACTGAAGACAAAGGTTGATGATAATTTTTTCATGTAGGGAAATCAGAGAACTGTATTGTACATGTTCTCTCAGGTAGTTTGTTCAGGAAAGAACTGTTTGAAGTCCTTCTTAAGATGAATGGTGTTTTGGACTATGGATTTGAAACTTGCTTTTACCATAATGTTTTAGTACTGAAGCTGGAGAAGCAAGCAACTAGGCAGAAACCATCTAATGTGTAACAAAGATTCCTACTGCATTGAAAAATATGAATTAAAGACAGAGTAAAACTCATTCAGATTATTTGGGCTGAAGCACAGTCAAGAATCATACTGAATATTTGATGGAAGGAGCAAATGTGACAACCCTTCTGCTTGGAGATACTGTTATATGGAATAATATGAGAGATTTAATAACATCCTTCGGCAACTTCACAAAAGTTCTACTTTTGATCTTTTCAGTGTTCTTGTCTTTCCATTACTGGTTTCTGAACTAAAGACTTTCTAGGCTATTTTAGGAAATGTATCTCTTCTTCTCTTGTGTCTCATTTAATGCATGTATTTCCATTATTTCAGGCATCCCCCCTTAGTCTGCAAGTTTGTCTTCCCCTCTACAGCATTTAAAACTTTCTTGCATTCTGTAATAGTGTTTAGTGGAAGCTGTTACACATTTTTGAAAAAAAAAATAAATTAAGATGCCAGATTTGCCTTTAATTTATATCCTAATATAATGTTACATATTCATAACTTGTCTGACTATGTTATTCAGCTCAGCAAGCCTTTTAGATGTGATATTAATCATGTCTATTAGAGCTAACCTTATGCCTTAGAGTATTGCAATTGTATGATCAGATTAATTTTCCTTTACATTGTACTACATTTTTCCATCAATTTATTAACCTAGTGATTATTTTTTTAAATGTACACAACTATTTTACCTGAAAAAATATTGTAATAAATCTGGAAATATCAGATTTAGATTGATTATATGTATAGAGTACCTAGAGCTTCTAATACTACTAACCATATTAATAGAAAGACCACAATTCTGTCATTTTAAATAGCTTTTCACCGACTCTTAATGGAGTGTTAGCTATTATGCCTGGCTATTATAACTTTGTTTTTAAAAAATGACAAAAAATAGCTTGCTTGTAGTTTTAAGTATTGCTTTTGCCTCTTACTTATTGCTACTTAATTCTGTATGTATACAATGCATAAGCATTTTTACTTTTATTTTCAAAAGCAAGGAACTTCCTAGCTAAGGTTAGGCAGGTATCCCCAGTAATAAATAACAGTGGCAATTAGTATTTTCAAATTTTCTGAAGATTATAGAATCATAGAATGGTTTTAGTCAGAAGGGACCTCCAAAGATCATTTAGTCCTATCCCCCTGCCATCTGCAGAGACATCTTTCACTAGATCAGGTTACTCAAAGCCCCATCCAACCCAGCTCTGAAATCTCCTAGAACACTTCTTTGGGCAGCTGTTCCAGTGTCTCACCACCTCAATGTAAAATAAATAAATCCTTGTGTCCAATCTAAATCACAGAATGTTAGCGATTGGAAGAGACCTTGGAAGATCATCTAGTCCAACCCCCAAATATATACCCAAATATCTACCCTCTTTCAGTTAAAAGCCATTTCTCTTTGTCCTGCCACCACAGGCCCTGGTAAAAAGTATTTCTCCATCTTTCTTATAAGCCCCCTTCATATACTGAAGTCCACAATTCAAAAAAAAAAAATTACTCTTCTTTTCTTGTTGCCCCAACTCAGTTGCCATGCCTTTCCTTAAAATAAATAAATAATAAGATATTTAAAGTGCTTATATAAATAAAATAAGGCGTGAGTGGTTGAGAGTACAGCCCTTAAGGGTGATACACTGAAAAGTAAAAGAAAGTGAGATGGAAAATCACAGACACAAACAGATACAGATAGATAAATCAGAACAGTGAAGAAAAAAAAGACAGTCATAATGGAAGAGAGAAAGTCACGTTACAGCACAATACTGGATATGATGTTAAGAAATGGAAGTACATATGGATAGAAATGTCCATCATTTCTTTTTTTGTTTTGTTTTTGTGGAGCAGGGGGAGAGGAGGGTGAGGTGATGGTTCTTCTTAACTTTCCTTACTAGTCATATTGAAAACTTGTAAGAAAATCTATCTTTTTGTTTTCTTGTAAGAAAATCAATACCTTGGTTTCTCTCAGCAAAAAGTTTCAAGAAACCAAGATGGGCTGCATAGAGTACGAAAGATAATTCTGAGAAGAATTAACATCTGAGAATCAACCTATCAAACTAAATTCTATTTTCATTCCAAATATCCTTATTTACAACAAATACTTCCTTAATAGGTTAATAGTTGTTGAACAAATATGTTGAAATATATAAACATATTCAATAAAGTCTTGTGTGCAGCTTTGCAAACCACAGAATTTTTGAGGTTGGAAGAGACCTCTTAAGATTATGTAGTACACCCTTCAAGCAGCATTAGCTAGAGCAATGTGCCCAGGACTGTCCAGTTGAGTTTTCTTTAATTCCAAGGATGGAGACTTGACAACCACTTTGCATGACCTCTCTCAGTTTTTGGCTCAAGTCCTCTAAAGAACATGCTAATTTTTTAAAACTTCCTTAACAAGGCTGTATTTAATATTTGAGTTAATATAGTTCTGTTTTAAAGTACTGATTACAAATACAGTTACAAGACTGCTTGTTTTCAAGAAAATATAAAAGTGAATTGCACCAGTGGTGTCTTTACAGTCACGACTGTAACTATGTCCAAGAGGGAAGGGAAAAACATTTGAAGATAACTTTATGAAACCTCTTGCATTCTAGATACCAATTTCTCCAGTCTTCTCTTTTTAATTTGTATACTTGCTTAACTTGTCATTTAAATTCTCTTTATGGAGTTGGACACTTTTACATATATTTAAGTTAAACTTAAGAATTGAGAGGTCATGAAGTCGATGAACTTACCTGTATGCCTTAAACAGCATGTTTTTGTGTATCATATATACAATGTTAGAGGACTTAGCACCTGGTACATTTCTCATAGTATTCAGGAATTCAGCAAAAATTTAGTGAAAGTATGTATTGTTATAAGGCTTGAAAAATACAAGCACATCGTATTACCTACAGACTCAAGTCTGCATAGATCTGTGCATCATTACCGTGTGGTAAGTCAGAATTTCCCAAGAATCTGTTTGGTGAATTAACCATTTCACAGTCTTTTAAATTTTCAAAACTTTAATACAGCTAATGAATATGAAGAGGAAATAAAACAGAGGTCAGAAGAATTACTTGTTCTTTTCCCCTTTCAAAGGGTGCAAAATAACTTTTCATAGTCCATGTTTCTGTCTGATTGTCTTTTATTTTTTTTTTTTTTTGAATAACTAGTATGATAGGTCATTTACTCTTGGGAAAGTTTTTCAGGTCTAATGTATTCTTAAGAATAGTTTTTTTTTTTTTTTATGGTTTATTTTGTATCACTTCCTCTATAGAAGCCCCTTTGGGTTTCCCTGATGCTTTCCTCCTACTGCAGTATCACTTGTGAATTTAATGAATGTACAACAGATAATTGAAATGTAGAGTTGTTATCAGTGACAAATACTAATTGTTGCAGCACGCACCTAATTTTCTTTTAAATCTTGGTATATTTCTGCTTATTACTACTTTGTGCATATTTTCTTTTGAAAGTGTTTTTCTGGCCATGTTCAGTTCATTACTAATAAAATATTATTTCAAGTAAAGCTTCAAGAGGTATACCGAATTCCAGAAAAGTTGTATTTACTCTTCCTCTGAATAAGATTATATGCTACTTGGTATCTCAATACACTTGCTCAAGTGGTCTGTTTTTAGTACTGATTAATTCTACACAGAGTGACTCATAATTGCAGAGCAACCTTTCATAGACATCTTTGTATATGAGGATGCTACCAGTGGGAGACGAAGTTCTACATGAAGTGGAACATAGCACTTGAAATTAACAATGTTTTTTTCATGCAGAGAAGGTATAACTTAATGAAAGCATAAGTAGAGTTTGAAGTGATACACTACTTGTGTTCAGATTTAAAATGAGAGAGAACAAGACTGTCTTTTTGTCTCTTTCCATGGAGTTTTTCAGGTCACTTTAGTTCTAATACACTTGCCAACTACATTGTATCTTCTGCTTCGCAGTGACATTTCCTCTACAATTTGACTTGTGGAAAATATTTGTGTCAGAAATCATCATTGATTTTAAGCTATAGAGGTTATGTATAAAGCAAAGTGTTTCATCACAGACTTGTAAGCATCATTTGCCAGAGTACCATCACTTGCCATGATGACAGCAGCCATGGAGGTGTCCACATTATTGTGTTAGTTTGCTGTATAATGCACTTTTGAAGTAAATGTTCTGATTCTGCCTATTTTCCATGTTCTATTTCAGTTCATAGAGCATTTGGCATCAGCTGTGTAACTCTCCTCCTCTCATTCACTTTAGCTGGACAGCTTCAGTTGTGTGTAAAGACTCTGCAAGCAGAATACAATTGCTTTGTGCACTTAAACTGTAATATTTATTGGCCAATGCACACAATAGGTAGCTAGGGGCATTGCAGTACTCATCACTGTGGGACAGCCAATAAGCCTTTGCTGTCTTGTTAGTCAGCAGGGGAATGTTCAGCCTCTGTTGCTCCCTGGAAGGGATTTGCCTTCAGTGCTGCTGAGTTACCATCCTTCAGCTACCTGTTTTAATTCCTTGAGATTTTTTTATACCTTTACATGTCAGTGTTTTTCCTCTTCAGTCCTTGAACTGTTTACTAACCCTATCTCAAGAACTTTGTGTTGGTAATTTTCCCTTTCATGTTTTTATGGAACTGTTACACAAAACTTCACTATTATATGGGCCCCCAAGTAGCCCATCCTGAGGCACACCAGCCTCACACAGTGATGCACTCCTGCTACCAACAGTAGCTGTAAAGGGCCGCAGAAGCTGACCTTACTTAAAAGCAATACAACAGTCCCTGAAACTTTGACCTCCTCATAATATAGTGCTTGAACATCTGTTGAACCAGAAATAAGCTAGGGAGGGGTCACGGAGGTGTGAGTGGGTCTCAACCTGCTACAGGAGGACACCCATAATGAGCCAGTCCTGAGCTATTACTGGGCTATAATCCATCTGTGTTCTGCCTCATCACCTGCTATTACAGGTGTAGCAGTCAACATTTCTTAGCTTTGTTCCCAGTCATTAACACACAGTGGGCATAAACGTTGAATAAAAAAATGGATCAGGTGACTTTCACTATCGGTGTATGTATTGCTGACATCTTGACCAGAAGTTTAATACTGAGATGCCCAAGGTAGCATCTGTCTCCCCAGTACAGGGATACAGGTACCTATGCAGGCTACACTGAATTGCTTGTTTTTTTCAAAGTGCTTTAAATCAGTTGCGCTTCTGTGCAACTGAATTATGCTATTACAAATTGTGTGCATATTTTTAAATACAAAGTGGGATTAAATGCAGGGTAAAGACCTTCAATACAACTTGTAACATGGTATTTAAAATAAATCACAAATCTTTCCGAAGTACTGATAAAAATACTGATAAAATGTATCTTTTATCTGGCAAAAGAGTGATGAAAATTCTATTAGAAATATAAATTTAATAGAAAGAAGCTGTTTTTTTTACCAGAAGTGTGACATTTTCAGTGGCAAAAGCTTTATTGTAGAAATGGTAAGAATATTTTTAGTTCTTTCCTCTCTTTCCTCTCTTTACATATCTCAGAATACTATCTTGGTTAACATTCTTCAGTGTCTCGAACTGTGACTCTATAAGATCGTATATATAAGACTACTCATATGCTTAATTTAATCATATCAGTCTGCAGGATCAGAGACTTACTTTCAATTAAATGCTAAATTTCAAAAGGTAAACATCCATGAATTCTGCTAAAAATTAAATAAATTTAAAAGCTGGTGAATACACCTCAAAAATGTCATTGTGTCTGTGTAGAATTTTTCTTCTTTGCAGTTTCATTGTATCATTCCCATTGATTTTGTAAGGCAGGAAACATGCAAATTACCAACTGAAATAATGTATTATGTTATTCTCAGGAACAAAGATAACTCAAACTTCGCGTTAAAGAGTTGTATTAAATTCTAGGCACAACTTCTTTAATTATAGCAGTCCCTGTAAATTTGTTCAGGGGGAAAGGAATTGCTAAGTATTTTCAGAAATTCCTATTTCCCATTTGTAGAATAATAATGAAAAGTGTGAATCATGCTTTCCACATAATTTAATTAAATCCTTCATTAGTGAGAAATGACATTTGTATTCCATATTAAATAAGTTCTTTGTGCATGGGAGGTAACTCTCTTAATTTGTTTAAAATTGCTAGGAATCTATTACCTTTTTAGAATGAACACTGATTGCTATGCCATTGGTATTTTCACAAGCAAATCAATTTCAAATGATGCTTACAAACAGCATGCTAAACCAAATGCTGAAAGATAATAAACATTGTTTTTCAGTACTGCTTTGAATTAACTTGTACTCTTTCTGTTATCCCACAGCTGACCAAACAGGAATGTTATTTATAGGAGATGCAATAATGCAGGTCAGTAAAGGTTTGCTTTTTTCTACAGACATTTGTTTCATACTTGCCTTTACGTTTGTTTCATTAACTCACTTATATATTGGAAATCATTCTATTCCTATTGCATCTCTGTTTTTAGGTTAATGGTATTAATGTAGAAAGTGCTACCCATGAAGAAGTGGTAAGTCCTTCCACTTTGATTTTTTTGATAGCACACAGAATATCCTGTGCCCATAGTGTTTTGTTTCTAGCCTTTCACCATATAAGGTTGTTCATATTGAAGCATTTCACAAAATAAATAGAAGCATGATGTGAATACATATCTACTTTTTTCTTTTTTTTTCAGCTGAAGCTCACTAACATTGATTTTTAAGAAATGTTAACAGTATTTAATTTTTGTTCAGTTTAGACAAACCTCTAGATTAGAGCAGAATTATGTTAAATACTACTAGCACAATATTTTGAATCTTGCAAGTGATTCATTTTTATGGTACTGTTCAAGAAGTGGACCAAGGTCTTCCAGTGAGTTCTGGGGAGTTATTATTTCTGTATAATAAAAGATTATGGCTTACAGTGATAAGAAGATTATTTGATATTTTTTAGGCCAAGAACTCTGGAAAGGATTTTATTTTCTTAAAAGGAAAATTAATAAAGGTTCTATATTGCTTTGTAGAATTAAGATGGCAAGGACTTCTCAAAATAACATGGTAGCTTCTCAAACTCCTTTATCCCCCTTTTAAAAGGTGATAGATTTCAGTAGGACTGACTCTGTTCTTGGGGGAAAAATAAAGTAGGGGAAGTATTTTCTTTTTCTAAAATATGTTATTTTTGTATGTAATTCCTTCTGTAGCATTTTAAGTGCTTAGATGTTTGCAGCCAAACCTGAAAAGAGAAAATGCTTGCCAGTTGCTGTATATTACCTGTCAGAGTTTATATGAGAGGTAAGACAAAGGTTGCTAGCTGAATTTCCAGAACATTATTACTATCACATATTCTATAGTAGGCCTAAGATGAATACTTGATGCCAATGTTCTAGACGAATTTCTTGAACTTTCTTCTGCACTTCATGTTCTATATCAGTTTGAGAATCACTTCCACTTCAACCCTCAGACTAATGTATTGGCAAGCACAGAGAAAAGGAAGTGGTTGAGAACCTCTTGATTTTGGAAGCCACTAAACCATTATTGACAGCATCAGCCAATTCACTGTTGAATGTTTCTCCATTCATTCTCCAATTAATACCATCAGAGGCTGAACCTCTGAAATAATTACAGACAGAATTTCACAGAGCACAGTCAGGTCTCTTGTCTATTGGTGAATTTCCCTCATGCTGCTTGTATTGTTATCTTACATACAAAACTCTAAACTTCATGAATGTTATTCAATGCAAAATGATAAGTTACATTCCTTAAGGATTGCTTTCCAGTACCAAGAAGCACTCCAGAACTGTCAGTGCAACACAGCTATGCTCCAGTGGCGAGTAGTGGTGTATAATACTACTCTTTACACTGTGCATGGGAATTCAACAGAAGCATTAAACAAAATTTTGGAACTTAACCTCGTAGGGCTGAAGGAAGCTCCAGAAGAAAAAGAGATGTCAGTAGTCCTCGAGATATTTCTACTACCACAGTCTGCTATCATAATCAGAGTGGGGGTTGATAAATGGGTCAAGTGGTAGAGGAAGGGGCTTATTCTGTGAGATTTGAGATTTAGTAGGCTATTCCCAAAATGTCTTGGGAGAATAGAGGAGGTTTTATTTCTTATTTTTATCAAGAATATCATTGCATTTTTATGAAATAATAGTTGTGTTTTCTTACCCCCAAAAGAGATCTCCTTAATTGAATATGATGGCTTTATAACTGAGAAGAAAAAAGAAACAAGGGTACATTTAATGTTCCTAAGCTTTCAGCTTGTAGGAATCAGTATTTGTCAGTATCCACTATTTGTAGATGGAACTATAATGATGCCCTTGTCCGCTATCTGTCAGGAGGCTAATATTTCTCACCTCATTTTTCTTAGAGTACAGAGGCCCAGATTGTGTGCCCATGCTCACAAACATGACCCATAAACATCTAAAGTGAAATTTATATTGGATTTAGGAATAAGTCTATGTTAGCCGTTTAATTTTTAAAAAAGAAAGAGAGAGAGAAGGAAAAGGAAGGAAGGAAAAACGAGAAAGAAAAAGAAAGGAAGAGAGAAAGAGAGAAAAAGCAAGCTTTCAGTTCAAGTTCTTGAGGATCCATGGATTTCTATATCTTTTTTGTATGATGAAAATTTATGTTTTTAAACTTCTGGTATGGCACAGATCCATAACTGCAATAATGTTTGCTTTTTCAGTGTTTTTTTTTTTTTGTTTGTTTGGTTGGTTTTTGTTTTTCATAGGTAAGGTTTCTAAGGTATGCAGAATAGGAAATCCCACTCCTAAGTTCCATTCAGCGTTCAAAGAACACAAACTTATAACTTTGAAATTTGCATATGGTGCAATATTTTTGAGCACAAAGAAAGGCCACGGGAGAAGGTAGTGTTGCAAGTTGTTTTAATTACTATTAATATAGCAATTTAGTGATTAAGGGTACTTTCCCAGAAAGCAGGAGGCTAGGGCTGGAGGATTCATCTAACTTTTGGGAAAACATACCTGCATCTTCTGTCTCTGTAAAGAGTCTCCTTCTTTCTAACTGTGTCAGTCAAATTAGTTGAGAGGCATCGAGCAATTCTGTTCCAAAGGCACTCAGCAATGAGGCTTAGCTAGCGTCAGTTCACACTGGGTTACATTTTACAGTTAATCTTGTTAACATCCTACAAAGTATTTAATTGATGGGAATATGCTTGTCAAAGGTTATTCAGCAATTATTTTTCTTTCTTTCTTTCTTGCACCATGATCTCATATATTCAGTGATCTACACCAAGACAGGACTTGTGAAAGGTCATCCTGTGATATAGTTTGAACACACTTCTTTTCTTGTTACTTCCATTCTGGGTGATGAAGACCTCATTTGCAAACACCTAATTCAAGATTACATATTGCACTGTGTGATCCAAAGGACTATGTACTGGTGCTTGATAGAATGGAATTAATTTTTTCACGCAGCTTGTATGGTGCTATTTTGGATTTGTGACTAAAACAGTGTTAACACATCGGTGTCATGGTTGTTGCTGAGCAGTGCTTGTACAGCATCAAGGCTTTCTCTTTTTCCCACCTCTCCCCACTCTCAACAAGTAAGCTGGGGGTGGGCAAGAGGTTGGTAGGGGACACAAGCTGGGCAGCTGACCTGAACTGAACAGCAGGATTTTCTGTGATACGTAACGTCATGCTCAGCAATAAAAACTGGGGACAGGTTTTTTGGGGGGAGATAGCCATTTCTTGGAGACTGCTTGGGCGTCATTCTGCATGTGAGTAAGTGCACTGAATAAGCGTAATTTTAGATAACCTGTCTTTTATTAAATGGAAGATTATGTATAATTACATATCAGTTCAGCTCACAGACTTAAAACCCACTGGGGTAAATACAGGGGTGAGAAGGCTACAAGGTCTGGGAATAATAGGAAAGGAGGCCAATTTGTTGTGTTTACTACCTACCATCTTCACAACTGACATTCTGGAGATTGTTATGTATGCAGCTGATCCTGATTGCACCAAATACTTGTTTTTTTTTCTCTTGAGCAAGGTTGAAAGGTGCTTAGTTCTGTGCAAGCCAAACAACTGGCTTTCCTGGTTTTAACTTCCAATTACTCAGATTTGCTTTTCTTCATAACTCTTCAAGCTGCTACTGACTTGTAATCTCACAGCTTAGTTCTGGCTAATGGTATGAATAGATACATGAAAAAATGGAAATGGGGTTTGAGGAAAATCCGTCTTTTACAGTAGGTAATACAATAGACTGTGGAGAACTGAAAATAATTTATATTTTTTGAAAAATAAGTTTATTTTCATAAATAATATATTAGTGTGGAGAGACGCTGAGTGCAGAGAATGTTAATGTGGAGATTAATATAGTTTCTGTATTGATTATATGCGAGGGAAATTTATTTTATTTCCCTGGTGGCTAATCAGATTATCACCCTGTACAACACAAATGGAATAGTCAGTTCTCCTGATAAAATGTCATTTTAATGTTCACCCTAAAGTACACTTTCAGGATGCAAAATTATATTTCATCTGCATCAATCTCTTCCCTTGTTTTGGAATGAAAACTGCATATATATGGGGTTTTTTTACTCCTTTCAAAATTTAAAATGAAAATCTTTGATTCACTTTTTTTTTTTTTCAGTAGCAGTTTTTCAGTACTTAACAGAAATAAAAACTAACGATCATTTTAATGGTTCTGGACCACGAGTTACAGTAATCGTGCTGTTCAAGGTGTTTTTTATTTTCTGTTGTCTTAGAGATGCATCTTTCCAAGTAGTCTATTTCAACTGAAAAATATTTCTGCAATGTAGAACCTATTCCTCCAATGCTATTGAGGACTCATTAGGGCATGGGGAAGAGATGTCTGCCAAACTATAAAATTTCTTTGACAAACTCCCAGTATATTAATTTACATTTAATTTTTCGGATCACTGTCAAGGAGAGTTATGTCCATAGCAATGCACTGGAGACCCTGTTTTTCTGAGCTGTTCTACACTGCTGTGGGGTATGCTACTATTAAACATCCCTGTATTGTCTACAGTGGGCAGGTGATACATATGATCAAATAGTATTATTAAGCATTTTCTGGTGCATTTGATCAGATTATTGCAAAATAAAATATATTTTCTGTGATATTGATAGTAAGGCATATCTAATAGCAGGGAATAAATGGCTCCTTGTAAGGGTGAGCTATACAAGGATGTGCTTGCTGGCCCTTTACAGCCACAGGGGAAGCAGCCTTGAATTTCTTTATTTACTTCTTTTAAGCAGCAATAAGAAATACCCTAAGCAAAGACATTTTTTTGCCAATTAAAGAGTATTATACGTGGAGAAAACCTCAGCAATTCTTGTTGTGAATGTCTGGAGATTTGTAATTCGGGACATCACTGGTTTCTCTTCTTTCTCGCTAACACACGGTGAGGAGAAGCAGTCAGGGAGGAAGCAACAGAGGAGGCTCCTTTCTGCTGGCTGAGTGGATGTTGGTTGGAAGAGAACTAGTTATTGCCTCTCTGGGCAGGGAGATGGAATTGACTGACTGTGTCCAAACATTTACAATAGTAGGAAAGTGTGAAGATTTCATTTTCATATTTTTGTTGATAGGAAGGTTTGCAGGTGCTCGTACTGAAGACTTTCGGTGGCAGTTTAATGAGTCGAAGTTGGTGTGATGCATTAGCTGGGCACTGCACGCTACATCATTTCCTACCCAGTCATTTTGAGGTTGCCCGGTACAGCATGACTTTTGTCCATGTAACTAAACTCACTCACCTCTCCTGAAACAGGGAGCCCATCTGCAAAACACTTACTGATAATGGCCCTTGGCTCAGGCTAACCCAGTCCATGCCAGGACTGGATTGAGAAGAGTGTTAAGTAGTCACTGTCTAAACCATACCTTGCTCTGTGCTGACAATTTAACTATATGGAATTTAGCTAATCATGTCTCAGTGTTTGAATCTGTGTCCTGATCATGTTTAATTTGCTAATTTAAATGTCACCATAGGGATCATTTATTTGATAAATGATGACACAACACTTAACTATTCAATTAAAAATGAATATAAAGTAAGATAAAAATTAATATAAACGTGAAAATATAATTAAAATGAATTATTTCTTATAAAAATGTAAATTTCTGTAAAGTATTTTGTATCAGAAGAGGTGATGGAATAAAATCATAAAACCACCATAATGGTCATAAACCATAAAGATCATAAACCATCATTTAGTTTAAATATAATTGTTTTAAATTAAAAGACATTGTCTAAGGTATGTTGGTGTTTGGGGATTGAGAGATGAAAAGTACATACCTGTGAAAGGTGCAAAAGGTGATCTGTAGAACCACAGTTTGGTAAGCCTGGTGTCTTTACTAGTGAAATAATTAACAATCATAATTTTAAAAAATACCATTAACAAATATATAGATAAAAAAAAACAATCTGGCAAAGAGTTGCCGTGTGTCAGAAACCTGCCTGTGCTTTGTGAAGAATCCATAAAAATGCAAATAAAGGATTGATATAGTTTGCTTGGGTTTTGAACAGACTCCCAACAAAATCCTTGTTTCATACGTGCCTTAAAGGAAACTTAATAACAATGGTTTGGATAAATAATTGTTTGAAAGATAGAAACTGAGGGGAAGAGTAGTTGGGTTGAAGTTCACAATGAAGGGATATCCCACACAATCCCACTTTGCTGGGACTTCTGTTTTCAAGATATTCACAACAAACTGTGAAATGGAATGAAACATGAGGTGACAGTTTGCTCATTCAACAGAACTGTTCAGACTGGGAAGGGTAAGGGACAGCTCTGAAGAATGACAGTAGGACTCGCTGATTAAGTGACAATACAATAGAAGGTGAAGTCTTAGGATCATAGAAGCATCTAGGTTGGAAAAGACGTTCAGGATCATCAAGTCCAAGCATCAACCTGACCTACCAAGTCCTATCACTAAACCCTAGTGCCATGTCCACACATCTCTTAAATACCTCTGGGGATGGGACTCCCCAGCTTCCCTGGGCAGCCCATTCCAATGCTTGACTACCCTCTCCATGAAGAAATTCTTCCTAATATCCAACCTAAACATCCCTTGGTGCAACTTCAGACCATTTCCTTTCATCCTATATCACTTGTCACCTGAGAGAAGAGACTGACACCCCTCTTGCCACAACCTCCTTTCATGTAAAAGCTAAGTTGTAAACGTGGGAGGGAAGAGTCCTTGCTCCATGTAAAGAATGATGGGCTCTGAACTGACCACTGCAGCTGTGAAATAAAATCTCAGGCTTTAAGAATTCATAAAAGCTAACCAAATGTTGGAGGTGTTTTTTTTTTTTTTTTTTTTTTTTTTAGAAAAGGAGTAGAAAGCAGAACTGAAAACATCACTGTATGCATCATCTAAGGTGGCTTTGTATCTTCAATATTGACAGTATTTCTGGTCCTTTCAGTTCAAAGGATAAAAAAAAAAAGAAAAAAACAGGAAAAGGTTCAGAGAAAGCAATAAGGCAGTGAGCAGCATGATCAAAGATGTGCAACAGCTTCTAAACAGTGAGTAGCTAAAAGGCAGGTAGAGCTTTACTATGAAAATGGGATAATTGAGATGAGATATTGTGGAGACTTGTAAAGTTGATTGGCATGAAAGGAATAGTAAAGGACAGATTGTTCACTGTCTCTGCCAGTAGAGAAGCCAGAACTAAGAGTTATCAAATGAAATTGAGATCTTTTTGTTTGTGAGACCTGAATAGAGAGGAAAATGATGGAGATTTTTCTGAAAGAACTTGACAGGGCTATGCGGTAAAATAATTTAGGGGGGTCCATACTGATGGATATCTTTGAGTCTCCTTTTATTTTTACCGAAGTATTTTTCTGTGAAATGGTTTTAATCTTTTGAAGATCGAGCTTTTTCTGAATTTTCTCCTTAGATTGTTTCACAATTGTTTCCTGAAAAAAATAAAATAATAATAATAATAAAAAGCCAAAACCTTGAACAGATTGTACTTTTCTTACTCAAGTTGATTTCTAACACTACTCTAAATTGTTATTGGCTATTGAAGAAGAAATGTAGAGCTTTTTTCCTATTGACTTTTCTATGACTAGTTTCTGTATATGATATGTAATTTCATTAGTTTGTGATTAGGTGTATTGTTTTCCCAATGTATCGTTGTTATCATTATTTCTTTAAATGGGAAGATTGGGGCACTAAGTAAAAGGGTCATATCTTGACTGACAGAAGTTCTTGATGTGTTCCAGGCTAAGAGGCTATCTCCAGTTACACACAGACACATGAACAGAAGCAACATGGGTAGAATCCATCAGCTGTGAAGATTTTAATGAAGGAGAACTAGTTGAAATGATCCCAGACTCTGACTGCTTGTGTTCCCCATTACTAGGTGATTTACATTTGGGGTCAGCCAAAGCAGGAATGTAGATTTGAAAGCATTTTTAAATCTTTTTCAAACAGAATGTTTTTTTCCAGACACAGATAAACAAAAAATTACAACTTTTCTGTAAAAAATCTCTTCTGTTTTTTAAAGAGGAGGACCTCTTTAACTATGAAGCGTACCAAAAAACTCAGTTTAGTTAAAACTTTAAAATATATTTTTTGGATTAGAGGAAAAAAAAAGAGAGAGAGAAAAGATACCAAGCTTTAGAAGATTTTGCTTTCTTCATCTTGGTAGTTCTCACAGGTTTCCTTTGTCATTGCCTAGGCCAATCCCACATATTACATGGACGGCAAATACCTGTTGCAGTGAGTATATAGCTACAGAATGGCTGCATTTATAAAAGAGCTGACACAGGAGCTGAAAGAAGAGAACGAACCTTTTATTAGGGAGCAGGTAATGGGTATTGCATAGTTGCTTTCATTAGTTGGGACTTAACGTGCATTTTTAGAAAATTAGCTGCTGCTATGTAGGTGGGCAGTAACAGAAAGAGAGGAAAAAATTGGACAATTATAACAAGAAGGCTAATTTGTGTCATTAGACTGCAGAATGAAGTTGTGGTGTTCATAGTTTTCCTGTTCTTTCAGTTACCCTGTAGAATATTTCTGAGCTGTTTTCCTGGGGATTTGGTTGTTGTAGAAAAGCAGCCCTGTTACTTGACAGTGATACAAATAATTTTAAAATGTTCTTCACATTTCTTAGGTTAAAAAGATCTGAATTTAGTTTTATTTCTCCAGCTGCTAATTTGCCATAAGTATTCTGTATGCCAACACAACATAAAAATAAAAACACATAAAAGCAGCAAATTGTAGTACTACATTCAAATGTTGAGTGATATACAATTCAACCTCAGTTTGCCAGATGCCCTAAGAAATGTGATTATTTTATCACTGAATACATCTGGCTGCATTCCTCATTAAGAAGCAAGTTATAATGAACTTTTAATCTCCAATGTCTTTTACATGCAAATGATAAAACTCACACATTTTTGTGAGTTAAATTTGCACCCTTTTGCACCTTTATAGTTCTTTTGTAAAGGATTACAAGATTGCAGGAAAAAAAAAGTTTAAAAAATAGAGTATGTCTTATGGTATCTGTATTAGGTGTGTACTTATAAATATTACATAGTTTCTATAATGTACTCTTGGAAACTGACTTATTTTCAAGATGTAAGCATGTTAAGAAAGCATCCACAATTAAGGAGTTCTAGGTTTCAATACTATTATTTTACCCCTATCTATTTCACAATCATTAATTCCCTGGGTTAGAAAAGCAGTGAGTTCTCTGGCATTATGAGCATTTACAGTGCACATATTCTTTGAGCACAAAAGCAGAATTACTATAATTAAAACCTATAGAAAAAATCAGCTACCTGCCACAAAGGAGCAATAGGTAGAATTTAAACGCTTTTTATACTGTGGACACAAAATGTAGCACTTCTTAGATAAAGCATGTAGAGAGTGTGGTGGGACAACCAATATTTAAAGCAATGTTTCCTAAGGGTAAAAAGATTTAAAATTTTTGCTTGTTCATTTGTTTTTCATTTAGTTCCTGACTGCGGTATCTATATCTCTTTTATTCCTTCTAATTTTAAAAATGTGGAAAGACTTATAACAAATTCTACTAGCCTCTTCAGTCATAAATAATCAAAAATGGGATCGCCATAAGAGGAATGTGTAAACCACAGAAAATACAAGAGTAGTTCAGAAACTGAAAGTAACTTTGTTTTATAAAGGAAAAAAAAATAGTGCTGGAGGGGAAGCAGGATGACTAATGGCTGGTTAGGAATGAAAATATAAAAGCAAACTTTGTATCTTTGAAGTAGGATCACAATTTACATATTTTACTATTGTTAAAATAGGGGAGTCCCTGTCTTAGTATTCAGAAAAAGATTGGCACATGACATTGCAGATTCTTCTACAAAATAGAACAATTTAATCAGTTGTACAAATACCAGGAGAAAGCAAATATAGTATATTTAACAGAGTTCTGTCTTTTATGGAATAGGGATAAGCATGATCTAAGGAGTTTGCTTTTAATAAGATGCAAGATAATTTTGGTCTTAATCCACTGCTTGGAAAGTATAACAGACAAAGAGAGATTGGGTCAAACAATACAAGTTTACAAGTAGGTCATGTCAGATTAGTCATATTTCTACCTGTTTTATGATTATGTAATATTTCTGCCACAGAAAAGAAGTGAAAGGGGCATCCAGGATTTTTTCAAGTATATGAAATATAGAGAACTGGTACAAGACAGGACGATTTTAGAATCTACATAACATGCTCAGGACAGCTATACTGAGTCCATCTCCTCTCTATCTTTTTTTGTATGGAGAAGGAGAGAAAGAAAGGGTCAGCCAGCAGTGTGACTGGTTGGGGCAGGACTTCCTGCCCTCTTCGTGCAAAGAGCCAACCTTTACTTTTCCCCAAACGCAGACAAGGGGACCACCACCAACTACACCTGCATCCACACTGCTGTTGGCATTGCTGCCAGCACCTCCTCTGTGCATCCTCAGCACCTGGACTCCTGTGCAATGACAACCAAAGACCCTGGAGGTCAGAACCCTGTGCTGGTCACCCACCACACTTATTGCTCCTCCCTACTTTTCTTATTTTTCCACACTTCTTTTTCTACCTGCATGAAACTGAGCACCATGGAGGGAGACCAAATATTGCTAAAAGGAGAATGTTAGAATAAGAACAAAAGGGTATAAAACATCCATGAATAAACCTGGAGTGTCTTCTAAAAAGCTGATAGGAAAATAAATCATCTCTCTCTCTCTCTTCTTTTTTTTTTTTTAATAAATAAAAAAATAAATAAGGACTGTATTATGTCCCTTGTTTTTCCTGACAATTGCTGGGAAAACATTTCCACCCTTGCTTCCTTTGATCCTTACATCATGTGCAACAACTAATTTGTGTTTTAATTTTTGGTCACTCCTGTGGGTTTCAGCTACAGTTGACATAGTTTCTCTGAAGCAATATCCTTTCCTTCCCATTTCTAACTTCCTTTCCCAGCCTTTTCTACCTAAACGATGTTCTGTGCTTTTGACTAATTCACTACCTTATATTGGATGAGCCTCAACTTTTCATTAGGGTAGAAAGAACTATGGAGCCCTGTATAATCTAGGCTGATGTTATTAAGAGGACTCAGCAAAAAGTTAAAAAAGACTTAGTGTACACTCTTGTGATGTTGGATTGGTTAATTAAATAAATGTGTTTGTAAAAGATTAGACAATCTGTTTATATAAGCGAAGCTCAGTTATTTTGCATTTGGTAAATTTCCTCAAATGGGAAGGAAAATACAAGTTATACAGAGTACTTACACCCACATAAAATGAACTTATTGATAAAATTATTGTATTTCTGATGACAGGTGAGGTGAATAAACTCATTTTGTATTGTGGTTAGAAAAGATCACTTTTTTAGTTGTACGTAAGTACAAGCATTGGAGTGAGCTGTCCAGGGAATGGGTGGAGTCCCCGCCCTGGAGGTATTTAAGAGATGTGTAGACGTGTCACTAAGGGACTTGGTTTAGTGATGGGCTAGGGAGGTAAGGTTGATGGCTGGACTTGGTGATACTGAAGGACTTTTCCAACCTAGATGGTTCTATGATTCTGTGATTCTATTGTTTCTCTTCATAAAGTCATTCACTTTAACGGGAGTGCGATCTAAACAAGTGAATAGATCTCATGACTATCATTAGTATTTCAAGCACATTTGTTTAGCCACTGAATGGTGGCTAGGTTCTGGTAGTTGTTCCTTTTTGTAGATACCAGACAAAACACTTGCTCATAGAATGTGAGTCTGTTCACACACTTTAGATAGCAAACAAGCTAACTCATTGAATCAAAACTATTAAAGAACTGGATCAGGAAATCAGAAGGTTTTTTTTTTTTTTTTTTTTTTTTTTTTTCCCTATCCTGTGGAATCATAGAATGGTTTAGATTGGAAGGGATCTTAAAGACCACCTAATTCCAACCCCTATGCCATGGGAAGGGACACCTCCCACTAGACCAGGTTGGTCAAAGCCCCATCCAGCCTGGCCTTGAGCAATTCCCCCTTTAGGTACTGGAAGGCCGCTATAAGGTCTCCCAGGAGCCTTCTCTTCTCCAGGCGGAACCCCAACTCCCTCAGCCTGTCTTCATAGGAGAGGAGAAATTGTGTATTTCTACAGATTTTGATTCCAGTTAAATATACACATTTCCAATCTCAGTTAGGTATGTTTATCTGTTAGAACTGAAAGTGGCACTTTGATACTGTGTTTCTTACATACCGTATATATCAGTAATGATTTAATTAAGTTTCCATCTAATAATTACGTTTGTTTTCTGGTTATTTGACCATTTCTGTCTACTGTGTTTTTTTTATTCTTGAGATTGTTTTTCTTTTTACAAGTAATACATAATAGTAGCTATGCAATAAAACATACTGTTTCTTGTAAAATTATGAATTCCATGGCTTTGAACTCTGTTCAGTTATAGCACATTAATGACGGTTGAGACAGATCTGAAGTTCCAGAGAGAAGTCACTGTGGTGCACTGTTATTCTTGGAGTTATTGAAGGATGGCAGTGTTACTTTCTGAGGGATGAGTCTTCATGCTTCAGTTAACAGTTAGCCTTAAGCAAATTTATTTTAACTTCCATTGCTTCAGGGAACAGCTGACTTAGCTTAGAAAATATTTTCCAATCCACAGTTTGTAGCATTGTCTTTCATATGCCAGATATTTGCGTAAGCATTATTTCGAAGTGAAACACAAACTGAATTGTGTGATTAAGTAGATAAAGCAATATACAAAATCATCAAAAAAATATTTTTTTGTTATTGTATATAATTCATAGTAATTATAGCATACAGGAGCAGTATTATTTTTCAAAATGAATAGTGAAGCTTTGTGGTGCAAAACATCTTTTACTGAATTTGTTGACGGAAGTAAGAGAAAAGTGTCAGTTGAATAAACTAAGAGAATTGGTGGTTTAATTTAAATCTGAAAATTTCCATATGCTGCAATAGGTAGGTAATAGACACGAGAAGTTTTTTAAGTGGTAGTAAATATGACTTAGTTTCTAACTGAACAGTATGTTTTATTTTTGGGGTTGGTGACCAGACTATGGAAGGAATGATGTCATCTTGCCCTTATTAAGTTAGAAATACAGCTCTGCAAGGGAGAAGCAAGAGCTTGACAAGGCCAAAGCACATAACAGGGAGTCCAATCAGATCACAGAGCTTGGGGAACGAGGGCCCAGAAGCAAAAGGGTAGGGGATCATACAATGATAGAATTCTCTAAGCCAAGTAACTCCAGCTCTCTCAGCCTTTCTTCTTAGGAGAGGTGCTCCAGCCCTCTGATCATCTTCGTGGCCCTCCTCTGGACCTGCTCTAACAGGTCTATGCCTTTCTTATGCTATGGGCCCCAGAGTTCAATGCAGCACTCCAGGTGGGGTCTCACCAGAGGATTGCAGAGGGGGAATAATACCTCCTTTGACCTGATAGCTACTCTTCTTTTGATGCAGCCCAGGATACGGTTGGCTTTACGAGTTGCAAGCTTGCACTGCTGGCTCATACTCAGCTTTTCAGCCACCAGTACCCCCAAGTCTTTCTCCGCAGGGCTGCTCTCAATCCACTCATTGCACAACCTGTATTCAAGTGTGGGATAGCCCCAGCCCAGGTGCAGGACCTTGCACTTGGCCTTGTTGAACTTCATGAGGGCCTGCTTCTCAAATCTGTCCAGGTCCCTCTGGATGGCATCCCTTCCCTCCACTGTTTTGACTGCACCACTCAGCTTAGTATCACCCTCAAACTTGCTGAGGGTGCCTTCGATCCCACTGACTATGTCATTTATTAAGATATTAAACAGTCCCAGGCCCAGTACAAACCCTGAGGGACACCACTTGTCACTGATCTCCACCTGAGAACTGAGCTGTTGACTGCCACTGTCTGGATGCAGCCATCCAGCCAATTCCATATCCACTGAATAATCCATCCACCAAATCTTTGTCTGTCCAGTTTGGAGACAAGAATGCTGTGTGGTGTCCCATGTGCTTTGGGACAAGTATCAAATGCTTTACACAAGTCCAAGTAGATGATGGGTAGAAATGGATCAATGAAAGTGAAAGCAGAAGTGGATAAAAGGAAAAAGGAAGAAAAAGAGAAAAGAAGAAAAGGAAAGAAAAAAGCAAGAGGAAGAGGAAAAAAGAAAAAGAGAAAAAATAATTTAAAAAAGGTAAAAGCAGTAAGAAGGAAAAAAAAAAAGAAAGTGGAAAGGCCTACACCTCTGTTAAGTTTCCCGTAAAGGACTTGCATTTCCTTTTAAGCTCAGTTCTTTTTCCCCCATGGCCAGAATCTTCCCTCCTCCAGGGCCCCACTTCCCTGTTCTTCTTGCTCTTTTTACAAGCATGCTCCCCAGTCCTCTTTCCTCACTCCCCTAGGTTCAATCTACAATTATTTCCTACCAAAAATACTTATTTCCTTTAATATCTGCAAACATTATTTATTACTTCTGAAGGGCTGAATTTGGTAGGTAACTATGCAAATTATGTCCTACTGTTAAAAGATAGCTGTTAGTTTATCTGAAGACTATTATATATATATGTAATATATATTTCTTATATATAATAAAAAGTCTATTTGATAGATATTTCTTATTTAATCTATATTAAAATAATTATATATATACAAATACACATACATATACATACACAAATATTTTAGTCCAGATTCCATTATGACGTTATTTTTAAATACTTCTGAAATTCTTCAGTAACTGGATGTTTTCTTTTAAATTTAGTCTGATTTAAAGATTCAAAACATTTACATTACATCTAAGTGAGATGAATCTCAATAGTTTAAATTTAATTAAATAAATTAATATAATATGTGTTTCATGGATTTAAACAAGTTACTTTGCACAAAATGCTCAGGAACTCATGAAGCTGTGTCGACTCATGTAAACATTGCCTAGAAAGTAATATTAGAGTATTTATACAGATCCATTATCACGTAATATTTGGATGCACCAGCAAGATTAGAAATTAATATTCCTGAATGTAGTTCTGTTTTGAAAAACATCCATGATCAATTCAATGGGAGCTAAAAATACAGTACTTATCTTACAGACTTTCACTATCATTCTGTCACGTATAGCTGAGCGACATACATATATATACTTATACAGGTTTTGCTTGTTTTGTTCAAAAGCTGAAATAGAACGATAATAGTCTGTCAAACCATATGACTCATATTGAACCATATGCGAAAACATAGTACAGACAGAATTATGTACACATTTACATGTATTTCATATATGTGTAAATCTATACATATGTATATATGAACTGTCACATGAAAAACGCTTCTGTTAAAAATTGAAGAAACTGTTGGTATATCCTTATATATGTTTAAATTAGACTACAGTTACTTACCACTCTCCAGCTGATTAATTTGTCTTCCCAAACTGCATTAATCCACATTAATCCACATTAGGAGCTGCAAAGAATTGATGTTCTCTTTCTAGCCCAGTCACACCAATTAATGACTTTGCACCAGTTACACTAATGTGCAGTTACACTAATGTGCTATGGAGCCTTCACAACTAGACTGAATGCTTTTATATTTGATCAAAACATGTATAAGAGTAAATCAAATTATTGCCACACTGTATTGATAGAATCACGGAATTTCTGAGTCATGGACCAACAAAGCTTAATTGGAAATATTTCCTACGTGTACAAGTGTAAAGGTAACAGATAATGAATTCTCTATTATCATTCAAAAAGTTAGTATAAGGGAAACAGGAGTTCAGAGTTTGTCAACTGCAAATTGCAAGTTCATGTCACAAAATGTGCCTGTATCTTGTGATATCATTCTACTTATCATTATGTGGTACATATAACACTGCTTACCTTACACTCAGTGTAGAAACATCAGTATTTTGTAAATCCAACAGATAATTTCAAAAATCACAAATTTGTAATGTAATCACAGTACTGTGCTGAAATACCTAATGGGAAGAAACATAAGCCAAATAAAATTGATACAGAGAACTCTATTGTTAATATTTTTTAAAGAAAAGCTCCAAATGTTGACTTCTTTAGCTCTTTATATGTGGAATAACAAGAATTTCAACCTAATGGACAGAAAAATGTTGAAGTAGATTTTTAAAAAAAGCACAAGAACTATGTTTCCTCTTTATTGAATCAAAGAATGTTTACACATTATAGTATTTATCAAGAGGGAAGAGGAGACCATTCTATGATTCTATGAGACTGCATGATCAACATACTGCCTAGTGTACTTTTAGAAGGTCTTAATCAAATATTACAAAGATAAATTCCATCAAAGAAAGTGTATGGAACAAAACAAAACATTAGCTTAAAAACTGTTGCAGAGAATTAAATTTGTTTTTTATTTCAAATGATATTATGAAAAGAAAAGAACTCATAATGTTTTCATTTAAAGTTACCAAACCTATGCCTTAGGAGACATGGTATTGTATCACACTTTCCTGGAGCCACTTTATATTGTTAATGCCTGAAGAGGTGGGATTATTGAACCATGTATACTAAGAACAAAAATAAGATTCAATTTCAGTGCTCACAAGAAGACATTAATGGTGCAGAAGGTCACTAAATAATGTATTTCTCTGTGGTAGTGAAGCTTTTGCACAAGTCCAGTAAGTCCAGCAAGACAAATCTAGTACCTTTGAAGTTACATTAGCTGTTGCACGATTGCCTTTGTGTAGCAGTAGAAGGAGAATTTAAAAAGTGACTGAATTATTTTTTTATAGTTGATCAAGTACACTGGCTGCAGCTAACTTTGTGTGTGTGTACACGTACTTGTGTGCTCATACGTACGAAAGAGAAAGGGCATCAAAGGAAATGCTTACTTTTCATGCTGGCTCTAATTTGTGGAATTTGCATAACTCAGTTAAGTGCATTTATCAAGCCAAGTTTTATTATGCTTCTCTTTTTCACGTCTATTTCTCAAGAATATAACAGAGAGAATGTAAAAAATACAAACAGGAGCTCCTAGATCTCGCTTACCTAATTACACTCAAGAGTGTTTTTACTCACTCATTTTTACTGTTAATGCCCACTTTAGGTAAATCCTATATGCCTAATTCAGGAAGGAAAGTCAGTGGCGCAATTCATAGATGATGTGCATTTTTTTAAAATTCTGGTGCCTTGTGTTTACCATAACTTACTCTAACCCTTCAAACGTACATGATCATTAATATTCACATTGCTCAGAGATTTAGATGGGGTTTTGGCTGTTTGAATTGGGTTCTGTCTTAATATAGATCAAAACTGTATCAGCAATTAAAATTGAAAAGGAGCATCTCTTTGAAGAATGAGTTCATCCATATGGCCCTTTTGCTAAGATTCAATTCCAAAGTGGTTGCCAATGCTTTCCCTAGAAATCTGTAGAGATCTTAGAATAAAAAGGATTCATCACCTGTGGGTGTTTATCTCTGAATAAAGAAAGAGCCTAGATGATAACCTTATACTTTAAACACACGAAGTTCAGTGAAATCAATCAAATCTCTCATCTATAGATGAAAACTTAAGACTAAACACCTAATACAGGCTTAAAGTCTGAAGCAAAAGTCATAAAGTAAAAGGAAGTGACTCTCATGATGAATGTCTGATCTTGAAGTATGTTTCAGAAATAAAACACCTGAAATATTCATGAAGTACAAGTCCTAGACTTGAAAATTACCTGGGTGGAACACTATGAAGGCAAATGACCAAAAAGTTGTAGTCAAGGGACTTATAAAAAAGATGGGGAGCAACTCTTTGCTCAATTGAATATTGTCAGGCTGAGGGGGAATTGTTTTAAACTAAAAGAGGTGAGATTTAGATTAGAGGTTAAGTGGAAATTTTTCACTCGGGGTGGTGAGGCACTGGAACAAGTTACCCAGAGAAGCTGTGGATGCCCCATCCCTGGAGGTGTTCAAGGCCAGGTTGGATGGGGCCCTGAGCAACCTGATCTAGTGGGTGGTGTCACTGCCTATGGCAGGGGGGTTGGAAGTAGATGATCTTTGTGGTCCCTTCCAACCCAGGCCATTCTGTGATTCTAAGAGAATCAGACTATAAAATATAAGAGTAAACAAAACAAAACAAAACTATGAAATCTAGAGAAAACAAAAGGTGTTTTTTGTTGTTGTTTTGGTTTTTTTTAAATCTTAATTCTTCAGTGACTCTCTCATTGGAACTTTCTCAGTCATTCTATTTTCAAGTTGGTATCTTGTAATGTAAACAAAAATTATTTTTATATAAATCAATCACAGATATCTTGCATAACTATCTACCTCAAATTTAATTTTTCCTTATACTTCTCTGTTTTACCTTTTTTCAGAGATTTGTGTATGTGCCTGAAGAGATTTGTAGCTTTCATAGCCATTGAGCAAATCACAAGATGAATAATACAACTGTCTATAATATTGCTAATGAATGCTCTTCTGTCCACAAAAATCTGTCCACATGACATTATATGGTGTATGATGTTAAAGGCTGAGGATATTGATTTTGTTGCAGATCCTTATTGCAATGTCCTGAATTTACTCCTCTCTTCCTTCTCATCTGCAAACAGCCTTACAATATTGTAATTAACAATTCCAGAAAGCCATTAGTTGCCTGAAAAATACTCGCATATGCCCAAACATATCTGATTACATTCTGATACACATCAGAAAAGGTATAAAGTAAGTAATCCCTGCTGTGATTAATTTGTTAGTAGTAATCCTGCATCTTGTGATGTTAGTCGATGTGGCAGTGTGCTGAAATAGAGGTCTGAAGCAATACAAGCAATTGTGCTTCAACAATGTGCTCAAAAATGTGTTCAAAATTGTGCTACAAACAATGTGCTTCCTTCAAGCACATTAGATCAGTAAGTACGTTTATAGGAGTTACTGTTTGCTGTTGTTACATTTCTGCTTGATGCATTCAAGCTCTGGTTGTGCTCAGCTGAGAAGCCACAGGCCTTGGCATCTGTTTCTGACAAAGGGGACCAAGGCTGCAAACCTTACCAACCAAATGCAATACCTATTTCCTGGGTGTCAAGGATATGAAACAAGGGAATAACTCTGACCGTAAAAGGAACAGAGTTCCATCAAAGATGTTAGTTGAAGCTCTCGATTTTTTAAAATTCCTTATGCAGTAGTGTGATATGCCTTTAGTTAAATTCTAATGTTTTAATACGTGTATATCTTTACACATATATATATGCGTATACATTTACGTATTTACATATATGCATAATGAGTTTATATATGTGTTCTCTTCTGGTGAGCAAATATTTACAGATAATGAAGATAGTCACAAAAACTATATTTGAAACAGAAAAATGTGTCTAATATAACACCTGAATCAAACCAAATATAAATCAGATATGAAATATATGTGATGTTATTAATTTATATTTATGTTATGTGTCTGTATATGTGTGCATACACACAATTAATATGTTATATCTACAAAACACAAATTTCCCTACTACCCTACGGCAATTTTATAAAATGAGTTTGTTTGTAGAAGTTATCTAAAGCTTCTAATATAAAAACAAGTTACTCACCAAATTATTTCTTCAGGTTGTTCCATTGGTCCTGCCTATTCTTATCCTTTATTGGTGTGGCTTGATACTCTCCATTCCTGTCAGAAGTATTCATACTGAGTTTCTTACAGATCAACAGAGATGCTGATTTCGTTGTAAATAATATGCTTTCCATGGCTCGTGGTTCTATGGTTTAAAGTAGCTGTTATTTGTACACTGACAGGTACACCTACTGCGAAATGCTGGCGATGAAGTTACCATCACTGTTCAGTACCTCAGGGAAGCTCCATCATTTTTAAAGCTTCCATTAGGTAAGAGGAAATTAACTGATAGGAGTAATTTGTTTGCCTCTTTGCAGTATTCTCATAATAATATGATACTGACAGAAATAAGAATTCAATCCTTGAGTGTTTTACAGCAAGAAACAGAAAATTATTTATGTACTCTTCTGCTTAACTTGTAAGAATCTAATACATACTTCATGATTGTGTCTGTATAGTTTATTCAAAATAAAAGTGTAAAACCCACTAAAATGCAGTACAGTCATGGATGATAGCTGGAAGTTTTGCTAAAGAAGCTTTGACTGAATGCAATAAAATAATGTTTACAAAACATCTGGGTCGTGTATTCATGCTGAGTTGTATGTTGTCCTTTTCAGAAAAATCAGGAAAAACAGAACATTTACAAAGCAAATGGATAACATTAATTGTGTATATTTCATAAACTACTTTGATATTTTGATCATTTTTGTCAGAGAGCAGAATTACGCTGTGACATAAACAACAGTTTAACAGTAGCAATACTGTATTGTTTATGGGCAATATAGATGAGGGAAATTTCTGGTTCTTCTGGTTAGCAAATACTCCCCCTCCTTTTTCTCTGACCTTGGTGTTCGCGGGGCTGTTTCTCACACTTTTTCCTCACCCCTTTCTCTGTTGTGTGGAGTTTTGCAGTTACTTAAACGCACTTTTTCAGAGGTGCTACCATCTTTGCCTAGTGGTGGGTCTGTTTTGGCTGGAGCTGGCCCTGTCCATCACGGGGCAGCCCCTGGCCTTTTCTCACAGAGGCCACACTTGGAGCCCCGCTGCCTTGCCACCTACACACAGTACACATCCCGTGTGAGACAGCTGCCACTTTCACATGGCAGATCATGCAGGTCCAGGAACATTGATGTCTTCTCCATGGGAGAGAAGAGGAGCTTAGGTGACTCCTGCATTGCCTGTGTTGCACCAGGAGGCGCTGCAGCCAGTGCTACCAGGGAGGCTGAGGTCATGGCACTGCTTGTATGAGGTGCTGTTCCTGGAAATGAGAAAGCAATAATTAGCAGGAAGACCAGGCCATCTTCTATCTTCATGTGACCAGAAAGAGGTACACAGCATCCTTGAACACTTCAACAAGAAACTTTCACCTTACAAAAAATATCATTCTCTTTCAAAGGGCCTGTTTCATGGCCTGCAGCCAGCTGAAGTTAAGGCAATTAGCAGTGGTAAGACCCCAAGTAAGGAAGAGCTTTTCACAAATCCATGTGCAAAATCCCAGTCATGAAGAATTAGTGACAAATATAACAACCTAAGTATCAATTCTACTATACAACTACATGCATCCCAACTCACACTGCAGGCAAGATTAAAGTGCATGTACACATAAATCTGAAGTATCTTAGGCTTTCCTGGCATCCCAGAAGATTCAGGCACATGGTCCCCTACCTCCAAGGATTCAGTCAGACCAGCTGCTACCCTAACAGTTTTAGTACTGTGGCGTGTTCACTTCAAATGCAACCATGCTGTCTCTTCCCATTAACCATTGTTACTACTATTTCTTATAAGCACATCATCAGGAGTAGCATCTGCCTCCCTTGCTTCCTTCTCATAGCTCTTCCTTCCTTACACTATCTCACACTATAGGTACTAAAGACACTAGATGTCACAACAGGAAAATATGTGCCTACAGTTCTCACATTTTCTGGTTACTTCACTCTTTCAGGGATTGTGAACAACTAGTATAGGTTTTGACATACTCCAGGAGCACCGGATTTAGCTTCAGGGTGTACAGCTGTGTGCCTTTGGGGGCACCATCCTGTGGAGTCTGGACACTGGGATTCACAGTCCTCTTCAGAAGGATAGAGTGGGCCAGCTAAGGAGTGGTGGGCTGAGGAGAGTCCAGCAGTCAGGTATCATCTTCTTGGAGCTACACTGCATGATCAGTAACTCTCTGCTCATTGCATTGTCTGGCCCCGTGGCTGGGATGATTCCACATCCCATGACCTGTGATTTGCTCTAAGGTGGCTTCCAGCTAGAAAGAAACCAGATATATGTTTCTGGAAACCAAAAGAAGGAATTTCCTTTTTTGAAGAGGTTAAAAGTGGATATGAGGGTTATTTCTTAGCCTGTTACAGAATATTACGGCTTCAGCCTGTGGGTACCGTCTTTGAGGATACTCTAAGTCCATTACCCATCCCAGAGCTGAGCAAGACATAAGGTGTTTACCCTTTTAGATAAGATACACTGCTGCTGGAAAGAGTCTTCAGGGCATTTTATGGTAAATCAGGATATCATAAGAATTTTTTGATTTTGATGGTTACACCAAATTATCAGAATATTCAAAGGCTGCAAAGCTTCTGTTTCTTTTGACATTAATTTTGTGGTTGTTCTGGAATGGTCTTTTTGTCTATTGGAGGCTGTCTATGACATATTTAGCAAGTCAGATAAATGAGTTTGTTTATTATTTTTATACAGGACGTCTCCAGTATCATTCAGCAATGTTAATCAAAAGAAAAATTGTAGTGCTATAGAGGATAATGTCTTTCTGACTGCCTTACATTGGTATGCTCATTTTGAGGTTTTTGTTTGTTGTTTAGAGGTTCAGTGTAATTCACTGACTGAAATACATTAAAAAAATAAAACTGTTGATGAACTTTAAAATAGACTTTTCTAGGTCTGCTAAGTTTAAGGCTTTTAAGGTGTAAATAATAAAAAAAAAAAAATCCAGGCTTTATTAAACTAAGTAGCAGAATATCTGACTTTTTAAATTGAAAAATCTCAGTGATTCTGTCAAAAAGAATTAAAAGGTTTTATAAACAACTCCTACCTGTTCCACTGCAAGTGATTTCTTGCTTTAGGTTTAGTGTCAGATAACTTGGTGGTTTTCCTGAGTTACTGCTAGATCTGCAAAATCCCCTGTGGTCCTTAAGAAGTTTCTTTCACTCACCTCTGAGTTCTGGCTTTTTCTTGCCACCCTCAGGAGTATCTCAGTCTCTTTTGTGGACTGCAAAATCCTATATACTGGATATCTCTCTCTTTCTCCGGCCCTTTCGTACGTCACAGGGGAAGTTTTTTCCTCTGAGCATAATAATCTGTTGCTCAGGTAAAAATCTTTCTTTCCCTTAGTCACAGGATCTTTTATGAACTAGCGTTCTTAAGATAACAAAAATGACACGGCTAAGAAAAAAAAAAAAAGGAAAAAAATTAAACAGATAAGACCTGTCATAGTACAAGTTTTCATTTCTCATAGCTTGAGTGTCTAACTACAATTTGGGTGGAATAAGAAGAAAGCTAGGTGATAATAATGGTTGCTGAAAGTCTCACAATATACCATGTACCTAGCTTCTGGCATCAGTCCCCAGTAAGATGCTGTAGTCATGGCGAGGGGAGTTGTCTATACCAGACGCTTTATTTTAAATAAGCACTTTTTTTGGATGGTTATGAACTAATAAAGTTCCAGAGATTGAACTGGTACCCAGCACTTGATATGGAGTCTCATCTATTTGGGCAAGAGCTATAGTAGCAGGTAGTATAAGATTGCTTTGTGTTAGTGTAATTTTTTTAGATCGTGTATATGCTGTGTATGTATATCCTATGTTTTGTTCTGAAGAGAAAAGCCCACCTGCTAGCTTTGGGACTGCCATGCCAGGAGGCAGGTAGAGCTCCTTGGAGAGATGGGAGGACTGCACCTTCCATGAAAGCAGTTGTACATAAACAGGGGAAGCTTCCAAAATACAGAACAAGGCAATGAAGGAATAGTCCATCAGTGTGCGAATAAGCAGGGAGCAGACTAAACAACTTGTGAACTTCCCTGCAATCAAGTGGTGAAGGTGACTTAGACTGAGGGAGGCTGAGTAGTTTGTTGTGACTCAGAAAACCAAAGAAAGCTACTGAACTGAAAAGCAAGTCTGGAGGGATATGTTGGGAGGAGGAAAATATGTTACTTCACCTTTTATTGTATGCTTTCCCATGCAGCAGATGTCAGTTTTACATACTTAAAAACACTAATGTAGTATGTTGTATTATAGTAAATCCTTCATTCAGAGTTTTGAAAATAATTAAATTTGTCTATTTGGATATGCTGAAACTGCAGAAGATGTGGGATTGGTCCACATTAAGAATCTGATCGACTCATGGACCTGTCATACATGTCTGTTATGGGAGATAATGAGGTTCCAACAGGCGGGCTCTTCCACAGGGAATTTAATGCCAAGTTTTTTATTTAAACATTTTTTTAAATAAAAAATTAGATACCATTTTCTGTTACAATAATTCCCTGTGGTCAGCTACAACTCTGAACATCAATTTTTGTGGTGTACTGTAGGTTTACAGTAGCTACAAAATGTACCTAGCTACTAAGTTGGCACTTGGGTTAGACCTGTATCAGCAAAGCATAGCAGTGCCTCCTGCTGATATCGTCTCAATTTGTGTGGAAAAGACTATGAATGAAAACATGCTGAAACTTCAGAACACAGAGTATAATTTTGGGATCTCAATATTGGACTGACAGAGAGCTGTTATGGAGAAAATGAGCTTTTGTTGAATTAACTTCCATTTTGCTAAATCTTTCAGATATGTGGAATAGATACATATAAAAATATATGACTTGGAATGACATTTTGACTCTTGTGATGTTAGATTTGACAGACCTATTAATGTGAAATGATTTAAAGGCAATTTCAGGTGACTTCTTCAGACAGAAAAATGAGTTTTCAGTGATGATGAATATAATGCTGTGAAACTGATTTTATGTGTTTTATTGGTAAGGCCAAGTATATTCTGACAGTAATTGTGTATTATTGGCGCTATATGTTATAATTTTATATTTAAGCAAAAATTACACAATGGTGTGGCTTTGTGTTGTTTCTGTTATATTAAATGAGTTATTACATACAAATGCATTAAGCTTTCCTAGAGTCCCATTAACTGCTAAAGTAGGACCATGAATAGCTGTTTAAAGGATTAGATATCTCTATATATAGATATATATAGATATATATAGAATATAGCTGTGTTATAATAAAGTATTAACACAGTAACAACATTGCAAGATGACAATTTACTTTTAATTTCTTAGTTTGAGAAGGTGCATTATTCTTGAAAGTAATTGCCACTTTATGAAAAATATATATCCATTAGTAAAATGTAAGTATGTGTACTGTTAGTACTTGCTTGAGAGTTTCTTATTAGCTTTGTGTATAGATATACTCTCCATAATTATACTCCAAAATGAGACTTTCAACACTGAGTAGGAAATTTATTCATTAAATTAATGGGATTTGTGTAACTGAATTTGTTACTTGATTTTGAATATCTCATTCTCAGTGAAAAAAATAAAAAAAAAAAGGCTTAAAAGGCTTAATCCTGCAAACAGTTAAGCATCTAAGAAGGTACCTTGAGCACAGCTTCTATAGAATGACAGCCTCCATAAAATGACATCCAGCTACTTTTTTTCTGGTTAGACGTAAAGTATAGCACAAGATTGACACATTTTATTGTCTATCTTCCTAAAATGTACACAGTACTTCAGTTTTGGTTTGGTGATATGTATTAGAAATTCTTCACGTGTTTTACAGCTGGAATAGATATATACATATATTTTTAATATAAGCGATTATCTTTTGTTATCTGATTTCCAGGTTCCCCTGGACCATCCAGTGATCACAGCAGTGGAGCTTCATCACCTCTCTTTGATAGTGGCTTACATTTAAATGGAAACTCAATTAATACTGTAAGTAAATTAATACCAAAACCAGCATAAATTATGCAAGTTTTTGCTCCATTTTGAGCTTCAGAATGCTAATGTAACACCATAGGACTAGCCTAAGGTTTTTTTAGTGGTTGGTTGGTTGATTGGTTGTTTGAGTGTTTTTTGGTTTGATTTGGTTTTGACTTTTTTTTTTCATTTGTTTTGTTGGATATTTTTTTAAGTGCCTGTGCTGTAAAATTCTTGTGAAATAGCCAACATGGTATCCTGAGTTGCTATTCTCAGTTGCTATGAGGCAACTGAGAAGCTTCTAAGAATGATCACAGCAAGGTTGGATCATTGTGTGGGGATGAATTCATGTCAATTTTTAACGTATTTTGTTGAATTATAGCATTGTGCTATTAAATTTAGTAAAGATGCTGAAATGCAAATGGAATTCAGAAGAGAATGTAAAGGTTGAATTATTGAGGCAAACTTTCATTAAAAGGAAAAAAGGAGGAAAAAGAAATAAAATGAGAAAGCAGACTTAAGAAAACAAGTCTATTTCTTTAATCCAGAGGATAGTCCCTTCTTTCTTTTTTCTGCAGCAAACAGCTATGACTGAATTAAGTGCAGCATTGTGGGGAAAAAAAATAATATATATATATATTCTTTTCTCTGGGAAAGATAGAAATTGTCAAAACCAAAGAAGATAGGATGTTTTAGTAGGTGACAATGTTGCTCTTTTCTTAAAATGAAGATTGAAGATGTAAATAATAGCTGTACAAGAACAGCTGTTCATGCTGAAAAATTGTTTAGCTCTTAACTAATTGCAGCTGTAGTCTCTTCAGTTAGATATTGAATTTTAAAGAATGAATGCCCTGTGAATGGAGTACAGGCTTCTGCTGACCTCTGTTTCTCCTTTTTCTTCAGACATCTAAGTGTCTGCTGCTTCTCTCAAGCTTTGCACATTTTCACCACTACCCCTCTAAATTAATCCTTAAAGCTATTTTTCTCTGATAAATATATATGTGATAATATAAATATGCATATATTTATTATATAAATATATATGATTAATAATAAATAAAAGTATTCAGTTTTGCTTTGATACCTGTACTTTAGTGCTTGGGGAAAAAACTGAGTATAGATACAGAAGATATCATGTTTATTTGTTTGCAATCATCCAGATAATTTTTACCTTTAGTTACCTTGCAGTGTTGTCTTAGCAAAAAAACTGTCTGTCATCAGGGTCCATTATTCTGAAATGCCTGTCTACCAGGTGCTATGCAGCCAAACAAGTCCTTTCTTCAAAGTGCTTGCATTATATGAAGAGGGCTATGGTCAGGTGATTTCCTCTGATTGCATTAGCATGCTTTAGCAAATTAATGCCTACTAACTGCTAAAATGTGTGCCATAATAACTTTCAATCATCGTTATGACTATACAGTGGGGATTGCACACTTGGAATTCTACACGTTACAACAATAAGTGGCTGGAGTTTTATGGACTTGTAACACAAAGTAATTTAGAGTTAGTTTCCAAGGTAGCACACAAAAGACTGCATGTAAGCTTCTATAAAAACAGAAGGGAGAATACTGAGGTACTAACTCGTTAATACAGCACTTTTCTGTCTTTTTCTGAAGCTGGACAAAAAGTCATGTGGGGACCTATATATGTGCACCAGACACAATGACCTAGAAGTGAAGTAAAGCAAAACAATTTAGCCCAGCAAAACAATGTAGCCCAGTAAAAATGTCATGATCTCACTTCATAGGAAACAAAACTAAAAATTGCCAGATTCTTATTATGAGGTCCAAAAGCAAGGTTCTATGTATTCTATGTTGATATGGCTGACTTTTGAGGTAGTCCACTAAAAATGTGTGGTCTATTGTCTATCCAGCTAAGATATGAATGAGCTGTGATTAGAACTTCAGAATTGCATGTTTTTCAGGTACCAAATAGTGGGTGCTTCTAATTTTAATTAGGTATTTTCATTTTTTCAGTAAAGGAAGAGCTGGACTGACATTCCCTCTGACAGTATTGCCCAGTAAAAATATAGATATTTAAACCCCATTTTAATATCATCTTGGTAAGGGAGGTCTGACTCACTATGAATAATGTTACATCATGTTGTATGTATCTTCCTAACTACGGTCAGATCCTTGCTATATTAGACAATGCACATGTATTTATGAATGCTACTCCAAAAATCATGCATATTAAAGGAAAGGACAGGAGGTAGAGAATGATTACTATGACAGTTTTACCAAACAGTCATTCAGCGTGTCTGTTCTGAAAACCGGTAATACAGAGACACCTGAGCTAATGCTATCTCAGTCAGTAACATTCACATGACACCAGAATATATTGTGGTGTTACTAGTTTTTATCATATAGGAAGTGGTTTAGCCATGTTAACATCAAGCTGTCTCTGCCTAATACGATTACACTGTTTTCAGTTCTCATGGTAGCTTGCCTCTGTTAGACATATCTTTATCACATCTTCTGTGAAGCGTCTGTTATATGTGATTTGATATCATCTTCAGGATTTATGGAAATCTTTCCTATAGTATTTGAGTAGTTTGCAGTAGAGTGCTTCAAAGGGATTGCCCTGAACATAGAGAAATGAGGTGAAGTGTTCTCTTCACACCTAATTAGTTTGTGCTTGAGCAGTGTGACAAATGCTGTAGAGACTGGTAGTATCAGATACATTCATCTGTATCTGATACATGGTTTATTAATCGTACTCTGAAATTTCAGGGAACATAGAAGGTTTAGAAGAGCTACTCTCTAGGCCAGTGATTATAGTGCATGTACATGAAGGATTCTAACTACAAAACAATGGAGAAAATACTGTAGGGGTGTTCTCCTAGCTGGATTTCCAAGTCATCCCTCTGGACAAATAAATAAAGAAGAGGTCTGAAATAAAAGAAATTACTAAGACACTATTAAATAGTATAAAAGTTGCCATACAAAGGGAAACCGTAGTAGTTTTTCACTTCTTTGAATATCCAACTTCCCTGAATTGTCTAAAAGTGATATTCTGATAAATGGACTGCGACTAGAGTAGATCATGTAATTTAAGAATTCTAATTTAATTTTGATAGTGTATGTTGAGTTTAGTTGGTTAAATTAAATGAAACAAGCATTTAGAATTTTCTAAGTTGCTTACATGTTTATTTTTATTTTTATTTTTTTATTATTTGGTGGCTTTGTTTCATCTGTTCAATTAAACAGTTTTGATCTAAGAAAGATGCCTACTTCAGCACCACATACAGTTTATAAAAAAAGGAAAAATACAGATGCCCAACATCTGGTGGGACCTATAGGTCCTATGTCTTTAACATATATGGTAGTCCTGGTTTCAGAGTAAGAGAAACAATCCCAACTGCAGAGGGATTTGCTCAATCCCAAACAAGCAGAGGCAAAAAGGGAAGAAGGTGCATGCAAGGGGTTGGAGATCCTCTTACTGAGGGTAAAAGCTATGCTGATGGATACTTCAATGCAGTAAGTAACCAGACCATTGAGCTGAGATCAAATGGATGTGCCACATCTAAAAGCTTCAATAATTTTACTTTTTTCCTGTTTCTGTAGTGCCTTCCAGTTCAGTATAAACATACTATTTATCATTCTTAATTTGTATTTTATTCTTCATTTTTGTCATGCTGTAGCTCACTTTAAAGAAGTTTCAAGATTCAGATCAATATCTTTTCTGTTAGAGTGATTCAGTATGTGATACCAGTAGACTCTGCCAACTCCTGATCTGAAAATCCATGATTTTCTCACTGTGTATGAAAGAATTATGACTTTAAATTGACTTGTAATTCATAGTGTGTCATTTGGTAATGTATTTGCATAAGATGTAATAAATCTAGTAAATACAAAAAGTAGCTTACTTAGAGAGACAGTACTGGTTACTCTCATGAAAGTAATCATCACTACGTCTTCCATTTCCTGAACAGAAAAGAAAATACTTTAAACAGACAAACATAGCTAGCTACACTTGAACTGAATATCTTGAACTGCTTCTGTGGTGAGATCCTATATGAAAAGAGATAAAACACACTGCAAATAAGCATACTCCTTTTTCTCCACTAATAAAATATGAAACCGTTCCCTTTCTACATACAGAGAAAAATAATCCAAATTTTCTGTTTCTGATTACAACTCTCAGAAATCATATCAGTAGAAAAAAAGCTATTTGATAATAACTTCCTACTCTACTATTCTAGATCTGCTTATAAAATGCTTTTGATATTGAGTAAGGAAATTGTTCATCTGAGATTTAGATGTTCAAAAGTGTTATGTTTCTCTAATTCTGAATTGATTAGGACTTTTGCTATATTAATGAAATGAATAAAAGGTATTTTTGAAAGTCTCATCTTTTATTGATTCCCACTGTCATTGTTAATCCTTTCCACAGGCTTATTTCTTCTTCTATTTAATATGTGATTCATCAGGATAGTTATTTCTTCTGCACAGAAATTAAGCACTTGTTTAATTTCCCAATAAAATTTAAGTCATATATGGTTTTAGTGTTTTTTGTTTGTTTGTTTAAGGTTTTTGTTTTGTTTATTAAACTTAGTTAAAAATGGTGGTGAAAGGACTTATGGCATTGAATTAAAAGGAAGGCTTACTAGATACTAAATAAATGAACACTGAGCAACATGTCAGCTTTGTGACATCTAATACTAGTTTTGAAAGTACTCACTTAAGCACTGAAAGTTAAACTGATATTCACACACAGCCCAAGAAGAAGTTTTAAGTGGGGATTAGCCCCTGTAAAAGAAATCAAAGACCAAGAAAGGTCAAATAGAAGGTTCTGGCTTTGTTGTTTATCTTTGAGAAAAAAAAAAAAAGTGCAGCACGATCATAATATAAATAATGTGTCAAGTAAAAAAATAATAACCTGTTTTTGTCAGGTATCTGGTTTCATTTTTTGATTCTACCTATTTTCCCATATACAGCCCTCTCTTGTGAATGCACTTCTCATATTTCTTATGAACTTGTTCATTGTAGTTTTCAGCAGTAGCAAAAAGAAAATGGCTTAGGAGATAAAGCCTAAGTTGTTTATTTTTTATCAGTGCTGGTAGAAATGAGGTGATTACACAGTTTCTTTTTTAATTACACTTGTGATTAGAATATTTGGAGAACCTTGTTTACTTGATGGATTGTAGGGAGTAGTTCATCTAACCAGTCACCGGGAATCTGCTTTGCAGAGAGTTGTATTGCTCTGTAGATTGCACTGAGTGCATTGAGTACCTTTCATTTGCACAGACAGACAAAGAAGTTTGGGGGAATGTTGTTTATTATTAATGCGCGATGCTCTTATGTTTGGCTTATGATGTTCAGGAATGCAGAATGAGAACTGGGGATGAATTAAATTTGCATTTGATTTTTGTACAAAAGCTTCTCTCTTTCCCTCATTATCTGTTCTCCTGCTTATAACTACAAAGGCACAAAGTGGACTGCTTCAGGGCAGAGCTAGATTATAATGAGAAGTTATACATGTGCAACTCCGTTGCATGACTAAACAAAATTATGATCCTTTATCACCTTTTGGCAACAGAAAGAGCAGCAATCTTTCAGGTATGTTAGCAGGGAGTATCAGAAGTCCGTGGTTAGAAAGAAAAAATATGTGGGAGCATTCATGGGATTGAAGACTGCATGTGTTAGAAGATGAAGCATTAGAAATGAAAGCAAGCATTACTAGTGTTATTATTTTTAGAAAGATCCTTTTACTGTTGCCATAGTTAGATTAGTGTTTCAAATACCAGGCCCTGGTAATGATCTGCAGGGAAACAAAGGTGAATAGTGGTGACCCGGATCTAGATGCGATGTTAGCATAGACGAACTCCAGTGGTTCAGATATACATAAAAGGTTTATAATAATAAACAACAGTGAAATCAAGGCAACAGGTCCTCCCTCAGAGTTGCATCCATTGTCATTCCACAAGTTTCTGCAACAAATTGACACTTACTGAGTTCCCAGTCAGTGATAGGAGCAGGAGACAAACCTCAAATTTGTCCCAAGGGATTTGCAGTGTGTGAAGGCCAAAATATTTCTCTAACGTTGAGCTAATTCTTCTCAGCAAGGACAGCACACCCCATCTGGGGATATGAAAGGCTGCCAAAAGCTGTCTGTAACACTGAAGTTTCAGTACAGTTGCATTTATAAAGTGACACTTTAATAATTTCAACACTATATTCTCTTCTGTATTTTTCCTCACATACTTTTAACATGGTGTTTTTTTTCCTGACGTCTGTTATAATTTGAGAAGAGTCATAATTACTTTCTGCTTTTGTGCTGAGATTTATTAAAAACTACTTTACCCTCTTTTCCAACCCCCCTCATCCCCCAAAGAAAGAATATGTCTGGGAAAGGTGTTGCAGGCAAGGTTGTTGAGGTTACTCAGGAGCCAATTACATTTAGCCTAAGGGAAACAAATTAAAGAAAAAGGTGCAGTAGTCCATACATTTTCTTTAAAAATATCTTAGTCAGGCTTGTACCTTATTGGTTCATTTAAAAAAAAAAAAAAAAAGTACAGCACCTAGCCACCTAGCAGCACAGCTGTAATGAAATATTCATTAATTTTTCCGTAGTAAATCACTTCTAGAAAAATTTATATAATTGAAAGATTTCTAATTTGTTCCTCACCAGCAGAATAGCAATCCCATTGTTTTAAATGCATAGCTACTGCAGTGAATAGGGCAGCATAGATCCCTAACACGTAACCACATATAGGTGCTCAGTGTCTGCAAAACTATCCATTAATTCAAATGCACTACATGTCTTCAAGAGAAGACATTAAATTTCAGAAGCCTACATGTAATGCAGCATTGGAATTAAATCAGTTTTTCTGTAATAGAAATGGAGGGGCAGTATTCTTGTTTCACATGCTGTTTCACCTTCTTCACATTTAATTAAACAATGTGTGTCAATTAAAATAGTGTAGAATAGAGCTGTATAATTAAAAGTTGCTTCTTTCATCGAATTTTAAAGACATTAAATTACGTGTCCAAATTGTTACTTCATCTGGAAGAGCTTGTTTCCCGTATAAAAGCCTTTATTAAATGATTTGGTGATGCATACTTTACCACATAATTACTGTCTTCTTAAAGCTGTCACAGAATTGCACACCTGCATCTAAGCATTCCATTAAAAATAAATAAACACAGACCCTCTTCTGAATTGATGCTACATCAAAGAAATGCACAGGTATTTTGATATCATCATATCATCTGAGACAAGCTGAACACTCTAATTGACTCCTCTTTACAATAGATACCTCAATAAAGTGTTTCTTTAGCTGGGCACTGCAAGAATTTCAGTCATGTCTCTAATGAACACTTGTAATTGTGTTGTTCCATGATTAATGTCAGCTAACTAAGACTCTTTTACTGCTAAATGGAGTGGACTTGTTTTCTTCCCCAGCTAGTCGGCAGCCTCTGTTTCCTGTCTCGCCCTAGAAGAAGAGTTGGCAAATGCTCAGCTACACATTAATCAGATTACTTAATTGATCCACTGAAAACTAACCCTACATATACATTTATTTATTCATTTGTACATTGCATATGTATATGCAATATGCGTACAGATTTCAGTCACTGACCTGACTGAAACATGTAGAGAGAGCTCCTCCAATTCACTGTGAGCTGAGGGGTTTCCAGTGCTGCTGCAAGAAAAGATATAAATCTAAATCCCTTCCTCCAAAATAACTGTAAGACAAATCTGCCTACTTTGAAAAGCGTATCATATTGAGGGCTTTCTGTTGAGTGTACTGCAATATCTTCAGTAATGGAGTTTTGACAAGATGCTCTCCAGTTTGTAAAAAAAAAAAAAAAAAAAAAACAATTAAGTTAGTATTAACTACACTGAGTTGTTTTGTTTTGTTTTTATACCAAAGTCCATAAACATGTATTAGCCATTTTTTTCAGTTATAGCTTAAAGAAATTAAGCTATGCTACACCATGTTTTAGCACTTTAATGTCAGAGTTGTTTTTCCTAGGAAAATATTTCAATATATGAAGATCAAATGTTATATTAATATTGCTAGCATTTTCATACACATATCTTCAGAGAAATATCTGATATTCTTTTCAGAAACTCAACAATGTTCACTAAAGAGGAAATAGCAACAACAACAGCTCAAAAGATAAATAATATCATCTGAAATTGAACCAGTGTTCATCACAAGCAGTAATCTAAAATAAGTCATGCCTGCTACATACACATGCGCTTGGTAGAAGTACCAGTTTATGGAACAGTCTCAAGAGTTTAATGATACATTTTGAAAGAATAAATCTTCTAAAGCAGAAAGTGGATGAATTGCAATTGTCAGAAAAAGTCTTACAGGAGGAAAGACAAAATCACAGAATTTAAGTTAAAAATGTTCCTTATGTATATCACAATTGCTTCTTATTCATTTTCTTTTATGTTCTTTTACCTTTTAGGCTTTGCCAAAACTGTCATTACTTAAATTTGTTAATTAATTTAAATTAAAATAAATTAACTGAAAGTTAATTTTCCAGTGTACATCTTGCCAGTCTTCTGAAACCCTCAAGCATAATTTAGCAAAAAAATACAAAAGTTATAGAACACAAGCCTTTTGTGAAATCCTTTGCGCTAGTTGCATATACAGTTGAAATTTCAGATATCAATAAGAAAGAGTCCTGTCTTCTCTTTATTTCTTAAGGCTGGTGGCAGCAGCAAGGCATCATGGTAATAAAGAAAAGTAGCTTTCAAGGGAATAAATCATTGATGCCAGTTAGTTTAGTCCTTTAAGAAAAAAAACTATACCAATTATTGATACCTCTGATTAATTGTGATATGAAAATGTTTTGATAGATACATTGCTATTCTAGGTGTAGTCCTTTGTCTTCATCTACTATGAAGACTTTGCAAGACTTGCATTTTTGCAAACCAGACAGTGTTTGTACTATAAGTTGAAAAGTATATTTAAAAAGCAAGCTTAAGCTTGCTGAGCAACATGACTGTATTTCTGAGTCCAAAACTGATTTAACCCAGCTTCAGCCTGCCTAAAGCCCATGTTTAAAGAAGCAGCAGCGTGTCATTCATCCTAAAATATCACTGTGGCTGCTTTCAAGGTGCAGGCCTAACAGAAACTACAAATTAAATTACTAGTGTGGATTCAGAAATGCTTCCTTTTGAGTACATGACATTTTTCTTGCAGAGGTTTTAGAATCAATGACAGTCTAAAATTAAAATTAAAAAGGTAAAATAATTGAGTTGCCCAAGCTCAGCAAATAATATGTCACAAAAAGATAAAAAGTTGACAATCACAGTGAACTATGATCTATTTATGTCTTTCCTATATTCTTAGTGCAAGCTTAATTATAGAGACATGTCTGATTAGGTCTCCCACTTAACGGAGGCCTTTTCATTCTACTTACCATATGACTTCATGGTTGTCCCATAACAAGTAGTTACAAAATATGTTTTTAAAAGCAACAAAGCACTTGCCCACATTGTCCTTCATAGGTCAGTGATTGCTAATGGGATATAGGATCATTCCCTCCTCCAGGTCAACAGTACACAGCTGTCCCAGGTGGATAGTGTTTATGCGTCATTACAAACTGATCCTGGTTCAGTGTTCTGTCAAAAATGAGATTTTTGTACTCAATCCATTTCTTAATGGACAGGTGTTACAAGCAAATTGGCATTAATTGGCAACATTGTTGGTGATCTCTGCAGAAAGCCAAAGGTGTGAAATGAACCAGAGGATAAAAGCCACAGTTGAAGAGATTATCTCTAAACCGCCAATTTTTTTCAGTCCTTTGGAGGAATGGTGTGCAGAGCATGAGCAGCAACTGTTTAGTAGACAGAAGGCTTGAAGTTCAAGCCAGCTCAGTACACTGGGTCAGACCAAAGGACCGCCTAGCCAAAAAGCTCGTCCCCAACAGATGCCCTTAAGAATCCAAGAACAGAGGAAATATGTAGAATTATTTATAGGGTATGTTCTGTGCACCTCCATGATGTTTTGGATAGATTCTTCCTGAACTAGAGTTTCTTATATACAGAAATGCATTCTTTCACTGTTTTTATCCTTCTGTATTTTAGGATTTGTATTTTAAGGGAAAGTGGGCCATTATATCCTAGTCCCTTTCTCTGTGTTCTTATATACACTTGTCATACAGTCATGTCAGCTGCTTCTTTTCCAGTCTAATTAGTCTTTGTTTACTTAATAATTATTTGCATGAAAGCCATTCCATACCTTTCAACATCTGCTTTTCCTGCAACAGCAAGATCTTATCTTGAGTATTTATCATCTGTTCATAACTCATTACAGTCCAGGAAAAGTTAATATAGACTTCCCTCATATGCATTAGTATTCATTTATCTATTATATTTTAGCAGTCCTTTTACCTCTCAGTCATTCAGTATCATGAGGTGCTTCTACTGCAGTTTGCAGTTTGTTCTTCTTTTTATTATTTTTCATTACTTGCTGCACATAGTTAACTTCATCAGTCTATTGCTTACTATCTTGTCCACATCATCAATCAGTATGCTGAATAGCTTGTATATCTGGGAGTCCACTGATAGTACCCTCTGAAGTAAAAACTGGTTACTAAGTGAAGTGTTTTGCTTGTTTTATTTACCTAATTACTAATTTGTGTTGGGGCTTTCCCTTACTTCATAGCAAATCAGTTAATAATCTTTTTTTCTTTTTTTCCTGGTTTTTGGAAACCCAAGTACGTCTTAGTGATTGGTCCTCTCATTAATAACTGCTTTGGATAATTCTAAAAGACTTCTGAAGCATGACCTGTGTTTGCAAAAATGATACTGGCTTTCTTCTTCCCCATGTTGTTACATTTATCCACGTGTTTTGAAGGGATGTAGTGAAGGATCTGTCTCTGATTGACATATTAGTAGATTATAGGGCAAACTGAATAAAATGGGCTGCTGGGCCTATGATAGTATTTAATTTTTGTGCAGTGGCCTTGTGGCCATGTGTATGCTCTCTTTTGTCTGTAACAAGGTAAGGAGGGTTCTAATTTCTGTTCTACCATAAACAGGTTAGTACAATATGGCTTAGTAAGAAACAGACGTTTGAGACTTGGACCAGCTTGACCACTTTGTATCACTTTCCTATTCTTGGTAATTACTGGCTGGATCATGCAGTATGGATTCTGCTTGTGTAAGTAACCCAGAACTAAGGGGGTGAAACACATAACCCTCTGGAAAACACTTTCTGGTATGTTTATCAAGTATCAAAACTTTGAAATGGTCTGCAGAAACCAAATTTCCTTAGGAGTTTACACAAGTTATAACAGTTTAGCATTTAGAATCATAACTTTGAGGTTAATAAATTTTGACCAAGGGTTTTCCCCTCTTTAATTAATGAATCCAGTGGAGAATTGTGATGTAGATTTTCTAAAATTCTTATCCTTACTTACAAGGAGATATTTCTTCTTTACACTGTTATCCTACTAAAGCATTTGACTGAAGTGTAAGGGACCACAATGAAATATCAAATTGCTAGTGACCCTTCCATTATTTTTTTTCTGTAAAATGCTCTTAAATTGAATATTACATAATAGACAGAATACAGCCTACTAAAAGAAATACAGCTAACAGTTTGCAAGAAAAGGGTTTTTATGTTTAAATTATCTGGATGTTACCTCTGTGTTGAGAGTGGAGAGGACAGGAACAATAGGTGAAGATGGTTCCTATTTTCTGATTCCTGGATTTAAATTCAGTGATTATATTCAAGCATTTTTGTTTGGCTGTAATAAGCTACCTTCTACTTTATTCTTAGACATTTCAGCTTCTGGACAGGTATGTTAGACTCTGATGATCATTTTCAACTTCAGGTTGCCTGTCATTCTGTCAATGATTTTCATTTGTACAGAACGCTAAAATATGCATCAGTTTCTTCACTAAGATATTACCAAGTTTAAACTAAGCTTTCAAGACACCTTATCTTTTTGTGGCTAATTCTATGAAATAGAATTAGTCAATGGACTTGATTATGAAATATTCATACTGCAACATCAGGAGATCTCAGTCAAATGAAAGCTGGATTGTTCTAGGGATTGCAAATACTCTAAATGAAACTCTATGATTCTTTTCCTTAAAGAGTTTGCAGTGTAAGACTTTACTGTTAACCAACTTAAGTAGTTAATTTAGTAGTGCTTACAACAGTAAGTACTTTACTGTTAACCAACTCTGCCAATTTCACTACTGTTTTTTTTTTTATTTATTTGCTAGAGAAGTGTTCCTCAGTCACTAACTCTCAGTCATCCTGTTAGAATCTGAAAGTCAGTATTTTGATTTATTTAAAGAAATAGAAAGATCAGTTGCCACTGACTATAAGAAAGAGCTTTAGGAAAAAGAAAGAAACAAACAAAAACCTAAAAGATTTATGAGCAGGAAGAAAAAATAGAAATGGAGCAATTCTCAGAATGCTCTCTATTTTGAGTGTTTTTTTTTTTTTTTTTTTTTTTTAAACACCTGGGCATAAGAGAGCTGATGCTGGGTCATCATTTGGTTTATTTGCTTTTGTTCTACTCTGTGCATGTTTATGGCTTTTATAAAAATAAACATCTTTCAACTCACTTCTCTACTGGTAAGTTCTAAGGGACAGGTAATTTCGGTTCAGATACAGATAGCATAGATGCCTAACTTTGACCTAAATACCTATATCTCTTTGATTCCTTCTTAACTGCCTCTCTGTACATAGTGATGGCTCTCTTTATAGAAAAGTGAAATATGCAGATGTCATGGTACTGCAGAGATATAAATACCAATGTAAACTTTCAAGTGTATTGTCTTTATGTGTTCCGTAAGAAAATCCTATCTCATTCTGTTGTTCATTTAATAAGCCTTTTATATGCTCATAATCATAATTATAAATCTGAATTGGTATGCTGAGCATTGGTTTCCATCATTTTCTAATTATAACTTAACTAACGTTATTTCTAATCATAACATAACGTTCATAACTTAATTGATTTTTACCTGTAAACACTATTTTCAAATCATTTGCAAAGAAAAACAGTTACCACCTTTGTCTTTTTTTCTTTATTTTTCTTCACAGTTTAGACATAGTTTTGTACTTTCAGTCAGTGATACAATAGTGTAAACCTCTGGATATTATTTCACAAGGAATAAACTGCATATTCTGCAACTGTATATTGACTAAGATGTGTATTCCTTTGAAGTTCCATGAAAGTTTTAGTGTCAGTAGTTCCTTGACAACTTTTTAAATTTCATAAGTATTTGATTTTAATCATGTTTCATACTGTGTTGCTTTCATACATTAATTAAATATTCAGTTGCAATACATAAGATGCTACACATATGACCAGACTGAACAATCTATATGACCTCTACTTCAGGTTTGACTAATAGCTATATATGCAGGCTAATTCCACTAACTTTGCACTGGCATTTGCACACATTTGTTTTAACATCATTTTCTTCTGTATGCTGTAATGAGTAGATCATAAAAGTACGTATTTTCACTGTTGTGAGATCTGGACACTTCTACTGCTTGGAGAGTATCAGCAATCTTGTCTTTCCAGTAGAGGCACTTGAAGGAAAACTTCTAAGATGAAGTTTCCAAAATTCATAATTTCATATATGGATACTGATAATAAAGAAAACAGAGTTTTAAATCAACTATTAAACAATACTATGGATAAAAGTCTGTTGCATAAATAAGAAACCAGTCTTCTCAATGACTCCTGTGGTACTTACATTAGGATACTGTGTCTTTTTCTTTGATAATTGAGACATGTCAAAGAGTTTCATGGACTAAATTAGTTTAAATCAAAAATTTAATTTATGTTGCATTTAGATAAATTTAGATAATTATGTTGCATTTAGATAAAATTCAGGATATTTATGATTAAAACAAAACAAATTTCCTTCTTATTTTCAGTTATAAACATAAACTATATATAGTTAGTGTTAAGGCAATATATATTATTTAGTATTAAGGCAATACTAAAATTAAGTCAAAATAGTATCAAATTGTGTCACATATATTATCAAGATGGACAGCATTCCTTTCTTCGTGAATACTTATTTTTATTTCTCTACTAAATTCCTAAGTTTCTAAATCTACAAAGTTCAAGAAACTATAGTTCCTTAAATAGTTTTATCACTATATATTATTCCTTTCTGAGACAAGCATAGCCAGAGATGAATATTCATGTTTTTTGCACTATGTTGTTTTGTAGACTGTACTTACTGATTCTCATTTATTCTGCACAGGCTCCATCATCACCTTCTTCACCCATAGCTAATGAACCAAAATATGAGAAGCGCTGGCTAGACACCTTATCAGTTCCTCTGTCAATGGCTCGAATCTCGAGGTACAAAGCTGGAACAGATAAATTAAGGTTTGTAATCTAAAAGGGGAAGCACTGTGTTAGTTAGCTGTACCTAATATTTTACTGTGGCGTGTTGGCTATGTAAGGATTCTTTGAGTGGAGATATGAAAGTCTTGTTATTAAAATCTATGTAGTCCATTTTCTCTTGAGATTAATGCCATGCATGATGATTATGAGACAAAGTAAAAAAAAAAAAAAAAAAAGGACTGTAAATATAGCTCCTATAAATATGTTTCTGTAATCTGATGTCTCTTGGGAATTCATCAGCAGCTAGCACAGAGGTTAAGCTTGGCATTACTTGAATTAATTTTTAAGGTATTACATTTCACTCCATATCTCTGTAATAGAATAAGTTCAGATATTGTCAGTAAACATTCCTTTTTCTTTAAAAATGATAACATTCTGCAAAATGTTATGTGCCTATCATTGTCATATAGGAACTCATACTGACAACAGATTTTCTCAAAGTAGAGGGTACAAAGTGTTTTATTTTTCATCATAGAATCTTGCCACATCTCAGATACTTAGGCAATAGTTCATACAGCAACAGTGGAGTAGGATAGCAAAGGTGATTGTTGTGGGCTTCAGGACATAAGTGAAAGCAAAAGTGAAGACTGTTGAAACCCCAGTAAATAATATGCTTGGGAGAGTTCTAACATTTTGCAGCATGCATCATATGTTTTTTAACTTTTTAGATGAAGCAATCCCAATAGATTCCACTTCTGAAAACAGCAGCCTGTACATTTTGAAAATGCCTTGAAATAACACATCTTCTGGTACTGTACCGGGTCTGGCTGGGATGGAGTTAATATTCTACATAGCAGGCCATATGGTTCCGTGTTTTAGATTTTTGACTAAAATAATAACACACCAGTATTTTTGTTGTTGCTGAGCATCAAGGCTTTCTCTTTTCCCACCCTCAACAAGTAGGCTGAGGGTGGGCCAGAATTTGGTAGGGGACACAGTGTGGACAGCTGACCCACATTGACCAAATGATTATTCCATAACCATACCATATAACATCATGGTCAGCATCAAAAACTATGGGGAAGGAGGTCTGGGAGGGTCTATCTGCATAGATTGGTAAAGAGAATGCTTGCTTTTTCAATATTAAAGGATTCTGTGAATCCATATGTAATCCTTGTCACTTTTTGTGTCCCTTATGTTTTCTGTCATTAGTTTGTTTTGTTTTGTTTTGTTTGTTTTCTTTTCTGATGTAATGCTTCTTTTTATATTCTCTCAGTTGGTCTTGAGAAGGCACTCTGGCACTGGTACAGCCCTGTCTCCTTTCTAAGTCTGTATCATTGAGCAATTGAAACTATTTTCTATGGTGTCATATACACAGCTATGTGCCTTCTCTTCTGCTAGGTGGACACTATAAAAAAGGACATTTCCCCTACTCTTTACCTGAATTAAATTCTGAAAGAGAGGTCTGGATCATTCTTCTACCAAAACGATCTATGTCTTTTTAGCTTTTGACATTCTCTTGTAACTTTGTAAAATATTACAGCTTGGGAAAGGATATCAAAGCCTGTATGATTATTTGGCCATCTATTCACTCCTAGGTAACGCTGACAGAAAAACTGCTTTTTCACCTCTGAAATTCTTGCAGATGGTCACAGAAGTCATAGCATACTCTTTTACTAAAATCAATCACAAACTGATGGTTTTAATATATAGCATTGTGTATGCTAAATATAGTATCTGTACGTCCAACTACTGTTGCTGTTCTGATGTAGTATGCTGCTGTCAGACAGTCTAGAAAGCCCCTCTGACCTCATTATCACTTTTGCTTTTATATTTAAGATATTGTCATATTTTCAGTTTTCTTTTCCTAGTGTTTTAATAATCTCTAATTTTCAGACATCCTTAGGAACAAGGTCAAACAGAGTCTGATTTATTACTGAAAGACAACTTTTGTTTCCTTTCCTTTAAAAAAGGCAGAGTATAACAATATATAAACTGTCAGCATCTTTCTCAATATTTTTGACCATTTTTCAGTTAGAAACAGGTTATATAATTAGAGCTCTCTGTTAGACTATGGCATAATTTTAGTGTGGTTTAGATCAGATCTAGCCTAATCTAATCAGATTGGGCCATATTATTTCCTTTGTGGTTAAAGTATGTTATAGTATTTCATTGGAGTTTTCCAGTAACTTTGGCAAGAAAATACATACTTTTAGCTTTTGTGTCACGAGATGGTCAGGAGCACCTCTATCTGTTTGACTATTATTCTTTTTTCATTGTGTAAGAAAAAGGAGTCATCTTTTGACTTTCATTACACTGGATTTTTCATTTGACTTTTCCCACAAAGTCTGAAGGTTGGTGACTTAATGACACAAGTATATCTTTCATATATTTTAGATTTTGTCAGCACTGTAGGTATTAACAGAAAAAAAGAAAGAATGGGATAGATGGTTTTCCTTCCTTATACATAAAGAGGAATGAAAAAAAAAATACTTCAAAGAGTCTGAAGTCTCTTTTCCACATAATGAAACAAAATAAAAAAACGCCCTAACCCTAGAATATTTTAAAGGAAAGATGAAAATTGTAGTTGGTGTTTCTCATCTTCTCAGTGTAGGATCTTTCCAGTTATATCTTCAGAAAGTATGAACATCAAGATAAACATTAGCTTAACTACACAAGTCACTTTTTATTAGTGCAGCTCATATTGATGGTGCAATTGGAATCTATTTGAATATTTCTTTGTAATATATAGGTTAGTCTGCTCTTTTTGATTACTTACTAGTTCAATGGCTTTTAAACGGCCTTGCCTTTATTATATAGCACCACTATTTTTATAATTCTACAATTCTCGCCAATCCATTTGTGCTATTTTTCTCTGTAAGTATTAAGGTAATATGGACAGAGAGAATTCTACTCCTGTGAGTACATGCAATTGCTAGTAATTTTTGATTGTTAAAGACAGAGTTGGTCACTAAATGTGATGTAAGTTTAACAGTGGAATAAGTAAGCCTTGCTTACCCCAAAAAATTTGTTGTTCATGGTGTCGTTTGCAGACTTTTTGTTTTTAAGATAAAAAGGTAAAGACCGGTAGTCATATAGAAGATGAAGAACATAGTTATATTCATTTATAATCTTTCATATTTTGTAACAGAATATATAAAACCTTATTTGGGACTATGCGTAGATAAGTATTTCTAGTCCTTACAACAGGCATTGACAACCCTAGATAATCATTTTTGTTTGCTGTATTGACTGATGCTTTAAGTGAAGGTAGTATAGCTATAACCTCTTGAACGTTGTAAGTTTAGAGACTGAAAAAAAATTGCTTATTTGGAAGATGGAAATTGAACAGAAGAAATGGGTGAGCTGGAAGTAACTCTGGTCCAGTACCTATAAGCCCTTGTAGCTGTGATCCCAATTACATAAACAACTTAATTAAATTTTGGTATTAATTTATATTTGCTGGCATTCTGGCAATTGCAATTATTACAGTGTATTGGGGGCGGGTGAGTGTTTTTGTTATTTTTTTAAATCATTGGCTCACTATATTCTTAAGAGAGAATCTTTCTGAAGGATTCTATTTCCCATTTTAACATTCCAGTGTATTAACAAAATGCCTTTAGTTATTTACATAAATAAGCAAGTGATGAAGCAAACCATTTTGAAAAAATGTATAGGAATTAAACATAATCTCTCTGAGTTACAAAAACTGAATAAGTGTTTGATTACAGCTTTCGGTAACGATTAGAATGAACGTGAGGGAAGGAGGACTGAATGAGTATGTACATAAAAAGTATCATAACCAAACTGAAATGCAGCAAGAAGGAGAGAGAGTGAGTAACATCTGATAAAAAGTAAGTAGAAAAAGAAAGTAAAGGTTTTGAGGGATGTTATTATCTCTTAAGGACTATCTGACTGATGATACAGAAAATAAAAGTATATTAATTAAAATCATTAGTGACAGAATCAGCATCCACTATACAAAAGAAGAGCACCATAGTTATGAAAGGATAGAACAATTGGAAATGGAATACAATGTAATAGTGCCAAGTGTAGGGGGATGACATTAAGGATTGTTACTAGAACAAAAATCTATGGAATAGTTTTCCATAGGAACCTAATGGAGCCTTTTGGTGGATGGCAGCAGAGTAAGGTGAGGATTAGGTCCATACTGTAATTCGGCAGAAAATAACTCTGGGACATCACTGTTCTGCAGACTTATGAAGGAAAAACAGATATTTTAGAGTATAGCAGGAGAAGCAATTTCCAGAAACGAGAAGCATAAAGACCATTGTACAAACATTGCTAAGACCCCGTCTAGAATCTGTTTACAATTCTGGTTATTTGAATTAAAACATAAAATATGAATGGATACAGTAGATAAGCATACAGTGTTTTTAGAAATATATTATTTTGATTTCTTAGCATGTAGGGTTAACAGGAAGAAAAAACACTGTGAAGGACAAAAGCTAGTTAAGCTAGATGGAAATACTGACTCACAAGGGCACTAACTGACCATGAATAAATTAGGATAAAAATTAGCCAATGGTTTCTAACCACTGGAATGGTGATATTCTAGATCTGTCTCTGTAGTAGTGGAACTTTTCCTGTCTAACTGGTTAGCAAGATAGAATTTAATAGCGATGAGATTTAATAGTAATGAGCATTGAGCAATATATGATTTTTTTAACTTGCGATGGCAAAGCAATGGGCATGATATCTATATATGTCGTTTTCCTTCTGTGCTTCTAAGACGTTTTACTATTCTGTTAAATGTAGCAGCTTCTTATTAAAAAATTTGTTATGTATATAATCCGTTTCAAATATCGTATGATTTTGAAGAGGAGTTTTTTTTTCTCTTCAGGTACATTTCCTACTTTTAGCTCTAGGGTTTTAGCATTTGTCAACTGGAGTTTCTTTTGGCACTTAAGGAATTTAAACTTTTTTTTCTTTCCATTCAGCATAGATATGGAAAGTGAAAGCAATTTTCAATGACTTCTAGACCTGGTAGCCTTGTAATAAATTCGATATATTGCTGTGGGCAATGTTTCGTGATTTCTACCATGCCTCTTGATTTTTGAGTGTAGTTATAAAGTACTGAAGAGCTTGGTACCTGCCTGTAAGGAAGTCCATTCTGTAACCTTTGTTCTGAATTTCTTGAGCTTTGTAGCACTACGTAAAGTGCTTTTTTTTTTTTTTTCTGTGTTTAAGAATATGAGGTGTAGGACAATTTATTGCTTTTTGCTACATTGTTAAGGTGATATGTGAAAAAGCCATGAAATCTGAGATTTTCTTCTTAAAAATGTGCTATCCACCCTTTTCTATTAACTGCCTGACCACTGCCATGTGTGTTTTTTATTTAAAAAAAAATGTTGAAATAAGTATTTCCAATACTTCTTTTACAATTTTACTTAAGCAGCAAGATGTTCTGGAAGTCAGTTGCTAGGGGTCAGGTAAATACAGGATACAGGATAAGCTCTGCTCAACAGACTGTTAACAGAGAGATGCCCAAGAAGTGAATAGTTATTCTGTAGATCTCTCCACAATGAGAGACTGACATACCCTTGGCTAAAATAAGGGCTAACTCAGAGAAAAGTCAAGGTATAGGCAGGAAAAAGGAGCTAGACAGGACCTATGCCATGCAGTTAGACTAAAGATCAGCACTGAATATTTATTCTTAAAGTTAGGGACCAGTTAAGTACCTGTTCCTTACGTTTTGGCCAGAATTTAGACATTCTGGATGCAAGATATTTGCAGTCTAAAAGTGCATCAAAAATCAATGGCATCAAAATTAAGGGAATTGCTGCTGCTTTGCAGTCTAGGGCAATACAGTCACATGCTCAAATACATCCCTTTAATTCTGTTCAGTTGCAGGAAGCCAACTTAAGGAGAGTGAGGTGTTTTTTTTTTTTATTCTTCATCCTCACAATATTTAGCATCTAGTTTTAAAATCTGTACTGCAGCTAAGCACACGAATGTACTCAGGAACCATTCGCCCTTTCCCCCGAAGTTGTGTTGCTCTGGAAAATTGATGTGGCACCTCTTCACTCTTAGTTCTAGTAAATAACCTCCCTTAGAAGATAAAACAGTGGAAAAGGAAAAGTAAAATAAATCCTTCTCCTCCCTCCCTTCCCCCACCCAAAAAAAAAAAATAAAATATATATATATATATATATAACAAATAACAAGTTATTACTCTGGGGGATTGTGCATATTAATATTGCCAGAGTTCAAAGAATTATTACCTTTTTTTTTTTTTCTGTTTCTGGAGGAAGTGAGACATATGTTGTCTTTTCTTCTGCTGTCTGACAAAATACTAAATTCTAACCCACCAGGGTTAGCTCAGCAAGACTCTGTCCCCACTAAATGCCTCAGGATAAATAGCCTTGAGGTTCTGTGGCAGGCCTGCTTTCTTCCCACTAACTTTGACACCAAAATAGCAATAAAGAATTCTGGAGCTAGCTGAATGTGTTGAAGCATGTAGCCTGTGGTGCTCATTATTTAGCTTTATCGCTGTTGTTTTTCACAATGTGTTTTTGTTCCAGAAATGCATTTTTTTCTGAGGCATAGACGGGTGTTATGGGAAAGAACCTGGTTTGCATTGTATTATCAATAATAGTAATAATAAAAATACGATAAAGGAATATTGTTCTGTCTTCTGAAGGCAGACAGGTTTTAGTGTTCAAAGTAAACCTGCCACAGTACTAAGTGAAAATCAAGCACATGGCCATCTATCTTTCTCTAACAAATGTGTATGAATTCCATATACAGTATAAACAGATGGAGAACTGAAAATGTTCAAGAAGTAATCTTTTGCATATAATTTAAACATAATGATGAACTCTGTAGTCTTGACAAAAAGTTGTTGTTGTCATGAGCTATAGACTCCCCTCATGTCGAAAGACATATAGTGCTTGAAACTGAAACTTAGCTGGCATTACAGTGGGAGGCAGTCCAGTAAAAACTGTCCATGTATGTATTGTGTTAGCCATCTTATATGTGCCAGAAAGAAAAAATCATGTATTATATTTGAGATTTAAGCTACTGACTATTAAGGTAGCTCTGAAGACATCATTGAGATAAATTCGATCTTCCTATAATGAATAACATGAAATACAGTTTGGTGGTTTATTATTTAAATTTTTAATCTCTCCAGCATGCTTTCATTGTGACAAAGGAGCACAAAGGAGAATCTAAAAATTTGTCTGCATGCTGATAACTTAAGGTAAAATGACGTTCACCTAAGTTCTTTGGGACTGTTCGCATGCTCACAATCTATTGGGATTGGAATTTAATAGATGAGATTCATCTCATCTGACTGTAGATATCTGGTAGTCATTCACCTACAAATATGCTAAATCCCTGGACTCAGCTGGGAGTCAGTGGATGGAAATAAGGATGTCTTGTGTTTCTTCTGTCTTGCACAGTCACTTATGATTAAAAAAAATAGTTCCTCTGTTCAGTATGTCTCACTTCTAGAATCATAGAATAAGTCAGGCTGGAAAGGATGCCAGAGGTCACCCGGTCCTGTTCCCTGCTCAAAGATGTCTAATGAGATCACATTGCACATGGCCATCTCCTGAACACCTCCCAGGATGGAGATTCTACAAACTTGATGGGCAACCTGTGCCGGTATTTGATCATCCTCATGGGAAAAACAAAAGAAAAAAAAAATGAAAAAATGAAAAACCTGATGTCAAATCGGAATTTGCCATTCTACAAATTGTGTCTGTTGCCTCTCATCTACTTAGGCAACAGAATTTTACTTGCCTGAAGGGGGTGAAATTGAAATGCTCTCCCTTGAATTATCAAAAACCGATGATTGTGCTGAAATTATAAAACACATATTGATAAGGATACATATATTCCATTCTCCACCCCACCACAGTGACCCATCCTACTACAGTTCTGCACTCAAGAGAGGACAGTAGCATGGTGATACTGCATATGTCTTTCAGTCATTCAGGCTGCTTCTGGTCTCCAGCAAGGCTCCTCAGCCTCTTTCTTTGTTCTGCGACTTCAGACAAGGAAAGCATGCTGAGTCTGGCAGACTGTAATTCCAGAGATTTTTCTCTCTGCAACAAAGCCAAGTATCTCACACCTGCATCCTACTCTCTTTTCAGCTGGTGATAGTACGCCTGTTAGTTCCCATCAGCAGTCCTAGCGTAACATTTTGTGTGACTTCATGGGGTACAGGATAAGACACCTAATCAATGCTAGAACCATCCCATCTCCCACAATCCTTTTTTTCTTCTACGTGAGTTATTACAAATTTAATGGGATACAACTGGGAGCTGTTAGTGGCATATCAGTTAGATAGTATCTGTAGAAGCAAAATGTCTGTGTCACTTCAAATTATCTTACTTCATTACTCCAAGTTTAATGCAAAATAAAGCAAAGTTACAATACCAGAAGCAAAATGTTCATTAAAAAAGAAGAAACAAACTTGACATGCAATCCAAGTTTATGTTTAATATCTTGATAGCTTTTTATCTCAATAGTTTCTGTTAGTCTAATTATATAAGCAACTTTGACCATCTTTTGAGGCTGTATTTCATTTGCAGTAGTACACCCCATTATTTTTTAACATAATTTCAAAGAGATTAAATAATTTGGACAATTCTTTTTTGGGATGAATTTTCATTCCATAATCCACAATACTTCAGGCTAATTAGAAATAGAAATTCTGGCAAGAGAGTCATACAGAAATGTAAACAAGCCATTAGAAAACACTGTAAGAAAAGCAATAAAAATTGAATTCAGACATCAAAAAATCATCCAAACAGGAAGGAAGACTGAATGACTGAAATCCTTACCCTCCAATAACGTAAAAATTCAGATTTTTGCAGTTCAGCTGGCATTGAAAATAGATTTTCTCTCAGAAAAGTCTTTTGACTTAAAACCTCTTTATTTACCAACTGCTCTGTATCACAAAACTCCCAGTTGCCATTTTTTGTTTTATTAATATTAATTGACGAAAAGTGTCAAATGTCAGGAAGAGAACTGTCTACCAATACCCATCTATTATTTATCATTACTCTTGCTCAGACAGTGTTTATTTTATTAAAATAAATTAATGTAATAAAAAGAAAAAAAAAAAGACATTTCACAGTGAAAGTGAGTTAAAAATAGGCTGAGTAAAGAAACCAGTGCCTCATGCTATTTAGTGGAAATGCTTGTGGGAAAGAAAGTTTCAGATTGGGATACAAATATGAAAATAATAGGAAATGTGAGGGTAATTCATCCCAAATTTCTAGAATTTAAGAAAAGCAAATATTCTAGGTATTATTATCATTCACACTCATGTGTAGAGTTAAAGATAGTATAGCCATATTCAGTAGAAATGTGAGAGAGACAGGAAGCTTTAGAAACTAATATATTTTAATATATGAAATATGAAAAGGAAAATATTTCCATCTTCCAAGAGCTTTTTCTGTATCTGCAGCATTTGTTTATTTCCCCATAGAAGACACACATCAGCAGAAAGGATCTCTAACATTAGACGTTGAAACATATTCTTGGCAATTAATCTTTGCTAGCGGAATGCTTCATCCACACCTGACGAAGCGATGCTATTCAGATGCTGGCAAACGATGTCTGGTTGTGACTTCACGGCAACTGTGATATTTATCTCTGACCAGACTGCACTGGAAACCACCATGAAATTCCAGTCTTTCAAGATGAGTAAAAGGCCTTCAGTTTTCTCAGCCTTGGAGTTCAAACAATTCTTGCATCAGTAAGACTATTTTTACGTGATGGATTCAGTGATTGCTACTTCGTGATGAAGAATGCCTCCAATCATATGGAAGAAGGGGAAATTCCATATGACTGATGCATCTATTGAAGTGGAAACTGGAAGGATTTTGTCTTGTGTTTCATTCAGAGAAGAGTTTAATGAGCTTTGGTAGTGTCTTAAAATAGTTATGTAAAATTCTCGATAGTGTCATCAGGTGTGTATTTCAAGTGATAGTCAGTGTAAAGGGACAGAGAAGTTACTGCCTACATTTCTGTTTCCTTTTTTTGTGCTTTTTTCTCATTTTTTTGGTGGTAGGTGGCATTTGCAGTCTTAGAAAGATTTGAAGCCTGTTAACCCCATATATAGTTGTGTATAGGTTATAAGTTGCAGTCAGTATTCATTTTCTGCTGTTTCAAACTATCAGAACTCCACTCCATTCACTTCTGGTTCTCATTGCAATAATACAATAACAGCAGGAATAAAAGAGACAGGAAACTCCTCTAGCTGTGTCTTAAAAGTCTTGAAGCCTTCCCCCTCCTTTACCGCTTTCCAACACCTCCCCCCCCCCCAAAAAAAAAGCCATGTCATCTTGTTTTGTGGTGATGTGACTTCATAGCATTTTGAAACTTCTCAAAACTCTTATGTGATATTAAAGCTCATCCTTGTCAGCCAGCAGGAGTAGGTGCTTAGAGGTCCCTCTATTTTTTTATTTTCTGCATTTTGTTAAAATGGAGAAAAGTGTGCTATTTAAGCCTCTAGAATTTGTTTTCACCCAAATTTCAGTGCTGTCTTGGTGCTTGCAGTATGTACTGGTTGTTTCACTTAAAGTGGAAAAAAAGAACTTCATCATTCATTTCATTTAGCTTTTGGTTTTAGTTTGGATAATTGTTTTCACTTCTTGCCTTATATACATTATATTTTACAGACCACAGTGTGATACATACAACAATACCTAATGGAATTTGTAGAGGGAAACAATTGTAATTGAAAGCAAGAAATAGTATAGTAAAGTTGAGCAAGGTTGAGAACAAACCCACTGGATGGTTAGTATGTGGAGCATGAGTCAGCTGTATGCACTTTCAGGGATGGAGGGTAGCCACAAATGGGGCTGTATTAGTAATAACAGAGTCAGCAGGTCAAGGGAAGTGCTTATTTTCTTCTACTTTGCACTTGTGAGGCCACATCTGAAATACCTGCATCTAAAATACTGTATCCATTTTTGGCCTGGAATTTAGGATCCCTCACACCCTACATTTTGGTTCTGTGCAAATATCCTGTCAGTGAATCGTTCAGATATCTAGCTGCCTTTGTTTGAATCTCTTAACTGTCTTTTATAACTGATCACAATATTTTGATAAGGTAAAGGACAGCGGGAGCTTTAGTGTCATCTGCAGTATTGCCAGCACCATGTTTCAAATTAGAAAAGATTGGCTAATTTTTATAGCAAAACTTGTAGTGGAGTTTTTGTTTGTTTGTTTGTTTGTTTTTTAAAAAAAGCTTGATTGTGTGTTAGCTGTATTAGTTGTTACCCTAAGAGTTCATATCTGTGATCTTTCGTCAGCCACTTGTGTAACTTTGTGCCACTTAGATAAGGAATTCACACTGCATACATTCATGTATCTTCTGAACCTGAGTTATTATGTAGGCACCCTATGTGGTGACAGTGGAGTGCACTGTTTTCTGCCTCTGTTAAATTCTCTGGATTCATAGAATCATAGAATCATAGAATATCCCGAGTTGGAAGGGACCCATAAGGACCATCAAGTCCAACTCCTGGCACCGCACAGGTCTACCCAAAAGTTCAGACCATGTGACTAAGTGCACAGTCCAATCTCTTCTTAAATTCAGACAGGCTCGGTGCAGTGACCACTTCCCTGGGGAGCCTGTTCCAGTGTGCGACCACCCTCTCTGTGAAGAACCCCCTCCTGATGTCGAGCCTAAATTTCCCCTGCCTCAGCTTAACGCCGTTCCCGCGGGTCCTGTCACTGGTGTTAATGGAGAAAAGGTCTCCTGCCTCTCGACACCCCCTTACGAGGAAGTTGTAGACTGTGATGAGGTCTCCCCTCAGCCTCCTCTTCTCCAGGCTGAACAGGCCCAGTGACCTCAGCCGTTCCTCGTACGTCTTCCCCTCCAGGCCTTTCACCATCTTCGTAGCCCTCCTCTGGACACTCTCCAACAGTTTCATGTCCTTTTTATACTGTGGTGCCCAGAACTGCACACAGTACTCGAGGTGAGGCCGCACCAGCGCAGAGTAGAGCGGGACAATCACCTCCCTTGACCTACTAGCGATGCCGTGCTTGATGCACCCCAGGACACGGTTGGCCCTCCTGGCCGCCAGGGCACACTGCTGGCTCATATTCAACTTGCTGTCAACCACGACCCCCAGATCCCTCTCTTCTAGGCTGCTCTCTAGCGTCACATCGCCCAGTCTGTACGTGCAGCCAGGGTTTCCCCGTCCCAGGTGCAGGACCCGGCACTTGCTCTTATTGAACTTCATGCGGTTGGTGATCGCCCAGCTCTCTAACCTATCCAGATCCCTCTGCAAGGCCTTTCCACCCTCATTCGAGTCAACAACTCCTCCAAGTTTGGTGTCATCAGCAAACTTGCTCAAAATACCTTCTATTCCTACATCCAGATCGTTTATAAAAATATTGAAAAGTACCGGCCCTAAAATGGAGCCTTGAGGGACACCACTGGTGACCGCCCTATGTGGTGACAGTGGAGTGCACTGTTTTCTGCCTCTGTTAAATTCTCTGGATTGTCCTCTCTCATTTGTGTAAAGATTCTAGTATCTTAGTTTTGATATTTTAATTTTCTGTCTAAATTAGGCATTGTGAATGGATCCTCTTCAAGGCAGCAGTTTGATTGTTTCCATGCTCCACCGTGTATCAATGAATAGGCAATGATAGATCTTCCCTGTCTCAGAGGGATGTTGAAGAGATCATACCATAAATCATTCCATTACAGCACTGTTGCGATATTTATGAGAGCCTTAGATAAAAGGAACTGTGTGCTCGAGGGGTGATTATTTCACTCAGTTTACTTGAAGATAATGTAATTATTTATTTTTTTTTTCACCTTTTCTTTCTTTCTGAAGAGCTGAAACAGAGATCTCCTGAAATGAAAGTTGCACAGAATTTTGACATTGTTTTTAGGTTTTAGTAGGTAACAAGATAATTCAATCATGAAAGGAAAACAAGGGAATCTGCTGATAACATTTAAGTCTTCAGACCAAGAACGTTATTTTTGTTAGCAGCAAGTGTAACACTTAACAACTCATTTAACAGTAAAAGATATCAGTTAATGTGTGTATATATATATATATATTAGAATATTGCATCTTGCTAATATTGTATATGATGGGTATTTTATATTACCTTTTTAGCATGTAGTTTTAAGTCCTCATGCTCACTATCAAACTCCCTATAAATTACAATTGTTAGGTTAATAACTTTTTCAGTAAGTCATGAGTGAGTGACTCAGGTAACCTTTGTGTGTCACTTTGAATGCTCATACTAACATATATCATAAATGAAACGGTAGAAGATTTCACCTTAGATAAGAGAATCCCAGATAAACCCCCAACCCAGCAACTTCACAGAGCAGTATTCTGGATTCAATAGTTTACTTCCTTCTAGTTTAGTACCAAAAGGAAAGCAATATAGCGTTAAAGTATAAATATATCGACTGTAAATATAGCAGAGAGCAGTGATATTCTCCAAGTTATAAAAAAGAAACGTGCACAATAGTATATAAGTAAAATCTAATTCTCATAACACTCATGGACATCTAAGTAACCTATGTAACTCTCTGAAATTTAGTTGAAACTATTGCATGTCATATGTTTTAAAGATATATAGACCAGTGTACTTCCATGCCACTACTGAATAGACTTCTGTTATTCCTACTGAAAAATTTAACAGTCGAAAAAGTGTATCCCACCATCATCCAGATGTGTGGGATTTTAGAGGTAAATGCATAGAGCTCAACTTCCTACAGATAGTAAGGAAACACTGGCATTTGTAGAACGAAGTTGCTTTAAAGATATAAAAGAAGCATAAAAATTGAAGAAAAAAAAATCAATTGAATATTAGCACATGTAGATGCTGTTATGAGAAAGGGCCTTACATTAAAAAATATTATAAAGAAACTTTTAAGTACATTTTTCAAATTTCTGTGTCATAAAAGAACTTAAAGAAAACTTTGCTTAGAATTTTACATAGAAAGTATAGGAATGGAATAAATTAAAACTAGGGAAGGCAGTTTGTTGCAACAGACACATTGCTAGAAAATGAAACCAAAAATTCAATAAAGAAAAAAGTCTTTTGGTTTCAAAAATGTTAATATTTGTTCAAAAAGGTCTAATGCATTCTTCCTGAATACAGTACCCTGAGTTTAGTAATTATAAACAGTCTGTATACTTAAGGGAAGTAAATGATCAGCACATATAGCTGCTGGTGCAGAGAAAGTATTTATTGTATGTTTTGCTGCTAATACTGTCCATTATTATCCTTCTTTTTGTTACCTTTCTTTTTATTTGTAAACTAAAACCCCAAAACTTTTCAAAAGTTGTAAGGATCACTTAAACACTGAGAGATATTGGACAGTTTAAGAAAACTGATATATCTTCCTTTACGGATATATTTCTTCTTACTGCAGATCTAACGCATTTGAAGTGCTGGCACTCGATGGAGTTAGTACTGGGATACTTCAGTTTTATACAGCCCAGGAGAGTGCTGACTGGCTGAGAGCAATATCAACTAACATCAGTGATTTGACACTTCAAAATGTATGTTACTTTCTGCATATTTTCTTGTCTGTGCTGTTGTAAAACTATTTCTAATTTTCCAAGGGCAGAAAATAATTCACATTTAAGATACCATATATATAAAATGTGTGTTCTGGGGGAGAAAAAGGAGGAAGGAAAGAACAGGAAGAGGTTGTCTAATCAATCAAAAGTATCAAGTTTTCAAGCGTTGCAGTGTTCTTATAAATAAGAGAGTAGTAGAAATTCAGATTGCATTTATTATTTTAAAGACTTCTTAAGGAAAAGTATTGATCCTTCTTGGTCATTACACAGAGCTTTAGAAATGACCAAATATTTATTTTTACATTTTTGTAATTAAATTATGCTTGAAATTACCACTTATTGATTTTGAAATAGGCATGTGGAAATTCTGTAGCTAGTGAAGTGTGACTTATAGGGGCTTACTAGGAGACAGTATTTTTTACCTCTGTAAGTTGTCTAGAGGTTGTTTTATTTAAATTCACATTATTTCATCTTTCTCTATGGAAGTGCAAGGTTGCTTATGTTAGTACAAATTATTACTGCTAATTCATAAGTAGCATTTGCTATTGCAAGCAGAAGCATTAAATAATCCTTGGAGCAAAAGAAGTCATTTGGACAGCACGTTATTATTCCAAGAAAGAACAACAAAAAATATTGAAGATTCTGGAATGAATCATAAAGTTAAATAGGCAACTTGAACATGTAGTATATTGAAAATATATTTCAGTCTTTCTGAAATGTTAAGAAATCAATGATGAAAAAACTATTGCACAGCTGTCCCTGGAATAATTTTCTGTGCATGTTTTTAATGTCTTTTTGTTTAGATGTGGTCAGACTGTAATTTCATTTCATGACCGTAATCATGATCTGGTGGCATAAATATCTTTAATTTCTACTTCATACTCCTGGTTAATTGTTGCTTAGTTCTTTAGATTATATTGTGTAGACTTTGTGTTAGATTTCAATGTAAATCTGTGGTCAAAACAGATTATAATTTACTTTTCTGGTCTTCAAAAGTTACTTGGAATCAGATTTGATCAAAATAACTTTTTAAATAAATTAATTATTATTTAATATTCAATTACTTAAGCAATATATTTGACAAAATAAAATATTTTTGCTTATGATGCGTTCTTTATAAATATAGGTCTTGCTATTTGATAATTCTAAGAAAGCTATGTAAATTATTCATGAATTTTCATTATTCTTGCACTGTTAATAGTAAAAAGAAGTGTATGGGAATATTTTTAGAGCACTTCCAGTTCATAGTTCCTAAACCCAATTCTTTTGCTTTTGAAAAAATCCAGTGAATAAATGTCATTTTAAGAATATAGATGAATAAGCCAATAAAAAGTGGCTATAGGTACACGCAGATTTTATCTGCGGTAGGGTTCTAGTCTGTTGTTTTTCAAAATGCACTATATACAGTAGGATGTGTTCTGATGTAGTATCTTCAGTGTATTGTGACCGGTCTGCATAAATATTTTATTTTATACAGAGTTTTTTTCTTGGTCTTCTCAGTTATTTATCACAATAGTGAATTCTCTAAACCAAGTAGTCCACCTGGTGTTCATCTAAGTGGCTGTTCAGGAGAAGGATCTGATAGAAAGAAAAAAAAGAAAAAAAAAAGAAAAAAAATGTGAAAAACTCCTGTATTCAGTGCTCTTGGTCAGATACAGAGTAAAGTCTATATAGAGCGTATAAGAAGAGAATAAACTTTTTCATTCAATTTAGTGCTTTACAGGCTCTGTCAGAGGTGCTGCCTATAGAACAACTAGACAGGTCTGGACACAGTGCTGTTTTAATTACTAATGATTGGAATAGGAGATGTAACAGCCAGTGACAATCCCTTTCACCGTGAACTACTTTTTTTTTTTTTTTTTTTTTTTTTTTAAGACCAAGAATGTGAGACTGGAGTGTAACTTAAGTGTACAGCAAAAGAAAGCTAGGGACTGCCCCCTGTCTCTGACGGGGAAAGGGACATCCACGCTGTTTAGGGCAAGGCCTTCGGATTAGATCTATTGAAAATCCATTCCGGATGCTTTTTATTACCTCACTATTATCATTTCACAAAATGTTGTTGTTGTTGCTGTATTTTTTCTGTACCTCTCCTGCAGTCCCTGAAGATAATCTCTACTGGTTCAGAGATTAATTGCTAGATACACAATAACAGTGGATCTTCCAAGTGATACTGTTGGCATAAAGAATGTCAGCATTCTTACCTGCCCCATTACTATGTATTTAAGCAATATTTTCCATTGTTCAATTTTACTTCTTCACGGTTTTTTATTTTGATTCTGCTAATATTTATCTCTTGATTTTATCCACTCTTCCTGCAGTTTAATCATTCTTAATTCAGCTGTGCATATTTGTGCTACTCTTTTATACATAACTTTTGTCATATACTTTTGCATACCATTTTGAATAATTTCTCTTTGAATTTTCATTCGTAAAGTGCTCCTGATGCAGATGAATTATTTTCTTGTAGTGCACCCTCTCTTTCATACATCACTTTACCCTAATATATTTTATTTTGCCACTTTACAATAATATAGTCTCATTCAGCAACTGGCAGCTCTGTCAGATCTCCTGCTGATGCCAGAAGATAATCCTAATGTAGGCAGTATAAAAATAACTCTGCCACAATGTGACACTTCTGTTAATGTCAGACTACTTTTTTGAAGTACTGAAACATCTAACTTCTTTGCAAAGGCAAGCTCTCTGGGGATCAAGTGTAAAGGAGGAGTTGTCTTTCAATAGTGAAGATGTGAGGAATCATCACTGCATAAGAATGCTACCCCTGGATGCTACCGTATCTAGAAAGCGTTACTCAGTAAATGAGAAATAATGATTCTGGTACCAGCCTGCAGAGTGGTAATTCTTACAAGACAGAGGAGTACACGGAATATTGCAACATTGAGAAAGATGTAAAGGTGTCTTTTCAACCCTCCTTACTGATACATGTCTTGTATGTTTAGCTAGGAAAATCTCCCTGTAATTGTGAGCTTTAGAAGCAGTATGGATTACTTTTTTCTAAGGACTCTTGCCAGAAATTATTCACCGCTCCGTTCATATTCTTGTATTTCACATACTTTTCTGCCAGCGTGAAATTTCCCCATCTTCTTTCTTTGTGATATGATCTCCAATCTTCTCAGTGTTCTCCAAGCTCTTCACATTTACCTTTGGCAGAAGAAAATAATAGAGGTGAATCAGGACCTCACATTTACTTTTTCGTGCACCTTTTTTCCCACAGAAGGAAGTGCAGCTGAAGAAGCTGAGGGGAGAGAGGGAACAGAAACTGCCAGTGAAGCTGCCATGATGAGTTGAAAAGCACAGGGACAACTCAGTCTGAATGTGCATCTGCATTGCACTGCTCCTGTTCTTATTTGCTTAGTTAGAAGTTTTTTGTTTGTTTGTTTGTTTGTTTTTTGTAGGGTGCAGCAATGCTGTGCTGGGGAAGTTCTTCACAATTTGGAATAATTGATATTTTTCTGTTTTGTGCCATTCAAGTACAAGCTATTAAATATGTGAAGCTTTTCTCATAGATCTTGTTTTCTTTCAAATATAACACTGAACATTAATATAGTAATGGTATGCAGAAACACATAAACTTAATGCTGCCAGTTCATTTGCATTACTGAGACTTATTTCTTGTATTTATAACTTTTTCAAGTTTTTCTTTTTTTTTTTTTGGTACATTTTAAAGGTGTTGTTTTTCAGAACTTTAATCACAAATAGATGAATAAATCATAAGCAGGTAAGAAAATGAGTTAGGATACAGTTGTTCCACTTAAAGTATCATTTAAGGTTTTTTTAAATCATTCCAGCAGCTTCATTGGAGAGTGGTTGAAACTTAAAATTTGGTTTCAAAACAGGGATATTTGTCTTTGACAGCTGTTTTAATTGTACATATTGTAGTATTAAACATTTTCTGTTATGCCTTCATGTACAGGTATATCTAAGTAATACTGTATATCAAAGTGGAGTGAAATTTCTGTTTGGCTAGTGAGAGACTTACGAACTCGGAGTTTTGAACTTGCATATAAAAAAGAAAGAGGAGGGAAGGTGTCTTGCTTTCTTTCCATAGCAATATGTGGGGTACCTGTAGATGGAAACAACATCCTTGGGTGCCTACAATATGTAGGAAACACAAATTTGACTACCTCAATAACAGTTCTGCTGGTGGTAGAAAAACGTGGTATTTCTTTGCTGCCTTTTTTTTTGTTTTTAACTCGTAAATTCCCATCTGAAAGTATCACAAATCAAGCCATTGAGGTTGTAAAGAAGGTTGTGTCAGGAAGGCTAGGAACCACATCACCTAAATTTAGCCAAACAATAAGCAGTTGCATATAACCCTCTGTTACCTAGAAAAAAAAATAAGTACCTGTCAAAATCTTGCTTTTTCTCTCTGCTCACTAGAAATGGAGTATAGGTATATTAGATGTAAAAATTTTTCTTTTTTTTTTTTTTTTTTTAGATTTTCAAAGTTAAGTGAGATAAATCCCAGCCTAGGAGATATTTGAGTTTAAGCATGTGGTTCTGAATTATTTCATCCCCATTCTGTTCCTGCCCTGTATGTATTTATTTAAAACAGTGTAGTATTTACAGTTGCTTTATGCTTCCTTTTCCAAACTGCCTGCAGTCTTCGCAGATCCAGGGTTTTGGTTTTAGCTCTCTTGTTGTCTCCAGCTCCAGTTATTATACTGCAGTGCTGAATATTAATGCAGTCCCAGCAAGATGTAGCCTACTCCATTTGTATTCCTGTCTCAGTGCACCAGCTGTGGAGGAATGTAGAGAGCATGTGGTGCTGGGCAAAGTGCAGAGTGCATACTTCTCTCTCTTCAGGATGTAACGTGGTGCAGGAGTTCTTTCCCCTCCCCACAGACCCACATTAGGGCTGCAGCCATCCCTGCTTTGAATGAACTAGGTCTGTACAGTGAAAAGCTGCAGAGTCCAAAGCATTCTTTCCTATTGCCTGTACCAACAGGAAGCTAACTGGTGGTGAAGATGTTCTTCACGGTGCTCTTCCCTCATTCTCCAGAAAAACTGCATGGCCAGTCTCACACTCAATATTCCAGGCACATCTGAACACAATAAAATAAAAAGTAAGATAAGAAAAATTACTCCTATTATATAGGGAGCTTAAGTAGTTTGGACTGAGCCAGAGAGGCAGGTGAACGAGACAGGATCACTGCTAGCCCTGCTTATTTGCACTGTTTTATATTATCGTAATCTTATTACTTAGCATGTCTGTGGTCACCTGCATGGAAATAATATATTAAGTTTATATAGCTTGGCTTCTGTGTAGTTACTTTGCGTGTGTATTTCTCTCCAAAGCAGTGGAGACAGGCTGAAGCTGAAGTTGAAGCTGGGCAGGGTGTGATGGCATTCCTCCTGATGTTTCAGGCTTCCATGTGCCTTTTCATTATGTCCTGCACAAATGCTCAGGATTAGGCCAGTAGGATCAGGCCACTCACTAAAGCAGACCCGTGAGCTCTGCTTCCTTCAGCAACACTGAGCATGTGACCAGTTTGTTTTATCCACATTACAGTGTAGGATTCTAGGGTTCCCACTGGTTTGTTACTGTCAGTGTCCCAAGAAAAAGAAGCTCTGCCGCCTCATCTCCGTCCGGGCCACATGTGGCCGTGCAGCCTGGGGTCAGGCTGCTCTGGGCAGAGCTGTGTGTGGAAGCTGTGAGGAGCCATGTTAGTAGCCCCCACTTTGCTTAGCGGCTGCCTGTCAGCTCCAGTCCCCTCCTTTTGTCCTTGTCTGTGCCATGGTACATGTGCCCGCACCTGCAGGCTGTGCCCTGCCTCTGTTGTGGTTATCTCTGTTCCTCCTCTAGGGTGGTGGGGAGGTGGTGCAAAGCATGGCAGGACCCCTCTGAGGGGCTGGCAGGCTCTCCCAGCATGGAATCACAGAATCACAGAATGGCTGAGGTTGGAAGCACCTGTGAAGTTCATCAGTTACCCCTACCTGTCTGGTCCCAGCAGCACACCTGCACCATTCAAGCAAACAATTCAGTTCAAACAGGCTGAAAAAGTGAGTGCGTGGGGAAGAAGGCTTGGTGGCCCGTGATGGGTTAGGGATGACTGATGACTTCATATAGGCCTGGGCCTTTGTATCTGCCTGTGTCCGTAAAGTGAAGGCTCCTGCTGTCATCTTATACTCCTCCACGTCACATTGTGTTCTAAGGCTATTTTGTTTGCAGTCATGGGTAACTCGATAGAGAATTACAACATGTTATTGCCATCTATTAGTTACAAGCGCATGTATACACATATATGTAATTACATCCTGCAATTATACATTGCTAAAACCAAATAGAGAATAGTCTAATGGTCATTATATTGTTATTTTATCGCTAAACGAGCTGTAAAATAGCTTCAGAGAGCCCAAGACAAATTGAGAAAAACCCTTAAACAGTTTGAGGTCTCTGTCATTCACATTAACACAAAGCCTGTTGGCCTCTCACAGGTGTGCTTGGTCTGGCTGGGATGGAATTAACATTCTTCGTAGCAGCCATTGTGGTTCTGTGCTTTGCAATTGTGGCTAAAACAATGTTGATATCTCACCAGTGTTTTGTTTGTTGCTGAGCAGTGCTTGCAGGGCACCAAGGCTTTCTCTTTTTCTTACTCTGACCCCCTCCACCCCTCAGTGAGGGATGGGCAAGAAATTTGGAAGGGACAGAGCTGGGACAGCAGACTCAAATTGTCCAAGAAGGTATTCCATACCATCATCATTGTGCTCAGCAGTAAAGCTGGGGGAGCAGTAGAAGGTAGGCATTTGTCTTCCTGGTGGCTGTTGCTGGCAGACTGGCTGGGCATTGGTCTTCTTGTAGGTGGTGGTGAGGGATTGCCTTTACGTCACTTCTTTTTTTTTTTTTCCCTTCACTTATTAAATATACTTTATCTTGACCCACAAGTCTTCTTGCTTTTCCTGTTCCTATTCTCTTCCTATTCCTGTTGGAAAGGGGAAGTGAGGACAGCTGGGTGGGCCCTCAGCTGTTGTCCAGAATTGACTCACTGTAACAGGTAATGGTGTCACTGTGTTTACTAAGCTACATGACTACAGACATGCTCTGCTTTTCTGCAGATTTGATCTTACAAATCTGCTCTTGCCAGGATACAAGAGAGGGCCCCAGATTTCTTCTGCTCTTTTTCTGTTGAAATTGTAGCTTTTCCTGTGCATAATTGTAGCTTTTGGTATTTATCACAAACCTTTCATTTGTTACAAAATAGGCTGTGTAATGACAAGATCCTTTGGAAGTGTTTATCAGCTGCATGACTTTTTGCAGTTTATAACCCTGAGTGTAAAGGAGTCTATATATACAGTCACTTAGTCTTATTCCATTTCATTACTACACTTACTAATATTTCACTTTAAAGAAGGGAATATCTGCCAGGATTTGTCCACCACTCATCTGTGGAAACTATGACTGCCAAAGAAAATCTAAAATCAGCAGGACTCTTATTTGAACTGTGAGAAGAAAGATATGTAACTTTATACTGACAATAAACTAAAGGAAATTCTAAGCAATATTCCCTTCATCCTTAAACATGTCGTATACAGTATGGCATTTGTTTTCATAAGTGAGGTGTCTACAGGACAGTATAATATTTTTACCCGGAGTGGAAAAGTTAAATTCATAAATGCAAATCTTTATGAAGGATTTCATGAAAACTCAGATAAAAGGTTTCCAGTCTTTTGTTTTGTAAACTTAGTATAATAGTAAAAATCCAGTATTTGTGCGTGGAACTATATATTTTCTTATAATTTGAAAGTGTTAATACAGTGTTCAATAACTACCTCGATGCTAATTGAGAAACTCTTCATATCAGCATATTAATAACTCTGAGTATTATTCCATCTTTGTTTCATAGATGAAAATGGCAAATAAATGCTGTTCTCCCTCAGACCAGGTAAGACTTTCATTATTTTACCCAGTTTTTCTAATTCTTGTTCAGCTGCAAAATTTAAGAGCTTACATGCACACATTTAGCCCATTTGCAAATTATAAAACAATGTTTTCTGTGTTTTTAAGTTCTGAACTGTCCTTTTTAGTACATAACGTATATACATGAAAGACGGGGACAACATAAATTACAACCATGTCGTGGAAAGCACAGTGTGTGCTTGCATGCAGTATAATTACAGTGAGTCTGACAAGTTAACTCTGTATTTACATTGCATATCATGCACAGACAGCCAAGCAGTGCATTAAGAAACCAATCTGTTTTGGATATGTCAAGCTGTGCAGATTACATGTTTGCCATGAGCATTTGTCTGGGATTTATGGAGCTCAGCCTAGTGAGATAATGCTTCTGCTCCAGCTAGCCAAATGTCCCAAAGACCCAAGTGAATTTACCATAGTGGGAAGCCTTCTTACTTTTTATAGCATTGTAAAGAGTTTTTTTTCTTTTACTTTGTAAAACATAATTGTAGCATTTTCCAGGCTAATCCTGTAATTCGGGGAAGCACTCTGAATGTGTTATTAGAAAACTTCACTTTATATGTGCTTTCATATCGTCAATTTGGCATTGTACCATTACTCAGGAAGAAAGTGTCCAGTCCTTGCAGTTTGCAAAAATGTTGGCTTCGTTGATTAAAGAAGTGAAAATTAAGCAAGCTGTCTTTAATATTTAATGTTTTACTGTAGAAATTTATTATGAAGTTTTATTACAGACGTCAAAAACTGAGTCAAAATGCTTCGTATCAGGAAGAAATAAATATCTGTTACTAGTTTGACAGCTTATATGTTTTCTATATGTCACTGTTTTGTCATCTTATTTGTAAAAGGTAGTTGGAAATTTATAGACTTTTCAATAAGTTATTAAAAATATTTAACCATTAATATTTTCTCCTGTGTTAAATTATTTTCTTATATTTAGGTCAGTATTTTGAAATAAAAATGCACTTGAAAAAAAACAATTCTGTATATGGCAGATGATCAGAAGTTACCCCCAAACCAAAACAAATACCTCTTCTGTATAAGAAGGAATCATTTAATTGATCTCTCTGCCATGGTTTTTAATTATTAATAAAACCCATATGAAAAACTGGTGATTATGAAAGCTAGGGGAAAAGGTATTGAATTTGAATGTCTGTTGTTGGGTAAACCCTCTACTACAAGTAATTTAGGAGCTATTTAAAGTTTACTTATATCAATTTTGATATATGTAATGTATAGCTTTAAAGTTACAGTTTTAAAAAGATATTCTCATATTTTTTTTTTAAATATTGAGGACAATCATACAATCCAACCCTAACTACCTAATCTGATTTCCTAATGTTCTGGTTTAGCCCCGGCAGGCAGCTCAGCACCACCCAGTTGCTTGCTCACTATCCCCAGGTGGGATGGGGAAGAGAATTGGAAAGGTAAAAGTGCAGGAGCTCATGGGTTGAGATAAAGACAGTTTACTAGCGATGTGTGCAATCAGAGCAAACCAAGGAATTCATTCGCTGCTTCCCATTGGCAGGCAGGTGTCAGCCACGCCCAGGGAAACAGGACTCATCATGCCAAATGGTTTCTTGGGAAGACAAACACCATCACTCCCAACGTACCCCCCTTCCTCCTTCTGTCCCCCAGCTGTTATTGCTGAGCATGACACCACATGGTGTGGGACATCCCTTTGGCCAGCCTGGGCCAGCTGTCCTGGCTGTGTCCCCTCCCAGCTCCTGGTGCACCCCCAGCCTCCTGTCTGGCAGGGCAGCACGAGGAGCTGACAGTCCTTGGCTCTGTGTAAGCACTGCTCAGCAATGACTAAAGCATCCCTGTATTATCACCATTATTTTCATAAAAGAATCCAAAACACAGCATCATACAAGCCTCTACAAAGAAAAGTAACTCTGTCCCAGCCAAAACCATGACACCTAAATTAACAGGTTAGTGTCCATAAACTACCCACATAATCAGTGCAGAAAATTATTCTCTTCCTGAGAGTTGTTCAAATGTAGCGCTTGATATTGGTGCTTTAAATTATTCTTTGTAGGAGCCTTTTCTCTGTCTTTGCTCTACTGGAGTCCTAAGAAGAGTAGCCTCTTAGCTTATCATCTAAGGTAGGTGCCTAAAGTTAGGTAGTACTTATCCCACTTTTTCCATGCAGAATATGAAAGCAAAAGAAGATACAATTAGAAACTTAATTTCAGGAACTGAAAATTTAAGGCAGGACTGACAGTAGCAAACAATGGATTATTCTCTTGTGTTGAGAGTTACCCTAAGCCATGCCGTACTAGTTAGTCCTTGTTAAGGACTACAAGGATTTAACAAATATACAGAAATCACAATAAATAAAAAGGTGTTCAGTAAATACCACTGCTAAAGCTCTGGCTCTTTGTATATATAACCTGTGTAGATCTCAGATAACATCTAGGCATTGGATACTTTTAGAGAATATTGGTGCTTCACAAGGATAGAGGGGGATTGAGGCAGTTTGTACGTTATTTTATTGAGTACAAAGGCTGTTGACAGTCACCGTTCTCCAAATACTATAAGTTTTGATTCTACCTGATATAATTTATTACAGTGCTCTAGAGACTTGAAAGCACTTGATTCTGTGTTATTAGCAGGCATAGATTGGGGACTCAATTTTTAAAAAGGCACACACTGTTGGATTTCCATATATTTTTTATAAAACAGTAAATTAGGTGATTCTCTGTACAGAAACACTATTTTCAAGGTGTTTTTATATTTCATTTACTGTTTTTAATGCTTTTAAGAATAACAAAAACATTTCCTGTCCTCCACTAAAATAATGTGATTTCTTCTTGGTAGAAATAGCAAAGTATTGATCAGATATTAAGACTATATATTTTATTCTTATGCTATAAAACAGGCTTTTGCTGCTTCCTGTGATGTCTCTTTTTTTCTTTGCTTTGATTTTTTGTAGTTCAAGGAAAAGGTAAACTCCCTACCTACGTATGCATCTGTATATTTAATTTTTCTTCTGTAGTGATTGAGAGGATTTCAATATTCATAAAAGTCAGTAATTTAGAGCATTGTGAGATCCCTTAAGTTTGGAGTCTTGGTCAAGCTCTTGTGTTTTTTTAGCAGGCTTGTGCATGGTGGTATCTCAGAGACAATGCATTCTGCATCTGCAGCCCTGTAGTTGTGAAACTCCCACTAAATTATACCAAAGTTTCACATCTGTATCTCTGTCAACCCATAAAATGATTGTGAATCTGTCTTCACTGCAGAGATACTTCACCAGAATTATTCATTGGCCTTCACAGCCATAGTCAAGGCTTGCAAAGACTGCAGTAACACAGTAATTGAATTAACTGGGGTTTGAATCATTTTATTTTGTTGTTTCTGACATATGTCTTCCATAAAGAAAGAGTCAGATGCCTAAATCATGAGCTCTTCATTGACCTCTGGAGGAAATCATACAGAAAATGAAATCTAGAAACAATGATTATAAAAGCATAGCATACGACTAGCTGGAAGGCTAGGACACAGATTAAGATGCACCAGCAAAGGATAAATAGAACATCCACCAATTCCTTCAGGTCTCTGAGGTGAATCCTGCCAGACACCATGGATGTGAATGTTACGCTGATAAAATTGATCCCTTACAATTTCAGTGACCACAGATGGAAAGTTACTGCTCCCCTAGTCATGATCCTCCAACTCTGAGGTCTGGGCAGCCCAAGATCTGTCATTACTGTTAAATACTGAGGGGAAAAAAAAAAGGCATTAAATGCATCTGCCTTTTCCCCTTTCTTATGTGTAAGGTGACCACCCACTCCAAGTAGTAGTCCAATGTTTCCTTCGACCTCCTCTTACTGTTAACATACTTGAAAAAAGTAGGTTTGCAGGGTGACATACCAAAAGACTAGCAAGGGTCAAACATCATGGCTGTTAATGAAAAAGAAAGAAAAGCAATAGAATTATAGACTAGTCAATTTAACATCAATCACTAGAAAGAAATTTGAAATAAATAAGCAAAATATTTGTATGCATCTGAGATAACAGATGAGTGACTGCCCTGAAGGATTTGTCAAGAATAAATAGTGACAACCAATCTAATTTCCTCATGTGGATGGGTGACATGGGTGACAGGTGTTTGCTGCAACGTGTCTTGATTTCAGTAAGGCTTATGACATTTCTTGACACAACAATATTTTAAACAACTGTTGCCAAGATTTGGTTGTACAAACTTTGTTAGATAATCCAATAATAGCTATAAATGGTTCACTTTCAAAACTGAATGATGTATTGACTAGAAGTCCTGAAAAGACCTGTCCTGGATCCAGTTCTCTTGAATATTTTCTTTATGGTGTATTAACAAAAGTAAGCCTATTAATTTTGCAGACATGAGGCTTTAAAGAATAGCACTAGACATAAGAATGATCTTGACATATTGAAAAACGAGTCTGAAAAACAGGGTGGAAGTCAGTTAGAGTACAGCATGTAAGCAAGTATAATCAGCAATTGTATGTCAGAGGCCATAGGAACAACTGGAAAAGTGTTTACTGGAAAATACTTGAAAAGTATACGGAGAGGCAAATTCTGTTAGTGAGCTTTGGTCCGTCTTCCATTGCATTGCTAGCATTTGCAGGTAGAGTGGAGGGGACACCTCACTGATTCCGGACTGCAGAAGCCAGTCAGATAGATGGTCAACAAAACAACAGATTTACTATTATGGTGTATTTTTACATCAGCCTGTTGTAATCAGGTACAGGGCTGGTCAGCCAGACCTTCCAGAAGCCCCATTCACATAGATTATCTACCTCTTTTTTCTTTTTTTTTCTTTCTCTTCCTCCCCCTCCCAAGAAAAGTAACCCAGACAAATTTTAATCTTTCTGTTGCTCCTTATTTTTTATGATTTTACATGCTTATTGGAGTATTTCAGCTTTGGGCTGTGATACTAGCAACAACTGTCAGTAAACTATCCCCCTTTTTTCACTATCTTTTGACATTCTTCTCTCAAATTGAGTTCCTGTACTTCCTATCGATATATTTCACCTGTTAGTTTATACCATTATTATTTAATTAGTTTAGCCTTGGGCTTGAGCTGGCCAACCGTTTTTTGCACTGTACACAATGTCCAGCAGTTTCTCACATTATTACTTCATCAGTTTAATGTCAGGCCAGGGTAAAAACTCTTAGACGGTAATGGTGATTCATGTTAAACATGAGGAATAGATTTCCTCATTACTGGTAAAGCTAATAAATTCATGGGAGATTCCAGGAGAAATTTTGAAGGCCCTTTTACTTGAGACCCTTAGGCCAATAAGGAAGTATCTGTTAGAAACAATGTAGATGTCATTAGTCCTGCATTGCAGAGACATAACGTACTAAATTTCTCAGAATTTTCTTTTCCTCTTTATTTTTGATGATTTTATGAATCCTAATGCTGAATAAGGAACTTCTCAGATATGGAGGGTTTGTTCCTTATAGCAGAACTGCTGCCCCAGATATACCATGAACATTTTCTCTTGGCCTCATGCTGCAGATTAAAAGAAGCCCTGCACATACTCCTGTAAGATCAAATTTCCTTCTTTATTTCCAAAAAAAAAAAGTTTTAAAATTATATTATATGCCAATAATTTTTTTCTCCCATTTGTTAATATGGAGAAATTCAATTCTTGCAAACAATAGCTTTACAATTTACACCAGTAGAAAAGGAACAGGACTAAATTTCTTCAAGCATAAAGTAACAATGTAAAGGTTATTTCCCTGGTAATTGTTTTAAATTTATTTGTATGGGAGGTCAGTTATGCAATTCCTAATGAAATTCTCTTGATCTGCTTCAGAGATCTTTCTTGGACTTCTGCTCTTTCACTGAAAATACAACTTGTTCTAAGCACCACTTCAAAGCACTTGAACTTTTCAACCTGTAGTCAGTTAGCTAATATGTAGTGCCTCTGTGAGGTAAATAATTATTACTACTATACTGATTTTAGAGAGGAGCATGCTGCAGATTAAAAAAAAAAATCAAGAGATTTGCCAAACTTTCTGGAAAAAAAAAAAGCCTTAATATTGAATACCAATTCTGAATACCATGGTTGCATTTCTGAACATACTGTTCTCTAAAACACGTTTCTCAGTGCATCCATGCTGTTTATATGTTCCATTTTTGTGTGTTAATTAAATAGTTTATATTAGAATTCTCTTCAAAGTTGTAAGACTTGTAAACATTGGATTCTGGAAGCTATAGAATGGGTCAGATGAAAGAAACTTACTCCTATTTAAGTTAATATATACAGAGGAGTGTATTTAAGTAGTGTGCCTTACCCTAATATATTGACTGCATCTTCTAGCATTCAGCTGGATCTATGGTGTGTCTGGGAGTGCATGGAACAATGTAATTCTGTCTTCAGTTAAAAGTCATGTTCTCTGGTTAAGCTGTCTTCCTCAGCTGTTATAATACATCTGAAAATTGAATAAATAACAATTGTTCTTTATTCTCCTTTTCACTTTATTTCTGCCTTGTGTATTGTCAGAAAGAATTTAGAGTACGCTCTTAACAGCTTTTAGAACACACTGCTTTTCCACTCAGTATTATAGAGATACTATTTCACTGGATTAACACTATGAGATCAGTCCTTCTCCTTCAGGATGATTCTCCAATTAAAATTATTTTAACACAATTTTAAGCAGAACTGTCATGTGATTGTTTGGGGGAATGACATGCAGAAGGAAGCTGAGACTCATTTTCAGACTGCATTTTCTTCTTTGAGGATTCCTTTGAAATAGATAAGTTTGAAAGATTTTTTTTTATTTATTTATTTTTCCAAAATGGCAGAACAATCACAGTCTTTATTTGGTGAAGAAGAGAATAGTGTTTTAGGTATACTTTATTGTTGTTGTAGTATCACTAAAAGATAGAGTAGGCATGTAAAACAAACAAACATACATGAAGGACCTGAGCTTTCAATTTGTAATTAGTTTGGACAGTTTCTGCTGCACAAATAGTTCTACTGATTTAGTATAATACGAGAATTATAACAGAACTGGGCATCTGCTAGTACAGAAAAGTAAGAATCACAATAGTTAAATAAGACTTGACCATCAACTGTTGTGATATGAATGTTGCTTTTAGAAAGAGAAAAGGAGCAAATGCGCTGCATGAATAAAGAATTAAATCTAATTAAGCTAAATTAAATTCAGATTCAGGTGCAATTAATGCTCATTAATTCTGAATTCTTGCAGGACATAACCTGTGGAATGATTTCCATGAAAATGTCAGAGAAACACAGTAACTGGAAGAACTAGCAAGGAAATATAGGAGGAAAAACACAAATGAAGAGGTTAAGAAGTCAAGGCAAAACTCCTTGGGTTTGATATGAGAAACATTGAACTGAACTGATTGAACCAAAAGCAAAAGGATTTACAACTAGATTTAAAACATTTACAGAATATGAGTCTTGTTTTGGTGATAGCCATTTTTCATGATCTCCAGATTCAATGAGGGAACCTGACAATCTTCCTATCCATCTCACTAACTTAGACACAAATATGGTCTTCCAGAAAGAGAAGATGTGAATGTGTTCAAGTACAGAAACTTGTTGATTTGATCAAACACCAGGTCAGGTTGCTCAGAGAGACTATGGAATCCTCATCTTTGATATTCAAAAAACAAACAAAAAAAAAAAACACCTGCTATTATGTTAATTGCATTATGTCATGTGTTATATGTTATTTATGTTGATACTCAAAACTCATTTGGACAGATCACTGAGCAAACTGATTTACATTGGCTTTAAGCAGAGTGTTGGACTAGATGACCTCCAGAGGCCTCTGTCAGCATATGATTCTGTGTGGATCTTCTTTCCAGAATGGCTCTTAGATATCATCAAAGAGAACAATGTCAGCTCTGACAGAGCTGCTTTGATGTCTGACAGAGGGGCTAAGAAATTCTCAACTGTGTAGAGATGTGCATTTTGTTTATTTTGGTTGTACTTGTTCACAGGACAGATATATTTGACATTTAGTCATGGAAGCTGACCTACAATTCTCACCAGACATTCCTTTCACATGAGAGGCAACCACGCACTGTGGAAGGGCCACAGAACGCAGGGACAGTATTACACTGAGCTACAGTATAAAAGGTGGGCATTGGGGTACCACTGCCTGTTGCACTCAAGAAGGATTTTTTTTTCAAAGGTGATTTACTGCTACATGCCTTCAAGAGAGTTTTGTGTTTTGGATTGTAACCTGAACAAGACAGTTATGAGAAAAATTGAGTGGCATCAGCCCCAAATTCTCCAAGCCTCCTTGTTAAACCAAGCAAAGAGGTGAAACAATTTTCACTACCCAAAGTACTCTGAATCCATATTTTGCATCAGCAGCTAACTGGTGGGAAGCTGCATGAATTCACATACATATCAGTCTTCATAGTTTCCTTTGGCTTAGTACAGACATGTTGCTATTTGTGGTGTTCAAGCTGTGCTTAGCTGGAACTTAGAAAGCCTGCTTTGAAGCTGAAGCATGTAAAACACTGAGTGTCATCATTTCTAAGTTCCTCCATGGTTTCATCTCTATAACATTATGTTTTGAATAGCAAACATTCTATAACCATTAATCAAAACTTCTAGTATTCCTTTTTGGGGGGTGGGGGAGTAGATCATTGTATATGTGAAAGGCATACAAATACAAAAGTTGATAGAGAAAATCTATAAGATTTTTTTTTTCTTCCCAATATGTAAAATTTTAAAACAAGTCTACCCACTTGTTTTTGGAAAGACCAAAAGCAACTACTTATGTTACCACAAGATGTACTTCTCTTTGCTTTCTTAATTTTGTATTGTTCCACGATGCTTCATGGTACGACGCTTGTTCTTGACTTGCAGACCAAGCTGGCATCTGTTGTAGATTCATATCCCACTTTAATTACATGAGTGTACCCATCTGTTCTGACTTTTCATACATCAGAGATCTACTTGATTTTCTTTCTTCATTTCCCCCTTGAGTGTTATGCTTCATTTACTTTTCTTAACCATTTAACTAAAAGTACTATACACAAAATGTACCGATTGCTTTATTAAACGTAACACATGTTAGGTTCCTAGTCATTGCAGCATCAAGATGCTTTATTGCTGTAGGAAAACAGTAAGTGCAAATAAGAACTTTCATTTATCTGCTATGATTGGATTACATTTTGTTAGTGACTTGTTTTATCTCCTCATAATGAGTGCCATTGCTCATTTTGTTCCTACAGGAACTTTTGCAAAGTATGTTAGAACACACTAGAAACTTAATAATACATTGATGATGTATGGGTAATTTTCCATGCAGTTTCCAATAGTAGTCTCAAATTGGTTATGCAGTATGGGAATAGAGTGGTGAAAGCTGTGCTGAGAATGGGACAGTTTGGAGTGTTATGCCTTATTACTCTGTAAGAAATCAAATGGCAGGTTTCAATCCAAGTAACAGAACAATTTTTATCCCACCCACGTACTGAGACTCAATTAAAATCTCACTTACATACTGAAGAAACACAAATAGCTTGGTATTGGGTACCAGGACTTGGTTGCTTTTGTTCCATACAGACTTTTTTTGAACCGAATAATTATTCTTTGTCCACTCGTATGGTCTAAATGACCATTAAATAAACCTGTCAGTAAGAAAGGCATGGGGAGAGAAAGTAAAAAATAATAGATTTTTTTTTGCATCCATATAAAAAGATGCATTTATACATACTATATGTATGCATATATGCAAAATTCAAGCAAACACTGATTCTGAAGAAGGAAATTCTATTTTCCTTCTTTACTTTTTTAGTGTTTTATATTTTTGTAGACAAGTATACATTTGGAACTCCTTTTTATTTGTTTTTTCCTTCCAAATATTCTTGCATTTATGCTTCTCACTTTCTACACCTGTATAGCGTCCTTTCTCTTGTTCTTTTAATTTTATATTTTCTCCTGTTTCTTTATTTCCTGCCTTAACAAATTAGTTTATTTCTCCTTTTTGAGTGTCTTTTCCTTCATCGTTTTGGTTTACACTTGCTCTTCCTCTTTTTCATAGTCATTAGTACTTACTTTCTAGTTTGCCTTCCTCTTATCCCAAGTAACGGTAATACAGTTCTAAATCCACTGAGCTCACTACAAATCTTTCAATAGTAATCATTCCTCAGTTACCTAGCTTGACTTTCCCTCTTCCCCTAGAGAGTATCTCATTCAATCTTCCGTATCTGGTGCAGCAATCTGCATATAAATCAACTCAAGCCCTGTTTTTCTCCTAAATACACAAAAATTCTAAAACAAGCAAGCAAACAAAAAAAGCTTTTATGTCTTCTAGCTGTACTATAATTCTCTTCCTAAATATATATAAATACTGAGACTTCAGTTAATATTCTTCAGGGATACTCTTCTCTGATTTCAAAATTGATCTACAAATGTGCTATTTGTTGAATTCTTTCACATCTGTGTTTAAAAAAAAATGGACCAAGTTGATATAGGCATTCATTTTATAAGTGTTTTTTAGATCTTTAGATCTTTCTAAAAAACACTAAGATACTACATCATTTTGTCTACTAGCACCTTTAACACTTAGGTAAGTATTTCATGGTGGTAATATACAAGCTATAATCTTGTGATTTAAAAGACTGTTTGCAGGGTGGTAATTTTTTTGTTGTTGTTTTATTTGTTTGTTTTTCAAATTACACTGAATTATAACATACCGTCTAGTTTTTGTGCATCATTTTTTATTTTCTTTTGTAAAAAATCAGCAGGCCATTTCATCCTTATTTCTACTGTGAGACATAAAATTGTTTTCTACTTCCACAACGTATTTTGACAAGGTGCAGTTAAGTAAAGGTTTTAAAGAAAATGAGAACTGAAGAACTGTTGATCAATGTCTGATATTTCTTGGGAATTATAATCAAATTTAGAAACAAAAAGGCTCTTCTTATGTTTTTAATAGTTCTAAGACTCTCTTTGCTTCCATGATATGTTATTTAGGCTTTTTTTGATTAGAGTTCTTTCTTCCTGGAACTGGAATTTTTGTTAGTTGTTTCAGTCAAGCAGACTAATACTCAGAGCAATATATTTGAAAGGTAACTGAAGTACTGATGTTTGTTTTTTTGTGTAGACTTTGATAAAGTAGAATGAATACGTGAACTTACTCCATATCCATGTATTTTTTTCAATAATAAATTAAATGAATAAGAAAATAAATGAGAGATGTTACAATGTTGTAATAATTCAATGAACCATTGAATGTACCATTCCCTCAAGAAGTACCATTCCCTCAAAATGGGGTTCACATTCCTCCAAAAGCTAATCCAGTGAATGTGGTTTTGTACCATTCTTTTTTTTGGTCTAAGGTTGAAAAAGATTCTGAAAGATGTCCTGTAGGACAGCTTACCAGCTTACTATTGAGTTCATAGATGCTAATAGTTACGAAAATCTGTTTGCAGTGTGGAGAATCAAATTTAAAGCTGATTCTGGTCTTAGGTAGACTGGTAGACTGGTCACTGTATGATGTGACTACAATAAAAATAAATAATCAGTTCCATCTCAGCCAAAAATCTTTGAACACGTGCCAAAGAGTATCTCTGCAACTAATCAGAAAATACGGTCTGTGTTTGTAGCTCAGTACAGTCTGTGTTTGTAGCTCAGTACATTCGTAAGAGAATAATCTAAAAGATAAGTGCTACACTAATTCAGGGCTGTAATGTTTGCCACTCCTACTGCATCTTGCAGTCGTAGATAAGAATACAGCAGCGACAGTCTTCACACACATTCTATAAAACAAGTAAAGACTATTATTATTATTATTATTAAAACAAGTAAAGACTATATAAAACAAGTAAAGACTATTATTCCCATTTTACAAACGGAAAACGTTGGCGTAAGGCACATTTTAATTGGAAAGAAATCTCATTTTCTTTCAAGTTAGAGAAATTCAATACCCTTTTTCTAAATGGAAAATGTTAGTCAAAAGAAGGTTATCGTTGTCTTCTGCACTACTGTTGGTACTTAAAACCAATGCTTACTGGCCAACCTGTGTTTTTTGTCAACTACTGTCAACAAAAGAAAATCAAACTTATTTGGAAGTGAAAACACACTTGTATGGAATTGCAGTCTTCTGATATCATCCTGCCCTGAGTATCGGCTAAGAACTTCTAAGAACTTGTTTTAATATACTAAGTAAACATCTTTGATTTGCAACAAGATATATAGTTATGTTTCTTGGGATGTGCCACGTTTGTTTTAATATATGATGTTTGATGAATGGCCTGGACAAGCTGAAGACTATCTGTGACAGTTTTGCCATCTGACGTTGTGGGTAATTCTAAAATTCTTTGGTGAATGCTGCTTTAAGAATAAGTGGTGATGGTGGTGATGGCAATGATGATAATGAAAAACATAATAGTGAGCTAAATCCTTTGCTTATCAATTTAATCAGTAATTTATTTTTTTAGAAAAAAATAATACTGTTACAAGTTAATTAATTGTGTGCATTTGCAAGTCAGCAAACATGACTTCATGAATGTGAAGGAGAATAATGTATTGTTTAGGTCCTGTGTTTTGGACATTGTTGTTTTCTGAGTTATTTGGTATTATACTACCATGCTGATAAAAGCAATATATGATACAATTTGTAGTAGATTATCAGCAATACTATGGTATATTTTGTTAGAATTATGAAGTGTCTGAACATTTTGCTTCTAAACCTTTGCTGACTAGTATAGATGCAAAATTTTGGGGAGAGTTATTGGATTTATGAAACAGCAAAGTGAGAATTGAAAGGGCTACTGTATTTATTGTGCTATTTACTCTTTAGAATGATAATGCTGGACCTCAGTAGAAGAGTATAGCAGAAGCAGTGTCTGGCTCAACATATTGATCTATATAATCATTTCTAAACAAATAGATTGGTAAGAGACATAAGCCTCATATAATAAAAAACTAGAAAACAATGTGTGAAATCCTCATGATACAAGAGTATAAACGTACATCTATACTATTAGTTTATCCTTATCCATTTTTTCCACCTTTGTGCTCTGTAGTATCAACGACTCATGAACATACCAAGCTTTCAATAGAAAAGTATTTCTGAGATCACTGTTTTTTTTTTTTACTTTTTCTATTTTTGTCTGTGTGTGGGGGGGTTTTGTTTGTTTGTTCGTTTGTTTTTCCCAAAATCTACCCATAGCGCAAATGCTGAACTTTTCATACAATTTAATGAATACTTTCTTCGGGCTATGTTTTCACTGACTTGCAGCAGAACTCTGGGGGCTCAAAATATTCGCAAGTGTTATGACATTTCAGCCCCTGTGTAGTTCAGTATTTTTCATAAGTGTAGCCTTAAATGAAAATGAGAACGCAATAGCTTTATATTCAGATTGGTGGAGCATTCTAGAGTCCAGTTCTTGTTTCAAGGGCAATATGCTCTTAAAAACTTTAGAATATGAAAACATTTTGAATACATTTAGGTTATTTTTGGTGGGCAACTACTTTCGTGATATTCTACTACCACACTATGGGATTATTCCTTTACAAATTTGCAGTTCTCTCAGAAAGGAAGCATGCACTCTTACTTCTTAATTTTATATTATCTTAAAATTAATTTATCTGAAATATATTAAAAAAGTATTGTAATACTGTTGGAGCAGAGTTCTGTAACAAATTATGTTGACATTTAATTCTACCAAAACATAAATCGTGGTCATGAGATAAAATGTACCTAAAAAAAGTATATAAATTCTGTAAGACAATTAGTGTGAAAAAGACAATTTCTTTACAGTGGCAAACGTGAGCATACAGAAAGCTATTTGATTTCAGGTAAATCTAGTGACTTACTCAGATATATTTTTTTAGAGGTGTAAGCAACTGAAGGTTTGTTTAGTATTTCCAAGTTTTGACTGTGCAATAGGTAGGGTAGAATCATATTGTATATAAACTGCTGGCTGTAATATTTATGTGCACCTAGGTTTTCTGCTGGCTCAAGTGAGAGTCTGCTGAGACACAAGTAATGACTTCTCAAATGGTGATTACTAATGGAACCTTCTAACTTAGCTAGATTCACTGTCTTGGTACATCTGCTTTTATAATAATTACTTAATTTTTACATATTAAATTCCACCTTTTCTCTGTGGCTGAGATAGACACACAGTGTATGCAAATCTAGTACTTTTGCTGACTGGGATCAGAGCAAGATTCAGACAACCTGTACTGTAAAGGTACTTTGAAGGACTTTTTACACACCAGCATGATTAGAGGCTTCAAGAGTACGGTAGCGGTGGGAAAGCAAACATGAAGAAGATGATGCATCCTAATCTAAGATGACCAGTTTCCTCGTGGAAAGACTTAATCTATTCAGATATATTTTTGACCCACTGAAAAATAGAGCTTTCATTTTAAATTATTTTCTTTTGCAGGTCATACATATGGGATGGGTACATGAGAGGCTTGAAGGAACTGATTCGTCTCAGCTCTACAAATTCAAGTTTCTGGCACTGAAGGGTTCATCCTTCTACATTTTCAGTACTCCACCGGTAAAAAAAAATATTTTTGTTACAGTGCCATTGTATATGGAAACCTGTTTGTTATGTCTGGGTTTATTTTTCCATACTAAGAGAAGTTGTCAGCTGAGATTTCAAAAGAAGTTAGAGCCATAAATGCCACTGAATTTCACTAAGCTTTAGATATTTAACCTCTTTCAAGGTCCTCTGAAAATCATACCAGATCTGGTTAGCTAAAAGAATTCCTAATAGGGAATATACTGTTTTTACTTTTTAAAGTTTTTAAGTTCATATTTTTCTCTGGTTAGTTACAGACAAATTTTTTTATCTTACATTTATTCTAAGACATTTTTGGAGATGTAATGAGTTGCTAGTAACTCCTTAAAGACAATACACATAATGAAATGCACCATCCATACTAATAGTAAATGTGGATTTTGCGCACAGGTAAGGGATTGAACTGTTAGAGAGAATCCAATGCTAAGTGTACAGTTTGAACAAATGACAGCATCTTGCTTTGATAATTTCTTATTACATAGTTAGTAAAGAGGATTCTATTTCACAACAGATGACTTACCTAATATTTCTGGGGGGGAAAAAAAAAAGAAAAAAAAATCACCTTAAGAAAATTAAATTACAAGAATGGAACAGAAATGAGTTGTAGAATTCTAAACTCTTAAAAAATTACCCATACTTATCACATTGTATTTTTTTATCCTTTCTTTTCTCTCCAGAAAGCCTTTGCTTTTTTAGCTAATCAAAAAGAACAATATGTGGAATTAGAATGCAATTTCAATTAAACAGCTTTGTAACATTATTGCTCAGAAGGTGGTCAATCTCCCAATTTCTTCAGCTGATCCAAAAAAATCTCATCCTTTACATGTATGCTGTCTACTTTACGTTACTGAAGTACAAATTTCAAACCATATTTATGAACCTTAGGCCAAACCAATCGGTAACATTTTCTCTTTCTCTAGGTTGTAATTCTAAATCCAGGGATTCCTATTAACTTCAAACATTATTTTTTAAGTTGCTAAGTAATAGTAATTTAGCACATCTGGGAAAAGGTTTTGTGTTTTTTTTCCCCTGCAAAAAAATTATTACTCCATATGTTAAGTCAAGAAACTAAATTTTGATTCAATTACTGCAATCCAATTAAAATGCAAAAACAAAACAAAAATATTAAACAAATAAATAACACACCACATGAATGCTTTTCCGTTATAATTTTTTGTTATTGCTTTTAGACTTGTTTTTGAAGAAACATTATTGATATAATTAAAACTATCCATCTACATGATACTAATTGGGGATAAACTGCTTCATTTATCATGTTCAGCACTTTACAAAAGAACAGACAAATGAGGATGAATGTTTAATAGTATTTTACCATGTTATTTGTCAGTATCTACTACATTCTATTGGATTTCTGTGCAAAAATTTTGTAGAAACAATGGCTTTTCAGAAAAATGCACAAAGGTGACCCTTTAGTCATTGTGTTATGTTACATCAGTAATCAGATACACTAGTGAGTGTAAAATATTAATGACAGAGCGTATTAATAATAAAAAATCTGTAGACCATTTGCCTTGTTATTTAATCATGCCACTGATTTATTGTATCGGGGGAAAAAAGGAGATTAGAAGTTTCCAGCAACCACACCAGTTGAGAATTCAAAGCTGAATCTAAGGCTACACTTTGAAGCTGATTATCAGGGCCCTGAGGGCACCTCCAGCCCTGACTGTCCATGACAGCCAGGACTCCATGTCAACACCTAGGGCTGTCAGACAGTGAGGCTGCAGCAAGGCAGCTCCCCACAGCCCTGCCCTGCCAAGCAATAGCCCCCACCAGGCCAGTTCCACCCGCAGGCCCACATCTTGGCCTGGCCTCTGCCTGGCCCCATCCCCAGGGAGGTGCCTAGTGAGCTGAGGCTTCTGCAGTGTCCCCAGCTGCCTGGCTTCTGCCTGGGGGCATGTACTGGGCCTGGTTGGAAGGGAGTTGACATTCCCCATAACATCCCCTACAGTGCTGTGTTCTGTATGTGTGGCTAAATTAGAGCTGATAACACACCCGTGTTTTGGCTGTTGATGAGCAGTACTTGTACATCAAGGCTTCCTCTGTTTCTCACATTGCCTCCCCAGCAAGTAGGATGGTGGAGGGCAAGAGGTTGGAAGGGGACACAGCTGGGACAGCTGACCCAAATTGGACAGAAGGGATATTCCATACCATATAGCTCGGCAATAAAAAATAGGGATTTTGTCTTTAACAGAGTATGTTGCTTAGACACTGAACATTGGTCTACTTGGGCAGGTGTGGTGTGTGCAGTGTGTGACAGTATTGTTTTTGTGTGTGTGTGTGTTTTGTTTTGTTTTTCTTTTTCCATTGGTTTTTTTCTCTTTTTCCACCACTTATTGAGCTGCCTTTGTCTTAACTGTGAGCTTTCTTGGTTTTGTGCTAATTCTCTCCCTTTTCTTGCTAGAGGTTAGTGAGTGAGTGGCTGGCTGGATGCTTAGCTGTTGGCCAGGGTCAATCCACTACAAGTTGGTGTCATATACCCTGGCTTGAGAGACCCTGCCCTGCCAGACCCCAGGGAGAGCTCTCATAGCCAAGGCGCTGGTGATATGGTATGTCCCAGCTTTGTCGCTGGAAACATCAGTTGCACAAAGCCATGCAGGGAGCTGCTTCGCTATTTTTAGACATATTTAATGGTGCTGTTCTTATCATTACTTCTACTGACTTCTTTTTTTAAATTTTGAATTGTTCTACCACAAAAATAAAAATGTTTTAACATTAACATAGTAGATAAGATTTTCCACTATGTTTTATTTTAAGATGTTTCTATGATGGTATTGCTATTTGCATGCTAAATCACACAAAGTAGATGACCTACACGTCATAGTTATCTTTAATTGTAATTACCTTACTTGTAACTTTACAACTGCTTATAAAAGGATCTAGTACAATTTTTATTCTTTTTCTGTTTCTTTGTGTGTAAAAGATCATGAATGTAAATACAGCTGCTAACTTTCATAAGAATGAAAAAGATATGGTTAACCGTGCACAAGAATCAAGAAAAATATAGAGCAAATGTTGATTTTATAATATGAAAGAATCTATGGAAAGTAGTCTATTTTTACTCTTGTTTCAACAGTATCTTAGATGCTGCTTCTAAAAATGTAGAATCTTCAGAATAAAAGTAAATGTCAACAATGTTGCTCACTAGAGAAAGGTCTTCATGCACCCCTGAAGTGGCTCATCTAACAGTATTTAAGAAATCTGCAGCTTTAATTTACAGATTGCTGTATCTGGATTATGGCGCATTTCTGAAAACTACACATATGAAAAATACCACAGTGCAAATAGAATTTATTATTTTGGATATGTTAATATACAAGCAGTATTTTATTACATTCTAAAAGCATCTGATACATTTCTGTCAATTTTCAGGTCTTGAAAATGTTCTGAATTCATATCCTAGAAGAAATTGTGGAGACATCGTTCAAAATTATCATTTAAAAACAAACTTTTTTGTTTCTTTAATTGAAAATGTACAGAAAAATGAAATGTTTTGTTTTTATTGAATATGTGCTATATGTATGGGAAGACGGTACTGAGTAATTTTTTTATGTCGTACTCACAGATCAATATTGTTTTTCAATTCAAGTCTTAAAGTAGCCATGCCTTTGAAGTTGTTATGTTGCTCTTAATTACAAAACTGTCTTTTTCGTTGTGATTAAATAGCACTGAAGTGATTTATGTGAAGGTAGTTAAGCAATCACTGAATATCCTGCTTATAGTTTTAAGAAAAGGAATAAATGCAACAGTACTGTGTAAGTAACAGAAATAATTATGAAACTAATATAGAGTATTTTATCAGTGTTCCATCTTTGAAAAACATTGCAGGGAAGCATTCATAATTTTATTAGCATGACTTTTATCCGTAGGTTCATGACAGTGCTTTGTATGTAGAGAGAACTGCCACATAAGTTCTGAATAGTGGTAATTGTACAGTATATGTATGCCCATGTAACAACAGGAAAGAGGTGGCAATGAGTTGTAGGGCATAGACTTGACCATGGATGCTTTTGGTGAACTTTCTAACACTATGTACAAATTCTTTCTTTATTTTTTTTATTTATTTCTTCACATCTTACTAGGATCTGATTTCTCTTTATTGTGTGTTTTGTAGCATCTAGTTTGAGTTGGTTTACAGATCCTTAGGCTTCTTATACTGCTATATCACAATTCATCTAAAGAACATTTCTCGATATATTTTTTCCATTTTAATATCTTTTTTATAATTTTTGAGAATTAGACTTGGCTCATTTTTTCGATTGGTGAAGAGGCTAGTGAAAAGAACTACCATTGACCAGAAAATGTTCAATCTTTTGTCTCTATCATTTTGGTATTTCTAGGTGAATTGGATGCTTTGAAGTGTGATACTCCTTTAAATGCAGCCGTTTATTTCCCATGTGCGTAGTACAATCCTTTAGTGCTGATCTCTGAATAAGCATGCAAATCTTTTATGATTGGTTTCATTACAGAATTCTCTTTTAAGGAATAACCGTTCTTCAGTTTGTTGCTTGCTATAAGTATGTTGCAAAATGAATTTAACTTTTTTTTTTTAATATATATCCTATTTTAAATTGTAACCTTTTAAAGAAAAAAAATAATTATTTATTTACATATCTAAAACGAAGTATATTTAGAATACGAGCATTCTCCTGAGTTGGTGCTGAGATAACTTGGTTTAAGAAGAATTGAGTAGCTTCTTTAGTTTCTTGAATCCTTTGTGATGTTTTTTTTGAAAACATGATATGCTTATAGAAACTCACACTGAAGTTAAAAGTCCTTACTGAATAATTAACATTTTTGTAACTCTTAAGGGCTTCTTATTAGTCTCTCATTATGGACTTAAAACTGTAAGTTCAGATTCCAATTTTTGTATCCCAGTTCACTTCTGTTATCTTTGTGGTCTTCTGAGCACTCGTGCTCCCTTTCATCTCAGCTTAGTGTTATTTGTGAGTTTACAAATGTGTTATTTTTTGATCTTTCCGAAAGAGTTAATTAGCAAAATACCTACAAACCCAAATATTCTATAGCCTTTGCAATTTTTCATCATGTAATGCATGAGTTAGCTAGGGAGTTGTATATTCACCAAATTACTGTAAATAGCAGCATTCAGCTACTCATGGTCATAAATTTGTGTGTTAGACAAACAGGAAATAAATTGGAAGCTAACTGAATGCCACTTGGTATTATAATGTATTTTTTACGCTTTTTTGGGCACTTTGCCAGAACTAAATTGTATGAATGAAAGTATATCTCCTTAAGCCATTCTGAATATACATTTTTAGAAATGTTTTGTCAAAAACTTTACTCAAAAATAGTTAAGATTTGACATGTTAAGATAAGTGCAAGATATTCCAATGTCTAGAATACCTACAGGAATCATTTCAAAGTGAAATAATGAGAAAAAAAGGGAAATAATGAGAAAATATAATAATGAGAAAAACTTTGTATTATATAAGGAATATGTTTCAATATTACCTTTATCTTAGTTACCTGCATTCTCCTATCAGGAAAAGCTTCTTCACCGAGAGGGTGGTCAGGCACTGGAACAGGGTCCCCAGGGAAGTGTTTATAGCACTGAGTTCAAGTGTTTAGACAATGCTCTCAGCCATACAACCATGTATTTTTGGGTGGTCCTCTGGGGACCCGGGAGTTGGACTCAATGATTTTTGTAGGTCTCTTCCAACTTGGGATATTCTATGATTCTATAATTCTACATGTCATTACCCAGTGTTTAAATGGGTGATTATAGATAAGCCTTTAATAAATGGGAACGTCCCTTAAAACAAATTAGATATACTGCACTTTTTGTGATTTTTTTTTTCCTGATCCTTTCCAGCTTTTCTCATTAACTAGAATTATAAGGTAATTTGTGATGATATGCAACTGTTAACAACTGTATTTTAAACTTACTATGATAGTTCTGAGGTGAAAACTGTAATAATGTCACCTGTCTCTTTGGATTCCAGTATCCCTCTGTATTATGTTTGTTTCCCTTCCTTAAGGGGAACCTCCTCAAAATGTCATTCATGTTCTCCTGGTGACCTTGCACACTATGATATTCAGACAGTTTCACTTGTCTTTAAGTATTGTAGTATTTCTCTGATACACACAGTAGAAGAAAATCTTGGCTTACATAGTTGCTGGTAGTGATCTGTGATCATTAGCTATCTCTGCTGAAAAAGTCATAAGAGGTTACAGAGAAACAAAAGATGAAAGAAATGCACAGAATAATGGGGAGAAGGCAGTAGTCAGGGTAATGGGGGTATTCAGAGTGGATTTAACAGCAGTGTAACCATTGTCCATGGTACATCATTAGTAACAGAAAAGGACTCTAACAGTTTAAATTAATCTTCAGGAATCAAAACAAAAGATATGAGGAAATGTAAGTTGAGTCCTGTCTCAACAGTTTTTAGGTTATAGCCCATGTCACTAAATTCAGTTTCATAAACAGCAGATGAAGTAGGTGCTTATGCTTTTATGTTTTGTCTAACCACTAACAGGAATGAAGGATTCTCATGGTTTTAACTGAGATTGGAAAGAATCTTTCCTTTTCAGAAATTCAAGACCAAATAATGAACTAGCCACCATTCTAGCCTGTAAACCTTATTTTGCAAAAAACTTGAAGATCCTCTTTGAGGATCAAAAACAAAAATGATCCAAAACCTATAATATTTACAGCCATCAGAGTAAAAAAAAAAAAAAAAAAAAAAAAAAAAATCCTGTAGAAAGGATCAAGCAAAAACCTGCAGTACTTGCTGTATGTGAGCATGTTTAAAACTATATTTCTTTATGAATCAGTTTTATAATTTCTCAGTTTCAGTTGTTTCTAATCTTTTGTGATTGCTTACTTTTAGCAATAATTAAAAAAGCAAAACTCAAATAAAATATTGAATGGACCTTGAAGGAGAAGATTAATGGAAATCTAAAAATTAGAACTGTGTGACTAAAAACTTCTACACTTCATGAGGTGATGGGACTACAAATATACTATCTAAAATTGCTTTAATTTTCTAATCTGAAAAACTTCCTTAAAGGAAATTGCTAACTTTGAAAGTTAGCATTAAGTAATGGTTTGAGCTTTAATTTGTAATGAGAAATTGCTTGTAATATAACAGAAAGAGAAAGTATACATCTTTTATATACTTTTACTTATTTTACTGCATGCATTGTATTCAAGTGATGTTTCTTACTTGACTGCTAAAATATAAAAAGTTTCAAATGGTGAACCCTAGATTTTGAGTCCCTTTATACCCTGAAAAGAAGTGGTGATAGAACTTTCTCTTCCAGATGTCTTCAGTCCCTTTTGCAGTAGGTGATTCATCTCATCCAAATTCAATCATTTAGAGTGTAAAGATCTGATCTAAACTTATCAAATTCTACATTCAGTGACTGAAGATAAAAAGAATTCCCAAAGTCTGTTCATCAATCTCATGGAAAGGAGCTAAGAGAGCTGTGAGAAAACTTTTTTTTTTTTTTTTCCAATATACAGAAATTAAAACTAAATTAACAATTAGATTCAGTTGTTAAAATTAGATCCTTCTGATGTCTAAATTTAGGTAAGGTGATTGCCATCTTCAGAATTCAGGTAAATTCTGAAGCACTGCTTTGAAACACACAGAAAAAAAAAGGGCTAATTGATAATAATGTTCACTGGTTCCAATTGGTGCGGACAAAAAGCATATATGATTAGACAGAAAATAAAACCAAGTTCACTTTATTCCTCTGGCAGCACTCAATCAAATAACTTTTGATAACTAGTAAAAGTCACAATAATCTGCTCCCAAGTGTTGTACTGGTTTGGATTTTCACCATTTTATTATGACTCAAGGTTTTCTAAACCCTTATGGTTTAGAATTCATGAAGACATGGTAATTCAATGTAAAAGTTATATTAAAAAAAAAAAAAAGCAGCTCTTCATACAAAACAACAGAAGCAAGATTCAAATACTATAGGTGAGCTTTGTGTTATTATGAATACAGAGAGAAAGAATCCATTATTGGACTTCCACCGTTCTTTCCTGATTATGTTTCTTCCACAGAAGCCAGATGTTTTATAGCCAAATTTTGCTTTTGCTAATAATTTAAGTGACATTTTCTACTTTCTTCCTTTGAGGGGCAAGGCAGGAGAGGAAAACAAAGCTGCATCTTCCCTGGTATTTTAAAGCATCCAAGCATCTATTGCAGTCACCAAAACAGTTATTTCCATGTGCTAAAAGCTTCAGTTTAGTCACATTTTTCATATATCTATACAGACATTCCTATGCATTCACAAAGAGCTAGTATTTTGCTCTAAAATATGTAATCAAAATAATGTGTATTCCCCTGGTATTTTTCATACTCATAGGTTCTCTTTTTCTTAACCTATGTAGGTTAAGAAAACAGATTATCACATTGTGTCATGACCTAGACTTTAGGAAAAATCTTCAACTGTCATTCTAATTGTCAACTTCTAACAGCCTGTAATATGAACAAGATAAAGTAACAAAAAACACATCTATTAGTAACATCTATCATTATGAAGCACACAGCTGACAAGATTTTAAATTCAAATTTTGTAAACACATAGTCCTTTTCAGTTTTTAATATAGATATAAAGATACTGGTGGCCTGCTGTATATAAACTCAAATCTGAATTTAGGAACAGATCTTGGTCTGTTGGTTCTAAGAGTTTTATTAAATTGAGATGTGCTGCTGAATGCCTCTAGGTTTAAGGAGGTTTTGTGTGTTAGCATACTGTAAAATAAATATGCTTATGTACCTCACCACAGAGATTACAAAGAGGTTTCCATCATGCTGTAGTAATAATGGAAAAAAATCAATGTAAGTATATAATACCTTTTAATTATAGCAAAAGTCATGTAGATGCTGTTTCTGGAAAAACTGAATACTGTTTGACAGTCTTTTCTAGATGCTGGATATTAAATGTAGTTAACACTTGCTTATACTTAAAGCATCTGATAGAATAATGATTGGTGAAATCTTTATAATATTTTCATCTTTATATGATTTTAGAATAAAGAAGAATTTGTTCTTAATACTGTATTTTGATATTATAGGTAAGCACACTAGACTGGGTACGAGCTGAAAAAATCTATAACCTCTGTGAGGTTCTATTTAAAATTCACAAGGTAGGTTTCCTAACAATTACATTATATAGTAAAGAAAGCTTGCCTCTTCCTGTTAATGATGAGCTCAATTTAATCACAACTAGGAGTAGCTAACATAGAAATATCTTATATGTTGTTATAAAACCTTTTTGCAGTGGCTATTGCATTACCTGTATAAATATAAGTATGGAAAATGGATTAAGCTCCAAGTGAGCAAGTTCCTAAAATTCTTCCAAATTGAAGGTTTTGTTTTTTTTTTTTCTGTGTGAGAACCAGTCAAATGAAATAACAGTTAATCATAATGACTCTGGATATTGTATATTTTTAGTAGCTTAGATTTTTAAGTGAATGTAATGAAGAATGCTTTCAGTGTAATTCCTGATGTACATAAAAATGCTTTTGTTCAAGTTTGAGTAATAAGTAGACAATTCTGTCATTCTTAGATAATGGGTAATTTGATAACAGTATAGTTGGTTTTACCTTAAAAAGGGCAACATGTTCCATTTGTGTACCATATAATTATTTTTTTCCACCATCTAGAGATGCTGTCATGTTTTCTGTTTAGCTTGTCCCAAGGAAGTATTTAGGACAAACCCTTGGCGGTGTGTTTAAATAATTCCCTGGGGTGACCGCGAGTTCCCATGTCCTGACTGCTCAAACTACTTGTACCAATCTGACTTTCCACAACAAGGGCATATGTCCTACACCAATTCTGTGGATTGTGATTTAAAAATAAATAAATTGAAAACCTGATGAAGTTACAAACAGGGCCATAAGCACACAGAACTGAAACAACAAAACAAAATAAAATAAAACAAAAAAAGAAAAATAGCTCTCAATCATGAGCTGATAACTATATTTTACAGAGATGTCAATGCCATTAACTGTCTGCTAAAAGAGCCTGATGTCAGTTGCCGGTTTTGCAGTTTTAACTGATAGTTCAGAAGTTCCAGCCCATCGCTGCCTGTCTGCATTCTGTTATAAGCCTGCTTTCACTGGACAGGGGGGCATGATTCTAGCAGAAGTGGGAGAGGGAAGGGTCCTGGCCAGTGCCATGCCAAGAATCTGGCAATCCTGAAGTTCAGGACTAGAGATGAGCTCCAGAGCACAGGCTGCAGGAGCTCAACCCTATTTCTGTGGGAATAGTATTATTTTAATGTGAACATATCTCCAACTGGGTGTCTATGGGTAACATCAGATCCTGACCAGCACTGAGACAGCTGCAAAAAGCAGAGAATTTAACCCTGGTTATTGATTCTGTCTCCTTGAATTTTCTTAAAATTTACATTTTTTCCAGATAAATAAGTTGGGCAGCACTAAAGCAAACATTCATTATGCTTTTTGAAAAGGTTTTACGCTGTCACGTTTGTTTTTTGTTGTTGTTGTTGTTTCTTTTTTTCTCCTTGAAATATGAGTGATTTGAAGCTCACTCCTTCCTTGAATATTCTGGTAATTTCAAGGACAGTCTATCCTTAAAGCAAATTCTATGATAATTCTATGATAATTCAAATTCTTTTTCATTACGAAAAAGAAGTAGGAAATAAACTACCAAAGATTCAACTTTTTAATATTCTTGACATTTTAATAAATGAATGCTTAATTACCAGTCTTCATGAATACATTAACTAAAGTGCAGAAGCTCAAATTCAACACTTTAACCTCTTTTCTGTTGATTCTTTGATATAAATGACAAGGGGGCAAACTAAGCAAATCCAAAAAGATGGAAATAATCTCAAGAGATTAAAGTTTTTACATTGCAGACTGAAAGGTGGAGTTTATGTTGTAAAAACTGCAGTATGGGAGAGTGTTTTTAAGGATTTGGGGGAGCTGGTTAGATCTAGTGCAAAGCTGTGGTGTAGAGTGTTTTTGTATTTTCTCAAGAAAGATGGTTATAAGGCAAGGTGCACTTGTTACTCACTTAAATGTAAGCTTCTCACCTATCTTCATTATGCCATAAGAATTGAAAATGGAAAATAAGAATTTGATATGAGAATAGCATTTTAAAACCAAATGTTTGCTGTATTTTAGGCTTATGTGTGTATACATATGTTTATGTGTATTCACATACATATGCAAATACGTGAATTAAAATTTATATATCACATACTGGCATAACATGAACATTTAGTGGTAACAACCAGGTGATTGAAAATATGATCTCATTTATCAGGTGTTTCCTCCTAAGCTTGCTTCACACTCCGTATTTACTGGAATTGTTACTGAAAACCTGTATTTCTCAGAGGCGAGAACATTATATGCATTTTTAAAAGCAACCTGTCTTAAAACATTTTATCTTTTTTTTTTTTGTTTCTAATAGTATTTTCACACATCACATTTCTAAATAGAAAGTATAAAATATAAATGCATTAGTCTAATTGCTAGGAGTCTAATTGCAGTACTGAGTCTTGAAGCAGACGTAGGCTTAATAACTGTTACTCCAGATGACATGCAGTTATTTTGTTCAGTTTCCTTTTTACCAGTCCAAAGGAGTGGCAAAAAATAGCTTTTTTCATTACCTTTCTGCTAGGCTAGCTTAGGGCCTTTTGTGACAACACAGTGTCATGTGCCCTGGTGGCATTATGTGCTGCCTCTGAGATATTCCCCAATGCACCCATGACTTAACAGAGTAAATTGCATGGGGTTACATATGCCAGCTCAATGTTATTCAATAATTCACCAGCACAATCAACGTTATCATTTCCAATGTGAGTATATCCTGTTTGGAAGTATATGTATATGGAAGCAATACACATGCACCAATAGATGATTTGTTACCTCTGCTTTTTATTACTCAGAAGTGGATCTTCACTGCTGTCCTGTGAGGGTGGTTGTGTGTGCATCTAGGACAGGAGGGATGCAAGACCCTGAACTTTTAAACATTTATCTTACATAAATCTAAATATTTCAGGTTACATTTTGATGTACAAATCCCAATTAATTGATTGTTTTTTATGTGCATAGAGTTTCAGCTGCAGGCTTTGGTAGAGTATAATATACTATTAGAGGTCCTAGGAAAATAAGTTAAAATTCTTTAAAAGGTTTATCCTGACTACAAGATTCTAGGACTTGTGTACCAGTAGAGAGCTGCGTTCTGGTCTTTTCAAAGCCACCTAAGTCCAGTCCAGCACTATTGTTTTACCTCAGATCTGCTTGACTCAAGCTCCTAAACTTAACGTGAAGTACTGGAGAAATAAAATTCTGGTTGCGGGTAACTCTTGAAAATAAGAAATAAGATTCCATTTGTAAATTGTTCTTTCAGTATTCCCTGTCCCATGTCATCATAGAGAAATAGAGATAGGAAAGGGCTCTGATAAATTGAAATTTAAAAAATACCTAACTTGGAAAATCAGCCATGGAAAATACTCAAATGTATAAGCTTTTAATTTAGTTTTGTTTTTCTCTATATTTATGTTAGTCAGTGAACACTTGAAAGATTAGGGAAGCTTCTTGTAAGAATTTGTTTCCATTTACAAAACCTTCTGTTAGGGGATACTTTATATTATGAAAGACTAATGTGGAATTTCTCATCTTCTTCATCCTGAAGGTGATGACAGGATCTCACTTCACTCCTCTTGTAGTTGCAAAGCAGCACTGGCAGCTATTAGGGGATATTTGAAAGCTGACATCATTATTTCCAGAATTAGCCCATATGTTTGATGAATTACTGCATCTCTGGGTGTTTAGCAGTTTGGAACCCAATTAAAATGGAGTAGTTATATTCTGCTAGAAGGCTGATAAACAGCTCTTGAACTGTATTCACACAATTTAGGAATTACCTTCCTCTTCACTGTAAAGAACATATTGCTATAAATTCCTTTTAAATTATATATGCGTTGCTTCTAAAACTTTGACAGTAATTCTGAACTACAGAAGTAGCTTAGATTACATGATACAGGGTAAGGTGAATAAGAATCAATGAGATAAATTGTTCTCGCCAGTGTTGCTTAATTCTCAGAATATTTCTTCAAGCTAATTATTAACATAATGATGTAACATATCGAAGTACCCATCACTTACAGAAGACAATGTTGCTTTAACTGTTTGTTTTTGCTAGATGAAGAATCACATACTGAAACATGTCTTTCAGCTCTGGCTTGCTGATGATTGCTGGCTACAAGCAAACTTGTATTTAGGTATTCATCAGGACTTTGATCTTGAAGACCACAGGCCATATTGTTTCAGTGTTATGGTTGGACATGGCAAGAGTCATTATTTCAATGTAGAGCTATGCAGCGAGCTGGCAGTGTGGGAGAAATCATTTCAAAGAGCAATTTTCTTGGAAGTTCAAAGAACTGGGGTAAGTAATGAATAATTTAAATCCTGGAGCCATTTCATCAGTAAAAGAAGTAAAACAAATCTTTAGATAGTATGCCTAGTATGCCTATGTAATAACATTCTGTGAGTAAGGTTTACCTTGATTACATAAAACTGGAAATTGATATATTTTGCCAGTGAAAAACATTTTTGAGGAGATTCTTTAGACCACTTTGAACATTTTCTTCCATAAAGCTCACATAAGGTACATTTGTTTTACATTATGGTTCTATTTAAAAAAAAAAAAAAAAGGAAAAAAAAAAAGAAATATTTCATTTTTACACTGTTAATTGAAAACTGGGACTGACTATGTTAACATTGGAAGAATGTGAAGAATCAGAGTAAAAGATGAAAGTTTGTCATATTAAATCTTAAATTCTCTTAATTAAACAGCAGCTGACTAGTTTCTGCTGGCTAGTCAAATTTTCTCAAGCCAATTATTTTCTTAGACCTGAGGATACACTTCCCATTAGATGGTTTCATGTTTAAGGTTATGGTACCTGGTGTATCTGTCTAAATATGTGTCTGTTAGTATTGTGGTGACTAAGCTTCCATTAGAATCAGCGTGATTAGATCAGTGAGATCAGAGGATAAATGTGATCATCCTAAAGTAAATAAAATATATTTTGTGGTATGAAGACAGAGAACATCTATGGATTTTGAGTTAAGTTGTAGTCTAAAGCAACTCTGTACTGTTGTATTAAAAAAATTATTTTCTGAACATGTGGATCCAAGTGAACTGGTCCAGTGGTATGGGAATATATGGATTAAGAGTATAGGCCTTCTCCAATGATAAACATATTTACATAGCTAGCGCAAACTCAAGCTTGATCTGGCATGTGCTGGTTGACAGGGACCTCCTAAAGATAGTTATCAGGAGCACTGGATCACAGCATTGCATTAACAAAACATGCAAGGAACAGGAGTCTTAGCATAGCTGCTGAATCAGCTCTTCTGAATTTCCAAGTCTCTGGGATCCTAAGGAGTTTTGCAGGCGCTCGCATAGAACAATTCTAATTGTCTCTTCGAACTGATGGGGTAACAAAAATGATTTTGCAATGGTGATGCTGTTGCTCCTGTGTGTCTGAGAAAGAATGCAGTTCTTCATAAAAAATAAATAAATAAATAAATAAAAGGATTCTTCCTGAAAAGTTGTTGGGTGTCAGGGGTGGAATCATAATGCTAACTGAGTATACATAAAATATTTTCTTGCATAAACTCGTCAAGAAATTATGGTGCATCTGTTTGACCAACCATTCAATTATCCTATTTATCATCATATAAAAAGCAGATAACATTTCATTAAAATTAAGTGCAATAAGGGTGGATATCAACTGGTTCTGTAACTGATTGATTCTGAAGAGTTTATTGGTAAAACTCAAAACTTCTTGTTCTATTGCAACTAACAGTCTTTAAATTAAGGGATGTTCTTTTGCTTATGCAATGACCTTTTGTCTTTTCAATCCAACAAGCTGCTAGACCAATATCCATAAAAGGCATTAATATTTCTTCCATCATTGGTTTAACCTATCTGAAACCTCCAGGAGAGGCAATCTATTAAAATCCTGATTACAATGCTTAAGTCTCCATGTCTATTCTCATTTTAATTTTCAGTTGTATGCATACAAGTTTGCTGAAAACTGCTATGTCAGTAGGACATATAGTGGTGTGGTCACTCTTAAGCAGTGCAAAGTCTTCCTTCAAAACATGAATACTGCTTGCATGCTCTGGTTTTCAGGTAGATATCAAAGGCAGCATGAATGATATGCATTCTTAAATTGCATATATATCTATATTGCATAGATTATTCCAAGCCATAGAAAAAGAATTAACTTTTCAGTACCCAGAAGATTAAAGGCTGTAACCTGTAGGTTAGATTGTCCATAAAAAAATCTTTCTTTTGGGTAAGAACCATAATTGCAGTTGGAAATTCATTTTCTTTCATAAATGATTGGGAGAGATTCATGGTGGGGTTGGATGTCACTGTATCATTTCAGCCATTCGTATTTAAACGTGGCTTCCTTCTATTTGCTTTCAAGGACCATTAGGATCTTGTCTTTGTCAGAGCTGTTGTTAAACACATCCTGTACCTGTTCTTTGGCTATGGTATTTTTATAAGAATAGTAGTTCTGAGAAAATTCTGTCCTTACACAGTCTATGAAAAGCAATGTTAAGGTGCAATGGTATGTTCAAAATTGTGATTTGTTATACATTTCTTATGAAAATGATACCAGTTTTAAATAATGGGAAGAATGTGATAAGGCAGGAAGAAATTCCCCTCACAATATCACTTCCCTTTCAGGTATCTTAAAGCCCTATTTCAAGCTGCAAGTGTTTACAAACAGGATCTTACCACAAAACTGTGAAATTCAGTGACTCTAAATTACTCCATTTGCAAACAATGATAACAAGTGAATTTATGTTAAATACTTGTGACAGAAATATCTATATTTTCTTCCTAGAAAAAAAACATTTTAATTGTGGATGGCATAATTTGGACAGATGGGGTCATTAGAAATGCAGTGGAAGTAGGGCAGGAAGGCAACTGAAAGGCAGAAAAAGTGTGTTAAAGATAGGTTGTGAAGTTCTCTCAACTAAAACTTCAGTCATCTCTCACAAGTCCCATCCAGCCATATTGTCTCAGCTGGAACACCCTCAGCAGCACAAGACCAATTAATGATTGTCAGATTAAGTCGTCTTTCTTTTTTTTTTTTAAAAAAAAAGTTTTTTTGTAGTCTTCAAAAATAAAAGGCCAGCACTTTTTCAAGATTCCTTACTAATTCTTTGACCCTTAGTACTGGCTTGCCAGTACGATGCGATATTATTCCATGCTTTTTCAACGTTGTCTTTTTTATTACTTTCTCAGTATTCTTCCCTCTTGTCACACTATTCTTTCCAAAGCATATCATGACCTCATCTAAGTTTTAGATATGACTGTTTAATGCAGAAACTCTTTGGTAGGATGATTTGGATCTTTGGAGCCTTCCTTATTGTCCCACAGGAGGACAGACAAGGATGTTGCAGTCATATTTGGTAGGGGACAGAAGAAAGAGTTACAACATTTCATTTTCACCTATACAAACGCTGTAAAAAAACACAAAGGGTTAATTGTTTTGGCATCGTAAAACTTTGTCCTTGTTACATGGATGGCAGAAGACAGAGTCTAAGACAAATCTGTTTCACAAAATGGAAGAGCTCCCAGGAGACTGCAAAAAAAAACCACACAAGGGTAAAATCATCCACTGCAGCATCTCTGAAAAACCTGCGGTTGATTTATAGCGAGGAGGCACAGTTACATACTCTCATCATTTATCTAGAAACTTTAAACATGAAAGTAAATTTTTCCTTCCAGCTGTGTTGCAGATGCTGCAAGTGCTGTCCCATCCTAATACAGCTGGCTAACCTAGTTTCATGAAAACATTTACTTTTCTTGGACAAAAAAAAAAAAAAAACACTTTTTAAAAATGAGTTACCAAAAAAACAAAATTAAAATTGGTCAGATGTTGATCTCTAACCATTCATAATAGAATAATTGAGAAATTTTGCTGAATGCGTACTTTCTGTACAAAAAGGTAATTACTTCTAGAAAATTTCTTTCCATTGACTTCCAGAATTTGTCTGTCAAAATAAAATAGGTATTTGTTGAGGACAGGGATATGAATGTATCACCATACTAGATACATCGGGAGTAAAATTCAGTTTCTGGAATGACATAAATTCTTCCTGTCAGGAAAATACTTTAAAAATAACAAGACACCAATCATTTTTCATGAACAATGTAATCATATTTCACTTAAATTCATGTCATGTGAATCATGATTGGAAATCCAAAAAACTATATGAACATAAATGTACAAAACAAGTATCCTTTTTTTTCACCCTTTGTATTCTCATTAACACGTATCTGCTTCCCTGGATGTTTTATCTTTTTTTTATGCATTTTTAACATTTATTTATTTTCCTAAGAGTTAGCAACAAACAATTCTTCATAATGAGATTCTCGATGCTGAACATGTAAGCCAGACTGGCTCATTGCGATGCAGAATTGGTTGCTGATTATGTCTGTTCCTGACTGACTGCAACAATGATTATTAGGAATAATTGTGCATTCAAACCCAGGGCATTATTTCTATAGGATTCCCATATGAAGCTCTCAATTTTATTTTCAAAACTGCTTTTCTGCTAATACACCATGATTAAAATTCCTAAAAAAAAAAAAAAATAAAGCAATACTTAAATGCAATTAATTAATTCCTTTTCTGTTTTGTAAGCAACAATAAATTTCATTTCAATATTATTCTGTCCTGCCAATCTCTGTGTTCATCTGTGAACATGAGCAGTGTTCCACAGTTACGAAAGATGACAGGCATGCAAGTAACATATATCACAGCATCCTTAGTTTGTGAGCTTCCTACGCAAGATTTTAACATTTTCCTCTATACACTGTATGTTATTCAGGATGATCTACATGAAATGCCTGACAAGTCTAAAACCACTTTATTGATGATTAAAGCAAAAGGAAACCAACCAAACAAAAACAACCAAATCCTGTAATTATTTTGAAGAAATTGTTTACACAGTTCCTTTCTTCAGCTTTGTTTCTCTTCCCTTTTTTGCTTGATGGCCTACCTCTGATTTTGTTTCTGGTTTTGGGTACTTTTTGCTATCCTCTCTTCTATTCATCTTTTCAAATTTCCTTGTATTACCTTTTCATAAATTTTATCCGTTCTACAGTTTTAATTCACTTCTAATCCAAGTTGTCTTCCGTGAAACATATATTGTTTATTGTATAAAAGTAATATTGTTTATTGTATAAAAATAAAGAAAGTAATCTGTGCAGTCTCATCATTCCTACAAACTACTTGCTGTTTGTTCTGGACTGTTACTTAATTTTTCATGCATATTTGTGTTAAAAATGCTCTGAAAAGGTTCGCTAGAACTAATTGAAAACATACAGAACTGATTTCAGTAACCTTTACAGGAAAGCAGTGTTTCTCAGAATTTACCTTCAGGTGCATAGATTGACTATATTGTATTTAATATCAATATAATAGTGACCATATGAATATACTCGCTATAAGAAGTCACTACTTCCTAACCTTCTGGATACACTAATTTTTTGAAAAGTTAAAAAAAAAAAAAACCTACACTGACATTTTAAAAAACTACATTTTCATCAAATTAAATGAATTAATAATGGAGTAAAGGAATAAAGTAGATTCCATATTTGGAGCAGCTCCGGAAAGACACAAAATTAATTTACATATTTGGGGGTTTATTCTCAGTCCACTGGAGATAACAGTAAACTCCCATTGAAATACCTTTAAATTAAAGGCTTCTAAGCAGCTTCTAAACATTTTTTCTACTGAACAGCAGTACAATCTTGCACCTAGTTCTGTTCTATTATGATATATATAGATATATCTTAGCCTATATGTATGTTTTCAATTTATTTATTTTTTTTTTTAGGTCTTATTATTTCTATTCAAAATAAAAATCTCTAAGGACCAACACCTTGGTCAGAATGTAATAAGTATACTGAAATATACTACTCTGTTATTAAACCAGGCCAATATTTTTGGTCTGAAGTAATATATAACTGAAGATGTACTGGAATGCCAATTGACGTTATTTTATGGACAAAAGATTTTATTCCAAATGGCCCGAGATCTAGATGAGATTATATATTGCACAACAAGAAGAGTAGAAGAGTATACACGTAGATTTCTATAATACATTTTATCAAGTAGTCTGATATTTTCATAAGAAAAGAGAACAACTGAAATCCACTATGCATGCCAAGTGTTTTTAAAAAATACCTAAAATGTGGACCCTTAAAATGTGGTCAGAACCACATTTAGCACACATGTGCTTCAAGTTGGATTCTGCAGTAATCTTTTGTTTTTCCTAAGGCAAAAGAATATTTTAGCAACCTAGCATTATAAAGCAGATTATACATAGAGGTGAGCATTAAGCAAGCAACTACAAGTGTGAACAGTGGAGTGCACTGGTCAGTGATTTGGAGTCCTCGCATTTCTGCTGTATAGTGACCAAGCTGCACAGAAGTGTGAAAACAGCCCCATCTGAAGGTGTTTAGTAGAGTGAAATGTACAAGTCTGATGACTGACAATTCTGGATTTAGAGAAAACAGACTAAAATGAAACTTGTGGTGTCTGGATCCAAGCAGCCTAAAAGTTTAGTTCCTGGGTCTCTTTCCTAGAACATTACACAAAAGGTGTTTTCTAGTCATTCTCAAATGGTGTTTTAGTTTGATCTTATTACAACCCAAGTTAGATGTAATCAGAATAGATCTTAGAGACTGTGTTCCCACTGGGACTTGGGCACAGGTGAAGTATCTTTCTACTCATCCTTGTATCACAGCTAATCTGGCTCTTCTGGCTACCTAATTTCTGAGATGTTTAGAAAACTTTGAATGTCTCAGCAACTCTGTGGTCAAAAAACACACACTGATTGTGTCTAGGAAAATTTGGGAATTAAGTGGTGCTTGAGAAACAATAGTCTAAATCATTTTCTGAGCCTGTGCAAGAGAAGTCCATTTCAATGGAAAACAAACAAACAAACAAAAAAGCAGAAATTAGGCAGCCTGAATAATAAATAATTGTCATTTCCAGCTTGTGAATCTATTACTTCTTTATGGTAACCTGAGAGGATGAGTAAAACAAGATTGGTTGTTTACAGTGTAATACTTCTAAGCTCCAAATAATTTATTTAAAATACAAAAATGTTGAATACAGCTGGCAATGCTATCTCAATTTTATATTCTGATGACAAAGCATCAGACATATATAGGAATACCTTAAATACTGGAAATGCCACCATATTAATAATTTCAGAAGATACCTCATTCTTATTTCTGAAACAAACTAATAAATAAATAAACTGAATACCCTTCTTAAATTCAGGTAAGATAATAAAAAGCTGTTAAATTAGGTTAGATTTATAGGATCATTAAAAGATACTTATGAGTTTGTTACCAGAAGCACTCAGTAAACTGAGTACTTTAATTACACAATTAAGTTTTAGGTTGTTTTCATTATGTACAGAAAGCTTTTAATCGGTCATCTTTAGAAATGCGATTAGTTGCGAATTCATTTTCACACTAATGAAACACACAAACAATTCTCCAACCCAAATAAATATGCTGAGAACTATACGGATTAATTGTAAATATAGTTGTAAAAATGATTAATAATTGAGCAATTCAGACAGCAGGTAAATTCTCTTGCATTTTTTCCAATAAGAATTTAGTAATTTACAATGATATTGAAGAAAATCTCGTTAACATATTCTATATTTTAAACATGATTAATATAAAATGTTGATTTTCATGAAGATAAACCAACGTTTCTCAAAATAATGTGTTCTTAAAATTACAGATATTGAAAGGCTAAATCCAAAGTCATGTATATCAATATATTTATATTTATTTATAAATCCAAAGATTTAGATAATGATGTGTTGTGAGTCTAATTTTGTTACTGTTTTCCAGAGTGTGTTACAGACTTGAATAAGGATGAAACAATTCAAAGTGTAAAGTTACTCTAACGGAATTTCAAATTTATAGAGAAATATAACCTTAGTATTTTGATATCTTACTTTCTATTTTCAAAAGTTGGTGTTCTCTATTGTCTTCTGCCTATGATTTCTTTGTTAGAATCAGGTAGAAAAAACAAAATCCCTATCTAAGCATCGTTGATCTGAATATTGTTCTGGTAATGAACACTTGAATTCTTGAATTGCTTAATTGTTCCGGAATTGAATTGGTAATGTCTCTTGTTGATACTTCTAATTAAAATCATTTCTCAACAGCAAAATCAGCAGCATTTTAGAAATTCAGATGTTTATAAATCACCAGAAAAATAATTTATTACATAATAAAGAACTGTCTCAAAAACAAGTCAGTGCCTTTGCTGAAGTATGCTAGTAGATTTCTACTGAAATGAATGATGCCAGCCTGATTACTATGGCTGTGAATCTGCTTCAGGTATGTAAAAATATATGTGGGGAAATTTATGGGTATTTAATTCATAGTTGTATTTTTTTTTCCTATGGAAAAATCAGTTACTACAAAACCAAAAAATGGTTGCTCAGTCATAGAGATGAGGAAGCACAATCTGTTCTGACATAAGCCAAGGTTTAAGAATGCACTTTGAAATCTCACTGCTAGAAAGAAAGAAAGAAAGAAAGAAAGAAAACTTCTTAGTTTGATTATGGCTGATCATTAATATTTTACTTTTTTGGACATTTAATAACAGACAAGTACTGAGTAGCTAAAAAGAATTTTGCCATTAAATCTGTCAGATTTTGGATCGTGACTAAATAAACCATGCTAAATGCATAAATTCTTGTTGTTGGTTTCTATATATATTGGCTGGCATTTAATTATAAAAGATGAAAAAGATCATAACCAGGTGATGATAATTGTTTTATAGTATCTGGAGTTTTATCTGAATCTGATAAAACTGTTCTCATCATTTGTATTGTTTATTCTACATTCTATTCTATATTGTAATTGGGATGGCTTGTCTCTGGAAAACAATAGATGTTTATAATATAAAAATTAATTAGATTAATAAAATAATGTTAATTTAATTTGAATGCAAATACTACCTAGCTCTAAGAAAAGTAAAAATGTTGTTAAGATTTTCCCAGTTTATTGATAGTGTATTATTTCTACACAGAAGCACAGCACATTTTTAACTTTAAATGAATAATAAGAAATTTATGCAATACGCATACTCTCTGCGTATGGGTATGGATATCGTTCTTGCCCAGATCTTTGCTGTCTGGTTATTTTTGTTATTTATTTTTATAAAGTAAATATGTTTTGAACTGTACAACATGAGTATACTGAGAAATAGTGTCTGTGTTCCTACTCACATGTAATGAACATTTACAGACCATCTTAGTGCAAATGCTTGTTATACATCTATAAAGTAGGTGACAAAACAGCAGGGGAAATGTGAAGTTTAAGCAATAAAGTGCAATGATATTGTCTACTTTCCAATTGTTTTTTTGGAAAAGAAATAAGCAAAATAACATACATGCCAAAATTGTATGCAATTAGAATAAAAGATTGTGTGTGTTTTTTTTTTTCCCCTGTATTTTGGCTGATAAAAAACACCAGAATTCCTGCTTAATTGAACATAACTTAGTCCAGAATGAATGAATATATTGAATATGAATGAATGGTATAGCAAGCAACATTAGTTAAAGCAGAAGTGAGTTTCTCTTCATTCAAGACAAAAATTAACCAAAATATAGCCAGGTTTCAGCTGAATTTTTGAAATTGTAAGCTTGATGGGGCATTAGGAACAACAGCACTAAAGTCATGAAAGTAAACTCCATTAAAAGGAATATGCAATATATCATTTTTCTCACTGTTGCCCTTACATGAGCGATGTCACTGGATCTCAGTTGTTCACAGGAAATTTCATTTGCCAAGGAAATAAATGAAATCTTAGGAAAAGGAATGCTGACTGAACAGATCACCCTGATTCTTTAGAAAAATATATTAAATTAATTTTTTTGCTATGAAACATTTTTGATGATCTCAGAACACAGCATCCCAATCAGCAGTCATTATTAGTAGTCATATTTTAAAGACACAAACAAATGGAACCCCTATGCCACTTGGGCAATCTGGGGTCAGAATCCAGTCCCAAGTCAGAGGAACATTAAAAGGTTGCATGTCATGGAAAAGTCCAGAGGTGCTACACTGGCCACCTATGACAGAGTTTAGACAAATTAGGTCATCCAGCAAAGGCATTTCAATAAGCTCATATTCCATCAACTGCAAAAATGTTTTGCATGTGCAGATTTATTCAGAAGCATTTGGACTGCAGTCCCTGAAGCAACCCAAATGACCTATGGCTTCAGCTTAGGCAGGAGAGCCAAATACCTGTGCTGAAATCAGATGGCCTCAGATCTGGCAGGTATACTTAGTTCCTTCTTGCTCCATACTATGGCTCTGTGTGGTCAAGGATCCCTTTACACAGAAGACAACTCAAGAAGAGGAGAGGACCTCTTTTTCTTCCTTGCTTCTCCTTCATAAACAGCCAGTGCCTCAGCTGCAATGGTGCCTATTACCTGCCAAGTCTCTAATTCACAGAATCACAGAATCGCAGAATCACAGAATGGCTGAGGTTGGCAGGGACCTCTGGAGATCACCCAGTCCAACCCCCTTGCTGAGCAGGATCACCTAGAGCACATTGCACAGGATGGCATCCAGGCGGGTTTTGAATATCTCCAGAAAAGGAGACTCCACAATCTCTCTGGGCAACCTGTCCCAGTACTCTGTCACCCTCACAGTAAAGTAGTGCCCCCTTGTATTCAGCCAGAACCTCCTGTGCTTCAGTTTGTACCCGTTGCCTGTCGTCCTGTCACTGGGCACAACTGAAAAGAGACTGGCTCCATCCTCTCGACACCCTCCCCTCAGATATTTATACACATTGATGTATACACACTCCCTTCATTCTTCTCTTTTCCAGGCTAAGCAGGCCCAACTCTGTCAGCCTGTCCTCGTACAACAGGTGGTCCAGTCCTCTCATCATCTTCATAGCCCTCTTCTGGACTCGCTCCAGTAGTTCCATGTCCCTCTTGTACTGGGGAGCCCACAACTGGACACAATGCTCCCATGTGGCCTCATTCCAACCATGTCGTAGGCCAGTGCCTACACGTGAACTAATCATTCTTTCTGTTTGTGTCCCCATCTCTGTCTCACCGTACAGAAATTTGAGGCATATTCCTCTGCACTCTTGTCTCTGAGTGGAAATAAGAAAGTCTGTCTTGCCTTTTCCTGTGAATTTGTTCTCCATTTTTAGCATTTCCTTACCTTTTTACTTAGGAACCTGACACCTATGAATCGAGTTTAAAGCCCTTTGTGTTGAGTTACCAGATCTGTTCACAAACACATTCCCTCTTTCTGAGGAAACCGTCATTGTGACTGTTTATCATAAAAGCCAGCTTTAAAATTATTTGGCCTGTCTTTGAATGTATTTTAAAAGTCTCTGCTCATTGTTACACAGAATGCTACACCAGTCTTTGTTTTAGAGTACTGAAGCAACTTGTCCTCTGTCCTCTCCATGCTTTAAAAACTGATGGAAGATAAGCATTAAAGAAGTCTTTCTGTTTTTACCATTAAGAGGTAGTTGACCCAAGCCTTCAGTGCTAATTACCTCCTGCAGATTCCATGATGTGTGTGTAGTCATGGAAGATACTAATTAAGTCTCTGGTTATGTGGACAGAAGAGAAAAAAAAAGGGGGGGAAAAAATGGAAAAAAAATAAAAAAGGGAAGGGAAGGGAAGGGAAGGGAAGGGAAGGGAAGGGAAGGGAAGGGAAGGGAAGGGAAGGGAAGGGAAGGGAAGGGAAGGGAAGGGAAGGGAAGGGAAGGGAAGGGAAGGGAAGGGAAGGGAAGGGAAGGGAAGGGAAGGGAAGGGAAGGGAAGGGAAGGGAAGGGAAGGGAAGGGAAGGGAAGGGAAGGGAAGGGAAGGGAAGGGAAGGGAAGGGAAGGGAAGGGAAGGGAAGGGAAGGGAAGGGAAAAAAGTGCTAAGTTTCCCAAGCATCAGAAGATTAGTTAACTGTACTGTCATGCAGAGGGATGGATGTGTGAAGAGTTTTGTAGATGGCAAATGAAAGATGAACAGCTGTCCAGATGTGACTTCCTTACAGGGCTGAAGTCTTGCCCTAGGATAAACATAGGGACTTCATTTTGTTCTGAAGGCTACAGTAGAAGGGTACTTGCTCTCTCTGATGCCTCCTGCCCCTAAGCACAGGATCTCTTTTCCCATCATTTAGCTTCCAGGACTGTCTTTTTTCTACCTCCCAGAGAAACTCTACCCACTCTTCTCCATACTCCTCTCTAAGAATCTCAGTTACTTGCAGTTTATGTAAAGGCATGGGCTCAGCTTTGTATTAGTGATTTGCTGAGGACAGGTGGGAGTTCCATCATCTAGAAGGAAAAGCTTTTAGCCTTCCCCTACTGCTGCCGGAACAGAGAGGCTTGCTCACTTCCACATGACCTGCTGGTGAAGAGGACCCAGTCTGGAGGCATGGACAAGATAGAGGCAGAGAGCATGTGTGTTGAGGACTGCTCAAACCTGGTAATGCCAGCATGCAAGATAATGCTAATTAGTGCATAATAATATTAGTATTGCTTGATGCTGCCTACGTTTGCAGTGCGTTGTTACCATGATGCTGTCACACTTTCACCCTGTTTCTGAGTAGGCACAGGAAGTCTTAACAAATTCCTTTGGCGAATGGGTCATAAACACCATTCTTCCCCTATTTGGACAGTCATATTGTCAACTTAGTGATCTTTTCATGAGTTAAATATATATGCATTATGATATTGATATATGGAAAAAAAAAAAGAGAAAAAAAAACAGAGATACAGAGGTTACAGAGGTAAGAGTTTTTAATTGTCTTCCATTACAAATGATTATTCTACAGATCACTTCACCTGTGCTTGGAAGAGATTAAGTAATTGATCTGGGATATATACTACAATTTTCTGACCCGATGCAGTTCAGATGTGATGCCTTGCTTTTAACAGCTTAATTCTTTTTACTAAAGAAAGTTCATTGGGCTTAAACTCCCAGTCTCCATAACCACTGGCTTTTATGATAATCAGTTACCATCAGAGACACCAAGATTATAGCTAGAAAACTACACCTACTCTGGAGCAGTGCAAGCCAAACATTGTCACTGTGCCACATTTGCTACAGTTTTGAACTTTCATATATACATGAGCTGTGTAAATTAATGAAAATTAATGTGACTATTTGAGTATAGCTTAATGATAGGAAAATATTTTAATGCAAAATTTAAATTGATACCTTGTAAGTTCTCAGCTATTTACAATTCCTAAGTGCTCTGTGATAAACCAGTATTAGACCTAAGCTCAGAAGAAAAATCTAATTTCCAATTGGTAAGGAAGACTGCTTAAAATAACCTATATTTTTCCTCACTGGTGCTTAAACTGTGAATTCTCAAGTTGAACACCTGCAGAGAGCTGGCTGATATGTAGCAAGATGTTTTTCTGGAAAATTACATTTGAAGACAGCTAAGATCAGATTTCTATTGTTAAACCTCTATGTAAACAACTTATGTAGATAAACAAGGGTGATCACATATTTGCAAGTGTATGGGAAGCTTATTCCAAAGACAAGAATTAGAAGGGATAGTGCTCTGTACTAGTGTGAATAAGTCGGGATGGGGTCCTTATTAGAGCTATCCGAGAACCTGTTCAAAGTCACTGAGCAAATGCCAGAGGCAGGTTTTTAAATTTAATAACTGCTGTTATCTCTCTTATATGGCAAAACTGAAACTACTTCTGTTATAAAGAAAACGTTATTTGTGGTTTTTTTGGTTTTTTGTTTTTTGTTAAGTACAAACCTTATTTGTAATGGTTATCACACTGAAAATGCAGCATAATCTGTTTGCCTTTAGTGTTTGCCTGCAAATCATTTCTAAACCAGTTCCATTATTTACAAATATTTAATATTTGTAAAATTGTCCAGGCTAATTATTTGTAAATAGTTCATTTTAATAATCACCATGTGTGACAGAGCAATTAGATGTTTACTCATGGGGGGAATCTAATTTAATACGTTTTCAAAACTGCATTTCTGAGTCAGAGCCCAGCTTTTTAACTATTTAAATTGGATAATAATAGAGAATAAGTTAAGACTGATGCTTAATACCACCTTACAATTACTGCATAAAATGTGGGAATATTTAAGTTAAATATATTAAATACATATATATATAAATATTTAAATTAAAAAGTGTTCTGATTGATTATCAATCACTGAAATCTTTTTAATACCAAATAATATGATCTTTGAACACTAATGAGAAAAGTAGTTTATTCAGAAATAATTTACATCTGTCATTGTTCAGTTGATTATAATACTAGCCTGTACTAATAAATGAATTTAATTCCCAGCCCTTTCAAAATCCTTAACATAATGTCATGTCTATAACTCAGAAATTCTTATTCTAGTCTATAACTCAGAAATTCTTATTCTAGTATAACTCTAAATATTTATTTAAGTAGTGGGAAAAGGAAACCTTCACAATTACTAAAAACAGAAGTTTTATATTATGCAAAAAAAATTTTGAAGAACAACTTCATGGGACAATTTTCAACTTAAGCAATTTCATTAATGCTTTCAGTTTCCTTTAGGAAATTCTTATGTTAATACCATGTTTCTGTATTTAAAGAAACTATCCAGTTAAAAATAAAAATCCTGCAAATAAATGTCTAAGGGTAAGGCAACAGTGTGGTTTATGAAATATCAATGAGAGCAAAATAATGCTCCCTTGGGGGAAAATTAAAAAAAAAAAAGTAAAAAAGATTTCATAAAGATTGAGGGTATGTATATATCATGAAATGGCTGGTAAGGTGAGGTGAGGAAAGGCTCAAGGCATGTTCTGACCTCTATTCATGCTGAAGGCAGTGGGCTTTTTGCCGTTTACTTTAATGTGAATCTCATCAAGTTTTTTCACATTACATCAGCATCATACTTTGTCATACGTTCAGAATCTAGGAAAGACCAAAGTTAGCTAGCCTTAAAAATACATGCAAAGAGCATTAAATGATTTTTTGCTGTAAATTTTTTTCATAAGTTAAAACAAAAACTTCTGGGTTTGTTGGTTGGTTGGCTGGTTGTTGTTTTAATAAAACAGAATATTTGTACTCCCTCTTAAGGGAGATCGAAGAATGAAAGAAGATTGAAGAATTGGCATATATATAGCACTGGCTATGTATCTAACAAGTAGCAGTGCTAAATAATGAGTACTAGTTATTTGTTGTAATTGTTAAATTGTTTTAAACAAAATGAACCATCACGGTGTGTCACTGGCATGTCAGCCAAGTTTACAACTGAAGACGTTGCAAAGTAAAAGACTGTCTTCAAACTTTATATCAAGCAGAGAGATCAAGTAGATAGACAGTTCTTTTATAATTAGACTGCAATCATTAAACATTTAGGCAGTTTTACCCCCATATTTACTGGAGAAGATGTGAGAAGTCATTAATAGGTGCAGTCCATGCAGTTCTCCAGTAGCTTTAAAATAGTCAGATTGTACTTTGTTTTCTGTTGCATTTGGTAAGGAATGGCTTTCAGGAACACCGTCTTTATTTTGCAGAAGAGTGATTTGACATAAAGAAGATCTCCAGTTCATCTCTAGCTTACAGATCTCATACAAACTTAGTCAGAAATTTTTGACAATTTTAAGATGCGATAAGGCAGTACCAGTGCTGCTAGCTGAGTGTCTTCTCACACACCAAAAATAATCATATGAAGTATTATTTTTATGTGAGAAATTGAGATAATGGTTGTTCTCCTAAAATTCATGTGTGGTTGTTTTTGTTATTTTATTTTTTTTTCCCAGTCTAAAACGTATATGTGCAGTTGGCAAGGGGATACCCTATGTTTCACTGTTGACTTTGCTCTGGGATTTACCTGTTTTGACAGTAAAACAAAGGTAAGATGAAAAAATATATATACATATACATATATAACTGCTTTATTCCACTGTTCTTGAAGTTATCAGTAACCATATATTGATGTGGAGTATTTTTTCCTCAAATATACTGTACTTTTTATTTTTAAAGCACCTCCAAAATGCAGTCAGTTTGAGACTAGAAAAGGATAATCTACTTGTGCCATAGCATGTAAAGATAGATATTGGAGAAAGATATAAAAAAAAGTAATTTCCTTTCCAAGCAATAAAAAAAGAAGGTTATATATAGCAGAGAACTTGGTTTCTTAGTAACAGAGAAACTTCAAGATTTTGAAAAGATTACCAGCCATGAAAAATATTGAACTTTCACCTGGTTCTATTTGTTTTGAAGCTACAGATATAAAATAGAATGAATTATTCTTCCATCATAAGAAATTTAGGCTATATCTAAACTAAACAGAACAAGGGCAAATGCATTTTAAAGCCAATCTATATGATTAAATTCACTTATCTTGCAAAATTGAGTGGCTATATAAAGTGACTGTAGGGAGTGGTTTATGGCACATGCCAACTTCAAAACCATATCTATAATTCTACTATTTTAAATATAATTTGAAGCGATTCTAAATAAATTTATAAATTTATTTGCCAGTAAAAGCAAACTTACATTTAAAAAAAAAATGTTTCTACCTTAATAGAGCTGTACAGTAGAAGGTCTGTCCTCTAAAATATGATCTTCAAATCCAAACTGAAATTATTTTTATAATATATGCTAATCAGTCATTCTGAGTTAAGATGAAAGATACTGCATTTTGAAACATTGACACAGGATCTAGTTTTTGTGTGTTGGCTTATTTGGTATTTTGGCAAAAACGCACAAGTTTATTGAAATCTCTGTGCAGTGAAATAATGACCAAGATCATTGTTTGAAAATTTAGACTAGTTGCCTTACATGTGCTATGAATAGCATAACAATTCAGAACATATGTTTCCATATTCTTCTTTGTTTTTGGTGATACTGCATTCTGAAATTATGCTCTGCATAGCACATTTTGCATGTAGCCACAGATGAAGTATAGACAGTAATCATCTCATTAGTTTAGACTATGGAAGATGTTTCTTTTATATGTGAATGTTGATTTAGTGTACTGCCACCTTTAAAACAAAAAGAATTTCTCAATTGATACTCATTTTCACAAGATCAGAAAATGAGTCATAACTAAAATCTCATTCCTACTGCGTTCAGTAGAACCAGGGTATTACCTATAGAAAGGGTAGGACTTTGACCCAATGTGCCTACCTTCAGCATATATGATGAGGAGGATTTTGATCAACCTTTGATGCTTACCCAAAAGGGGAAAAAAATAACATTAGATATATTAATTCTGTTGTTAAACTGTAAAAATTCTGGAGAGTTCATACACATTTATTGTTCATGTCTGTGAGAGATGGACCTGCTCTGTATCCTCAAGCCTGTGTGAGGCAGTAATGGGCAGCTTCCACTGTTCATTCTTACTGCCCATAACTGTCATCTCAAGTTGATGGTGTTGCTACACAATCAGTCTTTTTAGAATATTTCTTACCAAGACTGAGTAAGTTGTTGAAGTGGTCAAGTAATTAGCAGTTCATTAGGGACACAAAAAGTTTTGCTGAAAATAAATATTTTATCTTCTAGACAATGAACTTCAAATTAAGGTCATCTATTGATGCAAAGAAAATGATCTTAAAACACAGCAGGTGCTCATACAGGCTTATTAAAATGAAGTGCATTCCTCTGGTCTGACCTACATCTCTAGGGCGGATCTCAAATTTGGGGCAAAAAGCTCATGCACTTATTAAAAAGTTTTCGCTATTACAGCCTTTAAGGGGATGTAAAGAGGCCTTCCACATTACAAATGACAAAATAGAAAGGGCAAGAACTTCTCCTTAGGAGTTTATGCATCTTTTAGAAAACTCTTCATTAGAACAGTTTTGGGGGATTCTCAAACATATTTGAAATAATTGCTTCATGACATACATGGTCTGTTCTGTGGTCATCATGGACTTAACGCATTCAGATATACCATTTGGGGCCCATCACAGAGATACCATTACATCCTGCAGCTGCTTTGTGTCTGATCATAGAGATTTTCTTTATCTGTTGGCTTAGTTGGTTCATCTTCCCTATCCCATGCCTCCAGCCGCTTATCTGAAATAAAGGGATCCCCAAGTGTGCATTTTCTTCTTCTTTCCAGAGCCATCTATTTCTCTTTTCCACTCAGTGTCAACTATTGACTGCAGCAATGCCTATTATTGCTAAATTGTTTGTGTTTCATCCCCATCTAAGCAATTATAGTATATAGTGAGTGTTCCTCTATCCTATTTAGATCCAAACCTATTTAAGAATACCTTTCAGGTGGTCTAATTAGGCCCTCTGGACCCAGTTAAAATTTGTTCATGAATGTAAAGTTTAAGCACCAGCAGAATGCCATAGCATTGTTGATGGGGTGAGTTTTTTTCACCCTTTATATTAAGAAATCTAAGAAGCCAATGATGTTTGTGTCTGCAGGGAACCAGGAGATTAAATAAGGCTTTTCATACCTTTTTATTTGTATAAACAAATGCATAAACACTTTCTGTTTTGTTTTGTTTTGTTTGTGCATAGGGTATTCCTTCTCAAACCATGAGTAGGGTTCTAAAGATCACACACACAAAAAAATAATTGAAATTCATGAGGCTTTCATCATTCAGTGTATAGATTATCACACTTACCAGTTGTCATTTATACAAGTGTTGCCATATCCACTAAAAAAGGAAAATCATTGGCTAATGAGACAAATACAAAACTTCTACTTTCCTTTATCATTCTAATCATCTCTCAGACTGGTATTTCTTCTTTTCTGTGTTCTGGCAGCACCCAGAAGAGTGGGGATTTAGTCTCAACAAGGATATATCAAGTTAAATGTAAATATTTAATTACCATTAAAGGCATCAAGGCATCTATTGTAATAGCTGGCAACAATGTGAAGAAATAACTTACCAAAGTGCTAATTTGAAGGAAGCAGGTCTCCTGCTCTCTTCCAAATTACGTTTTCTAAAATAGGAGTAATCCAACACTTCCCTTGAATTTACTAACTATGCCGCAGGACTCGAATATGTAGAAGTAGTTTAAAATTTAGCAGAATACCTCTCCTCTCAGACAGTAAAAGTAGTCTGAACTTATGTAGAAAGGACTGATTGTAGAAAGGACTGCATCTGACTCACAGAGCAGCTATTCCACCCCAAATCCAGTCAGCGTTATCTATAGAATACTGGAAAAATGCACAGAGAAAAAGTCAGAAAATTTACAGGTGAAGGTATAGCATTGGTCTACATGAAGAAAATATTTTACAGTAAGGTATATTGAAAAATTGAACATAGCAAACTTTTCTCTGACTATATTTGCTTTTGCAATAGCCTTTAAAGCATTTAAATTGTGTTTTCTCAACAGTGTCCAGGGACTGAATCACATTTCAATATGTACATGGAATTTTCATTAATGTTATAGGTATTAAGGAAACATCAGCAGAAGGCCTTTATGCAATTAGACAGCTTTTTTTCCTTAAAAAAAAATAAAAAGTATACACTTGTATCAATAGAAAACATTCAAATACAAATAATGCTGGTTTCAAAAATAATTTTTTCTTTTTTTTGAAAAGTATCTCTATACATATTAAAAGACTCCTGTGAATCTATGATATGCCAGCAGTAGTAAGAACCCATGCGTAAACCTGTAAAAGAGCAAGAAGCCTAGCTTTCCTATGTATTTTAGAAACAACTGTGTAACATAGAACATATTTTTTGTACTTTGCAAGACCACATTCAGTAATAAAGTTTTTGCATCTCTATTTCATATTTATCTTTGGATTTCAAACCACTTTTTAAAACTAAGCTTTTGTCAAGGATATTGATATTGTATCATGTAGGGAATGGAAACATTTACATTTCAGAGAACTTCTACGTAAGTTTTTAATTAGCAAGTATTATTATTGTGTCTTTTGTTCCCACATGTGATACTGAGCTGTTAATTTTATTTGCTCTGCAACCAGCCTGTTATCATGCACTGTGTTTACTGCCCTAATGCTTCATCTTAATACATAAACATTAATCATTTATCTGTAGTTCTAGGTAACTGTGTGTAACAGAGTCCTTAATCAAATTTCTTTCTCTTTAGAACGTGCTGTGGAGATTTAAATTCTCTCAGCTCAAAGGCTCTTCAGATGATGGGAAAACAAGAGTAAAGCTGCTTTTTCAGAATCTAGACACCAAACAAATTGAGACAAAGGTAAGTGACATATTCCTTCTCAGCTTAGTAAAAAATGAAATGGAATTATCAATTATCAATTCCATTTACTGCTGCACTTGCACATGGTGAACTGCAGACCACACTTTATCTTTTTCTCTGCTGTTCTGTAGAAACTCCACAATAAATAAAGTGATATAACATCTATAAATTTATTGCAGTATTTGTACAAGTCTGTTACTGAGCTGTGTTTTGATGGTGTTTCACTATATCAGAAAGATGATTTCTTTAGTGCAGTTGTTTAGCCTACCTGTAATCATACAGTACCTTAAAATTGCTTTTGAAAAGGATAAAGGAAAAATAAAACTTTTTAATGACTAAATACATTTTAAGCTGCTATATAGTAGACAATTTCAAGCAAATGTGTTTAAGATATGCAAATAAATAAAATATTGTGTAACTTTTACTAGTTAAAAATAAAAATAAAAAAAAGGAAATAACCTTGAAAGAGGCCAGGCACTTCCTGAAACCTATTGGTTCTACTGTGACTTAAGGAGCATTCAGTGCTTTGCAGGATCTGGCATTAAGTTGTGGTGACAGCCAGTCACTACTATAGATGAGATACCGCTGGTGTCTGTTTCTGCTTCCAGCAATATGATATGGTTGTGAAACTTAGAATTCAGATTCCCAACTGAACTTCAGCAGTTTCTAATTCAGGATTGTACTTTGAATTATCATCTTGAGGTGTAGCTGTAATGCCTGAATCTGGCCTCAGATTCTCCTCTGTGATCCTAAGCTTCTTGCAGTTGTACACACAACCTAAGGGATTGGATGAAAATTGGAGAAATGGAATACAAAGGTAGAGATCATTGATGAATAAAGAGAGTAAAGAATAATTCAATAAAACATAAACAAGTGAAGACAGAATTATTCAATCATGACGTTTTGAAAGGAATCAGAACTTTGATGTGATATGACAAAGAAGAGGAAGGCAAGAGTGAGGTTCAGCTGGGATTTGGTGGACAAAAGTCAAAGAAAAATTAAACAAACAAACAAACAAACAAAAACACGAAGATCTATGAAAGCTCTCAAATACTATTACCTGGAGTTATACTGGTTAAAATGACCTATAAAGTGAAAATTTGCTGTAATGACCATATCACAAAGGTAGAATAGTTAATATCTTTACCTATCCTTTAAGATTTCCCATTCTCATTAAGATTTCACATTAAATGGGACTGGGCTAAAACTATGCAGCCTCCCTGCTCTAGATACTTGGTTCATATATTCAAGTTTATGTCCACTACACTTCTAAATGGTATTATTTCTTAGACTTTGGAATTACAGAGTAATCATGAAATAAGCATCTCTAATACCCATAGTATATACTACAGTATCTGCCTCAGCTTAGTGTACTGAAAGAGCCAGATGTTGCTGTATGGTGAAATGCAGCCAATAATCAGGAACAGAAAATGTCATCAAATAATAGAAGTTTAATTTCTACTACATGTGAAATAAAGCTTGATACAGATGGCTTATGTTCACTTGGCAGTAATCAGTAGCATTAAGGTTGCAAAAGATTTTTCCAGATTACATCGAGTTCTATATGCTTATAAATTCTTTGGGGAAAAAAAAAAACACATTTGGGAATTCTATTTTTGCATCTTGGTTACTAACTAGAGATGGTATTTTTTCTCCTACAAATTTTGAGTGAAGTGCTTCTTCCTGTGCACTTCAGTATTAGGTGAAGAACAATATATTTTTCCATTTTTTTTTTTCTGTTTAAAGGAACTAGTAAGTCCTAGATTCCTGTCAGTTGTTTCTTCTTCAGGTCCTTCATATTCCCTACAACTTCCCCTTGTACTTTCCCATTTCAGTACTACTCTGTACTTACTCTTCCTTTAATACTTCCAATAATACCACTTCAAATCCTTGAAAACCCCGCAAATCCAGCAGAATGCCTGGTAATGGGAAAAAAAGCAGTTGTTGCAGCTAGTTTGCAGGTATGTGTGTATTACGTATTTAGACAACCCCTGTTTAATGGGTGGCCAAGTGACCCCTGCCCCAGTTGTTGGTCAAGACAGGAAAGGACAGTGCTCTTCCTGCCTTCACTTCAGTGTGGGGTGGTAACAGGACCTCCCAATGTGTCGCATCAGCAACTTGTAACACAATTCTAGAAGTTCAGCTCCTTTGAGGTATCCACCACTTCAACAAATGTAAAAATAACACAAGTGTGTACTTATGTAATTTCAGCATGTTATTTGTTTAGGAAATCAGTTGGTTTTTTTTAAAGGCTCTTAAAAAAATCTGTTTGCAGCATAGCATGTACATGTTTTTCTATGAAGGAGTAGCTTTGTAGCTGTTTTGAAAGGAGGAGGAGAAAGATTAGTTATGAAGTGTTTCTGGACCATGGCATTAATGTGGAGCTTGTATGTCTATGTGCTTTTCCTTGAATCAAAAGTTTGAAATTATTTGAGCTGGAGATGCCCTTTCATGTCACTTTGGTGAGGGGCTCTTAAACCAGATGGAACATATTCATTACACACAGTTTCACAGAATGGCTTAAGTTGGAAAGGGCATTAAAGATCATCTAATTCCAACCCCCCCTGCCATTGGCAGAGATACCTTGCACTTGACCACATTGCTCAGAACCCCATCCAAGCTGGCCTTCAACACTTCCAGGGATGGGGCACCCACAGCTTCTCTGGGCAACCTGCTCCAGTGCCTCACCACCCTCTGAGTGAAGAATTTCTTCCTTGTATCTAATCTAAATCTCCTGTCTTTAGTTTAAAGCCATTACTCCTTCTGGTATTACTACACTACCTGACAAAGAGTCCCTCCCCAGCTGTCCTGTAGGGCCCATTTTAGGTACTGGAAGGCTGCTATAAGGATTCCCTGGAACCTTCTCTTCTGTAGGCCAAATAACCCCAGTTCCCTCAGCCTTTCTTTGTAGGAGAGGTGCTCCAGCCCTCTGATCATCTTTGTGGCCCTCCTCTGGACCCACTTTAACAGATCTATGCCTTTCTTATGCTGTGGGCCCCAGAGCTGAACGCAGCACTCCAGGTGGGTCCCAGGAGAGCAAGAGGGGGAGAATCACCTCGCTCAACCTGCTGGCCACACTTCTTTTGATGCGGCCCAGGATATGGTTGCCTTCCTGGGCTGCAAGCACACATTGCTGGCTCATGTTGAGCTTCTCATCAACCAACACACCCCCAGGTCCTTCTCCGCTGGACTGCTCTCAATCCATTCTTCGCACAGCCTGTATTTGTGCTTGGGATTGCCCCAGCCCATATGTAGACCTTGCACTTTGCCTTGTTGAACTTCATGAGGTTCGCACAGCCCCACCGCTCAAGCTGTCCAGGTCCCTCTGGATGGCATCCCTTCCCTCCAGCAGCTCAACGACACCACAAAGCTTGGTGTCATCAGCAAACTTGCTGAGGCTGCACTCAATATCACTGTCCATGTCACTGAAAAAGATGTTAAACAGCTCTGGTCCCAATACTGACCCCCGAGGACCACCACTCTTTTCTGATATCCACTTGGACATTGAGCCATTGACCACAAGTCTTCGAGTGTGACCATCCAGCCAATTCCTTACCCACCGAGTGGTCCATACATCAAATCCATGTCTCTGCAATTTAGAGACAAAGATATCTTGGAGGACAGGGTTGAATGCTTTGCAGAAGTCTAGGTAGATGATGTCAGTTGCTCTTCCCCTATCCACCAATGCTGTAACCCCATCGTAGAAGGCCACCAGATTTGTCAAGCACGATCTGCCCTTAGTGAAGCCATGTTGGCCATCATCAATCACCTCCTTATTTTCCATGTGTTTTAGCATGGTTTCCAGGAGGATTGTTCCATAATCTTGCCAGGCACAGAAGTGAGACAACATGGACCTGTTACATGTCAAAAGTTTCTATGTAAAATCCTTGCTTTTGTATTTTCTTAACAGTAAAAAAAATGAAGAAAAAAAAAAGACATAACAACAAGTAAGAAGAATCTGTGAATATTTTAGTAGCAGGGGAGAGCTGAAGGCTTGAAGGCAAATAATAATTCATAGCTTACTGCATAAACTGAGCAAATAGCAGATGAGAAGGGTACGTTCTGTGCTTTTTTGTTTGCTTCAGTTATCAAAAAAAAATGCAATTACATCTCACATTACAGGTAAGATCAAGGGGTTATAAAGAAAAGCCAGAATATGGAGGGAAAGTGGTTGGAGTATTTTTAAATGATAGTTTTCACACTAGGAGGTAGTGGAAGTTGTGTTTGAGAAGTCCAGGTAAATAAATAAAATTACAGAAAGATATTTTTTTTTCTTTAAAGGACCAAGGGGAGATGTAGAAACATATAGACCAGTCAGCCTCAATTTGATAGTAGAAAAATGCAAACATTATTAAATAAACACAAAGATTATTGAATAAGCAATTTGTAATTACATAATTATAGAGAAAATAACAAAATTGTAGGAAGCAAGGTAGATTTTTGAAATGAGATTCTATTAAAGTTACATCATTTCCATTTTTTTTGACAGGATAACTGCTGTGGGGGGAAACAATACTCATGATTTGTCTTGAATTTATTCAAGTTTTATGTGATTTTTTCATAAGTAATTTTGGTAAATAAAACTTAAGTTACCATAAAATAAATTGAGTAATTGAAAAAGCAATTTAAAAAGTAGGTTCCATCAGTTGCTTGAAAAATAGAAGAATATAATATACCCAAATTTTCCTGATCAAGAGTCACACTCCTTTAATTTCCTGTCTGGTAGAAGTTTGAAGCTGGAGCATGCTCAGCGAAAATAATATCTTGGCAAGTAAATTTTCCAGTTAACAAATTTGGACAGATTACACAGGAATAGTAAAAAAACAACCTCTGATGCAAATCTCCCTGCCAAATTTTAGAGTCTCAGGAATTTTGGCTAAAGTTTTCTTTTGAAAAGTAATTTTGTCACTGGCATGGTAAATATTGGCCAAAACATTTTATATTTGGCAAAGTTGTATATAACTTATGTACCTGAACACAGGATCCAGTACAGAAAAAGTTCCAAGTAATGTTAATAACGTTAGATATTCTGAGCCTATATAGAACCTATAGATATTCTGAGCCTTTAAAGCAAGTACACTTGCTTTAAAAAAAATAAAAAGAGAGATTAATATTTCTAAGATTGCATTCATGTTTTAACTCCCTAGTTAAACTGTAGCTACCTGGAAGATAAGATCTTTTTTTTTTCCAAGCATATTTTAATTGAGCCATATAAGCATTTTTTTTTCTCATCTCATTTTCTTTCTATCCTCTGTTGAAAAGAAAAGTGGAATTATATTTTAGCAATTCATTCACACTGAGAAGGGAAAGAGACCTTATTTATCTTTCTTCACTACATTTCCTCTTTTACCAACTTGGTCACAAATATTTAATTGAAGAAAGAATACAAAAATAAATCATAGTTTCACTAGACAATTGTGAGCCATATTTAAGCATTCAAGTAAATGTTGCTTTTCTCATGCACTTCCTGTTTGTTATGCATATAATTTAAGAACCCTGCATATTTATCAGAGTGCATACAGTATTCTTTCTTCACTGACTTCAAGCCTCAACACTATTGTAATTTTGCAGTGGTACAGGAGCACACTCTGATACGCTTTTGCAATTAGACTGTGCAGCACAGTTTGCAACAAATCCTTTTTATTTAAAATAGGAGAATTTCAGAAAAGTGATCAAGGACAAGTCGGCAACTGTGCTTCTGTCTTTAGATTTACTATATGCACCTGAGAGGAAATATATTCCACATTAGTTGAGAACTATGGGATATTAAGGAGAGTGCAAGCAAAGCTCTCTCTTTACAACAACATTAATCTCTAGCATCAATAAACCATAATCTAGCACTCAAGCCCTTCTGTTTTTTTATTAATATGGGTCTTTTGTTGCTGAAGTCTGGCAGTTTACTACTGAACATCTTGAGAGCTTGAAAAACATTTGCAAGATTATGATGGATATGAGTTAAGACTTTATCCATTTGACAGTATCGGACAGTTGGATTGCTATTGGAAATTAATTTTAATATTTTCTGGAAGGGGTGAATTTAATTGCCTGCTCCTAGACGAGCATCTCCAGGACAACTTTTCAGACGCGTTTCTTATGCGTTAGTAAAGTTTGCATCTGCCAATGCCACATTTAAACTTGTTCCAGATTTGACAGTAGACAGTGGCAGTTGGAATCACTGAAGCTGGCACTGAAAAGCCGTCTGACTCTTCCTGGTCCCTGTAGAACACTGTTAAAAAACTTAAGTACAACTCATAGATAGAGTTGCAATTCATCTGGCATTGATTTTTGTCATCATGGATCAAGTTCTTAGGCTTACAATGTAAAAGCACCATTTTAGTTTGTGTGTGTGTGTGTGTAAATGATAGTCACAAATATTCACAAAGAGTTTTAAATAAAACTTTACAGCTGGACAAGCTTTCATACCTCATTCCATAGCCAAAAATTTATTTTTGCCTGTTGTGGTGGTTTTACTTGGGTGGGCAGTCGAGCTCCACCACAACTGCTCTCTCACTCCCCCTCCTCAAAGAGGAACGGGGAGAAAATACAATGAAAAGGGCTCAAGGGCTGAGATAAGGACAGGGAAATCGCACAGTAATTATCATTACAGGCAAAACAGACTCAGCATAGGGAGATAGTAAGATTTATTACCTATTACTAACAAGCTAGAGAAGTGAGAAACAAAGGAAAGAAACCAAAAGCACCTTCCCCCCCATCCCCCCTCTTCCACCTCCTCCCCCCGAGCGGCGCAGGGGAACGGGGGAATGGGGGTTGTGGTCAGTCTATAGCGCTTCTTCGCCGCCGCTCCTTCTCGGTCACTCTCGTCCCCTGTGCTGTGGGGTCCCTCCCACGGGATGCAGTCCTCGCTGAACTGATCCGGCGTGGGCTGCCCACAGGCAGCAGCTCTTCAAGAACTGCTCTAGATATGGGTCCCGACCACGGGGTCCATCCCTCAGGAGCGAACTGCTCCAACCTGGATCCCCCACAGGCAGCAGCTCCTGCCAGGTCTCCTGCTCCTGTGTGGTCTCCTCTCCACAGGCTACAGGTCCGGCCCGGAATCTGCTCCGGCAGGGGTCTTCCACAGGCTGCAGTCTCTGTTGGTGCAGGTCCAGCTGCTCCACCGTGGTCTCCTCCACGGGCTGCAGCGTGCAACCCTGCTCCACCATGGTACTCCATGGGCTGCAGGGGGACAACCTGCTTCACCATGGTCCTCACCACAGGCCGCAGGGGACTTCTGCTCCGGCGCCTGGAGCACCTCTCCCCCTCCTTCTTCACTGACCTTGGCTCCTGCAGGGCTGTTTCTCACTCCTCTCACTCTCCCAGCTGCTGTGTGTCGCAGCATATTTATCTTTTTCCCTGACTTAAACATGTTCTCACAGAGGCGCAAAACAACATCACTTATTGGCTCAGCTCTGGTCAGCAGTGGGGCCCTTACCAAACGTGGGGCAGTTTCTAGATCCTTCTCACAGAAGGCACCCCTATGGCCCCCTGCTACCAAAACCTTGCCATGTAAACCCACTACACCTGTTTATAACAGTCTTAAGCTGCACTGTACTAACACATTTGTTCTTTTCAATCATGATATGGCAACCAAGCTGTGGTATACTTGCTAAAATTTAGAACTGAATTTAGAATTTCTTCTGTTGACTACAGCTAAAAGCTAGATATTTTTTGTTTTTTGTTGTTGTTGTTTTTTGTTTTGTTTTGTTTTACTTTCCAAAAAAGTGTGGCTAGCACTTCAATCAAAAAGAATGAAATAATATGCTGAAGAATACAGTAGCAACAGTTATACTAATGTCAACAATTAATAAACACTAAGACTCACCAACGTCCTTAAAGAAGTCATGAAATGCACAGGTGCAGAAAATTAGACACTGAGAGAGCCTTTACAGGATACAGGCTCATGTCTTGTTCAAATAGTGATTCAACAGCTCTCAGAAGTAATCAATAAACTTAAGTGTGTGTGTGGTAGTGATGCAACAGGCCTGTTAAGGTCTTTATGATACATCATATATCCAGCTGTTATAGGTGGGTGGGCAAAGCAAGAACATACATTTTTCTTACTTGGTTGTGCACATACAGTGATCAAGGTCAGTGCAGTGTGCACATATTTTATATTCTCAGTACCAGCAGGCAGTTTTGTAGTCTTATCTTCCACTGCTTTGATCCGATCTTTTATGCTCTTTCTTGCTCGCTGTCTTCCCTCTAGTGCCTTTGCTGTCCTTAACTACTTACTAGGATGCATATAGTAAACTGAAATAGCCTTGATTATTGAAATATTAGACATGCAGAGATTCTTCTAAATATACATAAAATAGACAATTGTAATTAAGAAAAAAAAAAAAACAGCAATCACAGATGAGGCGAGCAAGCAGAAAGGTGGAGTTAGATGATGCAGGGCAAATAAAATGATCAGTTACTCAGTTATCTGCCTGGCTGGGTATGCGGTGAAATATGTTACTTTAAAAAATAGACAAAGAGATTGGAGTGATTCATTTATTAGAAAGAAGTATCATTGGTGTTATTTTCTAGAAAAAAAAAAATCACATTACATTCTAAACCTGAAGAAGCAAAATTTCCACCCTATAAACCATACTCCAGATGGTCTCTCGTTAGCAGACATATTGTCTCCATGTCTTCTGACAATGCAGTATCTACATTTCCCATGTCCTTCATGCCATCCCTATCTTTCACCAAATCCATATTTCCAAATTAACCCCCCAATCCTCTTCCCCTTTTCCTGTTGTAATCTTCATCCAAGCTATATTCACCACCTGAACACCAGTTCTCTGAGCAAACCCTATCCTCAGTCTGCACAAACCTGTACCCCAATGCCTGTTCTGGATATACATGACTGCCCCTTGCTAGACAGCTTCAAGGTTGTGAAGGTAGCCAGTGCAGACATCAAGTGTCTCTCAGGGACAAAGCACCACATCCCCACCCTCATTTATGTCCTACTGTGTCAAATACTCTTGTGATTAATTGGATTTCTCAGGCCTCAGGGTGAACCTTACCTCTCCGATGACCATATCTAACACAGTCTACCAAAGTTGACCATATCAGAGCCCTGCAACAGAATAGTTTCAGAGTTCTCCTCTCTTCTTATAATCCTCCATGATCTCACACCCTAATAGAAAACTTAATATAAAATAGTGAAGATGGGAGAGAACATGAGGGAAGTGAGCCAACTGGTAAATTACATGTAGAAAGCTCATATGCTACCTGTTTGGATACCCTGTTCTGTAACAGCTTCCAAAAACAGTACCACTCTTAAAAGTAACCCCTCTGAGGGACCTGCAGCATTATCTGGAGAAAATAAAGTGCTGTCTTCACTTAAAACACAGGTTTGGCAACGCTTCTCCTCTTTCAACTGCATGTAAATTATATTATATAGAAATAAAATCATATTGTAAGTATCCAAAAGATTAATTGTAACAGATTAGACAAAATTCTGAGGTACACAGGAGGGACTGCTGCAGTTTGATGTGTACTCTGATAGAATCAATGAGCACTGTGCAGTAGGGGAATTGGATTGACTCCCAGTGCTGACACATTCCTATCTTTCCTCTTTTCTTATCCAAAAACTCTTCACATAACATTGTTAGAGCAGTCTGAAATCCTGCCTACAATCTGTGTTAGCTATCTCTAATTGTTTTTCTTGATAAATATGTACAGCTTTGAAGTGAATATATTTGCAGTAAGGAAATGAAAAGCTTTGTAAAAGGCTCTTGTCTCTGAGCTCTTCTGGCTGCAGTAACTCAATATGTTGAATGTCAGAATGAATCAGTCAGAACCTGAGGTGAAATTGTTGGATGTTTTCCGTTCATTTTGGAGCAAATCTAAGACTAATGTGAGTGCTTTTGTATTTTATGATTTATTGTTTTTAAATATTGTAATTCAAGAGATTTAAACTTTGACTTGAGCTGAGAATAGATACATTATTCCATATTATTTTCTATTGAGTTGCATTTATTAAAAGTCCTGTGTGTATACTCGATTTTAGTTATGTAAAATTTATACAAAGAGAGTTAAATAATGGCACTACTTTTTTTTTCTGAATGTTTACATTAATTTTATATTAATGTTTACAATAGACATATATTGTCAATAAAATACAAATAAAATGACAATAAAATGTTTTAAGAAACATTTCCTCATGACCATATCTATCAATCAAAATAGAAAAAGTGGTTTCTTTATGCCTCCAAAAAATCAGAATAAAGATCACATGGGTTTAAATTCCTCAAAGGATTTTAACCAACATTTACGCTTCATTTTTCTTCCACAATGAGATCTGATTTTGAGTAAGAGGCCCAAATGAATACTTCAGCAACTGGATGCCAATTATTACGCATTACCAAGGTGCTTGGTTTGATATAAGTTCTCACGAGATTTTTCTTCTTTTAGGGTAATTATTTCTTAACCTACTAACTAGCAAGTACACAAAAACAGAAGTTTGAGAGAGTTTTGCCACTTCCCTTGATGTTATCTTTTTTTTTCTCCTTATTTAACTAGATATGAATCATAATAAATTGCACAGTATGCTCATTGGTTGTGTTGGCTTATGCCTCTATTGTTTTCATAAGATTATAGGGTGTTTTGTGTTTGTTGTTATTTAGAATCTTGGAAGTGTCAGTTTAATTTCCATTTAATTTAATTTCAATTTAATTTCCATTAAATACATGGGGGTCCGTAGCTGTTTAACACAATTAAGAGAACTTCTGTAATTGACAGATTGTTTTACTCCAGTTAAGGTATATTTATCTTCTCACAAAGAAGCAACCAAGTGCAGCATTTTAAGGGGTAAGGGTTTATAAACTTTTTTTCAATTAGATGTTGCAGGTAGCAACTTTTTCCATAATACATTTTGATAAACTTGTGCTCATTGACTAGAAACTGGAAGTAGTGGGAGGTCACATAGCAGTTTGCATTGCATTTCAAATGCATGGAATGATATACTCAGAAAGCAGAATTTTGTAGTGAAGAACCATGAAAGATGAATAACAGCACACCTCCCTAAACCTTGATTTAATCAAGATGCAATGTTTAAGATTCCTTAATTTTTGTCATGCATCTATAATCTATTCTCCTGTGTTAGCTGCTTTTAGATAAAAGAATATCTGACTTTTATTGCAATACATATTTCTTTAAAATCTAGTCATAAAAACTAAAATGTTCTCCCATTGCATGGAAGGAAAATAAGCAATGAAATATTGCAGAGGCACATTGTGTAAGAGATCCAATTATAACAATCTGTTTATAATGGCTTATTAATTCAAATGATGGCATGAAAAATGGCCTGTGCATAGTGTCTGAATTCACCTATTTTTACTTCAAAAGCTGTAGGAAAACTTCAAAATTTTTTGAAGGGATGGGGGAGTCGCTTCATTTATGTTAACAAATTCTTAAAGCTGTGTAATTACAAAATTCTTGTGGTTCAAGATTCTGGAAAGTTAAAATTTATTTGTCTGATGATGAACCAAATTGATGATGAACACAAATTATTATATACATCCAAATATCTCTGCTTACATATTCTATGCAGGATTTAAGGGCTGAAAGCATTATTCTCCCAGGCTTATGTGTGCACTGAGAGAACAATCTCTGAGGAGAGCTTGCTGCCAAAACTTTCTCTGTCCAAAGGTTACTGCGTCTGAGAAGGACTTTTCTGTAGCTTTCTTGGATGTTTCATTGAGCATAAAGGCACTTGTAAAGCCACTTATCATCATGGTAAGGGCATATCCTGGAAGCATGCTGAATATGATCCCATTACTCTTGTTGTACAGTAATATTGCTTATCGCCACCTTATGCTGGAGGAAGTAGACAGTAAAGGAAAATTACATTTGTCTGAGAATAATAGATTTGCTTAGCGGAAAATAAAATCCCTGAGACAATAAACTATATGTACCTGAGGCTGTAAGGAAACAGTGCACTATTGTTTGAAAAAAAATATATACTCATCTTCATCATGAACTAGAGTCTTCAAATATTGAAAGTCTGATGCCACCTTCTTCTTCTTCCACGTTTTTATTTTTCATGTGTCTGATCCTGTTCTCGTCATAATTCCACCAGAATCCCTGGCTATTTCCTGAATGAAACAGTAAAAAGGCAAATATCAACTTTGTTTTATTTTGCAGAATGTGAGGTAGAATAAGAATCTACAATTTGTGTTTTCCTGCTTGCAACCTAGTCAATATTGAAAAATGAACAATGAACCTCTATTTTTGATCATTTTATTTTTTTAAAAGTGTTTGTTTTTTAAATAATTTGAAATCCCCAGTGAGTTAATTTTATTCAGGGTCTTGGAGACCACGTCTGTCCTGTGAAAACTCTTATTAGCATTTGTCTTAGGGGGAAATCAAGCAGTTTTTCCTGTATTTAGATTGAACAATGTGTCCTGTATCACACCAGACTATTTATTAGCTGTGTCTACTTAAAACATCCAGATTGTTTTAAAAAAAGTTGTACCTGGCTCAGTAGAAATAAAACCAAAGTATAGTTCACTTACCCTGGGGAATCTGCCAAGCAGAAGCAAAGAAATATGGCTAAACTAATTCACATATTTTATGTGAACATAGTGAGTCAGGCTTATGAATCTTGCCAAATGCTTACAGGTTGCTTTCCAGTAATGAAATCACAGTATTACTTGTTGTGTATCAGCACCTGAGTTAGTCATTATCTGCCTTCCGTGGAGATGTACAAAATGACCTCGTATTCAGGTAATGCTTTACTGCCACAGAAGAGGAGACAGTATGATTACTATCATATAACAAAGAGACATAAAATATTTATTAAAAATAATAAAGGTATCTATCACTATAGCTGTTACTTACTTCACAGTATGTTCATACACGAAATGTTCATATACCAGATGTTTACAAGGACACCTGTCCCATTATCTTTAGCTTCTGAAGGAATCAACTTAACTACCTCAAAATAAAAAGTCAGTAAAATAAAGATGTTGAAAAGCAGAAAAAAAAAAAAATGTATGTAAAAGATATATATTTCAGGGAAGTGCTTAATCAGAACAATATTGGAAGTAGGGTAGTAAGTGATACTGGAAAAAGAAAAATTCCATGATGGAAAAATAAATCTCTCAAAATCTCTCAAATGCCAAACATCTTACAGTGAACACCGCACATCTGGACAAGATGAAAAACAGTTTCTGACTACCTGTAGTATTTTTAAAAAACATAGTAGTACAGAAAGATGAGCTTCATTATACTGGTCCATTTCCTGATATATTCCTGTTAACTCCTTTGGTTCCCCAAACGCTCAAAGTCGTTGCAGAAGTGTACCTCTTCATGCTGAAGGTGGTTAATGCAGGTATCTTCAGAATGTCCTCTTTAGCAAGCTTGGGCTGATCCTGAAGCTATTACTCATGTAAGTAACTCTCATTCTCAGGAGTACTTCCTGTACTTTCAGTTAGGAGGTCCCTGAGTATGGACTGAGCCTGTACAATGCCTACTGTCCCCCCCCCAGCAGCTGACCACCCACCCAGCTACTTGCCTATTCCCCAACCAGCAATGGGAGGGAAGAGCAGACATGAGAAAATTTGTGGGTCAGAATAAAGACAGGGAAATCATTCACCAATTAAATTACTGTCAAAGGCAAAACAGTAAAATATATCATAATAATAATAATAATAACAATAACAATAACAACAACAACAATAATAATAATAATAATAATAATAATAAAATCTGCAATATCTCTTGCAGAATTTAACTTAAATTAAGACATTTAATTACTGGTTCAGGTGCTGGGAAGCGAAGATCACATTTAAACACTTAGGAAGAACACCTTTCCTCCCTTTTCCCCAGTTCAGAGACCTCTGCTCCCAGTCTCCCCCCATCTTCGCTACAAGATATACTCAGGCCTTCTGGTGAGGTGGCACATAAGGTTGGGGTCAAGGTGCAATGGTTTCTTTCTGACACTCCTCGATTCTCATTTTTTTCTTTGTTGCTCCTTCCTTCCTACTCATTTCCTCTGCTCCAACATGGGTCCCCAATGGGCTGCAGTCCTTTTGAGGGTGTTTACCATGGAGCACTTTCTGCTGCACTGTCCTCCTTGTTGTCTTTTTTATTTTTTTTATTTTTATTTTTCATTTGCTGCCCTTTCTTAAGTGTATTTTTAATCACTACCATCTTGACTACTGGGCCTAGCCGTGCCCTGCGGTGGGGCCTTTGGAGCCAGCTGAAACCAGGTGTGTCCGGCATGGGGCATCCCCAGCCTCTCATAGAATCAGAATAATTGAGGCTGGAAAAGACCTCCAAGATCATCTGGTCCAACCATCCCCCTACCACCAACATTACCCACTAAACCATGTCCCTAAGCACCACGTCCAACCTTTCCTTAAATACCCCCAGGGACGGTGACTCCACCACCTCCTTGGGCAACCTGTTCCAATGCCTGACCACTCTTTCTGAGAAGAAATATCTCCTCTCCTAATTTCCAACCTAAACCTTCCCTGGCACAACTTGCTCTCCTTACAGAGGCTGCCCATGCAGTCTTCCCACTGCCAAAAGTTTGCCAGCAATGCCCAATACAAAGTTGCCTTTGATAGCAAAATGGTTTCCTGAACAGGAATACATTCCAAATGTTCTGTCTAAGACAATTATGTTTAGGAGATACTGTAAAATACTGTAATAGGAAAATCAGAAGTTCAGTGCTTTAATTTTCATTTAAAGATAAGCAGATAGGTTATTCCCTGATAAGCTACTGTGTAACCAATACCTTTAAATGCATATCCTGTTGAAATCAAATGTGTTCTCCTCAAACCAAAAACTATACCAAATATCCAGCTGCAGATTTTACAAATAGTAATATTGTGTAAATTTAACATGCTTTTTATACTTTATTTTTTGTCATTATGTTAGAATATCACTCCATTTCTGTCTGTTGAGATTGGGAAAGAGAAACGTTGTCCGTAGTGCACAGAAAATTAAATATTTTATAAAAAGTCAAGGGGATTTGAGACCTGGTTAAGAGTAACTGTTTTTCTTGCTGAATTGGGGCATATTTCAAATAGCCTTATTTTTATGTGCAAACTGTGGTATGACTTTATCTTCACTTCCACCTGGCCTCTGTCCTCCTAGCTTCCTTCCTTCAGAGGCTGCCAAGGTATGTGTCCTCATCAGCCTCCCCTGGTTGAGACTTGAGACCACATCATTCCCAAACATCTTTAACTTTTCAAATAATTTAAAACATGGAGTGATATTTAAATGTTCTTGCAAGCTGAATGCTCTCATTGCCTAAGCTGAGTGAAATGTAAACAATAAAGCAGCAGAGGGTGAAAATTAAATTGACGTACTGCACTTCCAGTGAACGAGGTATGGATATCCATCTTTTATTCTTAGCACTTTTAAATTTACAGTTCCCTTTAAAGGTTCAAATTTTCATTTAAAGTCAATTGCCATTTGCTGATTAGTCTTTTCTGTATTTATGTAAAAAGGTTATAGACCTGAATATGAAATCACGTTTTCTCTTTTTTTCTCTTGCTTCCTCTTTCAGGAACTTGAATTTCAGGATTTGACGGCAGTATTACACTGTATTCACTCCTTTATAGCAGCAAAAGTGGCATCTGTGGATCCAGTATTCATAGACAGCCAGAGCATTGCAAGAAAATATATGTACAGTAACTGATACAAGACTATATGTTGTGATTATGGAAAATAAATTATTTTCTTAAAGAAAGTAGTTATTTCATGCACAATATTGCAACTTTGTGATTTTCTAAGAAGTCTATAGTTGTGTTATCTGTAATGTTAACAGTTTTCACAATCTGTTCAAAATTTTGAATCTATGAGTTAACAAGTATTAAGTCAAACTGAATCAGTTTGTTGTCTTCGGCATTAATGTAAAATTCTGAGCAAATATTCATTCAATAACATTTGTGGTGTCATTTTGATTTCTGTTCTTATGGTCACACATAACCCCCCTTATCAGATAAAAACATGGACTAACGTTTGAAAAGCATGTGTCCAAAGTTTGGCCTCTTAAGTGCATTTTGAAAATTGCTGCAGCCCTCACTGTAGAAAAGAACTAATTATTCTAGAAAACTGCAATAAGAATTGATCTTTCATCTTGCTTTGGTATGTTTGAAAAGTATAATTCCTTAGTCCAGTTCTTTGGAGGCCTGAGGGTTAGCTGGGGCAAAACATGATGTACTCTATTTGAGATTGGGGAAAAGGCATAAGCAGGCATTTGACATAACTATAAGCACCGACCTGTAGGGTTTTCTGATATATTATTGATGTTTCCATGAATCAATCATCTAATCATTCATAGATTGCCTTGACATTAGCCTCAGATGCGATGCTGTGTATGGTTGCAGACATTCTTCAGTGACTTCTTTGCTTCGCAGAGGATGCTGTCAGTAGGGTGATAGCTGGACATAAAGATTTTTCTAGCCCACCTAACTTTTTTTTCCTTCACCTCTAACCCTGATTTACATACATGCTTAAATACAAATGAAAAGAGTTTCTCCTTGCTAAGAAAATAAGACAGCTCTACTTTTAGCATATTCCTAACATTCCTATTGAAATCAATTTTTTACTTGCACAGCTACTGAAAACATCCTGATACTGAAAAATTTTAAAGGGAAGACATTTTAATCTTAGTGGTAAGTGATGCCAAGTATTCTAGACTTGTCATGGAAGTCTCAGTTGTTCTTAAGTGCAGTTTTGAGTCAGCATCAGGCAATATCTTTGTGTTTTTTTGTTTGTTTGTTTGTTTGTTTGTTTTGTTTTGTTTTGTTTTTCCCTAAGAAATTAAAAAAAAAAAGCACACAATCAAGAAATCAAGCAAGAAGAATATCCTAAATATATACAATGAGTATGGATCAAAATGATCAAAGCCCTGCCTATATTTTAGGAGTATAGGAAAGTGTCTTGATAAAGTAAAAGCCTAAAATCACTGTATACTAAGGAAAGAAGGTATGTGCCTTTAAAAGCTCTCAGGTGAGGAGTCTTTTTACATAGCTTCAGTACTCAAATTTAGTCAGAGAGCTTCCTCCTTTATCGTAAGGCAGGTAGAGCAGATTGCAGTGGGCCTTAGGCACCTACTTTAAAGGGATGCTTATCTGTCCACTTAAAGCTAATGCACAAATAAAGTGTCAAAAGAAGGTGATTTGATCCTACCATAATGATTGCCTACTGCAAAGTGGTATCCTGAGAGAATTTCAATATTAGGGATGCTGTTAGCAATTCTAGTGCTGTTTACAGCTCTAATGTTTGCAAGAGGCGTAGTAGAAGAGCTAGCTACTGTTAAAACACTATTTAGCAAAACTGAGAAATATTTTTATTAATTGTAAATACATATTTATAACCATTATAAACAAATAGCATCTAAATTTTATATTACTTTTTTTCAAAGATGTCTTTCTCAAACATGCTTTTATTGAAAATATTTCATTTAATTTTCAGCTTTCCTTTTAATTTTCAGCTTTTTGTGCTTACTGAGATTTTAACACAAATGATAGCTTTTTTACAGTCAATTCCCAGTTATTAGTGTGAACAATTATAGATGGCAGAGTGACTGTAGTTTGAAGAATGATGGAATTCTTCCTCTGTTTTACTGTTACTCCCTTATATACAAAGTTCAGCACTAGGAAAAAACAAAAACAAAACAAAAAAAGAATATATCTCCAAATACTGTAATTAAAACCTTAAAAGAATTTAAGTTCAATTTATTAAATAATCTTTCATTTGTCCTAAAAAGTTCTGCAATTCAGAGTAAGCATTATTCAGAAAGTTTAGAAAGTCCATACGAGTAGAATGAAAAAAGTCAATATCAAACTAATTGCAAATACAAGATGCAGTTAAGACTATATTTATGAATTTTAATAATATTAACATTAGAGGTCAATACAATAAACTTTCTGGTAAAGAACAATTTCTTGGAAATAACTATAAGGATGCCTCTAGTATTTCATTTTGACAATTCATTCCCATGCCCCTTTTATTTTACACTTGGAGATTACTGATTATTCTCAACAACACACATTTGCTTGCAAATTATTTCTCAGTTTCTCATTTCAAAATATGTGATTATCTGTTATATTTTTCAAAACACTTCTATTTATTTTTCTGTTAAGGATTTGTCTCTCTCCATCAGAATCCTGCATTTCCTTTCCTTAGAACAGTTTTGTAAATTTATTTATTTATTTATTTATTTGTCAAGTGCATCTGGATATTGCATATTTTCATTAGCCACCTTCAGAATTATTATATGAAGTTGCTTATATTTATTTGAAGGAATTTTCTTACTTGTTTGAGGGAATTCCTAAATTCTGTTAAGAGTCTTTTTGTAACGTTCTCTACCATTTTTGCAAGATAGGATTTTTCTTCTGATATGTGCAAATCAATCTCTAGCAAAATAAGAGAAAAAGTTCTTAGCAGTTCACCCACTGGATTTTAGGGCTGTATTTTAGAAATAATTCTCCAAAGATGTTTTTAAAGAGACACTTGAAATTTCTTGTTAGCTCACTCTCTTTTTCCTTTCCTTCACATTCTGCAACAATCCCAAAGCAGGGACTAAAGGCCAGCCTTCAGAGGAAATTGGCAGAGCCTGGGAAAAGCTAACACAGAGCTTGTTATTCAGCTCTGATATGGGTTGTATAGGACTTCCCCAGGACCTTGGATTTCTTTGTAGTTCTCTTAACAGGGCATCATACGTCATATGTGAAAATGTTACACTACCAATTTGTTTGGTGTCTTATGTTTATTTGTTACATTTTTTTATGTCGTTAAAGCGTATTATTTTATCATCACCTTCACAGTGTGTGTAATATAACATGTATATACTTTTTGCCATCGGATATCATCACTATTGTCACTACTTTTCAGCTCATTGAAGACCCCAAAACAGTAGGATCCACAAATGGTAAATAGATCTGTTGGTGGCTACATACCTTCCACAGTCATCCCGAAAGAATCAATCACTGAAGCAGAGGACAGATGTTTTATGGTATCTGGGCAGCTGGAATGTCAAATATTTACTTAATAATCAAAACTGAAAACAAAATTTAATATACTTTGTTTTGTACTTGGTGGTTTTGCTACCTCATTATTCATTTGTGTACAGTTTCCTCTTGTTTTTTTTCCAGGAAGACAAAGTGATGCCAGAGTTGAGTAAGGGGTAGGAGGAGAGAGGCATTTGCTACAGCAGAGCTCTAAACAGAAGGCCAAGTAAAGACACACAGAAATATTAGAAAATTGTGCAACATCACAAAATCAAGATAGCCACTCATGATTAAAAATGTAGTAAAACCAAGGTATTTTCTATATGTCCTGATTATGTCTTTAATTTAAGCTCAAAACTAAATATGACTCCACTTGGAAACATGATACTGAGTAAATGACTTGTGCCATGGATTTAACGTCAGTGATATATATTCTAAGTGCTATGGGAACTGGACTTGGGAACTGGACTTGAACTGTACTGTAGATTTGTTAAAACAACTCCTGGCATTCTTTGATCAATGTTAATTGAAATCTGCAGAAAATTTCTGTGCACAGTCATGAGCTGAGTGAGCTCAGGTCTGTTCCCAGTAAATGTCTTGGTTGTGCCTACCCTGTTTAAAACAAGGGAGACTTTAATAGAGGTGATGTGTTCAGACCATGCCAGATGGCTTCAGGGATAGAAAATAAGCCCTGACAATTTTAGTTATAAATTTAGATGTTGCTATAGATTCTCACTGACTTCAGTGGAGGCAGGGCCTCACCCAGTGTAGCTGACCTATATTATTTATATTTATTTTTGATTATAGATATAAAGCATAGAATTATAATATTGAAGCTGTGCTGATCCAGCCAAAGCTCAAGTTCTGGATATCTGACCTAATTCTTTTCACACTAGGATCTTAAAAAACAGAAAGTATTTCAGAGTAATAGCCACTCTTTTACCAGTAAGCTTGAAGCTCAAACAAGATTTTTTTTTATTATTATTTAGGGGCGGGCAGGAGGGGATAGACTCTGACAGATATTGCAATTGTAAATCTAACACCTGTTTTCTGTCTGAACTACATTAATTCATAGGTAACTTCCAACAAGGCATGCTTTTCCACAAAGCCTTTAATAGTCTAATCTTTGTAGTGGCATAAGCATTATTTACAAATGCCTGAAGATCTTTTTAAGTAGATTTCCATAAATGCTTCTATTGTTGGTATTTTGCAACACTTCCCCACCCACCTGAATATCACCTCTACTGCAATATTCAAAGTGCATCAAAGAGGATGGACATTAGGAAGGAATCCCTTTCCTCCATGCCTACGTGAGAGGTGAAGAGAAGACAGCGGTGATTTCTGTCCCTCTTTCCAATGTATAGGAAATGGATCAAAGCACTACAAAAATGGAGGCAAGGGAAGGATGGACAGACTGTGCAGTCTTAAATGTCTCCTTTACGTAAACATACAAGCTGAAAGTATCTATCACTCTCGAGATTTCATAGAGAAATTCTTTCATGTAGTCCTCTTACTTTAAGTTGATTGCCATTGAGTTATATCTGCTGAATAGGGAGCTATTTCAAAGAAAATAATGTAAAACATATCATGTAATCATCTATTTAATTTCTTAATGTATGCTTCAAGAATGTTTACATACTTTTTTGTTGAAGCATGTAGAGAAGAGATTATCTGATGTGAAGTAAAAGACCTTGTAGTAAATTTATTAGAAAGTACAAAAAGGATTTCTGTTGCATGCAAGATGAAATTGAAGATGTATTTTAATCTGGTTCAGCCAGAAGAACTCTACAAGTAAAATCTTTTCATTAAATTTCAAGTTATTAAGTCCTATGGACTGGAGGCAAAATCCACTGCTGTTGATGAACAGGCTCCAAGTGACTTAAATAGGACTTAAGCTGAAAAATGAGAAAAAGATACACAATTTTAAGTAATACAGGCAGGGAGAAAAACTGTTTTCTTTTCTAATATTGCCTTGGTGCACAGCTGCCTTCATTGTCAGTAAAGGGGTTTATTCCTGCAGGAAAAAAAAAAAAAAAGCTGACTTTTCAGTGAGAAATCAAACTCAGACTACTTGGACAGAAAACTGTAATCTTTTATTTGGAAAGGCTGCTATGATGCCTTATGGGAATTACAGTTATGCAGGTGTTCATACCTCAGTCTAGATGCATCACAGGCTCTGGAAAAAGCATGATATATTGTGTAAATGTCACTACATTGGGAATTGAGAGTGGCAGAAGGGTCTAAGCTACACAGGAAACTGGGCTGCACAAGAGCCTTCTGCTCTTGTAAACACTGACGTGCTAATTTCTAGGGAAAGCATTGCTCTTTCTTTTTATTTTGTTTTTCCCAAAGTCAAAATCTTTTAATTTCTAGAGAAGGTGAGTGGGGGCTGGAGGGAAATTCTGTTAGTGAGGGTTTTGTTGTTTTTATTGTTGTTTGGTTTGGTTTGTTTTCAATACAGAATTTATTTTATTTTTATTTTTTTTTACTTTAATGATGAAATCATCTTTTTTACTAGAAATAAGACAGATTTACAAGAACAATTAACTGAAAAGATACTTAATGTTCATGTATTTAATATTTTTATTACTGTTAGAGCTGTGAGAGTGCTTCATTCTTTCTTTCTGTAACACTAACTTGATCATGACTGTCATAATCATGACAGTCTGACATAGTCTGTAGGATTGCCAGAATAGGAAAAAGGGAAAGGAAGTTAAATGTGAGGAGGATTTTATTTTTCTTTCCTAGTTAAAAGTTATTATTGGAACATTATTTCTGTTATATTTCTATGCTAGGAAGCTGCCAGGTTTTTACATGTCCCTAAATTTTCAAATATGATAGAAACATGATACATGATGCTTATTAATGAATTCATGGAGAAATTAGTTGTCCGGTCTCTGTTAGTCAGCTGTCTCAACTCATAATAAGTGAAAAGACACTGGCAGTTGCAGAGAGTGCTTTAATCCCACCTGTTATGGATGCCTAAAACCAGTGGGCTGAATCATGTTCTGAAAAGATATTCATCCTTCTCCATTGCCTGTCCTACACTGAACAATGTTGGAGGATTATGAAAATAAAGTAGAACAATCGTGAAATGAACGGAGTATAAACCAGAAGTTTGTCATCCCCTTAAACAAGTCTGGAGTGAGGGTGAGGAAAGAGAAAGAACTTAGCCTACTTTTCCAGCCAGCAGTTACTACCTAGTGCTTAGTAGAAAATATTTCTAAAATGAGGCAGTAGAAATTGTATTAATTTGTAGATTGGTTCTATGTCTCAGGGGATACACTGACTCTTATAACATCAAGCTACACATAACAAAAATATTAGAGACCTTTTACTGTGTCTTTAAGCAGTTTGTTCAATTAAAATTCAGAGCTGAGCTAAACTACAGCCCTTTAGTACACCCTAAAACATCCATAAACAGAGTACATAATCAGCTCGCTGTTTTCTTATTGCACAGAAGTTGGACAAATATTCCCTGGCTGATTTAATATGAATATTTAATTGGCTTTAGGGATAAAATTTTCCCTGTGTTTTAGAGCATAAATCCTTTACTGAACCAATGCGTTTAGTTAGATTATTTTGCTGTTGGATAAAACAGGAAGGAAGAAAAAATTGTTTCTTAAATGTTTTTCTTAAATGTTTCATACCAAGATGAGACTTTTGGAAATTCTATGGTTTGCATATGCCTTGTGTTCTAGCTTTATACAGTACTGCAAAGAAGAGTTTTTGTAGTAAACGCTGTGTTTTTTCCCACCTGTCTGCTACTAAAAACACATTGGTCACCACCAAAGCCCTAGCACTTACCTGCATGCTTAGTATTCTGTATGTACTTGTAAATACATGCAGTCAGAGAGAAGTAGGAAATATTAAACAGCTGCAGGGTTGAAGCCCTGCAGTATCAAAACCACTTCTGGGCTTTAGTTCTTCCTGGAAGCCAATGGTGTTTTTATCATCATTTTTAGAATTATCACAGATGTATTTCTCCCCATCACCAGAATATTATAGTAGGATGAGAGGAAAAGGAATTAGATTCAAAACTAAAGTTCTACTTCTTTTGCCCTTCACCTTTCTTTGGATCAAGGCACTGTGGAGTTTCAAATTTTAATATACTGTATACTACTGTATACTGTAGGTGAGAATACTATCATTCTGTGCCATAAACTGTGCCAAATTCTGAGTTTGTGGTCATTTAACTTGTACAGAATTAACTTCTTACCAGTCCTGCTATTTAGCTGCCTGTTTCTTCATTTTGCATTTAAAATTTTTCATTTGAAAGAGATCTCAAAATACTCTTAAATGTGTGTTGTTGTTTTTTATTACAATCATTTTGACTGTAATAATTTCCTATAAAATACATGCCAAATAATTCTAATGCCTTCTGTTGCCACATTATCCATTTCTATTCTCTCAACTCTCAATATTTTTTGCATTTCATTTTACTTTCTTAATACATTTCTCAAACACCCTTTTTTATATCCTGTAGAGAAAGTTCTGCAGTAAGTCATAAAACAACCCTGTAATCTTTAGTTTTTGAATGTTCATATAAAAAGGGTGTAAACAAGGCTTTTCTCTTCCTTTTATGGACATTTTCCTTTTGTGAATCTTTTTTAAAATATTCTTTCATTCTTTTTATTTTATTTTTTTTATTCCCCTTGGAAAATCTTGCACCATACTCCTTTCTTGTCTGGTGGATTCTAGACACAGCAGTACCATACATCTTTTCTTTTGCTAATTAGCATGCATTCCTCAACAATAGGTGCCTTTTCATCAGTATTAAATCCATTTATGTGTCTTCTTATGATTTTACTTAATCTAGCTAAGAGGCATGTAGGTTTCCCCTTTCTCTATCTAAATAGCTTTGCCAGCCATCATCAAGTGGTTCCTTGCAGTCAGAATTACTTAGCTCCCTTGCCTTCAGAGGAATTGTTCTCCTAGTTTGACATGACTGATATTTTTTTCCTAACAATACAAGCAAGCGGACAAGGTACAGGTGTTTGTTTTTTTTGTTTGTTTTGTTTGTTTTCTTGTTTTGTGTTTTGTTAATATTATTATTATTTTTAATAATCACAGTATTTTTTCTCCCATCCACAGCTGTACAAATTTTCTAATACTGCTTGCAAAAGTGTGTTGGCTGAAAGTGTATGTATGTTAAACTTTGTGTAATAATGGGCCATATTTTTCCTTAATGCTATTCAGTTGTTTCAATTTTGTTGGTGCATTTTAATCTGCAATATACATTGCCCTTTGATTTATCACAGCATTTCACTTTTTTTTTTTTTTTAATTTTTCTGAAGAGTATATGTTGTGTTCATTTGTCATAGGTCTTTCCAAAATCAATCTTTGTTCTTTTATAGTTGCATTCCCATCTCTTCTCCTGAAAAAAATTCAACAGCCTGAAAAAAAGCTCTTTGCAGTTGTTCTAAAACAACTTGTTTTATTTATGGTATTTTTCTTTCTCTTCATTTTTGGTTTGCTGACAATAAGATAAATAAAATTAAGATTTGGATTTTTTTAATGGTATGCTCCATCCTTCTCTTCATTTACCTACATTCCTTTTTGATTTCAAAAGCAAAACTAGCATTTTTTAGAAGATAAATTGGACCAGTTCTTTGGCATGAAAACATCTGCTCCAAATGCAAATGCTTGGAATTCAAACTGTATGGAAAAAAAAAAAAATTGCATAGGGCAGGTCAGCGGTTCACTATTCTTTGAAATCTCAGACTGAAAATGGCCAGGAGTGTGTGCAGAGGTACTTTAATGAGTTTGAACTCCAAGTAAAAATTAATCTGAGGGAATGGGTGTTTCATTAAGTATTGCAAATACAAGGAACATTTGTCTAGCATAATGAAGACAAAATGTCCCATTATTGGACGTATAATGGTTTCATTACATTAAAATCTTACCCAAAGCAAAAGAACTACCATTTTGGGTTCAACTAAGATTTCCCAAACCTGGAAAAGCCAGTGACCCGAATTAAATACTTATGAAAGAGTTATCCAAACTGATGCAGCTCTTCAAAAAATAAAAAATAATAATAAAAAAGTAGACTTCTTCTTGTTTTAAAGTACTGTATGCAAGATCTTAAAAAGCCGAACGCTAGCACTTGAGAGTATAACCCAACTACATTCACTGTGTGCTGTTTGCAATCTGTTTGCAGGCTGCCTGTAGGATTTCCCAAAAAGCAGCAACCTCCAACTAACAAAAACCAAGGTGATGATATTTTGAAAATGCTCTCAAAAAGGATAAATAGCTAGGAACCAGAGCAAGACAAAGACAAAACTGTAGTGCCTTTATGAGCCATAGTTTGTGACATCGGAGACCAGGCTATGAAACATACACATGGGTTCATTCAGAGACAGCTTGGAAGTCAGCAATCCTAACCAGCTCCCCCTATTAATTAGCTAATAATTAATAATATTAATTAATTATAATTAATTAATAATTAATAATTAATCCATTAATAGCTCGCTATTAATGGATCCTGCAGTGGGAAAAAAAAAAAAGACGTAGTCTTTCATTCAGATGTGGTTATTTAGATTTCCCCCCCCCCATGGGCCTAATAATTAAAATTGCTGAATATGCTGCCATCTACTCAGACTCGCGTTGAATTCCTAGACCTCTGCAGTTGTTTACTGAATGTGTTTCACTTAATATCTGCAATGAGCTGGGAATATGCTACTAGATGATTGCCGTGCCTCAGCTGATGAGTGGAAGTCATTAAGGTGTAATAGGCTGTTTACCTATGGTTATTTATCTGTGAATATGTCCTGTGACTTTTGGGGTCAAATAGATTAGCTCCACTAGAAGTGTGCTTCACTGGTGGATTTGAAACAAATTAAGAATATAGAAATATAGAATATAGAAAAATTTCTACAAAATATTCTTAGTGTAACAAGAGCAAATATAAGTAGATATATCTACAAATATTACAAGTAGAAAAAGAAAATAAGCATGCATGATGCACTTGAAAAGTCTATTGAAAATTCATCCCTTTTTTTCCTAAATTCTAACTTCTAATCATATCAAATTAAGTCATCTATTTTGTACTCATTGCAACATATTTATACAGAGTAGGAAAGACAGCCTTTAAACTGTAATGCTGTAACATTTTCAAATATGAGAGGTCATTTGGTGCATCTGACTACCAGTTGCATCACTATTTAATGCTTCTTTCTTTAAATGCTTCTTTCTTTTGTGCCCATATGCAGAATAATCACCAATCTTACTCCTGGAGGTCCTACATCCTACAAATACACTCTGCCACATTAGAAAGCAAAGGTTCACCATTTCTTATAAGCATATTTTGTCTCAGATTTTTGTTTGAGAGTAAAGGACAGTTTTATGTTCAGACCAAGAAGAAAAATGCTTTCTTTCCTTGAACCAAAAATGAAACAAAACAGGGCAAGCATTCTGAAAGCATTCCATCAGCAAGGTGTTAGCAAGCAAGTGTGGCCTCAGCCCCAGTTTTCTACACACACAGAGGCATTTCACTGCCCAGCAATAAAATGTGTTCAGCAGACTGCTAGGTCCCTTGTTCTCCGTCATAAAATGAATCACTTCAGTAAATACCGGTCTGCTGAAACCCAGTGAGGAATAGGAAACTTGATGTCCCTGTAATAGCTCTAAAGGGCAAATTCAATTGTCCCTGCACAAGTGCAAGTAGTGGAAGGCTGAGCTTGGCCTGAACAGAAAATGATTTGATTAACAGATGATTTGAAGTGGAAAAGGCACAGTGACTTATTCAGTGCTTTGTGTACACAAACAAGATTGCCAAGGGGCAGAAATATTGGTGGCAATGGAAGTGTTACAATAAAGCACAGATTTTGTGCGGGAGAGACCCTATGTCTGATACATTTTTCTATAGCATCTAGTTCCTGAAGGTATTCAGCAAAGCTTAGAATTTGTCAAAAACACATTACAGTGTTCCTGGAGAAGGAGTGCAAGACAAAAAAAGGAATGGAAACCAGGAATTGTATTTAAATCTCTGAAACGAATGTATGTTTCTCAGCTGTTAGAAGGAAAAGGAGAAATGATCTTGATAGGGAAAAGTGGACAGCAGAGACTAGAATCCAGCACATGGGAAATTCTCAACCCATCGGTTTTCCTGCTAGCTGTCATTCTTCATCTCTGAAAACAGGCCCTGGATTTTAAAGATGTTTCCAGGTTCTTCCATTTTAATAATGGCACAGGTTTCAAGGAGAAAGGCATGGATTCTCATTACAATTTCCAGCACTGCAGATCAGGGCAGAAATTAAACCACTGTCAGGATGTACTAAAAGTGAGAGATGTCCGATTCTCCTCTTTCTTTGTGTTAACTAATTGTCTTGTTTCTGTATTATTCCACAGTTTTAGCTGTGCTTCCTCAGCTTGTTTATCACGGTTATGACCGCACTCACAAGTTTTCTCCACATTGAAAATGGTGCCTAATCGTACAGAGGAGTTAACAAATTATGGAGTATCTTGGGCTAATTCACTGCCTAAAATTTGTAGTTTTCTCTTGTCAAAAGTGTTCAAACAAAAATAGACTACTTTGATATTTACAGTGACAGACAAGTATATTTCATCTAGAAAGACTTGCTATTCAGTTTCAAACATTTAATATTTGTGCTCTTTTTTGTGTGCATGTGTGTGTGAAAACAATATCCATGATACAACATGTGATTACAGACAAAAAGACAAAATTTAAGTAAAACCTTTGGGTAAATAGGGTAACTGCATTTGCAAGGCACTTTTCTGTAGACCACAAAGCTCCACAAAAGCATACATAAATACTTCTAACCTCCTCTTATACACAGGGTAATATATTTCTGATGAATCACTTTTCTTTGTGCCATAGATGTGTGCAATGTTCATAATAAAGAGCAGGACTCCATAGTCTGCTCCATGAACAGTCAATTAGATCACTGATGCTTAGAAGTCATTTCAAATATGAATTCAATGGTGGGAAAGAAAATGATATTTGAACTGTAGAAGGACTCTCTTAAATGAAAAAAAAAAAAAAGGATATGAACAGGAAAAAATGCAAGCTAGTGATCTCTGCTGGAACTGATGCAGCCAGGTACTTGGGAATATGCTGAGCATGTCCTGAGGAACTGCTAAACTGGCTAGAGTAGGCAGGGTAAGTGATAACAAAAATGTTAAGATCAGGAAAAGAGAATTACACAGCATTTCCTTACATCGCATAAGAAGAAATACTGCTCAATTATTAAATAACAGCAGACCTATCAGAGAAAATAAAATCTTTTGTGCTTTTTTATGCTTTTTGTTCTAGTGAGAGATGTTGCAAGTGCAAGTACTTTCTGTATCTCTTCTTGAAGCATGTAAACGTATACCTCTTTACTCTGCTATCCAGATTATAATGTCAGCCATCCATTTGGGGGTACATTATTAGCATTCACTGAGCAAAATTATGATCTCCAGAGGTCAAATCCCTGATGGTCACTGCAGGCTGTCCTAATATGTCCTAACGTCCTTTGCATGTGCTCGCTCTGCAGCAGGTGCCCATTCACTAGTCCTATTTCTGCTCTTGACTGTATTTGTTCACGTATATCAACATCCTTGCTTTTCTGTTAGTGGTGGTGGTGTTTAGTTGCTGTTTGTTAATCTGGTGTAGTGCCTTTCATTCATTTGTTCTATATACCAAAAATTACATTCTGTTAAACAATTTCTTCAGAATTTCTCATTTCCAGCCCACATTTTGGAGTACTTATGTCTCTCAGAGACAGAGGGTGATAGGAGTCTAGCCTCATTTAGAGTTTTCTGTTAGCCCATTGTATTGACATACAAAATGTCATTTATTTTAAAATTTTCCTTTGACCTGACACCATCGAGTGGTCATTCTTTTTTTTTTTTTTTATGGTTATGTCAATATATTTATCCCATTATATTAAAAAGATTGAATATTTGTAATACAATTATTAAAAAAAAAATCATGATTTTAGATAATTGAATCTGTATTTGTCTTTTTCACCACTAGAAAATTCAACAAAATGAATGAAATGCTATGCAGCGAGATTGGTGGGTTTTAATTTTAATTCAACTTTTTTGGCATATTCATATGTTACTATATTATATATAATATTATTATATTCATCCAATACTACTCCAGTTTCAACAGAAATATGACTAATGTCTTAGGCTGGTAAAGATAAAATTTTATAAATAACTGATTATTTCAAACTAAAGGGATTTAAAGTCCTCACAATATTCTCAGGTTTCACGTAGCTGTAAAAAAAAAAAATGGAGAAAAGACATTATTCTTCATGAAAGTGGTAAATAAAAGCAAGGGAAAACTAACTGACTTCTTTGTGTTTGAGAAAAGTAGTTATTATATCTGTGTCCCCAAAATTTATATTAATAGCATTCCCGCATGTACTTTTATGTCAATATTTCGAGGAGTTTCTATCTCAAACACTGCAGTAAATTTCTCCACTATGGGTGGAAAACACCATCTGTAACAGAGCCAAGTACTACATACAGCTGCGGGAATTTACTTCCCAAAATTATCAGTGTGAAATATGTGGCCACTGCTTCCCCTCCTCCTCATCATGTGATCTTTTTTTGCGAAGTAAAAAGTGATTTCTGTTTCTCAGTGAAAACCTACAAAAACACATTGTGGAAGTGAAGTGTGGATGTTTTTTTTTTAAATCATTAAATTAATGCTTTTCTACTGTGTGTGGCTATCACACAAACTTCCTAGTTTGTTCACACTGATCAGAAGTTCATATAACAGTATAACAAAAGTGTTTCTTCAACAGGCTGATAGCTGCTTACTCTTGTTCAATGAAAAATGTGTATATTATTTTTAATATCTTCTTTTTGTCAGCCAAATAAGAAAAGGAGATATTAATATTTCAGATACTTTATGGGAAATGTTTTAAACCATTTCCAGACTCATGTCTTTGAAAATCAATGGACATTGTTGGAATTCCCTAAGAATGCAGGGCATCTAGAATTAAATCATCAGTGGTGCCATTAACACTCAGGTTTCCTCCCTAACTGCCATTCATTCTCATTTCTACCCTGTAAATCTTTCTTTGTTGAAAAGGAAAAATCATCTTCTCTCCAGAAATTGACATAAATTTTAAAATATTAAGTCTGTTGAAATGTCTGGCACAGGAAAAAAAAAAGTGAGCTACACCAGATAATTAGCATGAAATTTTCAGCTTTAAACTTTACACAACATAAATGCAGAGGTTTTTGGTTTTTTTTTTCTTTTTAAGAATAGAAAAACATTTTAATTAGTATACTTTATTGCAACCAATAGCCATGTATTATTAAGCATTTCCTGACAGTCTACTAGATTTGTCCTAAAAATACACTAAAATGTACAACATATCATAATAGAGCCAAACCTAATGGATATTAAAGTTCTATACAATCACATAGGGACTGTTTGAATGTCATTGTTCTTGGTCATGTGGCAATTAAATGATTGTTGTTTTTTTAATGAGTTTTTGCATATTGCAGGTTTCTTTTCAGTTTAGTGGAAGGTTGTGTCGAGGGCCAAAATATTGTGGAACAAAATGATGTAGTAAATGTGATCACCTCAATGGACTGCATAGGGAACTGCTTACGAGTAATCTGTTAACTGTCAAAGAAAAATTAACAAGATTTTTTCGTATTAATAATGTTTCACATCTAAAGTTATATTCATGATGTTTTGTTATGTGTTTTATGTATTTTAGTTGGCAAATTAAACAAAAAATCTGAAATTCAGTGTTTTTGTGTATGAAGCTTTGTTTTTTTTTTCTTTCTTTTCTTTCTTTCTTTCCTTTTTTTTTTTTTTCCGACCTTGCAACATGTGCATGGTTGTAGTAAATAGTGTAAAATTACTGTAATTTTATCTGCTCAGTTCAGGAAGTCAGAAAATGATTTAAAAGGTAGTAAAGATTAAACAAGGAAGTAATATAAAGGCAGAGTGTATATATTTTGCACTTTTAAATAATCTTTTATAATAAGAGGACCTATTATCATACAGTATACTGTAATTCCACTTTCTAGTGATGCTCTTGCTATTGTCACAGTGTTGTCTTAAAATCTGAATATTAATAGTTTGTATATGTACACACTTCAAAAGTGATTTCTATAATGGAATATGTGCTCTCTGTCACTGTTACTAACATCCAACTCAAAAAATATTCACCAATTATTTTTTTTATAAATTATGAATGTACAGTGTAAATTAGTAAACCAAATATTGTAGCAATGAAGAGATGCACTTTAAAAATGTAAAAGTGTTTATCTCTGAGAGTGTTATTTTGTATAGATGTTTTTGAATAAATAATTTATTGCTCATCAGTGGGTTTTCCTCATTTATAAAATAAGTATAAGGGATTTGTTACCAGTTATTTGAAGTTTATATATCATTAGTTATTTGGTGGGCTTCGTGATAAAAGGGGAAAGTCTTCTAATTGGACTTAATTTCACCTTTAATTCAATAAATCATCATTGGCTTGACCTAATTTCTATGATAAAGCCTAGGTATGATCCATGATTCACCCAGAAGTCCTGATCAAGAGAGGGGGCATCATCTTCCTCCAGACACATAGACCGGTTTTGGCAGTGGAAATCAAGGTATGGAGGAAGGGATACATAACAAGGCAGAGTCATATTTTGCCCTTGTTGATAGTCTAAAATAAGGAATTAGAAACATTCCCACTTCTCATGGTTTAAATACAGCCAGCTGAGATTTGCTGAGACATAATGATCACAATACATATTATTTGTTTCAGTGAGAGATCAGTGCTCAAATCCTGAATTCAAAGGTGCTACGCAGCAAAAAGTCCACAGCCTTCAAATCTTGGCAGAATTCATTTGTAACTTGTGATTTTTCTATAATTGTTCCTTGCTTCACTAACAGATGAAAAACATAGTGCCCATCCACCTCCAAACAACTATGCTTGAATTATTCAAAGCCCAGCATCTACTGGGAAGATCTTTGGAAAAAGGGACTTCAGAAACATTTTTTATATATATATATATTTTCCAAGTCTTCTAGTATATCTAGCTTCTACAAAGACATCATCTACACTTACCCCCATAAAGATAATATTCATATTGTTAACCATGGAATCGTTGATGGGTAGTGGTGGTTAATTGTAGGAGGAAATTCTTCCTAAAGGAAATAACAGCATTTCAAGAAAATATATTCTGAATGAAAAATAAATCCTGAATTTAAACCTAAAAGAAAAAGGTTGTGCTTGTAATGGAGCTAAGCATTCTTTCTTTGTTAATGCCAACACAGTGTGACCAAAAACAACCTGCAAATACTTTAAACGTTTCAAAATTGCCTCATCTCTTAGCCTTTGAATTGAGGTATCCTAGTATTCCTATCCACCCTCTTTCCTCTGGGATACCTCCTAAGAAGAGGCTGCAGACCACAATACTTGCCTACCTTGTGGCTAACAGTCTGGCACTTCAACTCCAGTGGTCCCTAGAAGAGGGCTCGTTCAGCGTGCCAGGCTTTGAGCAGTGTCACTGCCAAGAGCCTGCACATTTTTAAGCAACCACTCTTTGCTTCAGCATGTTCCTGAGCCCTTGGTGCAATGTCATAGATGCCTTCTTCAACTCAAGAGGCACACTTTTTGGCCTCCTGATGAGAAAGGTTTGCTGGGGAGGGAGCGTAAGCACAGCTGAAGTTGCAGGCTTCTGTAACCCAGCAGGCAGGACGCTCAGCTGGGGAGGTGTAATCCAGAGCAATAGAATCATAGAATCATAGAATATCCCTAGTTGGAAGGGACCCATAAGGATCATCAAGTCCAACTCCAATAGTCCCCTTTCTAAAGAAATCATCTGTGCTTCACCCAGTGGCTCTGTGATGCAAAATGCAGAGCAGTGTGGAAGGTTGCATTATGTGCAGATTATCTTGTATTTTACTGTGACATATTGACATCCTGAACTTTTTCACTTCCCTGTAGTAGTAAATTGTGCTTCTCGTGGCAATAGAAGTAATTGCTTTGCACTAAATTATATTAATTATTTCATCTGCTTTGTTTTATTTCATGCTTGGAACTACAGAGCTGAATTATTTCCTGCTGTACACAGTTCAAAAGAGAAGAAAATTCCTACAGATTGGGAAAAATGTTTTTATTTCAACTGCAGCCAAAGTGTTTAGACAGTGGTTAATTTTAAAGTTATAGCATTGATTTTGTTCTTAGGATTTTTAATGCTGGTTGCTGCTAGTTGCAAGCTTCCTTATTGACTGATTTATTTATTTATTTTCCCAAAATGGGAATTGTTTTCTGCACAGCTCACTTTTATTAAAGTAGGTCATAGTCAATCTTTTTTTTGCAGCCTATGAACTCAGAACTGGTAGCATCGCACCTGACAGGAGAATTGGGGTAGGTTAATTTTTAACTAATTAAAGAGAAGAGACAGTCTTACTTTTCTGTATTCTTAAAGCTGGACTTTCTTGTTCCCATGCAGCCTTGTTTAATGATTTAGGTGCTGCTTTAATGCATCCAAGGGGGGAACTTTACTTGACTATGTCAAAAGTAGAGCAAGAAGAGCTTAAGACTGCTTGTTTGATATCTGTGAAACTCCCATTGCATTAAATACTTATTACCTACCCAGCTAGCTGGTCTAAGAGACCACCCCTTCTTACCTAAGGAGTTGCAACAAGCTCGGATTTTCAGAACAATCATTTTGTGGTCTCAGACTGGGTAGTTCCCAACCAAGCAGCAGCCCCAGATCCTTTGTGCAAACCTATACCAGCCTCGAAAGCACTACCAAATCCAAGGATTTTACCAAAAAATATTTTGTCTAACTAGCACAAAGTATTACCTCTTTGTGTTTTTTAAAGCACCTAAGACCCTCCCTGCTGAATCCAAAATTGTGGTGGAAATCAGGAGAATGGTTAACTGACAACTAAAGGAGACCCAGGATGGAAGAAGTAGGATAAGGACAAAGAATATGGTGGAAATTAAGAGAAGGGGATAGAGAAGGGGGTAGAAAATGGAGGGTGGGAGCATGGAAATGGGTTGGAAAATGAGAACTAGAAAGATGGGGTCAGCAAGCGGGATCTGTATGAGGACAGTAAGAGATAAAAATTAAGGGGGACATGGAGAGTGGGTGTCCTGCACTAGAAAAGTGACAAATATCTGTACCTTTGTTTGAGAATCAGAGTGGTGTCTCCTTTCAAATATTAACATTGAGCATTTTGAGGTGTGCAGTGGGGGTGGGTGAGCATGAAGCAGGATGGAAAAAATACTGAATAAAGCTGGGGCAAAAGGAAGTTGGAAGGAAAGACATTTCCAGCTGTAGCAGGGGAGTTGGTAGAGTTAAAGATTAAAAGTACATCAAGTTGCTAGAAGAAGATTAGGACTGGGGGAATGAGCTCAAAGGGATTGGACTTTCATGTCTTTCCCAGGATATTTACATCTTATCTATGCTCAGAGCTACTTTGTTGTAATTTGGGCTCTGGTCCAACTCACTTTAGAAATTGGGTGCACTCACTTTAAGGAGACAGTTGTGCCTCAGAGTTTTGGCCGATGTGGGGAACATGGAGACAAAGTGAAACTTCAGGTGATAAACAAGCTAGAGGTAACATACAGCTGAGAAGAAAAGAGGAGAAAGTAGTTTGAGGTTTGAATGGAAAATAGTGAGGAAAAGCAGAGAGTCAGAGCAGTCTGTAACAGGTGTGGGAACAGCTGAGCCACCTGAACAAAATGACTTACACATGGGACAAGTTAACACTGACACATGAAGCAGATTTAAATGGCAGGCCACAATGCTATTTTAACACCAGAATTGTATTTAAGCATACCAAAAGCCCCATGAGCAACTGGCCTTTGCCAATTCTTACCTGTTTGTTCTCTGAGCAAGCTTGTTATTCTTGAAAGCTATTGGAGTTAACTGATGGAAATACCCTGAAAGATGCCAAAACTATTACTGGACATATTTACTACTAATATTTTTGATGCAGGACTCTTCAGATTTCTTCAAGTGGTCCCATATAACTAACCCTGGATTGTGCCTGTGCCTGTTCAGCCTTCCAGCATCTTGGATCCAAATTCTCCAACCCAATAACTGAGCAAACCATCCAGTTCACTGTATAATGGAAGCCATGAAGCATTGGCTCTCATGGGAAAGGATGAAGGAAATTTCTTCTGCATCTTCCCCCTCCTTGAACATGCACAATGAATCTACAGGCCCCTGGCATACCCAGGGCTAAAGGAGTATATGTACACCCATACAATGTTGTATATACTGGAGCATCCATAGCTTCATGAATGTCTCCTTCCTGGCTCTCAGAGAAACTTTCCTGCATCTGCTGTCCTGAAACCAAGATGAAGCATCTGTTAAACCATTACCCAGACCTGGCACATGCTTTGTTTTAAAAAGAATGTTATGGCACAAGCAGCGGAGTGCAAAAGTCATCACAAACTCAGGTCCTCATGGGGCTCTTGCCATCTGCTTGCTAATTATGTATACCAGAGCCTGATTGTTGCACAGAAAACAAACATCACTGCTGGCAGCTTCCTCCTGCCATATAAGAACTGCTACTGGCACAGGCAGACTTCCAGGAACATTATGCCTTTTCCTGCCCATTACTGTTGCCACTTTTTGCATGTTCCCCCTTCAAAAGGTAGACCTGCTGTCTCTGCCACCTTCCACCTCCCTTCAACCTGCTTGCATCTGCATTTCCCAGCCTGTGCTAATGTCTCTCTGCCAGTGAAAGTACAGGCTTCCTGTGCTGCAAGAACTTTGCTTGTACTGAGCTAATGTTGATGTAGCAATGGAGTATTTTACATCTACGAAGATCGTGGTAGCCTTGCATAAAAATCACCTTTTTCATACGGCAGATATATTCACTGCCTCTGCAAGTTGTTTTTCTTTGTCTCGGATGAGATCTCAAGAGATGACAGTTAATTCAGGACAATCAGGGCACTCTCCTCTGGTGACCAGTTCTCTGGGAAATAAAAGATCTGTGCTCACCAGCATCTTCTTTCCACTGTTTTCCCCTGTGTATGGATAGCTCTCTCCTGTGCCCAAAGAGTCGTCCAATGGAGGCCACAAGTCCACTGTGTTTATCTTTTACAGACAGATTTGAGAACTAATAACCTGTTAATAACCTGGAAGACAAGGATTTCCTCCCCACAGCTATTAAGGCCCTGTATGATCATGGTGGATTTGCATGGGCATGCAAATGTGATGATGTTTTACTGATGCAAATTCAGGTGCTTAGATGCTATTACAGTTATGGAGTAACAATACTCAATGACTGAACAGAAGTGGAGGATCTAAACTTCTCTGTGCTTCAAGGGGAAGAGAATATGAACATCACTTCTAGATTTATATATATTAGGAAAAGCTACCTGGTGTCATAAAATTATTTGTTTTTAAATGATGTATGAAGATTGTAAACACAGGACTCCAGACTATGATTAATAATTTCTTCTCTGCCTGCAGAGGGGTGATTTTTTATTCATGCTCCTTCAAAGGTATTACATTATCTTTGTCACATCCCAAACCTTCTACTGGTCCTGTCATGTACTGTGTCCTTATTTGTGGATGAATACCCAAACCAAACTGATTAATCATGTACTCCTGTTAGAGCTCTGGGAAGCTCATTTTATCTTAGAGAGTGGCTATCAGGAGAGCCCGGGCATGTTATTTGGTGTATTCTACCACACAGGGAAGAGTCTGAGATACTTCCGTCTTTCATGTTGACAATATTCAATTGTACTGAAAAATTGAATAGAGCCTTTTTTTTTTTTTTTTTCTTTTTTTTTTCCCCTGGCTGTTTCTCTAGTGAAGACCCTTTTGTTACTTCAGTGCTAGTAAATTAAAACATATAAGGAAATCTTCAGGGGATCTGAGATATGATTATCTCTGTGGTAAAGTTGTGAAAATGGTCTCTGGCATGATTTTGCCCAAAGCCAGCCAATTGTCTGTTAAACAACCCGTAGGCATGTCTGAGGAATTAGCAAGGAGCAGTTTGTTACTGGCAGTTTAGCTACACTCATTCTGGTTGGAAATATAGGAGATTTTCAGTAGTATAGATGAAAGCTATAGTGTCTCAGGTCTTTAATTTACTGTACAGCAGCAGCTTTCCATTCAGAGACTCCAGTGTCCGTGTACAATCTCAGCCACACAACATTGGTACCACGAACCAATGAAAGACACCCATGTCTTGTATGTTTGTTTTTTTGGATGATAAGAAGCTCTTTGATCCTTGATGACATTACTGAAAACTAGAAAAAAGACCTGGGTATCAAGATGCTGAAAAATAATACAGGACAAAACATGCTGTAGACTTATAATGGTTATAGTCTAGTAATACAAACACTTATGTTACTATGAGTGCATTTAGCAGTGCAATGAACCATAGGGTCAAAGTCCTTTTGGAGGGCACATGGTACCACTATGCTAACAAAAACCATCTATAACCACTGCTTCCCACAAAATGACATTTCTGCAAAGTGCTTTTTTCTCATTAAAACAAATTTCATTATTTCTGAGGGGAACTATGATCCTCTCCGAAGGCAAAAATACTGTTGTTAAATACCAATGAGCTGACTAGTGCATAAATTTGTTTTTCTATCAGCTGAGAAAGGGCTACATTTTGCTTCAAGGATCAACTGCAAAAGTAAAGAAATTTCAGATACATTGTAAGAAAAAATAATACTTAGATATTTTCCAGTGATGGTACACATAGCAGTATGCAAAATTTCCCGGTGGTTTACAGCAATATACATATGAGCAGGTATATCAGCTGATCTGCCAGCTTGTCTCAGTTACCCATAATAAATAACTGCTCGCCTACTATTATGTACCTTGCACCATGCTGATGGTTAAAATATCAGCTAGCTAGGTGGTTATCGACTGGGGGCTGCCCAGCCTGAGCTCACTGCCTCCAGTTGGGAGGTGGGCCAGAAGCAGATGGTTGGGAGGGGATGGGTACTGGGCATTTAATCTGCAGGTTAAAGTGTGGAGAATATGGGGAAAGAGTGGGGTCTTCTCACCACTGTGTACAGTTCCTGTATTTGTGCTTCTTCTTGCATAGAGCTGGTGCCACAGGACCAGTTACCGCTACTCAGAGAAATCACGTGAGAGCCCTGAATTAAGGCATGCCTGGGGGTTGTATGAAAAGCTTTCCTTCTCTTTTTTTCCTCACTGTTCATGTAACGTCTTTCAACTTTTAATTGCTTTTGCTACTTGGAAGTTACATTTTATTTCATAGATGAAGTTGCTTAACTCCAGTACAGCTCACAGGTATTGTATCTAGCCTTTTTCTACAGAATTTAAAATTGCTCCCTGTGGGCTCTTTTTTTCCAAGTGTAAATATTCAACCGCAACAAATGTCGTTCTCAGCATTTTCTCACCAAACCAAGCCCCTTCACTGCTTTAAGTCTCACTTTTGTTAAAGCTTGCTCCCTATCTCCAGACCTCAGAAGCGGATATGATGAACTTATAATAGTGTTATCCATTCCATACATTGACACCAGATCAATGATTTTTATTAATTCTCTTCCTACATCTCAGGGGCACACATTAGTTTCTCTTGGTGAAGCCCTACCTTGAAAAACTACTGAAAAACTTACCTGTGATAATTCTTTGCTGTGGTTTAGCCCCAGCAGGCAGCTCAGCACCACCCAGGCACTTGCTCACTCTCCCCAGGTGGGATGGAGAAGAGGTAAAAGTGTGAGAACTCATGGGATGAGATAAGAACAGTTTACTAGGGAAAACAAAGGCCATGTGTGCAAGCAAAGCAGAACAAGGAATCCATTCACTGTTTCCCATCGCCAGGCAGGTGTCAGCCACTGCCTGGGAAGCAGAGCTCATCACATGGAATGGTTTCTTGGGAAGACAAACTGTGTCACTCCCAACGTACCCCCCTTCCTCCTTCTTTCCCCCAGCTGTTATTGCTGAGCACGACACCACACGCTGTGGGACATCCCTTCGGTCAGCCTGGGCCAGCTGTCCTGGCTGTGTCCCCTCACAGCTCCTGGTGCACACCCAGCCTCCTCGCTGGCAGGGCAGCATGAGGAGCAGAAAAATCCTTGGCTGTGTGAGAGCACTGCTCTGCAACAACTGAAACATCCATGTGTTATCAGCATTGATTTCGTCAAAAATCCAAAGCACAACATCATATGAGCCTCTGCAAAGAAAATTAACTCTATCACAGACAAAAACATGACATTCCATTATATCTTTTCCATTATATCTTTTTTTTTTCCTGAGTCACAGGTTTTCAAGAATATCCCATCATGTCTACATTACCCACACAATTAATTTTCAAATATATTGTCTTTTATTTGGCTGCATTAAAAACATTTTGTTGGATTTTTCAGTATACCATCGTATATATTATTATTTTGCCTCAATTCACATATGAAGACCTTAGTGAAAAATGAGTTATTTTGTTGTGACTATCTATATATGCTTTTATATGTACACCTACATACAAGTACCCACAGAGACACGGACTCTCTTGTGACTTCAACTATTTGAACTATTCTCTTCTTAATCTTTCATAAAGTGCTGATTTATATTAATATTCATTTAAATATGGTGGGTTTCATTCTTGTCATTAGTTACTATTTAATGCTACAAGCCAGGTAATCCTCATGTTCCTTATTCGTGTGTATGTTTAAACACAAAAATGAGAAAGCTGTAACATCTCTTGTTTTTTTTTTCAGCCTGAGAGTTTATTTATTAAGCTGCAGAATGCTTCAGACTCACCAGGGCATTAACAATAACAGCTCAAGTTCTGTGGAACCTTGACGTGACGTCAGATAGCCAAGATGTTTCTACTACACAGTCATAAGGCTCACTTGAACACTAAATGTCCCAGAGTGGTGCTGTGTGACCTCTTAATATTGGTGCTTGTGAAGAATGTTTCATTTAACTTCTTCAGACCATTTACTTTCCTGATTTGAGACAGACTAATGAAAATTTGAAGATGAATTCAGAAGCATACACATTTGCTTGAGTGCATATAAACTTGGCTGAAAACAGTTTGAGTATCTCATTAGTTTTAAAATGTGTTTTTCAATTAACAAAATGCGTTTATAGTGTAGGATGTGTCTACTGAATATCCATCTAATGATCTGGTGGCCATCTTGAGAGATTCTTTTATTGCTTGATTTACTAAATAGAAGTCTAATTTTTCACTAGGTGTTTCCCTTTATTACCTCTTTCTCCAAACTGTTTCACAATTCCATCTCTGTAATGATTTCTTACTGTGTGAATATCTAATGTTGCCTAAATCTTTGAATCGATCAAAAAATTAATAATTTCAAGTTAAATAATAAATTTTGGAATGTCAATGTCATGCTTGGGAAGCCTACCAGGCAATTCACTGAAGCAGACCAGTAGAAAACATTTAAGTGTAAGAATGAATTCAAGCACTGCTGCTACAAGTTATTGGAACATTTTTGTCCATGGAGACACTTGCACAACACAACCTTGAAAAATGTAATCTCTGATTTTGGGAAAAATATCCAGCTAGCAAAACTCAAGCCTTTTAGACAGAGTGGATAGAGATTAAGTCTCTTCAAAACAGGGTATACCAATGCTGTCATACTGAGACACCTGAACCAGGTAATAAGAACAGCTGGGAACATACATATACCAAAAAATGTGTGTCATGGTATATAGCATTTGCACTTTTCACTGTAAGGCCAGTTTCTGTCCAGTCAGGATTCTCTGCTCCTCTCCTTTTATAGCTATCTATGTCATTTTCCTGAGCACTTTTACTACAATACCTCTTTTTATTCTTTCACATGATGGGTACAAAATGGAAGCGTGTTGCCACTGCTTGAATTTTTGCAGTAACTCAGTGCTGGGAGGCAGGAGGTGGAAGACACTGGTCCAGTTCTTGCTGCTATCCAAGGAGCTTCTCACATGAGAGATCCGCGTGTAATGGTTCCTGCCAGGGTTTCTGTAAATATTTCACTCATTGCAAAACACTACAAAAAGAGGACAGGAACACCCCCCATCTTTGGGCACTTTGAATATGGCAACAAATAACTCTCTGTACCCGCACCTCCCAGTTTTCCTTTGGGGATCTTAAATCCTCTTGTGTATTTGTCAGTAGTCACACTGAGATCCTCATTCACAGGCAAAAATTGGTCTGCCATAATTGTATTATGTGGTCATTATTTTTATTTTACTAAATCAAATTTTGTTTACTGTTAAGTTACAAAAGATCACATTTTTTACCTTGTAAGTACTTGATCAGCTTTATGACTTCATGATATATGATGTATCTACACACCATCCTTAAATCCAAGACATCATCTTCATTATATGATACCTCTGTGGTCTCTGCAAGAAGGACATGCATTGTAAGAAGTCAGAAATCTTGCCATTAAACTTTCCATTAAAATGATATGTCTGAAAAAGACAAAATTTGGTCTGAAATCAATGTTTTATTGAGATGGAAGATGTTTTTGTCTCATTTTTAAAATGTTTTGTTTTGTTTTGTGAATCAAGACATTGAATTTCAGACCTTCTATATATTAAAAATTGTTCATCTATTCCACATTCTTCCGCATAAATCATAATTTGCTCTTTAGTTATGGCAGAGTTTTCAAACAGCGCTTTGCAAGCTTGTCATGAATTCAGATGCAAGGAATAGAATGGACTCTCCTTTGCAGCTGAATTTACCTTTACAGCCAAATTTACCCTTACAGCCTCTTAAAGTCCTTAAAGCGACTAAACTCATGATATCAGTGAAGCCCTAGTAAATTCTCCTTGTAAACTACTTTTCTTTAACCTTTTTATTGAATTTTTTTTTGACTTGGCAGCACTTTGCTAAACTAACTGGAAAGAGACTAATTGCTGTTATTTGTACAATGTTAAGCTGGAACTTCAGCAAAATTACTTCAATTAGAGTACTGTATAGTTACATGCACTTTTTGCTTCTCCTCTGCAAAAGTGTTCATGGAATTTTAATAGCCAGAGGAGATCAGAGACTAATTTTTCTACAACAAGTTAGACACCCATAATAACAGTGTCCTTCACACCAGGCTAGAGCCCAGGATTGCCACTAAATGCTGCAAAATAGTATAATCTATTATCAAAAATAGCTTCTGCAGCTGCACAGATATATCTTGGAGGTCTCTCACTCTAATCCACTGCTTATAAGAACTGAATATAAGAATGATAATGCCTCAGAGAGCCTGGTGAGGCTGCAGGCTGTTACAGTGCAAATGCAAGAGTATTTCTGAATTTAGAGAAATATGTCTGTTCCCTGTATCAAACAACAGTTGAAATTGCATAATATTTTAAGTAAGATATTTTCTCTGAATACTCTAGTAAGTTCAATAACAGGATTCTGAATGAGCTCCAGTAAGAATAAGAATACAACTGCATTTCTCTACACTGGTCCAGTGTAACCTATACTTCCCCCATGTTCTAAGTAAAACTGTGCTTGAGGTTCAGTGGGCAGTTTAACATTTACACTCTTATATTAAAAGCACAAGTTGCGATACAAAATATACTTACATCATCAGATAAAACAAACAAAATAGATGTTGCCTTTAAAATTTTTCATTACAGATTGATTTACTGCATCTAGCAACTTACATTCCGCTGTTGAAAAATACTTCAAGCACAACCGATGAGCAGAGGTTAGGATTCTTAAATAAAAATTGTTGTAGGCAAGCTCTTTTTGAACTAAATGGGAACGTTTTAATTTTGGACTGTGAAACTGCAGAAAAAGCAGACCCATTTTGACACTTTTAAGAAAGTCTCTCAAGTGTCAGAATAGAAGTGAGACCTATGATACTTGTGAAGCATGTGAAAGGATACAGTTGAAAGCTCCTTATTCTATTAGGTGTTTGAAATGGATCTGCTTTTCTCAATGATTTGCTGTGCCATATGTTTTATGTTTTCTCGTGTAAGGAAAAAAACTTAAAAGATTTGCAATTTGGAATGGGATTAGAGAGGTATTACAAGTTTGACTTCTTGTCTGCAATCTTAAAACCCCCATCTAAGTGGCATAGACCTACTTATCCAATGAGGGTCTGTTTATCTTTACTCTCTGCTTACTTTTCACCCAAGTTCCCTCGTCCTTGCAGGGAACAGAATTATGGTGATATTCCTTAACTGACGTTTGCTGTAATAATAGCCTTGAGTTTTACCTCCAATTTTTTCACATGTTCATAGTTGTGTTTTTTGTTTGTTTGTTTGTTTTGTTTGGGTTTTGTTTTTGTTTTGTTTTGTTTTTTTACCACCATATGCTATGTACACAAGCTCCAGGATGCTCCCTGCTACCCAACCCCTACTTATCACTCATGGTAGAGATCAAAGCACTGATCTTTGGCTCCACCTTGTGATTTCCCTCTCAAGACCAGCAAAGATGAAATGAGGGAAATCTCAATTCTGATTGCAGGGCTGAAATCATCTTTCCCCCTACATAGTAAGAAAAAAAAAAGAAAAAGAAAAAAAAAAAAAGACAAGCAAAAAACAGACAGGTAGATTCCTTAGGTCTAAATACTGACTTTCGAATATGCACTGGGGTTGAAAAAGTACAGCTAAATAATAACAGGTAGTCTTAGAAGTGTAAAATAAGTTATCTAAAAGAACAAAACAAAATAAAAAGCCCTGCAGGAAAGTTGGTAGGCGAACCAGGGACTATCAGCAGAGGTTATAAAGATTATTTTGATAAAGTGTTGATACTAGAACACAGAAAAAGGAGCACGGAGTTGCCTTCTCTTCCAAACTTATTGGCAAAATGAACAGTGTGCCTAGAAAGTACTTCTGTAAGTAACATAGCAATATAATTTTATTTAATCTGAATACTTTTCTCTTGCATATCCTTGAAAAAAAATCTGGTATTAGAAATGGCTACAAAGGTAGTTCTTGGTTCATTAACAGGACAAAAATAAACAAGTTAAGTGTTAACGTCAATTTCTGCATTGTGTGAACAGACTGTAGCCAAAAAAGTTTTTTTGAAATCATTTGCACTTTTAAAGCTTGAGTGAGTAGCACTGCATCAAGCTGATAGTGTAGGCTGGGCCCCTGGAAAGTACTTCACTTTCATATTTCAGCAGAGTTACTGCCATCAATAAAGTACAGAACTGTGGAAGATCAGATCCTCAGCAGACAAAAGGTCAGACTGTGAAACTTTTGCTTGCCATTTTCCAGAACAAATTAATCATATTAACTTGTGAAATATAAAAAGGAGTGCTTTCACATTGATTTCCTTTGGGTAATATTACTTTCCTGAATTTTTATTTGAATTATTCATTTTTTATTTTTTTATATCGATGGAATAGAGAGCTAAAAATATTTTAAATCTTTCAAACTCTGATCACAATATAGCTTACGAATAATATTATTTCCTGGATAGATTATGTATGTATTTGCACTGCTGTAATATCTACCAGCAAACCAGTGCACTGAAATGGAGAATGTAGCTCTTATTTGCGATATGAGTATATTCATTGTGCAGCTTTGAGACTATGATTATACATGGATAGGACTATAAACAGTTCTGATAGATTTTGTTCTTAGTTTTTCCATTTTCACTGTCTTATATGCAAAACAAAAGTTACAACAAACCTTGCTAATACACAGAGCAGTTCAAAATGACTGGTAAAATATTGCTGAATTTCTAATATATAGGCTAAGTGCTAATGTTAGCAGAACATATTAAGATATTAAAAAAAAAAAAGTGATGTAATTCCTTGTGCTAGAAGTTTTTCAAAAGGAAAAAAAAAGTACTAATGAAAAAAGAGAAAAGGAACTACAATTATTTCTGAAAATTAATATGTTGAATTTCCAAAATATATTCAAACACATGGCTACAAGTCTAATTTAAAAGTAAAATTTACAATATGCAAGAAGTTATTTATAGTATGCCTTATAATTAGCTATAAGATGAAGGCATTTATTTTGTCAATAGTTATCTCTTCTTTCTTCTAGATGAAAGTGTTCATTATTTTGGGAATTTCAGCGGCTATAGCCTTCACAGCTATTTTATTTTCTTTCCTTCAGATAGGCAAAGATGTCCTCTTTGGTAAGTAATATATAAAATACCTGTTATTTCCTTTTGTCAGTGATTACTATTAAGCTGAAAATACACTTTGCAGACAGTTTAGCAATGGCAGTTTAGCTTAATCTTTTTTATGTGCAAAATACACTGATTTCTGTAAGAACTGTTTCATGGGTGCTTTCTTTTAAAATGCAGGTTTGTAACTTGCCAAAAGAAAACACTGGATGTGCAATGTATCTCAGTTATGTATTCTTTGAGTAGGAGTGATTTAACTTTCTTAGTAGCATCCATAAGTCAGATGTAATGTTTACAGGCATGATTGACGGATTTCTTTCCCAGAGTGCTGATCCCTACATTTACTAACCCTGGGCTAGAGTCAGTTGCCATGGGATGTCCCACCTGGCATCTTACACCTGGCCCATGATCGTGCACATCTCCAGTGGGTCTGTTATCCACTGGCACCTTGCGGATAGTGGGGAGATTTTACAGCATCTCAGGCTGCAGAAGTGCTTGTGTTCAAACAATGAAATCTCACCGTCTTAAATACTGGAGCTATTAATTTGCATCTGTTCAATCTAAATCAGTGATATTTAATAAACTAGAAATACAGTAAATAGGAGGTTGAATTTTAAGAAGAGAATTTCACAGAGACTGATTTTACAGTGAAGTAGGGCAGAGATTGTGAAGAAACAGAATTTTTCAATCTTTACATTTTCTTAATTAATTTTATAACTGCAGATGTGGTTTGGAAGAAAAAGTTATTAGGAATGTTTTCATCTCAAGTTAGGGTAGAATCACAAATAAAATAAAATAATATCCAGATTATTAAAAAACAAAACAAGAAAAAAAATGAACCAAACCCACAAGACATTGCTTTAGATGACAAATCTGTTTTGATCCCCCTGGAGCAGGGGACCAGATCTATTTTCCATAGTTACTTCTCTGATTTTTCTGTATGAATTGTTTGGAAAGATATAGATTAAAATGAGGTTATATTTTATGTTAGTTAATAAAAAAATGAATATATTTGAACTGTAAAAAAATGGAATAGATAGATTTCATATGATTCTTTTATTTTTATAGGGAGTGTCCTTTGGTTTAATGGGAACTATACACACACACACACACAAAGAGCAAGAACTGCATTTCTGAAAACACTGCATTAGTGACAAAATCATACTTCTAAGTAAAAAAGAAAGAGAGACAGTGTAATTCAGGTATAACAAATGGATCTTCTCTTCAAGATTAGCATCTAAATCAATACCACATGATGAATAGTACTTTGAGCAAAATACATTTTGAGATAAAACTCATAACGGTAATTAAAAATCCTGCAATATTAAATTCTAGAGTAATTTATGGCCTATAAAGATCAGTCTTGATTTTTAACTTAGACTCCAAAATATTTTCAGATGTAAGAAATCTGAACGATAACATTAAATGAATATATGAATATATGAATATTTTACCTTATGCAGGTAGAAAAAAAGTGAAATAACTGAAATTATTATTAGTGAAATAATTGAAAAGTGAAATACTTGGATGGTGACAAGATATTTAAGACAATGAAGCAGAATTTTGCTTTGGAAAGTTTATTTCTCATCAGACTTATTTTTTTCCCTTTATCTGAGCACCTGATTCAAAAAATAGATTACAGAAATAACACAACATGGACTACCATTAAGATATGACACCTAAAATTGCACTGTGCACAAATGATGAGCAATTGTACATTAATGATTGTTAGTAATCATTACTTATGATTCATTTACTAAGAAAAAGTTTATTGATCCCAAGGAAAACAGATAGAAATTAAACCACTGTGTTTTAAACATAACTGATTCATTTAGTATAAAACTAGATCTACATGAAAGGGGAATAAACTATATTCCATGATACAAGCATGCAAAATAGCACAGATGAAATATTATAAGTTTCATCTATTGTTTTCCATCAAACACAGGTGGAAAAATGAGAGGAAAAGGGCTTTCATACATTGGTTACCTGTACCAGATCTCAGGTGGATAATTGTGTTAATTATGCCTGAATATGGACTTAAATTCCTGAAGTGGCTTAGGCCAGCTCATGCTGCTTATGAGGGAAGCTCAGATTTGTCCTTTCAGTCCAAGGACAGTTTAATGCATAAAACACATGAAGCCTAAGGGGCATAATCATATACACGTAACACCACACTTTTCAGCTGGACTTGTAAGGTCTGGTACTACCTAATGTACATTGCTGGAATTTTGCTGAAAGAAAAGGAAGGAAGGCCTAACTGTTCACATTTTATAAACTATGAAAGAATTGATTTACTACTTTTACCTTATTTTTCAGAAAGGTCAGGAGCCACAATGTTAAATATGGAGATCAGTTTAATGGGGAAAAATACATGTAATTTAATATTACAAGCCTAAATATTTTATAAATGTTAGTAATTGAATAAATATGCTATTGAAAAACATATTCTTTTGTTTTGTTTGTTTTCCTGTTGAGAAGAAACTGAAGATAACTGCATTACTGAGGCTATCCTGAAGGGCTCAAATCTGGTGGATTATGCTGCACAATATACACTGGAAAGGTAAAAGAAAAAAAAAAAGCGAAGGATTTATTCAGCAAAAAGCTTTCATAACAGATTTTTTTTTTTATCAGACTGTTTCTTTGAGAAAGCATATAATGATGCATTATATTTATGATGATCTGAACCAATATAACATTGTGCATTATCACCACATGAGTTGCTGTTTTAAAATGTGAGAAAAATAAGAAATATGAAAACAAATAGAAATGTTTTTCTGATCTAAGGAAGACATCACATTCCATGAACACGTAGCTCAGAAGTTTCTAATTTTATAGATGTTATGTATCTTTGAGCAATAAAATATTAAGTTTCTCTTTCAAGTGCAGATTGAGATGGGAACAACTCCTATTTCCTTAAATGCAATTGAAATTGTTGAAGTGAGTCTCACATTCCCCTTTCCATCTAAAACAGATGTAATGATAAAGGAAAGGAAATAAAATATTTATCTTGATGGGTAATAAACAAATTAAGGAAAGGTCCTTTGTGCTTGAGTTATGCTAAAAGAGAAGCACACAGTGAATTCTTTCCAGGAATGATGAACGTGCCTCTGGATGGCGAGCTTTGGGTCGAAAAAGTTCAACTGCTTTCTGGGTGGCTCTGACAACATTTCTGTGCTATCCAAAATAACCAATCTTCTCTCCTGTGTTCAAAACACATCAGCCAAGTTCTAGGGGTGCAGTCACTACCTTCTGCTTAGACTTTTCTAAAGGCATTATGCTGTGAGGATTTATCTGTGTGTTTTGAAAATAAATCACAATTTGTGGGTGTTTACGTAGACAGAACTTTTCAAGTGCTGTGGCTGCTCACTACATACAAACTGAAGTCACTTTAATTTTGTATTGTTAGTACTTTTATGACAATACTGAGGTACCCAAATTTTAGAAAAGTAAATCTCAACCTTTCAGTGGAAAGGTTTCAGTGGAATAGAATTAGAGGCAAAAGTGTCCTATGCCTGCATGAGGAGTCTGATATCCATAAGAATATCACTTGCTTTTGTGTTAGCTGATGTAAAATATTAGGACTGCCAATTTAAAAATGATCATTAACAGAAGAGAAAATTGTATTTCCCTTGTGTGCTCTTATATAATTCAATTCATTGTGGCCCAATTAAGTGGAGCAGTGAATTTCATAAATGTCACTGGGAATTTTAATAAAGGCTGGTAAATGGGTTCTACACCTACCTCTTAGACATTAGTCCTTGGCCCTTTGCAAAGTACAGAGGACTGAGCTATTGTCTCATCTGATTATTATAGTGAGAAGGAAATGCGTTTAAATCCTTAAATTAAAGACTTCTGCATTTTCATATCAATTTAAAACTGCTAAGGCTTTTGTTCCTTTTTAAAAAAGAATGCTGTATACTTGAATTAAAGCTTTGGTCAGCACAAAGGCTAAAAACAAGAAAGAAATGCATCTGACTGCATATTTGAACTTCTGAAAGTTATAGAGGTCACAGTACTGTGAAAACTCATTTTACTTTGGCTTACAAGTAATTGAGGAAAACTACAGTGCAATACAGATGAGCTCAGTGCTGTCTTTGAGACTGAAGAGCTAGTTCTGAGATGAAACGGCAGCTTCTTTTTCAGGTTAGAATGGGAAAACTCATAATCATTCCATGTACAGTAGTCCAACCTGATGTTCACCGAATTTGTGATCAAGGGGTCTGAACTGCAAGCTACAGAGTCAAAATAACTGAATTTCTGCTGGGACTTCAGTTTAACCTTGAATTGTGATTGAAATGGACAAATATGTTTCCTCACATCAGCTGGTTAATATGATCACTTAAATTCTTCAATTGTTCTTTACTACATTTGAACTAGTCCGTTTCACATTTTAAAAGAATCTGAATTGGAAAACTCCCAACTTAAGATTTTTTTATTATTATTATTATTATTTTTCTACTGGCCCCTGTCTATTGCCAATTCAAAAGGACTATCTACAGAAGGAACCATCTATAGAACCGTTTACGTGCACAAGGAAATGGAAAATCATTTTGAATATTCCAAATACATCATTACAGTTACATTTGCAGAAACTTATTGAACATCATCATTTAGTTAGTGCCACTCTGGTCTTAAAGCAATAATAGCCAGCTGCATGCACATTTCAGGAATGAAGAAATGATATTCCCTTTATATTCTGTACAGTGCTGCTGTTTTCAGAGGTTTGAATGGTGGCAAATGTGTAAGGCACTAGTTCAGGTTAGAAATCTCTAAATAAATTTTAAGGCAGAAAGAAATCTCTGAGAATTAAAATATCTGAGGATGAAGGAAAATATGGGCTCATACTCTGGAGAATTTACTTTGTGCATATATATATATATATTTAAGCATTGATCTGTAATGAGACTGAGTAACTGAGCACCTGGCAAACATAAAAAACCTTCTGTCCAAATACAATGGCCCACAAAAGGGTTTATATCATTAAATGAGTATGAAAGACACTTCTTCTCTTTCATCTTCCAAACAATAATACATCATTGTCTTAACTTCCTGAGGCTATTTCTGTATTACAAAATGTCAAGGCAATTTTTAACATTATGAGAAAACCAGCATCTATTTCCTGAATCAGAGCTCAGCTTTAGGAGAGTGGGTAAGAAGGGGCTAGCACACATATGTTGAATTAAGAAAGGTAATAGGGGAGGAAGGAGAAGTGTGGCAAACCAATAACAAGTGTGATAATCTTACAATATCTGTAAGATTAAGCAAAAAGGTGGAAGACAACATATGGAATATAATTTGCCCTTACAGGTGTTGGTTTTTGTGTTTTTGTTTTTCTTAACTTCTAGCTAATTTGCACGTGTTCTCATGTAGATTATTGGTACAGAAATATTTTGCCTTTTCATATACATTTTTTTAAAGTGATGCATGACCAATATTGTCCTTATGTGGGTATTAAATATTAAACCTGAGTTCTTGCATTTAGAACATCATTCTTTAGTCATCTTCCTTTTCTTTTTAATTACTAGACAGTTCAGGACTTATAATACTCCAGATTGCCAGCCAAATTTCTAATCATCTATGGAAAACTTGAAAAACCTACTACTGAGGAGCAAGATAGCTCAGTCTTGTAGTTAGAAGAGTCCTTGAGTTCTGCTCATGAAAAGCAAGGAATATCTTCTGTTTAAATGATAATTGAACATGCTAAGACTTTCGAATCAGTTAGGGACACATTTAACAACTAGAAATTCCCTTGGAGACATACTTTCTTACTTTATGCTTTTATGTAAACATGTTTCTAATTTTGCGAAGAGAAATTTAACTGTTTATTTTGCTCAAATCAAAGTTCTTTTTCTATTTTAACTTTGTTTCATGCTTTAAGCAGTCTCAAGTGAATATGACAATACAATGTTTCCATGAAAACCACTACTGCAGAGAAGCCCTCAGAGTATTTGTCAATCTATGACCATGTCTGGAAAAGGAATAGACTGAAAACACTTTTTCTAAGCTGTAAGAGTCAGTATGGGACTTGTGACCTCCAGCCAAAAAGGGAGTTCTCCATGATGCATTTTTCTCAATGATCCTCTGCCACTATGACAAGACACACCATGCTGAGAAAAATAAATAAATAAATAAATAAATAAATAAATAAATAAATATTTCAGTGAATTGCCAAATAGTTGAGAGAGGCCTAGAGATCATCTATTCCAACCCTATGCTATGAGCAGGGGCAGTTTGAGCAGGTCAGTCCAGGCCCTGCCCATTTGAGCTTTGAATAACTCCGGAGATGGAGACTCTGCAGCCTCTCTGGGCAGCTTGTTGCAGTATCTAACCTCACAGTAAAAAGGATTTTTTAAGTGGAAAACAAGTCATCTCATCAAACTTGAGCTACTTAAAGCTAGAGGTAATGTCAGGCTTATAATTAACGTATAGCCATGTATGTCTAATGAGCTCCTGCAAAACTAGATGCTGAAACTTTGTATACAGCTAGTCAGTGCAAGGCAGGTGTTTGGACCCTCTCGGAGAGGAGACATGTCTCTAATTGTCACCTGCAGATGGTGTCTAGACAGCTGTGGTTGTCTCCTAGGTGGAAGGTCAAGTTGTGAATCTACTTAAAATCATAGAATCGTGCCGGTTGGGAAAGACCTCTAAGATCATCTAGATCATCAACCTTTAACCTAGTACAAAAGTCCACCACTAAACCATGCTACAAATCTACACATTTCTTGAAAATCTCCACGGATGGTGACTCAGCCACTTGGGCAGCGTATTCCAATGCCTCACAACTCTCTCAGTAAAGAAATTTCTCCTAATCTCTAACCTAAACCTCCCTTGGTGCAACTTGAGGCCATTTCCCCTCGTCTTACCACTTGGTGCTTGGGAGAAGAGCCCAACCCCCACCTCGCTATAGCCTCCTTTAAGGTAACTGTAGAGTGTGATAAAGTCTACCCTGAGCCCCCTTTTCTCTAGGCTAAACAACCCCACTTCCCTCAGCCGCTCCTTACAGGACTTGTGTTCCAGGCCCTTCACCACCTTTGTTGCCCTTCTCTGGACACATTCCAGGGCCTCGATGTCTTTCTTGTTGTGAGGGGCCCAAACCTGAACACAGTGCTTGAGGTGCGGCCTCACCAGAGCCGAGTACAGGGGGGCAATCACTTTCCTAGTCCTGCTGGCCACGCTATTTGTGATACGAGGCAGGATACTGTTGGCCTTCTTGGCCACCTGAGCACACTGTTGGCTCATATTCAGCCGACTATCAACCAATACCCCCAGGTCCCTTTCTGTGAGGCAGCTTTCCAGCCACTCTTCCCTCAGCCTGTAGCAGTACATGGGCCTGTTTTGCTCCAAGTGCAGGGCCTGAAACTTAGCTTTATTGAACTTTATACAGTTGGCCTCAGCCCATCAGTCTAGCCCATCATACTTGCAGTGAATGAGGTGGTCTTTGATATTAAATGTCACATAAAAGTGAAGCCTACTCACTTAGATGTCTCTAAATGGAGAGTCCTATACTGTGGCTATTCTGCATAAGGTCTTCCCAGACACTTTGGGCTGCCCGCTCTGTCCATGCCACGTTTCTGTCTCATCCTTAAGGCTTTGCACATAGAACTTTCCTCTCTGCTTTCACACCACATCCTTTGATAACTTAAACTCATAATATACCCAGCATAGATAAATACAGTTATCAATAAGTTCTGAAGCAATATGTTTTTAAAAAACTTATTCTATTTTATTTCAATTATAGAAGTATCCAAGGAAAGGGAATATCAACTCCTACCTTGCTGCTGGCTTTCTCAAAATTTCCAGAACAAGACAGTCAAGATATTTCCCAAGCAGCTGAACGAATGGAAATGTCTATTCAAGTGTTGAAACAAAAAGTTTGCCAGAAGCACAAACGTTCATTGCATCCAGCTGGTAAATATAGTGTATTGACATTGACCAAAACCCCTGTTGATTTCTTGAATGTAGTCTTTAATCTAAAAGTTGGGTTAGCTACACTTTTGTTTTACCTTAGGCAGGAGTACATATCTCGTCCACACCTTGGGGCCAGGATGCCCTCTCTGCTATTCCTGAAAACACCTCACATAGCCACGGTTGTACGCTTTTCTTTAGTGGAGAGTTGGCTGTGTTCCTATCACTGAGAAGGGCAGCACTTTGCTATTGGCATCCTGTATATTGCATATCCACAGTGTCACAAGCTTCTTGTTTACAGCAAAATAACTATCTTCCCCAGTACTTTGGGTTTAGTGCTTCTGGGTCCTGGAGCTTACAGATAAAATAATATGATTTCCATGAATCTATGACACTGACATTTTGAAATACACTTCCTCTGGTCATAGATGGCCTTAGTAATAATCCTCTTTTAGGAAAACACTTTCTTATTTCCAAAATCAATTTAATACTGCATTGCTGTTGCACATTTATTTCCATTTTATTTATATTTTAACTGTTTTTTATTTTAAATGGAGAAATAAAGGAAGGTGCTCCAGAAAGTTCAGCAATATACATTTGTCTAAGTAAAGTAAAAATCTTGGTGCTGCTAATTCAAGATAAATTTCAAGATGAGTCCCTGGTGTCTGGAAGGCTCAAAACCTAGAAATAATTTTATTTTTTTTTCTTCAAAATGTAATTCCTTCACTTAAAGCAGTATTAACTAGAGAATTATAATTTGTATTCTATATTTTATTATTATACTATGACAATATTTTTAAGATATGAAAGCATTAGAGCATTATAAAGCTCCACAGTTATCTTTGTTCTTTCTTTTTCCTTTATATTTTTCCTTGATGAAACAACTGGCTTACTAAACTAATTGGACATTCATAGAACTAAAAATATATCCATCTGTATGTACATGTATTTATATATATATACACAGGCATACATAAAGATACAGTGGTCTTTCTGCTGGTTCAGTTTCAAAAGAACTTCCAAATCACAGACTAAGCACACAAAACTCTTGTAAATTTACAGAAGTGAACCAATTTACATGGAAGATGAATAGACCTTATATACATTTTATGTGCCATGACAAAGAGTAGTTTTCTGTGAAGCAAAGCATTAAACTGACTTTAAAGAAAACATGTGAATCAATACCTAAGCAATACAGATACCAGAAATTGCATTCTTAGTATGACTTTGAACCTGAACTAACATGGAAATGCAGCCATATCCACAAATTTAACATCAGTAGCAAGTACATAATGGAGAGGTTACAGAGATGGTCGAACAGCCCATTCTTCCTTCATTACCACCCCTACCTTGCACAGTTTCTAGTTGCTCAGCAGAACATTTTTGACCTAATTTGACTCTTGAACCTTTGTTTGTTTGTTTTTTGCTTGCCTTTTTTTTTTTTTTTCCTTGGTTAATGGACTTAATCAGCTTAGTTCAGAGTTGGATGGGCAGAACAGACAAGTGGTGGGACTGGGTAACGTACAGCAGCCAAGGGGGAGACAAGAGCAAGAGTCAGTTGCTGCCTCTACAATTTTTTTTCATCACATGACAGTTGCAGTCAGTTGGAAATGCAAGATTTCTGAGTTTGGGAAGGATATTTTTCCTCTTGCATTTGCACCTCTACTTCCAGCCTGACATACCTATATTTACATACATGTGAGCTTGAGAGAGGGTGCCAGCTCTCTGAAGCTCACAGAATAATGTGAATTTGCCCCTTGTCACTTGGATACCTGTCTGGGATCCTATTACAAATATATGAACAATATGCAGCCTGTTTTTCTCTAACCTTCAAATTCTACTTAATAATTTTATGCCTCTCCCACTCCACACTTAGCTATATAGTCAGTTGGCCTTGCTTTAAATTTTTGCAGCTTTCCAGTCCCACATTTTTGCTCGTTAGTATATACATTCATTCCTGAATGACATTTTTTACACCTGTGCTGTAAACAGAGGGACTGGCCAAGTGATGTGACCACAGTGCGGGGAAAGAGAGAAGCAGAGAGGAGAAAATTAAAGGAGAAAAAGGAGCAGGTCAATCTCAGGTCTCAGCTATGGTTGGACCCTCACTCTACTCATGAGATAATAAAACCATCTCTTTGCTTTTACCCCGTATCTCCTCTAAGTCCCTAAGACTACTTTCTGCAGTACTTCTCACTAAGTGCTCTTTCCTAGAAAGAAGAAAGAGTGCTGTAATTGTAGCTGACAGTAATGTCTTTTCTCCTGCAGCAGTCATATAGCAACAGAGCAAATTGCTTGTTGGGGTTCTTCCTTACAGATCTTTTATCAGCTGATCTGATTACTATGATTGCTAACATTTCTGGATGTCTGCCTTATATGTTGCCACCAAAATGTCCAAACAATTGCTTAGCTAATAAATATCGTCTCATCACTGGTGCCTGCAATAACAGGTATGTATGATAAGAATTGTGCCATGAAAAATCCTTCTTTCTTTCTTTTTTCTTTAAACTCAATAATTTATATTTATTTATTTTATTTATTTATTTATTTATTTATTCTATAAAAGTTGAGGGTGTGACCTCAATCATGTAACTTTGGCATCAATGTCTCTCTAAATGAGGTAACTCTGAAAGCTCCTAGGGGAAGAGCCACTTCATCTAAACTTTGGTACACTAATTTTTGCAGACAGGCTCTTCCTTTGAAGGCTTCCAATATTATATTAGGAACTTTAAATTTAGGGTAGACTTATTCAGTAGATGCCTTTTTCTACACCAATTAAACTGACTGAATGCTAATCCAGCTTTTATTTTTCATTAAATTAGATAGAACAGGAAAAGTATTTATTCACAATGAGCAACAAGAAAATCAAGAAGATTCTCATTTTTGCATTTTTTCCATAACCTTAATACTTAGCAAACATGCGTCTGAGAGTCCTGGGTGAATTTTTAGTTTCATATATCTATTTATATAAATATGTTCTTAATAACTATCTGAATGACTATTATTGATTACTTTTACCTACTTGTATCCAAATATAAGTGGATTGTTTCTTGCCAAACCCAACCTAACAGATGCAAATACATTTTCAGGATTTTCAAGTGCAATGAGGATGCAAAATAGAGAGTAAGAGTCTTTTCAAGTATAAGAGTAAATGGTATTTATACTTAGCCTCTGGATACATAGCCATAGGGTCACAAGCTCAAAGGCAGGTTGCAATGTTACAAGGCTACAGAGCTGTAGATGGAAGGCCATTAGTATTACACAGGTTAAGGCAGTCTGTAACGTGGTGAAGGAACAGCAGTAAAATTCTGTGGTTTTGTTATTCAATCAAACTGTGTATTTTTAAGAGATTAATCAATTTTGCTATATCAGAAGTCATTTATTTGAAACGTGCATGATAAGCTCTTTGCTGAAAGGACACAGCCTGACATGCATTGATGTTATAAATCTAACTATGTAGATATCCATAAATTCCCCTAGGTACTTGCAGAATTGCTTGGAATCTGAACTAACAGCTAATATTATTATTTGCATTGGCAACTCCATCAGACCTTGAAAACACTGGCCAAGCAGCTGAATTTAGGCACATGGCTGAAGCTTTTAATTTGCTGGCATGGCTGCTGTAGTCTTTCTCTCCGTCTCTGGAGAGAAAGACACGATGATGTGGGTAAGGTAAAACATCTTTTTCTCTTTAGTGACTCTAGTAATACTACCTGGATGTATATAGAAGTTTCTAAAATTGGCTGGAGTAATTGTGATCCACTGAGTCTGGTTAGTCTAGTTACCATGTTTTATGCCTGTACCAAACCAGTCTTTAAAGTTATCACTTACATTTGGTGGTATTTTAGACTCTTTGCTCTAAATGTCTGTAAAAGGCACAAGGTAACAAAAAGCCAAAAACTATGACTTTGAAATCATCAGGCCAGTTCTTAACTTAGTCTAAATCTTTGTGAGTCCCTTGAAATACTTCAAGCTTTACTGAAATACATCTACTGAAAAGGTCCATTATACTATAACATAGTCAACATATTCTATAACGTAAGCCAGCTTCAAAGACTTCAAACATTAAATGAAGTACCAGTCTGTACTTCTTGTTTTACAACTGCAACGTTCAACTGGGAAAAAAGAAAGAAAGAAAGAAAGAAAGAGTGAGAGAGAGAGAGAGAGAGAGAGAGAGAGAGAGAGAAAGAAAGAAAGAAAGAAAGAAAGAAAGAAAGAAAGAAAGAAAGAAAGAAAGAAAGAAAGAAAGAAAGAAGGAAGGAAGGAAGGAAGGAAGGAAGGAAGGAAGGAAGGAAAAGAAGAAAAAAACACTCAAAGCTGTATTAGTGATTTTAGTCACCCAGTAGGAATGTGCAGCTGTGCTTTTAGGTCAGTAAATCTTGCATTTCATGGGTGATATTTAAAAAAGAAAATTCAGTGGAATTAATTGTTTACATATAAGAAAAATCTAGTAAATATATTTAAAAGTGAGCATGGAATTTATTTACAGATATTTTGCTTAATCAGTTTGCATATTTGGGACAGATCAGCTCAATTACAATGTATTTATTCTTCAGCACTGAGATTACTTTATTTTAGCATGTAATTCCTAGAACAAAGGAATAACAGAGTAAACATGGTCTTCTATGGAGAATATCAACAGGACATCAAACATGCCCAGCAGTATCATTATGCACATTCACCTGCAACACATCTTTGTGTCTGAAGGCAATTATGTAAATAATAAGCAAATTTACAATACTATTTTTAATAAACAAAAGTACACTCAAATAGGTTTTGTTTGTTTATTTGTTCATTTTTATCCCAACTAACTGGCATTGATCTGTGTGGTTTTTAATGTTTAGTGCAAAGGGATTCAAAGGTAAAGAAATTACAGGTACTAAAGGAAGAGCATCTCACAGTGCAATTAACATCAGCTAATCTTAGATTTCTGAGGTCTATGTTTACAGTGAGGTTGCATCTTTGGTTGTTCTTAATAGTGACAGATAGGACAGGATGACAGGATGGCACTTAGGAGTTGTTTTTTGGGTTGATGGGCAGGATTTTAGATGACTAGATTACATTTTTATGCCTAATATTTGGGCATCTAGTAGGAATTTTATCTGTAAGCTTTCTATTTTATTGTTGTGCCATTAACTATTTGTATGCAATTTAACAAGTCAATGAAAAGTCCCACTTCCCATAAACAGAATGTATCATAATCAAATCTGACTTCTCTGTAAAGTTGTGGTACTGAATTCCCATTATTTCATCTGCCATAGATAAAACCTTTTTAACTCATGCAAGATTCCAAGACATTATCATGTCTAATATAATAATAAAAAGGCATCTGAGAGGCGTTTCACTGAACTAACATTCCAGTGAGCTGTTAAAATATAAAAGCAATCAGGAGAAAAATCACTAGTTAAGCAGTTAAATTAACATTTCATTATTTTTAATTGAGTAAAATAGCACTACACTATGTGCAGTATTTTATGTAATTTCAATAAAGGCAAATCAACTGTAACTAATTTGAATGCTTTATTGAAACATACTTAAACCTTCAAGTGTGAATTATTGTAGATAATTAAGTGTATTACAGTACCATATAACTTGGCAAATCGAGTCATTTCAGTATGCTAGAGATCGATGAAGTATTAATAAAATAATTGTTCCCTCTTTAGCATCCCAATAGACATATAAATGTATGTTTTAACACCCTGTATTTCTGTATTTCTGCTAACTGTCAGAGAATATTTTTAGTTCTGTGTAGCTCATTTTATGATTTTGGTCAAATGGGTATATTTCTCAAATTTTATTTCTTCTTGTTAATATCTACATATATTTAGCAATTATAAAATTTATTGAACAACCCATGTAAAACAAATGGACAGACAAACAAACAAACAAAAAAGCCACAAAATATTCTTTTCTTAGGGGAAATGCAATAGGAATGTTCATGATAGAAGGAAAATTAATTGGGTCAAGCCCAGCACTCACTGACTAAACTCTTAAATAAAAAGGACCAGCAATAATTTCCTGGCCCCCAAACCAGAGATGACCCAACTGCTGTCTATATGTACTCTTTTACTCTTAGAATCTTCTCTAAACCCTTTTACATCCCTACCCTCTTCCAAACAGGCTGGCTGCAGGATGGCAACCTGCACTAATCCCAAGGTGCACCAAGCCAGGTGCCGTTTGCAGAAATGCTAGTTGATGTGAGCCAAAAACACAGTATGGTTAGTGTTAACATATCAATGCATGAGCTTCTGTGTAGGCCTTCCCAAAGCTGTAGCCAAGCTACTAGTACAGGTGCAACCAGAGGGAGCACTGCCATTGAATTCAGCAACTTAAGCCATCTTTTCCCTTTCCTGCAACCTTTCTCCTTAGATTTTGTAAAATGGTTACCTCTGTATGACTAGTATCCATTTTTCTTTTAAACTTTCACCTTTACTGTAGGGTTTCTTTATATTCTAAATCTGGATTTCTTCATTATTGGTCTAAACAAGCATCTTTTAAAAAATGCCAGGAAAAGCTCTTAAGAGTATATCTGACCCCATAGGGAATGTGATTTCATTATCAGGAGATCACAGCAGAGGCAAGTATTTCAAAGATATCAAAAGGTAGTCAACATCAATTAGAAACATGTCAGACAGAAGTATTTAATTAGATTTAATTTTTCTTTGTTTTCCTTTTCAGTTAAATTGTTGTTGGTATACACAAAACCATTAGTTGATGCCTTTCCAAAGACCATTATACAAACATCTTACTACAAGGAAATGTTGGCCTGTGTTGATAATTATTTTATATTAATTATTATACAGAGATGAAGGTTCTTTTCATTTGTTTGGTTGTTTGTTTGGTTGTTTTTTGTTTGGTTGTTTGTTTGTTTTTTCTTCTTCTTTTTTATTTTCCCAGGGAACATCCTAGATGGGGAGCATCCAACACGGCCTTGGCTAGATGGCTTCCACCAGCCTATGAAGATGGACTCAGCCAACCTCGAGGATGGGATCCCGAAGTCCGATACAATGGAGTCCAGCTACCCCTGGTTAGAAAGTGCACCATTAGATTATGTGAAATACTGGCTATACCTACCACCAAAGATGTCCATTTTCATCAGTAACAGCAAAAAAATCTGGTGCATAGTGGAGAACAGGCAGGGCTTGCACCAGTCGTAAGGCAGCTTTTAGACCCAGGGTAGGGATTTCTCAGTCTAGAGAAAAGGAGGCCCAGGATGGACCTAGTCACAAACTCCCTGTGTTGAAGAGGCTGAAGGTACCATCTCCACAAGGATACACATTGACAGGGCAAGAGACAACAGTTACAAGTTGCTCCATATTTTGTCTTGATACAAGAAAAAAAAAAAAAATCTGATCATGATTAAATGTCTCAATAGGTTGCCTAGACTACTGCTGGAATATTCCTCATGTGAAATGCCCAAGACATGGCTTGATGGGACTCTGAGTAACTTAGTCCCTTCTTGCAACAGAAGGTTGCATCATGCAGTCTCCAGAATTTCCTTCCAATCTAGACTGCTTTTTTTTTTTTTTTCCCAGTAATTCTCTTTATTCAGGGAAGGAAGACCAGGGGGAAGACAAGGGTGGGTGTTAGCTAAATAAATATAAAGCACATACAATATCTGCAACATACATTATGTGTGTATGAATGTATACCACCATTGCCTCCTAGGTTAGCATACCTTAGCTGGAAAGAATCATAGAATCATAGAACATCCTGAGTTGGAAGGAACCCATGAGGATTATCGTGTCCAGCTCCTGATACCACACGTCTACCCAAAAATTCAGACCATATGACTATTAGCATAGTCCAAACACTTCTTAAACTCCTACAGGCTTGGTGCCGCTTGACTCCATTCCCCCGGGTCCTAAAGTATTACTATCAAATCAGAATTTCAGTTTTTTAGAAACCCCAAGTTACTGACTTAAGAAGACATTGCAATATTTAGGAATTTTAGCAGCCTATATACTTATAAAATAGCAGAGTTGATGTAGAGGGAAATTTGAACAAAAAAATACTTGCATAGAGGACTGGATGAAAAATTCCCCAGTGCAGTCTGCAATGATTTGAGCTGGATTTACTATTTCTGGTTTGTCATCATTGCTTTGAAACATGACTTTTAATGCACTCAAATTCTTGTTATTTTAACCACTATATGTTTAATAAGGATAAGAAAGAGAATTTAGTGTTAATGTCACCTGCAACTCATTTTATTAATTAAATAACATTGTCTCTAAGCTGCATAATTTAGTGCTTGAAGATGAAAATCTGACGTTTGCACAAGTAAATTTCCAGTAGATTGTACAAGCTGCCTATATTTAGATTCATTAGAGTACATTCTTGTGAAGTCAAACACACTAAACCAAAACGTACATGATTGCACAAAATCTGATCATATCTGACCACCAGCAAGCTTCTCTGCTTTGATTTGAAGATAGGATAGAAATAATGACATAGATGTTTTTTTCTCATTTGCATAATTTCATCTTTGTGTACTTTTGACTATCTACATATATTCTTTAAAAATCAACAAGAAAATAATACGAAGCTAATAGATAAGTGTAAGGGTCATTATAAAGTGACATTCAAACATAGCATAGCTGAGCAAGTAAAATGTGGTAAGAAAATCTTACAGTAGGAAAAAAAGTTTGTGTTTTGTGACCACCAAAGCTATTCAAATAATGACATAAGAACTTGTACTTCTGATGAATGCCATGTATCTCTGACCTTGGCAGTTTCAATATAAATCCTGATGTTCCTAAGAAGTCCCATGTTCTTGTCCTCACCAGTTATATTTAACCTGTCTTATGCATTCGTTATATAGGCCTCATATTTATTACAGACTCTGTGACTCTCTATGTACTGCCCTTTCTTGGGGCTTTTCTCCTAAGTGATGGAACATTTTGCAGCATGAGGGAGGAATCTGTGAATAATAATATCCTAATCATCACAAACTGCTGATTTTGTTCCAATGGCTTCAACTGATGATCAGTGTAGGCTGAATGTGTGATGTAGATGTCTCCATGTTCCCACTCAAAGAAGCTATATCTCTATGCAGTTTTCACAGAAGTGCCTCAGAAATATATTGTGGCTTCTCCCTGCCTGGAAAAATGAAGCAGAGCTTTTTGCAACCATGCCTGTCTCCCGGGCTGTATAAGCTGCTCCATTTACTCATGGAGCAGCCCAGTGCCCCTATGTATCCACACTGATCTGAGATTGCCCAGCAAAGTCCATTTGTTAAAGGAAAAGAAAACAGAATAAATAGAAAGAAAACTTTTAGGCTGTCTAAAAGAAACATGCAGTTTTCAAAATTACCTGGAAAGGAACAGATCAAAAATACACTGCCACTGCTCATTTGGCAATATATAGAAAAACTCAGCTGAAACATCTTGAATCTGCTTGTGGCAGAGTTATTTCAGCTCCTGAACAAAACTAACAGCCTGTCAGATGTTGGATTTTGTTGTTTTTGTTATCTCTTCCTTTTTTTTTTTTTTTTTCTTTCCTTTAAGCAAGCCATTAAAAGTACTCCAGGGGTTTCTGGTGGGGGTGGGATGGGGAGGATAACTTTTATCACTGCTCCTCCAGCTTTATAGTGTTTTATCATTTCGTAAGAAGTAAATAAATACTACGTAGCACTCAAGATAAATTAGTTCTTTTCACAGGTTCGTGAAGTGACAAGAAAAATTATTCATGCATCTAATGAGGCTGTTACTGAAGACAACTTATATTCTGATATCATTATGGTGTGGGGACAGTACATAGACCATGACATTGCATTCACACCACAGAGCACGAGTAGAACCGCCTTTCTAACTGGAATGGAGTGCCAGATGACATGTGAAAAACAAAATCCATGTTTTCCAATAAAGGTAAGATTTTGAATGAATTTCTTGAAGAAAAATTCCAGACTCTAAACAGGTGAGTAATGTAAAATACATTGGAGATATGCATACACTAAAGTAATTGCAGGGGAATTTGATAGATCATCAATAAATAATACAGCAGATGGTGATAGAAATATTGAAACCCGGTGTAATTATTAAATGAATCAGGTAAATGTTTAAATTGTTTTACAGAAATAACAAACTATAGCTACAGTATTTAGTACAAATATCATAGTTTTCTACCTCTCAAGTTTATGTTGCAAAGAAACCTTATTAGTCTCCCCCCAGTGTTATTTTTCTCATGCTTCAAGGTTTCACATTCCACTGAGGAAAATAGGGAAGTAGTCATAAATAATTCTGTTTTTAAATTGCCAGCCAGATAAAGTGAAAGGAACTTACCTTTACTCACTAAAAGCAAAGATATTTCCAGCAGCTAAAGCAAACTTTTGAAGAGAGCTACCTTTTCAATGTATGTATAAAATGATCTTCAGGGATTTGCTGAAACTTACATACATCACATCTTCGCTTTGGGTAGATGGAAAATACAATTCAAAGCTTGTTAGAGGATTAGAAGAAACATAAATTGGTATAAATACAGAAGCCTATGTTCTTGTCTGATTAATTTGAAAATATAGCCATTCTGTCACTCAAAAAATCAAGTAGCAAAGTCAAATCACTTTTTTGTTTGTTTGTTTCTCAGAGAGCACACTGTCCATCTCCTCATGCTGCAGGAGATCCCCATGCCTATCACAGCCCTTGGACTGATGCCCCAGTTTCTGTCCAGAGCAACCTAAATTACTTTCCTTAGGGCTGAAGTTCAATTACTGACCAGCTTGTCTATGCACTGAAGTTTGTGTAGGGTATGAGTTCCATCAGAACAGAAAACTCTTTTTCCCTAACAAATTGATAACTAACTGATAAGTATAACATAGTTTCCTTTTCCCTTAAGTGTATCATTCCACTTCCATTATACATAAAGGAAAATATTCTGCTTGCTGTAATGGGAACTGAATCAGTTCCTGTGTTGAAATGTGGCTCATCTTCCACTCAGCAAGATAATCTAAAATTCAGGAAGGCTAAGTGAAATGACTGCCTGGAATTTTACCACAGACAGGTAAATGTTTTCTTTCTTATCCAGCAGATTTGGATTTTTGAACGTTGGCAGTCATAGCTTGAGAGAGTTCAGAAAGAACACAGAGATCTTAAAGAATCACATTCTCGGGACACATCTGAAGTATCCAATGTATGGTTTTTGGTAGTTCATTAATGTGACCAGAGAACTACTTTGTGAACATAGAAACAAAATGCTAATAATATAACTAGAACTATATCCCCCTAGAACTGATTTTCTCCTGAAATCTTCAGTAAAGCTAAAATCCATCTGATAAATATTTGGAAAACAGCCATGGTTATTTTCATAGAATCATAGAATGGTTTGGGTTGGAAGGGACCTTAAAGATCAACTAATTCCAACACCCCCCACCATGGGCAGAGACACCTCCCGCTAGACCAGGTCACTCAAATCCCCATCCAGCCTGGCCTTGAACACTTCCAGGGATGGGGCATCCCTTTCATACATTTAATATTTTCATATATGTCTTCCCTTTCATACATTTAATGCTTTCATACAGTCATTTTATATATGAAGAAACTGCATCTGGTTTCCAAAGTCAGTAAAACTGATAGCACATAGTCCAGCAATGCAAACAGAAAAGCTGCCATTTGCACTCTCGCTGTGTTCCTAGAAAGTGGCAGCCAAGGGAAAATTCATCTGTAAGGAGAGGACAAAAATGCTTCTCTGGGCACCCTGAGCCATAGGGCCTCTCTGGGTGTTTCACCAGGGGAAAGCAGCTCCTGGCTGTGCGTGTTAGGAAGCTGTCTAGAAAATGTTTTGAGTCAATGCAATTTAATGACAGTTTGGATGTTGCGGTAGAACATTAATATTAAGGATGTGTAGGTAGCAGGAAATATTGCACTTTTCTGTTCTGGCCATTTTCAGAGTAAAAGCTATAGAGAGTCACGCAGTAATTCTCACACCAAGGCTATAGCTTTTGGTAGAGCCTGAACATCTATTTTTGGTATCTCTTTGGAATCCCATAGTATGAAGAAAATGAAAAAAAAAAAAAAAGAAAAAAAAAGTTTTTATGTGTTTTTCAGCAGCCTGACACATGGAACTGGGATGCTGAGATAACCTGTCATTCCAGAGATGATTATTTCAGATTAAGGCTGAGATAATCATGAGGCATTAGAAAGACTTACTGTCTTTATTCAGTATTAATTACATTGCTGACATTAAGATAGGCACAGCGCATACACATAGTCATATACAATCCTGAAATGCTTTCATTCAGTTAGTTCAACTACAGAAGAGGTGGAAAAGAAAAAGAAACAAAGAAAAGTGAGGTGATTTGCAAAAGGTGATGTGTAATACGACAGGTTCCTGTCTCAGCTACAAAAGGATCATTCTGTGCACTAAACAGCCAGCAAAGTGAGCACCTGCCTTTTTCCTGTATTTCAGAGGTAACAACTCCCTGTCAGATGGGGCCCCTAACTCTTCTCTAAGCTTCATGTCCCAAAATACACGTTTATGTCTTCCTTGCTGGCATACTTTCATAAACCATAAGCTAGGTTTTTTTGTTTTTGTTTTTCTTTGAGTACTGCAAAAGTCCTATTACAAGGAGGCCATTTGCCACAGGAAAAAGAAAAAATAGTAAAAAAAGTTTTTCTTTAAATGCAATAATGGTTTAGACATCATGGTACCCTGAAACAGTTAGCGATTCCTACACATCAAAAAATTCACTGCAAGCAGATTTGAATGTGCAAAACAGTTAGCAATTAATCAGTTTAAATCAACATGTAGCTGTACCAGGAAAACTATTGGGGCCAGAGAGGGATTTTTTTTTTCTGATATTTTCCACTCTAGAACTATACAGACAAAGAAAAAAAAATCTATGTGAATATTCTGTATCAGTTTTGGAGAAAAATGTAATTCCATACCCATTTCAGCAGAAGGTTTTTATTTTTCTCAGATTATTTTTGATGTCATTTGAATAATAACATAAGGAATCTCTCATTTGCACATTCAGCTGCTAGCTGCACATTGCTTACCCCATGAAAGGGGAAAGGACTACATTACGCAGTTCTGCCAGTCCCTTAATGTTCATTACTGCTGCTTTTCTCCACTGGGGCACAGAACAATTTGAATTGAAATTGCACAGGCAGTTAACCAAAGATTAATCAGTATGAACTTCATTCACTGTTGATATGTTTTGTTGTGAACCTCACTGCTTAACAACTTAAAGGCGGCTCATACATTTTTCCCAGTGATACCTGAATTCTTCCAGGCTTCCCTGATAAATAGAAGAAGGAGGCACTCAGACACATACAACATTGCAGCTGCCAAGTTCATGCATTTGTAGTGTGAGATGAGCTTCTTGTTTATATTATCAGCTGAAGAGAAAAAAAAATAGCAAGGGATTTAATCATAGCGAAAAATACTAAGTGGAAAACCCAAGGCAGTAAAATTACCGATTTCAGCCATCAGTGAAAAAAAGAAAAAGAAATTATGTATTTCCTTCAGAAATAGCCTACTTTAATTTGTTAAAACCTAACTAGTGAAAAAATATTCATAGAAGTTCTTTACCAAACAAAACTTGAAAAACAAATGAAACCCTTTCTTAACTTAAATGTTTTGTTGATATCAATCCCTACTGGCACAAGTTCTCAGTAATAAGAAAATATTACTTGGTATAATAAGTGAGGTAATAAAGTTGTTAAATGAAGCTCATTAATTCCATTCGAAAGTTGCCCTGTTACTTTTATCCCAGTTAAGGGACTGTTCTGAACTTCTGGTTCAGAACTGGTCCCTTCACTGTTAAAAGTAAAAAGAATAAATTATATCATTTTATATAGCTTTTGCAGTATTCACTGTCATGTGCCAAAGAGTTTTTTCAAAAATGAACAGCAAGCAAAATAGAAAGAAAAAATATTAGCTCAGGTGTCTGCACAAAACATTTTCTATTCGTCAAAAGACTTATTTGTTTTGAGATATTTAAGCATCTATTGTAAGTGTTATCTGTACCTATTTCATATTGGCCTGTTGATAAGAAAACGCTAGTTTTATACTCCCTGAAATTCAGACTCCTTCATTTTTTAATAATTTTAATTGATATTAATTTTTTTATTTTTTTTTTTGAAACTCATGGAACTGACTCACAAAGTGGAAACAGCTATGTCTCATTGTGTTGGTGCACAATGAACCGTTGTTAAAATTTGGAAATAATGCTCTCTTCTGAAAAACAAAGTTCATAAAGCTAAATATGCATTAGATAATGAAGATAGATTTCAGTCATTTTGAAACCTGATGATTTTTGCTATTGTGTTACTTGAAATAGAATTGCTAGCCTGAGCTTTTCTCTTAGATATCCTACTACGCACATAAAACCTTTCTCGTATTTCCTCTGCTGACTAGCAGACAAATGCTGGATTACCTTTTGACCTCAGTTTCTTGGTTGTCTGTGGGTCAAAGGGCTGGGAAGAGTTTCACTTGGGGAGGACTATAAAAAGCAGTCTTTGCTTTTTATAAGGATAGTCAGAATGTAACACTTGCAAGACAGCTGTCCCTGTAAAATAATGTGGGGGAATCTTTATGGAGGGCCAGCAGAGTGAATAATTATATATGACTTTTTTAGTTAGGAAACAGGATTAAAATAGTATAGAAACAATGCTCTTACAGCATGCTGCTGCAGACTGACACTCTTCATTACATTTTTATGTACACATGTAAACCTGCAGTTTCATTTGGTATTCAGTACAAAATAATTTGACCAGATGTTCACATCTCCACTGTGATACATTTTGTGAGGAATTTTATTTGTGAAGACATTCAGGCATAGATCTATTCAAAAAGGGTTACATTAGTAACCTGATCTTATGATTAAGGTTTTTATTTTTTTTTATTATTTTTTTTTCAGTCGGCTTAAAAATCATTGAATTATATTTTCACTTCAATCTGAGAGGAAAGAAAATGATCTCTGTGAGTTTAGAGAATGTCACGCCAGTAGATGAGATCTGGAGGACAACTGAAAATGGAGATGAGATGGAAATATTTACACAAACCTTAATTAAACATCCACAGCTATGTTGCCTTTAGCTCAGGAAATATGTTTTTGTTACACAGGTAACTAGCAATGACACATTATCCACAGGGATGGATTGCCTGCCCTTCTACCGCTCATCTCCTGCATGTGGCACTGGTGATCACAGTATTCTCTTTGGAAATCTATCAGCCCTAATTCCAAGACAACAAATAAATGGTTTAACATCTTTCCTTGATGCTTCTACCGTCTATGGCAGCACCCCCGCTGTTGAAAACAAGCTGAGGAATTTAACAAGTGAAGAAGGTCTTCTTAGAGTAAACAGTAAATATTATGACAACAGCCGGGAATACCTACCCTTTACAGACCGGATCCCATCACCTTGTGCACAGGACTCAAATGCAAGTGAAGGTGAAAGGGTTGAATGCTTTATGGCTGGGGACAGCCGATCAAGTGAGGTGACGTTGCTGGCAGCCATGCACACACTGTGGCTAAGAGAGCACAACCGCCTGGCCCGGGCCCTCAAAGCCATCAACAGCCACTGGAGCGCTGAGACGGTCTACCAAGAAGCACGGAAAATTGTCGGAGCTCTCCATCAGGTGGGATATTTAGTTGCTTTATCAACACATTGCAGTGTTGGTTGCAGTGTAGAGCAGAACCAATCACAGAACTTCAAATAGGTTTCTGAGTGGTTTTGGAGATCATACTAGCTTTTCTGTGCCAACTTTTTCTGTGCTTCCACTCTGGCACGTTTAAAGTTCGCTCTGTTCTTCACCTTCCTGAATGTGATGTCTTCCTCCTTGGTTTGTTCAGACCCCAGATCTCAGTGTTCTGATTTTAATGGCAATTTCTACTCTGCTTCATCTTTCTGCAGATTTCTCCCATGTCTATTTTGTCTGTTGAAGTCTAAGCATTTTCGGATGCATTTCTTTGCAGTTGTGGTGTGTTTTTTTGTTCTTGTTTGTTTGGTTGGATGATTTGGTTTTGTTTTTTTGGTTGGTAAAGGAAGCAATTAAAAAGCTATGTTTCTGCATTTTTATAGTGCCCCAAATGTTTATTTTCTTATAATAATTATATAAATAAGTAACTTCCCTGTGTAAAAATGCTTGTGAATTCCTTAATGCTGTATTAATATATAAACTTTAAGGTCTAATCTAGATCTCTATAAGATATATTTCTATAGGAGATGGGAGAAATTAATATGCCAAAAGTACATAAGAGACTGTAACAATATTTATATTACACCTGTGAATTGGAAAATCTGTTCCTGCTCAGTATTTTCTTTTCTTTCTTTCTTTTTTTTTTTTCATTTTTCATTTTTCTTCCTGAAATAGCTAAAAATAGCTAAAATAGCTATTCAGGCTTTAACTTTTATTTTCCTCACAGTTACAATTCATATGCTCAGTGTGGACAGATTCTGCTCCTGCAGAATATAGCATAAACTGCAGTGATCAAGCACATTTCAGTCAGACAAGCAAACTGATCAGTCAACGCTTCATGCTCAGACAACCTCTTTTACTTACAAAGTCCACGCCAATCTCTCCTTTTCACCACCTTTATTCCCAACCCTGAATACCCCAGTGTTTCACACATTCCAACAATCACGTGTTTCACCGCAGCGTTTTACACATTCCAACAATGCAATGATTTAAATATTGCATACCAAGTTTTACACAGTCCTCAAATCCTCTTCTCCCTGCATCCCACAATGTGTCCTACCTCCTCTTGGCCATCACCCACTTAGCTTGCCCAACATTCAGGTGACAGTTTCTTTCACTGCCTCATCTTGGTGGGTTCATCCTCAGGTTTGGGGTATGGGCACTCTCTCTGGTTGCCTCAGAGAACAGCCAATCCCTTTTTGATAGTTTGGGTACTCAGGTTACTCCACCTGGCATTGCTCCTCTGATCCTCACCAAGGCTTTTGTCTTTATGGAGATTCACCATTAATGTTATATCAGGACCAGAATAAATTGAAAATTAGATGATTTTCATATGCTTTCTGATTGTTAGAAACAGATTATTTGGTGTCAAAACATGACTGTTATGAAGTTAAATTGGGAGAGGGGTAGGAAAATTTCACTATTACAATAAAACACATCCTTTCTTCTGCCAGTAGTTTTAGTTAAAAGTATGTGCATAATACTTCCTGTAAGAAACCACCTTCCTTCTCTGGCGTGTTGTTATTTGCACTTAAAGACAGATAATTTCAGAAAAATAACATTAATTTAGTTTAGTCAGTCCTTTTGAAAAAATTGGCATTCATTTTTTATATATTTTATTTACATTCACTATGTCAGCTCCTTTGCTGTAAATGTGCTCTTTGCTTAAAATAATTGCATTGACAAGTCAAAATGGTTGTTAGTATTTGTTAGAAGAAAAGTGAAAATCCAAAAGCAGACTTCTATGTGTTCAAGTACTTCTGATCTATGTCCAGTAGCATTATGGCCTGAAAGAAAATACTTTGTGCAAGGCAATATGCTGCATAAATCTGGGCTACTCATTATCTCTACCAGTATCACAGTCTAATGAGATTTGCTTATGGCTCATTAGAATTGTGTTTCAGTTATATCTGGCTGGTTCAGAGAAATTCATTTAAGAGAGATAATTGGAATATCTCTGTTAATGTGGTATGCTAACCAGCACAGTAATAACAGCTCTAGCTGAACTTACCTTGAGATCTCCACTCTAAAATTTTATTTCAGTTGCTACACATTTCTCAAATTCTCTCTTTTTGGAATGAATAATTTCAAACATAATTTTTGCCTGCTGCTATGTAATTATAGGGAATTGGACAAAAAGCCTTCCTTTCTTTCTAGAATAAGGAAATGAAAAAAGTAGATGTCTCTAGACCATGCTTTTCCTCCTTGATGCTTTCTGACAGCATAAATAGCTCTAGTGGCAAGCATTTAATAGTAGGAACCTGACAAAGTTACCAAACATAACATTTGCCTATTATTGTCTTGGACAAAACAGATTTTTGTTCGCATTGTTGGCATGTTTCATTGGTAAGTAGTAGTTTAAATAAGCCATAACAGTGGTTAATTCTCTTCTTGTATTTTATGTGAGAGACACACGCTTAACTCTAAACTATAAACACTGCAATATGCTGTAGTAAAAAATATACACCTCGATTTATACAGTGTTTTGTGAAAAAAAAAACAAAACCAAAAACACCATTTTTTATTGTCATCTGCTTAACAAAATGAAACTTCTTGTTTCAGTTATTCTTATTTTGACCTGAGAAAACAGAATGAGCAGAACTAGAACACAAAATCACAAAATGGTTAACGTTGGAAGAACCCCTTTAAAGCTATTAGAGGGAAAATAGTTTAAATTTGTTTTTCCTTTAAACAAAAAGTGTAGACAAAACAGGAAAACCATTCAGTTGTGGAACTGCTAGAATCTTAACATTACTGTTTCTTATATATCTGGTTTGCGAGTTGAAACTGCATGCATGTGTGCTGGTTTCATTCTGATTGTGAATGCCGAATGAAGTGGCACTAGTCAAAGAGTGATGCGAGAGTTTCACAGATCAGTCTGATTCAAATTCTCTTTAATTTTTCATGATTTCAGAGAAGGATCTCTGAAATAATGGTGTTACTGGCAGTTGATCCCACCTGTAGCTGAAAACTGCATTTAGTTTTCAGTGTGTGGGTTTTTTTCTCTTCCTTGTATACCTTCCTGTGTTCTCAAAGTATCTTGCATCCTTCTCTGCCTTATACTTATGTGTGGGCTGAAAATGGGTCTCTTAAACAGCTGACATACTTTAACTGAAGTAAAATTATAGGGTTCACCATGGCTAACATGGATGAAACTTGTTTGTGAAATTGGATCATTAAATAACTCCTCTCAGAGCTTAAACTTAAGCTTTAACTATGAAATGATAGATGAAAAATAGATAAATAATATATATTATAAAAGAATGTGTTTCACTCTGACATAACTCATGTCTATAAAAGTATAGTTCAGACTATTGACTGAGCTATTATAATGTGTTCATTATTTATTAAGACTTGAACTCTCATACAATCAACATTTTTTAAAGTGTTTAGGGCTTCAACATCGGCTGTAAATCCTTTAATATTTACTATGAGAATTTCAAACAACTGTACGTAGTACTTTAAGAGATTAAACACCATCAATAGATTTTCCTGTTCTCTATTATTTCTGAAATATTTCCAAAGCACATGAGCTTCATTTAATTGGCATTTCACTGCCTCAATGAGATACTATTATTCTTTGCAGTTACCTCTGGCCAATGGCAAAGATTAGTTGCCCTTTTAACCTTACTTATTCTTACAGTCATTCATATATTTTCTTCTGCAATCTTCTTTTGATCTTCCTTTTCCATCCTTTATGACAAATTCACAGCTTTCTGGAAAATGTTGGAGTGGGTTAAGAAAGGAAAGTCTGCTGAACCTAACGAGGAAGTATTATGAATTTCTATATTTTTTGCACCTAATTTGAGATAGCTTTTAACATGAACAACAACAACAACAAAATCTCAAAAATAATATGAAATTTTGTAAGATATTTTCAATTAACTAATGTATGGAAGAATTTCGCTGGAGGTGGCCCATCCTGGAGGCGAATCCAGTCAGGATGCTTGCTGAGTACATAAGGAAGTTTCAGCTCCCTGTTGTAGTTCTGCCTTCTGAAGGATGCTGCCTTTCCCACGAAGCCTGTTTGACTTTGAGTAGCATTTGTGTTTGCATGTCAAGATTCAGTTACTTTCTACACACAGTGAATACGATTCATGCTATGATTAATCTGTACAAGGCCTCTTCTGACAGTTTTATTATTTAGATTCTCTCTGGATAATTACCAGATGTTTGATTGTATTGCTAGGAAATCAGAATTTTATTTTCTCTGACATGACTAAATTAATAACATTTAAATACTGTTAATACCTCTGTTACTATCTGGTCATACAGGCTATTAAAGTCATTTAAATACAGAGCACATGGCTTCTATTTAAAAGATAGTGCTCATTTTTCATCATTTTTTACTAAATTGTACCTTTGAAACAATGACTGCTTTGAGACAGTAGAAATATTGACATTTCTGATTAAAGTTAACTTCTTTATGAGGTTTCTATGGAATTCTGAGCTGATTCTATGAGGTGCTAAATGTCTCTTAAGAGGAACTTGGATTACCACTAATCCACTAATGTCATAAATGTCACAAAGAGCTGAGACCACACCCAAAGTTAACTTATTCTTCATAAATAGACTCAAGTAATAAATGGCAACATGGTTCATTGTAGTTGCTTGTACTTTCTTGTTATAGAACTACCTCTTTCTGGTTCTGATTTTATTGACATATTTTTAGACAAGAATGTTCCTTCTTTTCCACAGAAGAGTCTTAATTGTGGAAGAAAAACTGTATTGAAATTATGTATTATGCTTATTTATGCCAAATATGAAAGAGAAAAAAAACCTTTCAAATAATTCTTTCATAGCAGGGAGTGCATGCAAAATAATTTTAAGAAAAATAATTTTGCTGTTTCTGAGCTGTTTACACCTTCTTTAAAACTTGTTTATGTGTCAGTCAGAACTTGTAGTGAGCCTCTCCTTGTTTTCATGCAGACAAATTTAGGTAAAGTATGTTCAGAGTCTACATGAAGGATGCTACATGCTACTTTGGATATGGTTCTCTGTCAGATTCCAGATTCTTTCTGTCAGTATCATTTTTCTGCTTTATCACCTTAGTCTATATCGTCTAAAGATCACCTCTGCTTGATGGAGCTTTTTTTTAGCCATCGTAAGTTTCCATCAAATATACGTCTCTCTTAGCTCAAGGCAGGCGTATGACTCTTTTTTACCTTTACCCTTTTAGTTTTCATGTGTAGAAACAACAATCTCTCTTTCCCTGCCAAGGAAACATAAAATTCAGATCTTGCCTCTGGAGCAAATGAAAAATCTGAATTGCCCTTTTGTTTGGGCAATCTGGCCTTTATGGGCTGCTTTGCTTCAGATTTCATTTACAATGAGCCAAAAAATGAGAGTCATATCAGGATGTTTGTGTCCAGGGCTGATCTAGACCTATTTAAGGTCTCTGCATGTCTGTTAAGATGATGGCAAAAAATATCCTTTTCTACCCATTCTTTTGAATTTATGGGTACAGGTGCCTCATTCATACTTTCAAGTCACACTTAACCCCAAGTCAAGATGAATGAGGCTTGGAAAACCTGTATTTCTGCCCTCTGTAGTAATGAAACAATGTGTCATTATCTTGCCCATAAAAACTAACTAAATCTAAAATTAGAAGGAATTGTTGCTTTGCAAAACCTTTGTGAATGTAGGAAAAGTTTAACTTCTCCAATGACGATGTGAGTATTAATTTCCAACAATTATTTGATTTTAATTTTAAGCTGTATTAAAGGACCTGTAAAGGGAATTCTAACTTATTCTTTCAAATATTGTGTTTGCTGCATGACCTGACTTAATATACCTGAAAACAAAGATGTTGTGAGCTCTGCCTTATGAGAAAAGTGTGTGAATTCAGCAAGGGCTTGTTTGTCTCTGTGTCATGCTTAAAATAAAGATACAAGTTTCTCATACGGTCATTTTGTGACAGCTAGCTATTCAGTATTCACTATACCAAGCTCAAAGTACGTTTACACAAAGTATATTTTACTGCATAATATATTGAATCTATAATGTGTTTTGTTGAATTCACTATGCTTCATATTCATCCTGTTATGCTTTACTGAGTGCAGTGTAATCTTTAGCCTATAATACACTTTCATTTTATTTGGTACATTAGACCTTTTTCCACTTTTTTTTTTTTCTCAGTATTACCTATATGATTTTTTTTTTCATGTGACTGGAATACTATCATATTGCAAAAACATTTGTCAGAAAGTGTTTATCACCATTTTCATTTTTGAAGTGTGTTTTTTAGGAGTCTATAAATTGGCTTGAGTTTAGTATAAAATGTCTATCAAGGGATTCTTGGCATCAGTATTTTAAAGTTTGGGTATTTAAAGTATTCAATAAAGAGGATTTGTGTCACATATATATGTCTGAGAATAGAGTCTCTTCCTATCAACAACCATTCATGGATGTTTTTATAGTAATTCATGCTTTCCTTTCTATTTTTAAGGGCATTAGAATTTATGCTATCACAATCCAAGTTTTAAATATTAGCAGAGCTCCTAAGAGCTGGATTTACCCCCTTTGGACTAGAAGTGAGCAATACTGGTACTCTCTGCTGAGGAGGGTTTGGTCTAGCTTTTTTGGTAGGAGGTTAAAGGAACCTCACTAATGTACTGAACCCTGCCACTGCTTCTCTTCAGTCATTTGTCTCCTGACTACAAGAAGTACATTATTATTCACCAACTCACATGTTCATCATGCCAAATGCTTGGGAATAGATGAGTGATGAAAAAGGTATTCTATACATATAAACAATTACTTTTCAACTATCAAAACATTAATGATATGTTTCTTTCTCTTTTCTTTCAGATTATTACTTTCAGAGATTACATTCCCAAAATCATTGGTCCAGATGCTTTTAATCAGTATATTGGCCTTTATACAGGTTATGATCCCACAATAAATCCTACAGTTTCTAACATATTTTCAACAGCTGCTTTTCGTTTTGGTCATGCAACAATCCAACCAATAGTAAGGCGATTGAATTCACAGTATTTAGATGATCCAGAACTCCCAAATCTTCATTTGCATGAAGCTTTCTTTAGTCCCTGGAGGCTCATTAAAGAAGGTATGTTTTTATTTAAACTGTTGTTTTATGTGTGTGTGTGGAGGGTGGGGGCAGGGGGAATGGGGTTGTTTTGTTTGTTTCCCCCAGAATATTATAACTTTTTTAAGGTTACTGGTCTTAAGTTAAGAATAGGAACATTTATTTAATTACATCACTGATTTAGGCTGTTGAACAGGTTCCAGAGAATTAATACTGGAACAATTATTTTAGGTAAATAGTCCACTAAATCAAATAGAAATTACTCTCCAGATTAAATCAGTCTGGTAGATTGACAATAAATTGATGATATCTTATATACTTTTTTTTTTTTGGATACATGTATTATCAGGTTTAAAATTTTCTTATACCTGAAGAAATAGGTGGAGCCGTTTCGTAAGATTACCACTGTTATGTCAACCTGAAGCGATTTTTTGCATTTGTTTGAATATAAAAGGCTACGTGACCAATGTTTAAAAAATATATAGAAGCATACATACATTTACATTTGTTAAGAACATTATAATGGTTTATATACATGCTCTAACATTATATTATTTTTATGTTTAAAGGAGGCTTGGATCCTTTGCTAAGGGGTCTTCTTGCACATTCAGCAAAACTACAGGTGCAAAATCAACTGATGAATGAAGAGTTAACAGAAAAACTGTTTGTGTTGTCCAATAATGGTTCACTTGATTTAGCATCATTAAATTTACAGCGTGGCCGTGATCACGGACTCCCAGGTCTACTGATTTTTCTTAAATTTACTTCCAATCAGTAGCTGAACTATCATTGCTTGTATTTGGTATATAAGTTGTTTAATAATAAGTTTTTATCAGAAAAGTAATACACGTTTCTTCTGCTAATATTGCTAATATTTTTGACTTTGATGAAACCAAAATATTGCCCAGCATTTGAAATTAGAATAACCTCTCAGTTATGGAATGTGGAAGACCAGTATTGGTGAGTGGATGTGGGTATGCCTGGTGCAGGTAACTGATACCAGCTCTTGCTGAATCCAGCTCCAGAGGAGAGGGACTTTTTGTCTGCAGCAGCTACTTGATGTCTGCAGGCTGCACCCTGCCTGTGGGA